>NC_140610.1:18015229-18658801 GCF_057381915.1 Diplotaxodon limnothrissa | reverse complement strand
AGCTTATAGCCTGAGAGAGGAAAGGGGGTAAGAATAAAGGGATGTGTGGAAAGACGGCAGACTTTTAACTCTTTTAATTCTGCTGGAGGAAGCTGGTTAACCCTAAAGTGTTTTGCCCTGAGGACATCAATGAAAACTTAATCATCCCCACCTGGGACAGGCAACGCCATAACAATGACTGCTCATGTGTGTGTATGTGTGTGAAATGTGCATGCATGGAGAGGCTATGAACTGTGGTCAGTGAGGTATGCAGGTCTATGTCTTATTGATGAGCGGCTGGCAGCGGATGGGCGGAGTCTGTGGTTTGGTGGCAGCACCACAGACGGAGAAGAAGAAGAACATCCGCACTGGGTTTAATGCTCAGTGCATTAAACCCAGTGCGGATCTGAACAAACTGTGTAGTTTGTTCAGATCGGTTAGCATGCCCAAAGGCATGAGAGCTTTCATCTGAATATGCCAACTTTGTACTTCATGCAAACCCCCACAGTAGCTGCAGGTCAGTGCGGTCTGTTCTGTCTGTGTGTGTGTGTATGTTTGTGTGTGTGAGTCCTTAGACAATAATAATCTGAGTACCTGCAGAAATTGATAAATTCTGTGTCCGATGGTCTGCTGCTCATCAATAGCATTGATCACATGGTACCGTATCGATTCTGTATGGTAATGTATTGAAGCTAATTAGATTTCACACACACACCACACAACCCAGCTCATCCCACCTGAGAGGTAATTTCTTTCTCTTGCTGAGAGGCACCAGAACAAAACATTCATTTATTATTCAGAAATATATTATTCATCTATTCAATTAGCTACTATTCTCCTCATCGAACCTAAAGAATCAATGTGGGCAATGGATATGATATGCACAGTCCGTCGTCTGACACACACACGGGGAGAGGTCAGTTAGACTGTGATCAGAATTCATAATGGAAACTCCAGCCTGGAGAAAAGTAACAGGCAAGCAGCAACAACACAGATGTTTAGGCACATACACTCCAGACAAAATGCATACAAGACACATGGGGTGTGGGGGGGGGGGGGGGGGGGGGGGGGGAGGTCTGGCCAAAAACAGATAATACAATATAACAATAATGATAATAATGATATTTCAGGGACTTATAGAAGGTGCAATGGTACCTTATGTAGCCCTGCAATTCCAGCAGATTTACACATTGCTAATATTTAACAAATACTTGTAATTTATTTCCCTTTGGGCCTCCAACATGCATGTACACCCCTGAGTGCATCACCTGTTTTCCGATAGAATACATATAGATATAGATATAGACATGTGTTATTATAAAAAAAAAAAAAACATGGCAAATTCCTTGATGTGTCTACTCCTAATCTCAGCCAGTTTGTGTGGTTTGAAATGACTTAAAAATAGAAGAAAAGTAGGAAATGTTTAGACATACAAAATGTGACTGATGCGGTCTCTAATTTTGAACTATGTTATTACACATAAATAAGTGCATGGCCATAATGTCGGAATGATGATGAGTTAGATTAGGTTTAGCAAACATATACATTTGTGTACATTTTTCTTAACTTTTTCTTAACATGTTCTGGATTTGTGACATTGCTGAAATTTCTCTGTTTCAACCCATAATATTTCCTTCTTGTTTTACTTCATGGTCAGAAAATTATTAAAGCCACCCTTTCAGTAAAGTTATTTGTCAAATTGCAGAGCAATGCTTGGGTCCACTTGTCCACTTAGAATGGGGCTGGTCAATTAATTTTTACATGTGAGAAATTAGGACTTTTGTGGAGGGCTTCACAACAATTCCGGTTCTTCATATGACCCCTTTGGAAAATTAATTGCCCACCCCTGACTTAGAGGAATGGATCAGTGCAAACGAATTGATGCGAGAGGTCCTTTACAAGACAACGATGACCCTGTCCATGGGCCAGGAGGTCATGGAATCTTTTGATGAAGATAAACAGGATTGAAATCACTTGCTATGATTTTTATAATCACCAGATTTCAACCCAACTAAACACCTGTGGGAATAAATTTCAAAAGATTGGAATTAAACCCTCATTGTGACGTTTCACTGACTTGACATTGTTCTGGCACAATGTGTTGAACCAGCACCTAAGTAAGATATGATTTGGCCTTTACTTGTTCAGCTGTCTGTATGGCTGATCAATAAATTGCTCCAAAGAAAATGATCAAATATTAACTTATAACATTTTTGTATGTCAGAGAACAAACCTAACAACAGAGCAACTGTTTTAAAACTTGCTGCTTTCAATAAAATTCCAAAGTTTATTTTTTAAAATCTCACGTGGCTTTTTAACCAACAACTTTAGAGCAAAAACTGTTTATCAAAGACACACTAAACACTGTGACACTGACCTGTGTGTCAGTGTGTAACAGATGTCAGCCTCCGCATCACTTTCGGGATGAAGTCTTGACAAAACAGAGCCGTTTCCAATAGGAATTAGCCAGAGGTTATATCCTCATTCGTCACATTCACAAAAAGTAAAAGACTCATCTATTTAATATTGTGCATTGCTTAGAGCCACCCACCATCAGACTCCATCATGTAGAGAAGATAAAGAAAAAGAGATAGAGAGTGACAGACAGAAAGAAAGCAAATAGAGCTGGTAAGGGGGTACAGAGACAAAGTAGTGTGTGTGTGAATGCATGTTGGTAAGAGAGCTTCAGATAGAGACATTGGGCCATTTTTTTGTCCCTCCTCGGAGGGGATAATTATCTTTTGCATATTCATATATGCAAACGCGACATGAATAATTTCCCTCTCCACCTTCCTCTCCCACTCTCCAAAGGTTAGCTCATTAATTACAGCCCAACAATTAGCAGGAAGTATTTTTATAATTAATTATTTGCTGTTTCTTTGGTGCCAGTGTTCGTGCATAACTTACAGCAGGGTCAGAGCCCAGTACAGCTGTTAGGAGTGTTTTCAGCAAACGCCGTGCCGATGCTAATGCAACGCTATACGTTTGTGCCGTGCATGTCCGTGTGAGGATATGGAGTGAAAAGATTTCAAAATAAAAGGGCATCAGGATATGCACCTTCTAGGCAAAACCACACACGCTCACAGAAATACAAGAAAATCAAACACACATGTCAGGACAAAAACATGCACACAGACTAAACACACTCTCTATCCATTACACACACGCGTGCGCACACACAGACATGCACGCAGTGGTCTCAGTGTTGGTTGTTGCCTGTGGGCCTGTGGTCTTTGAACTGCCTCTCAGACTCCAGTCTGTCCAAATTCACTATGAGAGATCCAGCTCTCTGCCTGCCTAAACTACTGCAACTCAAACACACATACATGCGCGCCCCAAAAAAGAAACACATGCACACACATAGACGGACAGAAAACCACGTGGACGTGTAACACGCACACACAGACACTCAGATGGAAACACTTCAAATCACTGCATCTTAGCTTCTTAGTAGAAGTTCTTGGAAAGTAAGTCTCGGTTTCTACCCGGAGTCAAACTAAAACTTTGGACAGGAAATGATTATGTTGATCATTAATGAGGCAAAAATGTATTCAGGTTAAAAACAGATTCCACTGTACATCTTGAGAAAGATTTATCTGCAGAATACAGAAATTCTTTTCTAAAACAAAAATAACGACACCAGTACTAATCTGTTTAAAACCATGCAGCCCTAAACATACAGGCAAAGATATTAAAGCCATAATAATTCCAGCTCTGCATTGTACTCTTTGTTATTTTTGATACCAAGCGTCTATATTTACAGGATCAACCGCAGTATCATTTTTTCCTAAACAGTTTTGGACAGATGCAGGCAGCTTTTGATCTGTCAAACTGGATAGAAGCAGAACTTTCTTTTTGAAGTCTTTAAAATAAATTTAATTGGAAATTGTGTATGATCGCTTCATAACTTGCAGACCTGTGGGATACTTTGAGGTTGTGCAATGGCTGCAACTGGCAGCAGCTACTTTTCTTTGTGGTAAAATAAGATGCTGAGAAGGAGAGAGTTTGATTTTTCAGAGCAGGGTTATATAAACCAGATGGTGCAACATAGTGAATATGTTTATTGCGTCCATTTATTTTGTTTGGGGCTCTAATACTCAAGGTTAAAGCAACTTTATTAAGTGAATCTACTCCAGTTTCAATAAATTTGGATTCTTTTTTCTGAGCATTTGAACCGTTAAAATGTTTACAGAGATAAAGTCCCTTGATTTGATTTGTTCCTAACATCTGACATGAACTTGAACCTGACGTGAAACAGCACAGGGGAGCATTTAAAGGACTACAAGTCTCATGCAGGAGGCAGGCGGATGTTGTAAAGTCCATGCAAATATTTCTTGCATTAAAAATAATTTTCGGACTCACTATTTGTAATGCTGCTGTTCACCAGTCACATAATTTTGCTGGATGAATTTGTGCCATTTATTTTTGCAAACTAGGGAGGTTTAAGTGGCCGCTGCCAACCTAAGCCAGTTAGTGAGTTGTTGCTAGAGATTGTTTGCTGTTGGTGAAACTGGTTGCGACTGCTTTGGTTGCAAGCAGATTGCCACAGATGCCTGTTGTTTGTGACTGAGGCCTAAACATAAGTAGTTCCCAGTAGACAGTAAAGATTAATACAGGGAACATATTAGTCATTCAAAATTCTTTAAACCTCAATCCAACCACCTAAACTACATGCAGACATCTCACAGTTTTACTGTAGGTGAGTCAACAGGCACTTAGGATTACAAAAAAACTGCTCTACGCATGTAATGCAAAGTGAATGATACAAGAAGATTGAAACAGATTCCTTTGGTCAATATACCAAAGGCTTTACTGTCACTGTGTTGTGCTGTAGATAATTTCCCTCCCCTTGCATGAAGGCCTGGCATCTTCTCACTTTGATCCAGACTCTTCCCTCACGCTGTGAAATGAGAGGTGATGTGACTGCATCAGCGCACAGAGCGTGTGTAGTTTGTCTCTGAGCTTTAAAGAAGTGTTGCGCATAGCAACCTGCCCCGTTCACTTTCTCCTGAAAGCTAATTTACCCATGTCAGTGCCACTCTAACACCACAGCAAAGGAGCTGTTGACTTCGACACAGACAGAAAGGTGTGCATATGCACTCATCAGTGAGCGTGTGCATTTGTGCGTGTGTGTTTGAGAGGGAGAGAGAAATGACGCGTGGGCGTTTGAAGAGTGAAAGGAAACATTCACCCGCTCTCTCCTCCCATTAAACATATTTGTACATTTCATCGCCAATAAAAACAGCAAATCAATCTCATCCAGCACTCTTCCAAGGGCTCTTTGAAGTCTTCTTAGTAAATGACCTCCCACTTTCCCTATCAACTGCAACCCCCCACGCCCTGTGAAAAAAACAAGAGACTAGTGCAATATTTATCTCACTTCACAAAATTTTTAAGTTTTTCCTTTTTTCCTTTTTCCTTTTTTTGGGGGGGAAAATCCTTGAAATTTTTATCAAAAGCATTCTAATCAGGCACTCCTCAGGTCAGCTAATGAGTTGGCAGGAGTGGAGCCCTCGCCGGGCGGTTCTCTTCAAAGAGCTAGCTCATTAGCGTTAGCGGTTCTGATTATGATACTTTCACATGCTCCCCTCACACACACACATCTTGCTTGCTCACTGGCGCTGTCTCTCTTTTGCTTTCACACAGACACACGCACATTGAGCTGTCATTAGCCCAGTTAGCATCATTAGTAGCCAAGGTCAGTGTTTGAAGCTAGAGAGACAGACAAGCGACCTCCATCTTCCTTCAACCAGCTTTTTAACATGTCTCTTGGCTACTTTAACAGCTCCAAAGTTACAGCACCACAATTAGACCCGAGGAAAGAGAGACAAGAGGAAAGAAGGAATGAAAACAGATATGAAGGTGAAGACAAAAAAGAAAAGGGTAAAAAAAAAAAAAGGGGGGGGGGGGGGGGGGGATAAGAAAAGTGTAAACCAAAAAAAGCTCAATGATATTACAAAAAAAGAATAGACTTTGCCCTTTTTGCCCTTTAGCTTTCCAGGTTTTAAGAAGCCAGCATTTCCCACCATCTTTTTTGGCTGATAAAGAGAGAAAAGAGTTCACATGTGATTTGCCACCACTCCGCTGAGAATTAATTTAAAAAGATGAAAGAAAAAAAAAAGATGTCACCCCTTCATGGATTATTCAGCCTCCCGTTTACCTCCTGATAACATCATGTCCTCGGTGACTCTTTGTAGGAGTTTTTCATGTTTGCTGACATTCACTGGACCATCATAGTGAAACCAGGGTTAATTATTATTATCATACCATATTTATGAAATAACTTCTTTTTTTTAAACAATTAAACACATTCATAATATGGGGTAAATCATTAAAAGCCCCAAATTATCATGGCATTCATCATGGGCATATGTAAACTTTTGGCCACATCTGTGCTGCTGAGTTGTGAATCAATTTCCATAAAAATAGCAAAACATCTTCAGTATGTTTTCGGCTCTCTATCAACCGTCAGTCTGTCGTCTCACATTACAGAAATCTCCAATTTAGACCATTTATTGGTAGAAGTTGACACTGTTCTGTAGGTAGTAATCAGATTTGGACCAACAGAAGAGATACCTAAAATGTTTCCACAATAATAGGTGCTGCCAAAGGCTCAGTAAAGAAAAAAAACATAGTAGCAATAATGGGAAGCCTTGTTAAGTGAAAGCATCTTTGTAGCTATAATGGTTTAGTTGCAGATGTTGGAGAGTTGTCTGATGTTTTCTGTGGGTGAAAGAGAACTCCAGGTAATTCAGAGGAATGAAGAACAAATCTATGCTATGCAATAGCTTTTCAGCCTTAAGAGAAGCTATTATTTTGATCAGGGTTTCTGGTTTTTATAGTGTTACATCAGAAGGACTCTCTTTTTTTTAACAATTTTTTCTGTGTGCATCACAGACGCAAGGGCAGATTTAAATCTGAGTGATAATGCGTTGCCCTTAATTTTAATGACAGCGTTAAACAGTAACAGAAAATATCTTTACCAGATTTTGCAAATAATGTTATATTAGCAATTATGTACAAAGGAATGTTTCTATTTCTTTTTTTACACATCAGCAATTCATTTATAGAAAAGATAATAAAAAGGGGAGCTTTCTTATTAAACATTGCTGGATAACAACCTGCTCTGGATAATCTATTGCTCTGAATGGTTCTGGGAGGGGAGAGGGGTTCCTCTGTGTGCTTTAACTGGGCATCTCCTTCCCTCCTTTTATCAGTTACTACTGTTTTTCCGGTCTTTGTTATTTTTTCAAAATGAGATTCAAGCATGCTATGTACTTATATAGTTTTGCAACAGAACCCATGAATATCAAATAAGGAGATTATCAGTGGTGTGTCTCGAATAATATGTTGAAGGCCTTGGTAAACTTGGTGTAACCACAGAAAGAATTAAATACTTGCGTTCATCCAACACACGTGTTTGCATTCAATTCAATTTTATTTATATAGCGCCAAATCACAATAACAGTCGCCTCAAGGCGCATCATCAGTCGTGTACTTCCAGCATCGTAACACAAACACCTTAATATGTGATGTTCTACATGAAGAACCAACATTTTCTCACTCATGATATAAACGAACCTGCTGAAGCAGGCCCGAGTGTAGCACAGCAAGACCGTAAAGCATCTAATTCCAATTTATTCCAATGTTAACAATGCCTAAAAGCACCTGACCAGTCATGTGACCTTCCATGTGTCTACATGGACACTATCCAGATAAGCTGCTTCAGCTGCTGCCTTTATGAGTTGACACAGTGTCTCATGTTCCTTCATTTCACCCAATACCTAGCGTCCTTCACTGTCACACCAACCTTCAGCATGTCCTCCTTCACTACATCCATGAGTCTTTTCTGTAATTTTCATCATTTGCCTTTGATATATTCATTTCTAATCTTGGTCATCCTGGTCGCTCCCCTACGAAAATCTTAGCATCTTCTACTCTTCTTATTAAATCATTTCTGATTCACGCACAGACTCTGCTTTGGGTGCAATTGAACAACCCATTCTTTAGCAATTTTTTGTAAAGGCAGACTGTATAACTAGGTGTTTGATTTTATACACTTGTGTCCATAAAGAACAGGGGTGGATAATTCATTTTTTGAAGAGGCCACATAAAGAAGTGGGACTGTTGTGGAGTGCCTCAACCATTAATGTCCACAATAGTCCCAGTTTCCTATGTGACATCTTGGGAAAAATTAATTGCCCAACCAGATATAGAGGAATTAATTGTAGAATGCTCCACAGACGCTTGAGAAAATTGGAGAGATTAAGGACAGAGAAAGATATAAAGATATAAAAGATATTTTTAATGAAAAAAATACAATCCACATGTTTACGCAAGGTCTAGACAAAGACTATTTTGTGCATGTTCACATGGTGATGATGAGACATGGAATGTAAACAATGTTTTAAATTGGAAATGGAGTACACTTAGATTTTCCAGGTGTTAGTCATCACTCAGAGTGCTTCATCAGCCACATCCAGCTGCACTTTTTTATTTTTCCCCACAGAACTTTCAATATCACTCAAACAAAGTACAGTTATTTGCATTTGTACTGTAAGCTATGTGTACTTTTATCCAAGCATGTTTGTACTACAGGACTACATTTAGTTATGTTGTTATTTTGCTGCCAATGTGTAAAAAGCAGAATTTAACCAATCTGTTTTCACCTGAAAAAAGAAGAAAAAGAAGAACAGAAAGACAAAGTGACACCTGTCATTACTAACTTTCAAAAGCCCAAAGAGGGCGCCACATTTGCAGGTCAAAAACAGTGATGTGGGCAGTGATTTGCCCAGAGGGGGAAGGGCATCCCTCAAGGGAAACCCCTTGATTATTCTTTTCTGTTATCCTTTTTTTTTTAATTAATTAATTGAAAAGTAGAAATGTAGATGTATTTTTCCAGTGCACATCTCAAAATGAAATGAAACAGCACTTTAGAGTACTTTCAGTCACAGCATCAGCAGTGTTAAACCCGTCTCAGCTGCACTAAAACACGGTATCCCCTGGCTTAGTAACATTAAAGATATCACAATGAGGTGATGGCTTGTGTCTAAATAACCTAAAACCAAGTCAAATTACAGTGACTTGAGGCTTTTCTTTCTCTCCAGCAGCATCCCCTCTGACTAATGGCTGTGGGTGAGATGTCTGTGAGATGGATCTGCCCCTCTAATTCACTGGCAGTGGACACACTGGATTTAACCTAGACCGACTGTGACTGTGTTTGAAACGGCTGCTTGTGTGTAAATGTGTTTGAAAGCTGAAGAGAGAGAATCTGTGTCGCTGTGTGCACGCATACGTGTGTGTGTGTTCCCAGAGAAAGCCCACTGAAAAGCCTCGCTACACTCTATCAGATTAGCTCCATTAGTGGATTAGCCGGATTAGCCGGATTAGCGGGTTAATTGCAGTCTGCTGCTGCGTTGGTGCACAGAGGCTAATGACGGCTAACGCTGGTTAATCGCACACACAGCCGTGTTAGCCAGCTACTGCTACGTCTGGCAACAGGCAACACACATCAGGGAAACCAGCGTGCACCAGCTTCCCATGAGGATTAGGGGCAAGACATGTTTGGACCACACATCTCTGCCAGCTAAGAACATATTTCTATTTGTCATGCACTCTTGTCTTTCCCTGGAATAAGAAATTATTTAAAGCATTTTGGATTAAATCCTCATAACAATGTTTCCACAAGTATGGTTATAAGGTGAGTTTAAGACATTAAATCAGTGCCAACAGGTGAGTGTTTACATATTACAGTTTTTCTCGATTGCTTAAACACTATAACCAGGCCTCTAAACTAAAATTTCAAAACCGTAACGCTACTGTTCAAAAAGCTCACCCATTTCCCTGAACTATAAACACTATTCCCTGCTTTGACACATGACTCAAATTTGGTGAACTGTTACTGCAAAACTCTACACACAAATCCCTACATTTTACAGTGCTTACACCATGTAGTCATTTAGAAAGCACTAGCATGCAATAATGTTAACTTAAGTCAGCATAGCTTGAGCTCAATTAGCACACAATTAACCAGGTGGAAACACTAGGAGTCAAAATTTAGCACACACCAATCAGAACCTGCGATAGATAGATAAAAGGGCCAAAGTCAGCTCATTCAGGTTTG
Source organism: Diplotaxodon limnothrissa (assembly GCF_057381915.1). Taxonomy (NCBI): domain Eukaryota; kingdom Metazoa; phylum Chordata; class Actinopteri; order Cichliformes; family Cichlidae; genus Diplotaxodon; species Diplotaxodon limnothrissa. The sequence continues at coordinate 18,648,699 of NC_140610.1, read as the reverse complement.
AAACAATGGATCCAAAGAGATGCAAAGGAAGAGGACGTGGTGGAGAAAGAGGACGTGGTGAAGGAGGTGGAGAACGACGGCGACAAGGAAGGGGAAGAGCAAGGGCAAGAAGACAGTCAGTCTCGGATGAAATTCGAGCCACTTTAGTTCACCATGTCCTTGTCCATGGGATGACTATGAGGGAGGCTGGGCAACGAGTACAACCAAATTTGAGTCGCTTCACTGTTGCCTCCATCATCAGAACCTTCAGGGAGGAAAACAGGTAGGTGTACTTGCAGTAAGACTGCTTTGTACAGTAACGTTTAAGTTACTGAACTTATGTGTCTTGAGTTTCAGTATGTTTCCATTATTTGCCTGTAAAATGAATGTGTGACAGTTACAGTAATGAGTGCTTCTATTTTTGTAGGACACAGAGACGACCACCTGGTGGAGGCAGGTTAAGGCTTTTGTCGGAGGAGCAAGAGAGGGAACTTGTAAACATGGTAATTGCAAATAATGTAATCCGCCTGCAAGAGATTCAAAGGAGAGTGATTGAGGATGATCATCTTTTTCGAGGCATAAATGCCATCAGCCTCTTCACAATTGACCGAAAGAATCAATTCCGGATGAAACAGGCATACCGAGTCCCTTTCGAACGAAACTCTGACAGAGTGAAAAACCAACGTGTGGAATATGTTCAGGTATGAGTTTTGATACTGTATAAAGTATTGTGTACCATCACAGCATGGCAGTTTATGCTGCCATTTCAGCACTCTTGAACTGTGGTTCAGGGTACCGATTGACTCTACTGTGTTATGTGTTTTGCAGAGAATCTTTGAGATTGAAGGACGGCCTGTTCCCCATGAAATAATCTTTGTGGATGAGGCAGGTTTTAACCTGACCAAAAGAAGGAAAAGGGGGAGGAACATAATTGGCCATCGGGCTATTGTAAATGTCCCTGGTCAGCGTGGGGGGAATGTCACTATGTGCGCAGCCATCAGCCAACGAGGGGTACTCCACCGCCATGGCGTACTAGGACCCTATAACACTATGCTTCTCCTTGCTTTTCTTGATGGTTTAAGACAACATATGTTCCAGCTGGACTACAGGGAACCAGCACAGCCAGAGCAGCCTCACTACGTTGTTGTGTGGGATAACGTCAGCTTCCATCGCGCTGCTCTGGTTCGTGACTGGTTTACCAATAACCCAAGGTTTTCTAATATCTTTCTGCCTGCATACTCTCCCTTTCTAAACCCGATAGAGGAGTTCTTTTCGGCATGGCGGTGGAAAGTGTATGGCCGAGAACCTTATGTCCGTGTTCACCTCCTTCAGGCCATGGAAGAGGCCTGCCTAGACATATCAGTAGATGCATGCCAGGGGTGGATCAGGCATGCAAGAGGATTTTACCCCCGCTGCCTGGCTGGGGCCAATATAGCCTGTGATGTGGATGAGATTCTCTGGCCTGACCCAGACCAAAGACAAGATGCTGAGGTGGGATAATGTTTCTGGTGTGTGTTGTACTGTATAGTACATGAATGACAATGTGCCACTGTACATACATTGGTTGCGTCTTTTGTGTTTATCATGTGACAAGGGTTTTGAAGGGGAGAACCATAAGCAACCTATTTGTTTTGGAACTATTGTTTTGAATTAATTGTACCAGTGTGCAAAACTCTGTTGTAGTGTGTGTGTGTTTTTGAGGGCTTGTGTTTGATGTCTGAGGGCAAAGTTTGGTTTTTCAGCAGGAGTGAATAGTTTTGGGTGTAGAGCTTCATTTTGACCTGGAAATAGGATGTTTGGGAAATTGAGTGAGATGTTATGGATTTGTGTTTACTGTTGTGAGGATATGAGGCGTAGTTTCAAGAAATGTGTTTTAGCAATCGAGAAAAACTGTAAAGAAACGGCAGAACAGAATCCAGGGTGAGGATAATTTACGGCACAAATACACGCAAAGAAGCTTCTTCCTCTCTCCAGCAGCTATGATATATCATTCTTTGTACCCAGAACACACACTAAGAATCAAATCTTATAACAAGTTTATGTGACTATTTCAGTTCTGTGTGTGTCAGCATAATCTAAGTCTTCATGTTCTCTTAATCCACTTTCACCGAAGCACACTCCAGTTCCATGGCCTAAACAGTAGGGACTGCATGAGTATACAGCAATATTTCAGGAGCATATGATGAAGCATGCTATTATTATTAAAGCCACAGGCACATTTTTAAATTATTTCCTTAACAAGACAAACACAGGCCCCCATCATCCTGCTGCACACGACCACCTGCTCCTTGTTTATTTTATAATGGAAGACAAATCGAAAGCAAATATGAATGCATGAACAGTATGATTCTAAGGGAAGAGGAAAATTGTATTAAAACCTATTCTCATTCATTAGGAAATATTTTGTTACATTATTATCATTTTAATGTGCATGAAGAATGACAAAAAAATAAAGCTGGTTTCATTCACTGTTGACACGACCGACAATGTTTTCACCACAGATGGTCTTCCTCAGGTGTTCTTTAAAACATATTTCCATAAGTACTGGCTAATCCAAGACAATGAGTAACATTTTAACCGTAATTCATTGGAAAAGTTCTCTACATGTGCACTACAGTGCAGCGCTGTGCTCTCGTGAATCAAGACCTGGGGCAGACGTGTAAACAAAACCCGAATCAACCCCAATCACCTCGGCTGCAGAAATGAAAAGAAAGAGACGAGCGGTCAAATTGGTGGTACGTGATGTGATGCCAGTAAGACGTGGTGTTGGGAGCTGAGTGAGTGCAGTGTTATTGATGCGGTAGCCAATGAGGTCTGACACATGGCTTCAGGACAGGAAATGCCAGGGGTTACGGGTAAAATGGGTGTTAGCGAGAGTGTGCAGAAAACTAGAAGCGCACCCACACCTATGCACATTGCTTGCATGCAAAGAAATAAGGAGAAGCAAGGATGCGAGCAGGCATGAATACACACATACTGTACACGCACACCTTCCATATATTCTGTGGGCACCTCAGCCTCATTAAGGGGAAGTGAAGGGCTCCCTGCTCATCTTTTAAAGATAAAACAAAGTGCTGTGATGTCATACCTCATCAGCCTTCGCCAAGGAGACGAGAAGCACTTTAGCAGAAAGAGCAGAGTGTGTGATCGCCTGAACGCACAGACCTCCCTCTGACATTCTCTTTCTCTTGCTTTCTTTCTCACACACACACACACACACAAACTCTCAATTGTGGCGGCAGTAGATGGTGGATGAGGGATGCATGTTGGTTTGGGGCTAAACATGATATCTCCCTTCCCCAGGGCCAGCCAATCAGAACAGCCTGCCAGGGAAAAATAGCAAAAGCACTCAAGACCGGCCAGAGGAAAACACACACACACACATACACATAAACATAGACAAACACTAACAGGCACGTAGAGCTACAAAACACACACTCAGTGTACTTCTGCATGCATTAAAACTCCCTCCAAGCTAGCATCCACTCAGATAAAGAATTGCTTTGGCAGGAGCACACACGAGGAGCTGGTGGAATTCTACAATATAAAGTCACCATAATTATGACATTCATCAATAGCCAAAATATTAGCACCTATTAGCTGTGCAGACACTAGACCAGCTACAAGCAGTGACTACAAAGCCAAAACTCGTCTTTGCCACTGATCTTCTTAGAATTGCACCAGTGCCTGCAGGGGGTGGGACCTTAGGGTGGGAGCTACAGGGTATAGGGCACAGGAAGTAAGCACCTTGGGGGTAGCAGTCAGGGGAAATGCCTAGAGGTCCAGCGCAAAACACATTCACTGCTATCGGCTCCGTTAAAGGGTAAGAATCGGGGCTAAGTGTTTCCAGAGGAAGTGTAAGAGCAGAAGAAATGTTGTTAGGAGGATGAAACCATGGAAATTAGACAGTGAACACAAATCAGTGTAAGAATTACACATTTTTCAAGCCTTTTCTTGTCACCTTGATTTGATGTTTAGGAGCCTTTTTGTTGCCAGGTTAACTAAAACATATCAAATGGGATGTATGTCTGTTATGGAGTTATGGAGCCTTACAAGAGACGATGGTAAAAAGAAAAAATAGGTTAGCTACATTTTTGATTATTTTATTTTTTTAATTTATTTCAAATTTTGCATTGGAAAGAACTTTAAGACAACTTTAAGACATCCACAGTCTAAAACCTAAACGTTCAATAGTTACAACAACAGAGCAGACCTCGATACTTCAGAGGTAAGGAGAACTGAACATTTTTTGTTTTTGCTTTGATAAATCACAGTAATACATAATTCATCTATAAAGTTATCACCAAACACTCACTCGTTTTTTTGCAGGTTTTTAAAGAAAAACTTAATTCTTTGTCAATAAATCTAATGATTAGTCATTTTCTGTCAGTCAGCTGAACTGATTAAAATGCTAATAATTTCCTCACTTCAGCATATTTCTGTAACCGTTCCACTCTCGTTATGCCAAAAGTACCAACTGTAGGTACTTGAGAAAAATGGTATGTCTTCCATCTTCATACTTCTTCAATTCGATGTAAACATTGTGCATGAAATGATTGTTAAGCTGCACAACATTTTTTAAAATTGATTTCTGTATGACACTTCGAGGCTTACAATGATTTTATGTCCATTAATGAAAACAATTCTGGTCGTCTGGTCAAACAGATATAAAGATACTTCAGCATCAGGTTAGTGATGTAATCAATGTATTGGTGTCGGCTCCTTGTTTGGTTACGAGAAAAAACTGCTACATATCATGTTTTAAGCTGTACTTATTTCGATCCTACATGCTGATGATGTACATCCACCCACCCGGTCAGTGTGATATGATAAATTACTGTTAATTCTTCCCCCATGAAAGCAAAGCGTAAAAGCAATGAGAAATGGGAATATTTCATTTGACAATATGAGTTTTGTTGTTTTACATAATAAAGACACTAGGGGAAAAAATGATGCCGTAATAAAGTACGTGATCATAAAACACTAACCAGGGGGAATTCTGCTACATTTCGACACCACATTTACCTGATGCACATGTGTACACCATCTGTTTTCATACATTGCACAATGCTTCCACAGAAGAAGGCAAGTTATTACAATGGAAGCCCAGCATAAAAAGGTTTAAAGCATATAAAGTTTGATGGTAACAAGTCAAAGCACAAACTTCTGCTTTTTTTCGTGACTTTTATTTGAACCCTGCTGCCTACGTGTAAACTCAAAGACGCCCTCAAAACTGCCCTGTGATGAAACGCCACCTGTCACACACAGCAGTGAGGAGGCTCTTTCTTTCCTATGCAGCCTAATTATGCAATGCCGGGGCCAAAACTACAGTATGGAGCTCAAGCTGCTTGCTGGGAAAATTATCAAATTGTAACCGCATCAGTCTGGGAAACTGCAGATTTGTGAATCTATGAGTGCTATCCGAGTCAAATCATCAACCTGCCGCTCAGGTGTATCTCACTGACAGAGGATTAGAGAAAAGAGACTCCCGGGCTTGTTTGAAAAGTCGACTCCATCGCTTTTCGATTTGCCTGTGGGTCTCACTTGGTTGTTGACCCCTTGTAGATCCTGACAAGAGTTTTCTCTCACTTTCTATTACATCATGTCAGCGTATGAAGACGCCAACAAGTAAATAAATAAATTGAAGTTTCAGAGCAGCTCAGAGAAAAAATGTTGGAAGGATTTTTCTGTCTATCTATGATATATAGATAGATAGATAGATAGATAGATTTTTTCCTGCATAGGATATTTTCATGACGATTAATGATAATTAGCTCCCGCATCAAAAATAAAATTAATGAAATATGCAGTAACCCGGAGAACACAGGGATGGGGTGAGGAATAGGGGAGGGAGGGGAGGTGAGCCGGGGTATTTGGTGATAGCGGGGTCATTATAGGGTGTAGAATAGTGTGGAAGAGGGGGCGTCAGGCCGTTGGGAAGGGGGGACGGCGGGGGTGACGGTTGAGGGGATTTGCGTGGGGTGAAGGCTGGGTGTGATGCAAGGGGGGAGGGGGAGGGGAGTGCAGCTTGGACGCTGGTGTGCGGTGGGGTGGGGAGGGGGGGTATCAGTGGGGAATGGTGTCAGCTGCAGAGGCAGCAGGGAAAGCCGACATCTTAATAAAACAGCCTCAGGCTAAATCCCATTAAAGGCCTCAGAGCCTGTTACCACTGCTGGCCAGGTATCGTGCACACATGTAACACACATAACACACCCCACTCACACACACACACACACACATCATATATTTGTGCCTGCACGCACGCACACACACACACACACACACGAATATATTATATATGGATCCATGTGTCCGTCTCTCTGTCTGTTCCTGTCTGTCCATGTGTGGGGGCCTTTCTTTGTGTTCGTTTTTGTGTGTGGTTTTGCCATCTGACCGTTGTGCACTCATACACTCTGAATTGCACAGAGCTCCACATACAAACCAACAAACACACCTTCTACCTCCTATTGTTGTGGAAGATGCACGGTTTGGCCCACAAAACAGCCGAATGCCATTGTCAGCTTCGATTTAACCCATCAGTCCACCTCCATTTTTGGCCTCCAAATACCTCCTTTGATTAGAAAGAGCTAGGAAGAGGTGTATTTTAGTATTTAGTATTTATTTATTTATTGTCATTGTCAAGAACAATGAAATTGCGTTTGGGGCTTCCATACAACCCAAAAAAAAGAAGAAAATAATAAATACCCCTTAAAACCCAAGTGTACATATTTAACCCAGTGTGACTCCAATGCAATAAGACAATCCTTAGCAATAATGTTCGTAGAAATTCAGACAAAGACCTGAGAAACATGACAAAATACAACAATGCAACCCATTCAATATTATTGTACTGTGAGATATGATATCAGATATGATAGTTATCTATTTAAGAAAGAGGGGGGGGGGGGCAGGAGGGGGAAGAGAATAAAGATATGATGCACCAATGCAGACCAGTTCATTGCTATTAAGAAGTTGGATATGGTTATTGTCCGTGAGAGGGGGGCAGAGAGTTCAGGAGCCTCACAGCCTGTGGATACAGGCTGTTGGCCAGTCTGGATGTTCTGGCCTGTATAGACCTGTACCTTCTCCCTGAGGGCAGCAGATGGAAAAGGTGGCGCGCAGGGTGATGTTGGTCCCGCAGGATACTGTGCACCCTCCTCAGACAGCGAGTGGGGAAGATATTACTGATCTCTGGCAGACTTGTTCCAATAATTCTGCCAGCTTCTTTCACCACCCGCTGGAGTGCTTGCTGATCGGCCTTGGTGCAGCTGGGGAACCACACTAGAAATCCATACGTCAGAACGCTGCTGATGGCACAGTTGTAGAAGTTCAACATCAGAGATCTGGGAATGTGTGCGCTCCGCAGTCTCCTCAGGTAGTAGAGGCGCTGTTGGGCCTTCCGTACAACTGAGGTGATATGGTTGCCCCAGGACAGGTCCTCGGTCACAGTTACCCCCAAGAATTTAAAACTGCTCACCCTCTCCACCGCCTCACTGCCAATGAAGAGAGGCAGATGGTTGTTATGACCCCTCTTCCGGAAATCTACAATGATCTCCTTGGTCTTTTTGGTGTTTAAGACCAAGTTATTGTCGTGGCACCATGACTCTAGTTGTTGCACCTCTGTCCTATAGTTTGTCTCATCATTGTTGGATATAAGTCCGAGCACTGTAGTGTCATCTGCAAACTTAACAATGAGATTGGACGCGCAGGAGGAAATACAGTCATGGGTGAAGAGAGTGTATAGCAGAGGGCTCAGAACACACCCCTGAGGGGCACCGGTGTTGACCACAAGGGTGGAAGAGGTGTTCTTACCCACTCTGACACTCTGTCTACGGTTAGTGAGGAAGTCCACAATCCAGTTGCACAGAGAGGAGTTAAGTCCCAGTTGGTGGAGTTTGGGACGTAGTTTGTATGGCCGGATGGTATTAAAAGCCGAGCTGTAGTCTACAAAGAGGAGCCGTGCACAGGTGGAACTGTCAGCCCTGAACGTTTCGAGTAATAGACATCCTTATCACGGCTGCAGTTAGCTGAGGTTTCTAGGCTGCGTTCCTGTATAGGTGAAGTTGATATACGTGTTCTGAGAGAGACTGGAAAATGAGAAATGTGGAATTTAACATGACAGGTACTGGCCTTGGATTTGAGGGACACAAGCTGATATGTTAACACTGTAACATAGTCAGATACATCTGGTCCTAAGCAGCAGTAGTAGCAGCGGGAAAAGGACCTAGCAAGTATAACACCAGAAAATCTTTTCTTTGAAACTATAGGCTGAAATATAGAATAAATAAAGGCTTTTTTATTACCCCTAATTAACATCTAAATGTACTTTTGGCTGTGGACCATCAAGGGGTCATTCTCTTTTTGTCCTATTTTCCTGTCTCAAAAAGGCTGAGGTCTGTTTACCAGAGTGCTTCCGCTAATCTGCACCCCGTTCTACAGCAGCCCCTAGTGGCTACAACCAGATCTGTCTGGATTTATGGGACACACAGGCAACTTTCTGAAAAGTTTCACAGGGGAAGGCTGCAGATGACCTATCAGTGAAAGAAATAACCTTAGGAACTCCATCCTGTAAAAAGTTGCTTCAAGGCATTTATATCACGTTTTTTAATCTTTCCTTAATGGAAGATATTATTAGGTAAAATCAGTGAGTTAAAAATGATTGTCAGGAGAAAGGAAAGAAAGAGGAGATCGGTTGTTTGTGGAGATAATGTGACTTTACTCTAGTCGAGGCACTTCCAACCTGAGGGCTGGTATCTGCCATGAGTTCACAAGACAAACCTGAAGGGCTGCAAGATGATTAACATGCAGGAATAAAGACAAACTTTTTCAAACTGCTGCGCATTACTACAAACAAAGAATGCTATGAGGTGGTAAAAAAAATGTTAAAAAATCTTCAGTTTTATTATCTAAGCGTTTGGTCACAAAGGCCCTCATTAGAGCAAAAAAGAAGAGAGACAAAACATATTTGGTTTACAAAACAAAATGCATTTGTTCCACACATTACTTTTACAGTGTTTATTTGCCGAACTATGTTTTTTTTTCTTTTGCTGTGAGATGTTGAATACTTTAGGGTCACTAATCTCATATTTGACAAGAGGTTAAGAAGTTAGATAAGCTGAAAAGGGTTTGGGAACCACTACTCTTTTCCACTCCCCTGCATACAGCTACACTACTGGGTATAATACAGGAATGGAAAGTCATATTTTTAAAAGTGAGACAGGAAATAGCAGAGAAATCTTCGCCAGTGCAGTTGAGCTCTGGAGGAGATTTGTCAACGATGGCAATTCCTCCCCGGAGCACTACAGACGCTTGTATGATGAACAGTATCTAAACTGTCCTCTGAGTTTTTATCTACACATACACTCTCTGATTCTGGGCTGGGATCCAAAGAGACTGGCCCAAATGGAACACACGTTCACAAACACACATACAAATACTCAAACACATGTGCGCACACCCAAAGTGGGGGGAGATCAATATGAAAGAGGAATCTATATGTCCCAAAGTTGAAGTTCAGCCTGTGTCTGACAGAACACACAAGTTCCTGTTGTAGTAAACTATTGTTTTGACAGGATGTCACTTCAGTTCTGCCGAGTGTGTGTGAGAGCGCCGAGCGCCGTGCCTCCTCTTTATCTCAGGCCTAAGGCTACTGTCACTGAGCCGGGGGGAGAGTGGGAGACCGAGGCAGACAGACAGAGGGAGAGAGAGAGAGAGAGAGGTAGCGAGGGAGAGAGAAAAAGGCAGGGAAATAGGGAGGAAAAAGGGAGGGATAATTCACTTGTCAGCTGCCTGATGAAATGCCATTTTAACTGAAGCTGCTAATAGGTGGCTTTACGGGGGTTCAGCAAGCCAGAGACAAGTTGCTGGTAGTGAAGTCTGTGCCAGTGTGTGTGTGTGTGTGTCTAGGTAATGCCAATACCAGCATGATTTTCTTGCCTTTATATAAGATCTCTTGCTGTGAAACAGCCAACAGATCCTATCTGACTCCATGCCTTCTGGGTCAATGTAGATTCTGTTTTTCCTCCTACACACAAACCTGCAGCATCAATCAGTGTTATTAATCACTCCACCAGATCCTGACTAGTCTCAGTTCACGTGAAATGAAAGGACAAAGAAACTTTGTAATCCTCGTTAAACTACTAAATGTCGGCATTCAAAATAATGTTGGTAATATTTTACATTCTTAAAGTTTAATGCTGTTTTTTAAGCAGGATAACTTTTTTAAAAACTCATAAAAGTACATTTAACTTCATAGTCATCGCAAACAATCTAAATATTGCAACAAACCACAGGAGCAAAGGTCACAAATATAAGGTCACATCAAAATAAGATATTGTACTTTATAGAATGTAAAAAAAACATGTTTAAAAAATCTAAATAAAGTTGTACAAATGATGGGAAAAATGATGATAAAGCCAGCGAGAATCTGAACTGCATGCTGTCAAAACGAGCCAGTTTCTAAAGACAAAGTCAGAAGTAAATGAGATTTTTTTCTGTATAAAAAAGTAAGTTAAAGGTAATTTTATAAGTCACAAAGAGCAATTACAATACCGTTAGAGTGTTTCCCAAAGAGCTGCTTTGCACAAAAGAATGGCACGAATGGAATTGCTGTCAAACACAGCAGAGTGAATGAAGTCCAACAAACTAATTTCAATTCGTGTGAAAGGAGGATTGATATAGGAAAATTTCTCTAACATTAAACGCAATCGTGAAAACCGAAATGCAGAACGCCGTTACAGGTGAATGTTTTCAAGAAGAGTTGCGGCAGATAATAGAATGTGTATCAGACAGCTGTTAAATACAACCAAACCTAAAATAAAAAAACAAATAAAAAACACTCTGACATTTATCCGGAGAGTGTATGGGGATATTTAAAGAATGTTTATTTCATAAAGGTTTGCAGTAGTTCAGAGGAAGACAGTAACACGAGGATGAGACTTACACGCTGTCACCTAAAAAATATTCTTTATTTATCTATATATTTAACATCAGTGAGATTAAACTTTTTATTCTTAAAACTTTACAAAGTTTGCTTTTAGCTGTTAGCCGATTTTATAAATCCAACTCCTTTTGACATTTTGTTCTGGATCCTTTGAGTTTGTAATTTGCTTCAGAAAAAGCGTCTGTCAAGCCGAGAAGAAAAGAGAATAAAGTTGATGAGTTTAAGTTGAAAGCATCTCGGTGTACTTATAGTTATAGTTTAATATAAAAAATGTTTTAGCATAAGTACAAAATGAACATTTATTAACCTTTCTTCTGAGATGAGTTTTAATATTATTTTAAATTAGAAATATATTTTTCTTTTCTTGGCTAAATACATATGAACTGTTAAAACCTTTACAAAAATATTAGATCTTCAGTGTTATCATGGTGCACCAAGTTTCCTCTGATCTTTTGCCTTAATAGTTCTAATGGTGCATTAGAATTTAATGCACATTCAGTAGATGCTCACATTCAGCATCATCACAGCAGAGAGTAAGACTGTCCACCGGCATTACTCTTTTCAAAGGGACATCTAAGTCACACCCGCACACCGCCACACAACCACACACTCACTCGCACAGAGAAAGGGTTAAGAGAGCCCTGAGGCCAAGTGATTTACGCAAGAATGGGCTGAATAGTTTCTGTCTCTTTCTGCATGAGTGTGTGCAAATGCATGCGCATGTACGTGTGTGTGTGTGACTGTGTAAGTGTGTGTGTGTGTGTGTGTGTGTGTGTGGGCACCCCATTTAAATAGCATACTCCAATACAAAGCTGCAGTGTCCTCTCCCAGCCATAGACAATAACAGATTTAACCCATCCTTTGATGCTTATAAATAACAAAATCCATTTTACTGTCTGCAGTCTACCAGTGTATTTAGGTGCTTTAAAGAAATGTACCGTTGTTAGTGTTTCTTCGTCATATGTAGTGTGACTGCATGTGTGTATTTTTGTGTGTTTTTTAATTTTCTATTGCTGTTTTTTTTCATTCTGTCATTTTATTTTTACTCTTCATTATTGACCTTTGTCTTCTTTTAAACTGTAGTCCAAGTTCCTTTCAATTCCATTGCTTGAAATTCTAGTTGATGATGCTGTGTACTTGATATTTGTAATGCTATTAGTGACTGCAAGTTAAAATAGCTTTTGCGACTTCTTGCTTATATAGCAGGCACATTATTTGCTCTGTGTTGTTTTGATTGTAGGGCATCACAAACACAATCGTGCACAAAACCACAAATATTCTTCACACTACTTGTTTAATTTTGTCCTAATTAGACCTTCCTTTCTGCAACCCACAGCTGAGTGTGTCAGACCACGACTTGCAATGCTGAACAATCAAAATTTACTTCCCGAGACTGAAACCTTAAGGTGGACCCGTCTGAGGTTTGTATAAACTGAGGCCACAGCTACATCTGACAAATTTAACCCAGAATCCAAAGGAGACAGACAAACAGAGAAGCTGCTTCAGTCTGTGAAGAGCCTGAATGCCATCTAGTGGATGAAGCTGGAGGCCATGCTGAAATACTGCTTCAGCAACAGTATCAGAGGTCACAAATGCAGCGACTTTCATGTCAACAGCACCCCCTGCAGGGGGAAGCTATAAGTCCTTGTAACATAGAGATTGGATCAGAGCATTATTATTTTAAAACTGTGTTGGCTACATCTTGGCAGTGACATTTAAACTCATGCACTCTTGTGAGAGGCATACGAGGCTCCACTCAGCTTTACCTCGGTTTAATTTATACTCTTTGTGCGTCAAATGCGAGAGGAGCTATACAACTGCTGAAATGACGCACTGAAGGTCATCGACTAAAATAAGTTCTGTTGCTTAACTAGTTTGATTTAAATATATCTGCTGTTCAACTTACAGCTACTTTAATAGCATGTACATTAAAAGAGTTCAGGAAGCAAGTGACCTGCGTTATTGCATAGATGTTAGGCAAACACAACTTTAAACACGGAACAAAAACACACCTATTTCTATATTCACACTGTGAATATAGAAATAAGATAAGAAAAGTTTCAAACATACTGTTAGAAAAAAACTAGATTTTTAAAGGAAAATTGTACAGCAAAACGGTCGTGTGGTTTGCGTTTTCTTCTTTCTTGTTTGCCTGATCAGCACTTGTTTACTGTATGTATGGAAAAATACGCCTGTCTGCAATCCAGTAAAGAGGAGAAAATCTCTGTGGTTTAAAGGGCTTGGGAAAGATACAGCAAAGTGGCTACCTGTGTATTCTTGTTTGTGCCACTTGTTTGTCTCCACCTTTATTTTCCTGACGTTTTTATGTTCCTGTCGCATGAGTTTGGGGATTTTTATTTGCGTGTTCACGCTCTGCTTCTGCAGACAGGAATCCATTTTTTCCTGTTTCAGACATAAACAGGAAGCATGAAAGCTGTGAAACTAGTGTGTGAACATAGACATTTTTGCACATTTTCCCAAGAAAGGTGCAAATATTTGAATGCAATACCAAAATACAACAAGCCCAAATATATATTGTGATGTGTAGCTCAGCTCACTGTGCAATATAGTTTATTTATAGGTCATGCATTGTGATTATAATGGTAGATCCCTTAAATATACAGTATAACAGAGTAATAGATAAGAAAACGGCACATAGTGCTGTGTATGCCATGTGCCGCATCTCCCACCATTTTAATGTCCCAGTGGCCATCAGCATTCAGCTGGTGAGAGCAAAACATGGACATTGGATAGGCCCATGGAGACTGACGTGACAGGGACACTCACACAAAACATACACACAACTGCATGCACTTCGCAAAACTATGAGTTTGTGTGAATGTACATTCACTCAAGGTGTGCTTGTCTGTCAGTGGGTGCACACAGATGTGTGTGTATGTGTGTGTGGAGCTGTGGATCTCCTAATTTAGCCTCTAGAGAGCTGAGACGTCGGGGTGTCAATCTCACAGCGCCGCTTTTTTCCCCACTTAACTTTTTAACCGAGTTTCCTCCTCTTTGCAATCCTCTGTATTTATAGCTGCCAAGCCTGGAGCAGCCACGTATGTCTCAGTGTGTGTGCGTGCGCGTGCGTGCACGTGCGTGCGTGTGTGTCTGCGGTATTTACCAAAATTAAGCTCTTTGTGTTGCATGTGTGTGTAGATGCACAGCTGTTGATATTGTGGGGTTAGGGGTTTGGTATTTCAGTCAATTTCCACAGAGACAAAGATGAAGCACAACGCACGAGAGACAGAGGAAGTGTGGAAATCGCTGGAGGAAATAGAGAGAGCATAGGAAGAAAGACATGGAGGTGAAAGGGATGAGGCGGGAGGAGGGATGGTGGCGCAGGGTTTTAAAGGGGGTAGAGGGATGGATGGAGTGATGAGGCAGAGTTCTGGCCAGGCGAGCTGCTCTGAGACTAATTAAGGTGAGGGCACTGGCAGAGACGAGGTAATGATGAAGAAAAGGATTTACTCCCTCCATCCCTTCGTATAAGACACACACCACCGCCTCTCTACTCAGCTCACCCTCACCTCCTCCTCTTCTCCACCTTCATCACTTGTCCATCGCTCGCTCATTCCTCCCGGTGTCTTCCAGTCCTCGTCATACTTCTCTGAACCAGTTGAACGCTACTCGTCTGCACAGAAGCAGAGTACACATAATTGTGACAAAAGGAAATGTTGGTCAGTGGTTTGATGTATAAAAACTGCAATGTGGGAGTTATTGTCATTGTAGGATCGGCGCAAAAAGATTTGTGTGTGATTTTGTTTTTACTTCCCATTAGTATTATTTTGTTTTTTCAACTTCCCTGAAAGTATTGGAAAATATAGAACATTTCAGTAGTTTCTACCTTTTGTTCAAATGGCTGGTTCCACTAAATAGTTTAATTACCTTTTAGATTGTGAAAATAAGTAGTAAGGAGTATCTATTCTTTTTCTACATTAAGATTACACAATCTTCTGGTCACCTGTAAGAATTAGGACGCATAGTGTGTACTGTAAGTACAAGATCCTGTAAATTAAATGCAGAAGAGCCAAAAAGGGGGGAAACAAATTTCATATCGTCCAAACACAAACATTCATTTTAGAAAATAAGAAATCAGTAAATGTATTTGAACCTAATGACTGGTGAGTTTTGTTAAACAAAGAACTATTTAAATGATGTCTTAGAAGTATTGAGCTTGAAGTGCTTCAAAATTATTTTTTAACATTGGGGAAAAAGCTAATAAAAACTAATAAAAAGAGTGACAGACAACACCAATCAGTTTTTTTAGGGTTAATTTAAGGATTTAGTGGGAAAATACCTAAACGCCAAACAACACTATAATGCATGAACACTAAAGCGCTTGTGTTACATTTGTTTCCGTATTTTAGAAAAAGAAAAAAAGTCACCACAGCTGTAGGTTTTATTTACAATATGTCTTTCTTTTGCACCTTTAGGCCTTTCAAGAATTATAATAAAGAGACACCTTCTTGGCATTTACACGTCACAACAGGATTCTTAAGAGATCATTTCCACTGTAGCACAGTCACTTTTCAAAGTTTCAATTTCTTTGCTTTGGACAGTTTCTCATTTTTGTCAAAAATGAATGCAGCAGATAATTGGTGGGCACTCTGGGTGACCTTGCTTATCTGCACTTCTCTTTAAAACAGTGCAAGACTTTACTGAATCACATGTGCATATAGTACACTGAATGATACAAATGAGCAAAAAAATTTCAGCTTGTTATTTTGTTATTATTTTGTAGTGTCTTTACTTTACGATATAAAGTGCCTTGAGGTGAATGTCGCTGTGATTATATGACCTCATAATAACATAGTTCATGTTTTATTACTTCATCGCGTTATTGTTTAATAGAAATTGTTCCTGTTTAAAATATATCTTTTAATCAAATATGTTGGTTCTTTTTAAATAAAATATTATAAGCTCATGCCAACTTTTATATATCCCTGTATAGTCACACCACAGCACTCTTTAAATCAATATTCAGACTTTCTGTGCAGATTACCTCTTCACAGCTGAAGAAGTCTATGTATTAATTAGGATTAATTTACTTTTCAATTCCTTTTCCAACACTAATTTTCCTCTCTTGCTCTCTCTTCTATTCACTGTCAAGCACATGTGTCTGCTCGCTTGCTCCAGCTGTGACTCTTCCACCAGTTTTCTCCACCCTCCGTCTTCCCCCTCTTGCTCCTCGTGCATCTTTCCGTGGGCCAACAGGAAGCAACAGCAGCTTGTCATGAGGCCTCCTGTTCCAGCCCCGCCAACTGCGTTCCTGTCAACCACCGGCGATACATCCCTTTTCCAAATGTTCACTTCCACGCACACGTATCCTACATCTGCTACTCACTGTGTTTTGGTGTCTTCTGGTTACAAATTTGCATACAGTTTACAGAAACAGACTCATATCCTCTCCTGTTGTCTGCGCCTGTCACTGCTTGACTGGAATTGTAACGCTGAGGTGAAACGTCTCCTCACTTTAGTTTGAGCAAATGTTCAGCAAAATGCCTCTCATCACACATTCAAACACAACATTTGGCCCTATGTGTGCAATTTGTGCAATGAGTTGTATTTAAAATGACAAGAAGATAAAATCAAAGGAAGTCTCCTACCACTTTTACACTTTAAGGTCAGTTTTTGTGTGATGATCAACAGGTGTTTAATGCCATCTGTGGCTCATTTTGATATGATCAAGTCATTTTCTCAACCCTAAATTTGGCTTTTATAATAGAAAAGTTTCATTGTTTACAGTAACTCAGAGTATATTTGGGGTTTTTGCCTTAGACCACCACGCTGGAATTTAAATCCAGAAGTTCAAAATGCATTGGAAAATTAACTGACAAGATCACATGATGTCTGTTCCTCTGTTATTTCAAGAGAAATAACACAGACGTGATATCTGAAGTAGATTCAACTAAAGTCAATGATGACAGAATTATTTCCATGGATAAGAAAAACGACCTTTAAACACCTAACAAAGTGAGGAACACTCTCGAGAAGGCAGGTGTATCATTTTTGCCTTAATGAAAGCAAATGTGAAGGGTTTAAAGCAAGTTTAAAACCACTGGTTACACTCATGAACTAGAAGACCAGAAGAGGTGTTTCTACAAAAAATGCAGACAGATCAAATCAAGAGTAACTTGTTCCAGAATGATGGGAAGAATGGAAACGAAGAGAAACAACTCATCATCTGAAGCACACGCATCTTCTTTCCCCATCACAAAACCAAAGGAAGAAAGACCCAAAAACAAGCAGCAACTGAAGGCAGCTGCAGTAAAGCCTTCGCAGAACATCTCAAGTGTGCAAACAGCCTTTGGTGATGTGGCTTCGAGACTTCAGGTAGTCACAGACTGTAAAGTATTTTCATGCAAACATCAAAAACAATCCTTATTTTTAAAATTATGTTAGTTTTTCCAGTCAGTTGTTGTGAGCCTGTGAAAATCTGAGAATCACATTTGTGCACTGTGTGAGTAAGACATGTTTCTCACTACAGAAAACACTGTTTATCTTAGAGTGTTTTCTGAGTAAGGAGTCAGGACACATGAAGCTCACTTTGCGCTATTTTTGA
The DNA here is from genome assembly GCF_057381915.1 of Diplotaxodon limnothrissa. Lineage (NCBI taxonomy): Eukaryota > Metazoa > Chordata > Actinopteri > Cichliformes > Cichlidae > Diplotaxodon > Diplotaxodon limnothrissa. Next base: position 18,631,213 of record NC_140610.1, on the reverse strand, counting down.
CAAGGGACAGTTGGACATTATATAGAACTTGTACTGAAGAGCTGACAGGGTAAAGACTGTTTAAGGTCCAGTCAGGTGTTGGACATTTTTATTCTCCCAGAAAACTCCACTGGATAATTTAAAGAATAGTCCAGCGCTGCTGTGAACTACAGGACCTAAAAAAGTTATATTGACTAAGTATAAAAAAGCAGCTCACAGATCTTGATTAAGAAAGAAGTGCAGAAAGTAAATAGTTGGAGCAAATATGACAGTGCCAAGCATCATTATCAAACTTTCATAAACTTTTCAATAACTTTTTAGTCTTAGGAGCTTAAGAAGAACTGAAGGACACCCGAATGTAATTACTGTGTTCAAACCTGCATAAAAAAACCACACTAATGGGATACGCAGGTGCTGTGAGTCAGGTAATAAAAAACAGACTTTTTACGAACAAGGGGTGACTCTGACTGAACAGCCATATCCTGGTTTATTATCTATTTCACTCCGAATGGTGCCCTAATTTACAAAATGACCATTATGATTGGTAGTAAACTGAAAAAATAAAATGAAATGTTCTAGAGTAACATAATAATCCAGTCAGTCCTTGAGTAAAAACATATAAAACCATGCTACTGTACATTTTTACAGTATAATACAATAATACCATGTTGCATGAGGTAATGAATCAAGTGACCTCTTGTGCAACCAGTGCAGTCACCCTAAGTTTTAGGTTTACAAATCATAAAGGAGATTATGACAGTTACATTTCTTCTCCATTCACTTTTACTGTTATGATATACCCAGGAAATTAATGACTGGCTTCATTTGCAGCCACAGCATTTTCACATCAGTTTGCAATGCCTAAGGTATCTGACGCTCCTTCATTCCTTCAGATAGTCTTTGAATTTATTCCTTTATCTCGTCATTGATTTTCACTTGTAGACTCTTGTGACCGGCAAAAGCGGACAGATGGTGAAACTGTATCTCAGAGTTTGTGTTCCTAAAAAAGGAAAAGCAAATGTTTCTCCCATTAATATTTGGATCAGAATAAACAGACCTCTGCCTGAGGTCTTAGAACAGGTCTTAATTATTAAATTACAAATAAGTGTCTTTCTTTGCATGCGTGTTTAGTGATGCTGTATTTCTATTTTTGGAAATTTGACTTTTATATCTGGTTCCTGTTTTTTACTATTCGTTTCATATAAGGTGTCACTTTTACTCATTTCTTATCAGCCTTTTCCTTTATGCATGATGACTTAAAGAGCACCAGAACAGGTGTCATGTTGGCTATCAGTGTAGCAGAACAAGAGCGAGGAGCCAGCTGTTGTGCAATAGCTTTAATTCCACCATTAATTATTAAGATATGTTGTCACACTGTCATTATAACACTGTTAAGAGTTCAGATTTATGTTAGAGCGTCTCTTAGAGTTAGTCACTGTGTAAATATCCTAACCTTAGAGAAAATCAGGAGTGGCAACTTCAGTTTTTAATGAAGCGACAAGGAGAACATATAGAGTAAAAACAGTACAGTTGAAAAACAGCTTACCCTTTATTTGCATTTGTGCCCTTATACAAATTCTGATAGATGAATTTTCAAATCTGACGTAGCTTTCTGTAATATTACAGCTGAGTACATCTTAATAATATGCTAGAAGGTATAATGTGTTCCCCCCACAAAATTGCAGAGCACTGTGTGGAATTCATGCATCACTAATGGTTAGCTTTTAATTCCTCTGGTTTCAATGGAAACACAAGTTCTCTCCTTTGCTGCACGTCATTGTACACTGCCAGCGCTTCTTTAGTTTTTTTTTTTCCCAAAGAAAGTCAGTAAAATGACTAGAGAGGGGAGAAATCCTTCTAGAAGTGCACACTGTGTACTTTCACATGCAATGATGGGAGGAAGCAGCATGAAGATAGTATGTTTGATCACAGCACACATAAGAAAAAAGAAGAAAACCACTTTGCTGGTGGAACTTTGGTGTCAGGTTTTCTAACAGACTCCCTCTGAGAAATGACTACACTGCACCACCAAAGCCAGTGTAAATACGTACGTGAAAGAATGCAGAAAATAATTCATTGTGCTTAGACATAAAACAAGACAGTGATACTGGGAAACGGTGGCAAGCTTCAATTTCCAGTATATATAGCCCAACTATGTCTTACTTTAACATAAAGCCGTGCGCTGATGACACAAAAGCATTTAAAAAAATAAATATAGCACGTAATTCCCTTGTGTTGAATGTCGTACCCTTGTTTAGATCGTATGTACAAATAATAGAAACCATAAAAAGTAGCACTGTTCAATGTTTCAAAGAAGAAATTATTTACAGTAGGATTTTTCCTCTTTTTCACTCTTTTTCATTTTTTTAGCATCTGGACCAGCAGGACAGGCCTTACAAACCAATTTTCAGACTCTTGGGGCTATGTTTAAAAGCCCATTTGATACCGCAAGTTCTGAAAGAGTTCAGATCTGGCAGGATAATAATAATAATAATAATAATAATAATAATAATAATAATAATAATAAAGAAATATTTCCATCTGCATCCTTAAAAACATTGTCTTTAGTCTAAATATCAATTTGCGTTAACAAAAGGAGTTGATACAGGCCCAAACAGAAAATTGTTTATAATAATAATAATAATAATAATAATAATAATAATAATGGTTAAATATTGGATCAAATTTTTCTAGGTGGTGTGGGGAGATTCTTGTGAACTTCTCTAGTGAGGAACAAGTCCACTTTTGATACAAGTCCCTGTTAATGTGTGGATGTACCAGCTTTTTTCACCGCTTGTATTCTGTGCTATGGATGGTATGTACAGGTTTATAGTTGGTTCTAACAGGCTTTATCATATTTAACCAAATTTCAACATGAGGTGGCATACATAGGTGGATGCCTGGTTTAATAGATTTTCGTGGTGTAAATTAATAAGTTAATCTGTTAAAGACCTTAAACAGAACTGATTTAATTCACCTAAACTGATACTGACTAACAGTTGTTTTATATTAACTGACCTTACAAACTGCTTCTATATGCTTAGTTTTTAACAAAATGTAATCAAAATGGTCCAAAATGGGAATAAGCTGAACCCAACTGGATTCAAAGACTGAACTGGAGAATAACTAGAGCGTTGTTTTACATTTTTTACAAAGTTTTACATTCAGCATATATAGAGCGACAAATTACATAGTCAGTGAAACCTCAAAGGGAAGTGCCGCTGAAAGGTTCAGCAAAGGGATTTGTAATTTTAACTTCTCACAGATGGTACAGCCTAAAGTTCACGGTAATAGTTTGTTTAGTGCCCAATGAGGTCTAACGCTAAGCCATAAACTGTACATAAAAGATGGAGGTATATTACAGTCTGGATTCACCCTAAACATGAGGTTTTTTCGGTGCCCGTTTAGTTCAATGCTTTGAGTGGGTGACCACATCTCTCTCCCCAACAGGTGGCCGCCCCTCCCTGAGCCTGGTTCTCCTGGAGGTTGCTTCCTGTTAAAAGGGAGTTTTTCCTTCCCACTGTCGCCAAAGTGCTTGCTTACAGGGGGTCATATGATTGTGGGGTTTTTCTCTGTATGTATTATTGTAGGGTCTACCTTACAATATAAAGCGCCTCGAGGCAACTGTTGTTGAGATTTGGCGCTGTATAAATAAAATTGAATTACTTTGAAAAGTAGAGACAGTGCTACAACCCAGAGGATCTATGGGCCGAGGGGTTAACATATGTATTCTGATTCTGATTCTGATTCTGATATATATTAGTGCTGTCAGCGTTAATCTCGTTAAAATGACATTAATGCCATAACCGCATTAACATGGCAAATCTCCGTTAGCGAGTTAGCGCGGATCGCCCCGTGCGTGGGGCTGCAGGGCGTCAACACTTTAGCGCGGTTAGCTCTTTAACGCGTTAGCGCTGGGCACAATGACAAGTGGTCCTGCTCTTGCATCCACACACAGTCAGTGTTGGGGAGTAACGGAATACATGTACCGCCGTTACGTATTTAAAATACAAAATATGAGTAACTGTATTCCGTTAAAGTTACCGTTTAAAAAGGTGGTATTCAGAATACAGTTACTTTGCTGAAATAAATGGATTACACAGCAGTATTTTCCTGTTTCACATGCTCTATTTTTAGTTTCCACGCCGGTGGAAACCCAAACAAAACACGCATCAAGAGGCTCTAAATTAGAGGCTCTAATGCCTGTGTCTCAATCTTGCGGCCCATGTCAACTCATATTAAGTAATCCAAAGTATTCAGAATACATTACTCTCATTGAGTAACGTAATGGAATATGTTACAAAATACATTTTGGGGCATTTATTCTGTAATCTGTAGTGGAATACATTTTTGCACCTTTTTGCAACCATAGCTATCACCATCTGGTGGCCTTCCTTAACAGGTACATTTTTCTGACCTGGAAGCTGATCATGTTTTACACATGAATGTCTATTACACAAATTACACAAGTTTTCAATCACCTAACATTTTCTTAATAGTAGGAAGCCTTCATACTCAAGCAAGCAACTCAAGCTGCACCATGTCATACACACTTCACTCCTCTCATTATATGCAAAATACACCCTCTCAATGTAATGCTTTATTTAAGCTGTTGAATTTCCCCATCACTCTCATGTCAGTGCTGCTGCCAAACAGAATCGCTGCCTGCTGTTTCAATCCCTTCACCTCCCCAGAATCCACCTGTAACCTCTAGAGGGATGATTACTCACCACTTCTTAAATTTCTGTGTATCATATTTGATCGCAGTCTCATGCCAATTTGTGCAAAAATCTTTAATCTACAGATTTAGATTTGTGGACACAACTTTTCAGCATTGTTGTCATGTCCCTGAAAATGACTTTGATCAGTCTCCGCTCAATTGTACAGATTCTTCCACGTACACAAAATGAATGTTCCACTTTAAAAAGCAATTGAAAGGAAGTCATAAGGACCGGTGGTGGAGTGAATCATTTCACTTCTTACTGCGTGCGTCACAGACTTCTGACTTCATTTGTAAATTTTTTAAATATGCTATTAGTTAACTATATGTGGCTTGGTGAAAAACAACTGGGATGGGTTAAGGGACTAAAATGGGCTTGAGTAGATTTTGAAAATGATCATGGTTTGGCTTGAAGTACAGCAGATGCCCACTTCCTCTGCACCATAATAGATGAGTGCCCATCAGCATGATTGCTTTCATGTTTTGCTACGAGACTGGCCTGCATATTTGCGGGGAGTTATATGGGCTTGAAGCCCAGATGCCAAACACAACCCATATTCTGTAATAAACCAATCATTTCCGACCTCAGCTGTGAGGTTAAACTGAGTTCATGTACTTAATTGCTAAATTCAAAGAGTAATTAGTGCAGTTATTATTATTATTATTGATCATACTGATAGAGTAATAATAGATAATAATGACTGGCATTCTTTAGGGTCTCACTGCCATATGCATGAGTCGTGTCTGTCCAGTTGGATCGACTCCTTGCACATGATGGTGATGGCCAAACTCAAGGATATAAAATTGTACTCCATAAACCAGTGGTGATGTCACTACGTGTATGGCTATCTTATCTACCAGATTTCTGGTAACTTTTGGTAAATTGCATTATTTCTACCAGTTTGTGTTCTGGTACGGTAGTTTTGCATTACAGTTTGCACAAACTCAAAATGGGATTCTTCATAAAACTGCAAAAACTTTCTCAGAGAACTTTGATTAGTGCATGGTCAGCAATCTGTCACGTCAACACCTTCCTGCCACCATTTTCTGCAGTACTGACTGGAAATGAGTTTTTGAGCAATACAGAGATTTTATTAATTATATTTCCGTATGTTCAGTCTAGTTACAGTGTTTACATTTCTGCCTAATCAAATTAGCCTAAACCACGAGTCCCATTCATTCAAGATTTAAAGGAGGATGAGTAGCAATCTACACACCCCGTGATGACTGGAAACATCTTGAACAACACATTGCACTGCTGGCATGAAAAAACGTAAACTGAACCTACAATGAGGTTCATACAGCAGCTCCAAAAAGGTGTGAGTCCAAAATAGCTCAACTGGCAAAAAAAACTCAAAGAGGAAAATCAGCAGCGTCATCGCTATTTCTGTAATGTCAAACTCGATTTAGCGCAAGGTGAGACAAGAGCATCCATTACATATCAGTGTTTATTCAGTATTTGTTGTTGTTGTTTTTTCATTTGTTTACGTCACTTTCATTAAATCCCACAAACAAGCTAAACAGACTCAAAAGAAAAGTCCACGAGTGAGTCTAGGGGTTGCGTGTAGTTCATGTATGTCTGTAGGACAAGGAGGAATAGTCTGTGGAAGTTGTCAGACATCAAAAAGAAAATCAGAAGAAAGCTTTGTCATGTTCTATCGACATGTGTGAAGCCATGTTGGGATTTTCTAAGTAGCTGGGTTGTTGTGTTTGTAGATTCTTGTTGTAAGCTGTAGATTTTTGTTTCCAGATGAATTAATCATTATTTATCCTTGTTAAAATGACTAGGATTAAGTTTGTTATGATAACTTTTACAAAGGGTAATTTGTTGAAGACTATAGAACATAATCCCCAAGAACATATTTCATTTGATCATAAAGATCTACAAAGATTTATTTAAAAATAAATAAATTAGAGATTGCCGTGAGGTGCAATGTCACGACTTCAGCTCTCAGTTTATGTCTGCAGAACGGTGGGAGTGATGGCCTTTGACCCCCTTTTGAGTTCAACACCTAAGAGGCGGGACCCGCAGCACTGTGGGTGCGCTCATTGGGCAAGGTCATTGGACATCGGAGCGCGGCAGGGGGATGTGATTGGACCGTGAGCTCTGTGCAGAGCACGGGATGCAGGTAAAAACAAGAGACACCCACACAGCATGAACAGATATAGAGAGAGGAGCAGGCTGAGACGAGAGAGATGGATGGAAAGAAGGAAGGAGAGATGGGGAGAAAGGTGTTTGCGTGCGTGTGTGTCTGTGTGTGTGCGCAACAGAAAAGCCCAGATAGCAGTGTGTCAAGAGCGCTGTCAGTCACTCATCCATCCAGCTGGCTAATTGGCTCCTTACCCTGGTTCTCCCTCTTGCTCTCACCCTCTCTTTCCCTCACTCTCTCCCTCTACCTGCCTCCCACCATCCTTCTCTCCTTCCCTCGGTTGCCCTCTCTCTCTCCCTCCATCAGGCGTTGCTCCTAACTGCGTGCCGGAGGCCAAAATGCAGATGAGCTCTGCCTCGCGTCAGGGGGAGCTTCTGCTCTGCTTAATTATCCGTGTGTGTGTGTGTGTGTGTGTGTGTGTGTGTGTGTGTGTGTGTGTGTGTGTGTGTGTGTGAGAGAGAGAGAGAGAGAGAGAGAGATAGCTTATCAGCTTACCGGCCCACACACACAATGTTCATGCTGCTGCTGCTGTTACTGCTATGCTAAACAGCAAGGCATCCTGGGAATTGCAGTGACAGCTCATTTTGGTTTTTTTCATGGTCTATGTATGAAAGCTGCTGAGAGACAGCCCTTCCCTCCCTCCTGCCTCCCAACTTTCCCTCCTCCCTTTACACAAACACATACACACACTCTCACAGTCATATACACACATATACACATTCGCACACAGACACACAAAACCTCTCTTTCCCCGGTGCTCATGGGAACGGGTCCGGGGCCTGTCACTAACCCTCCCCCACTCCCTCTACCCCGTTTCTCCCCACCACCTCACCCTCCCCTCATCGCGGCGGTGACAGGGCTTGTTGACAAACGCCAGCAGTCATCAGGGCACCATGGGAAATCTTCTGCCACCATTTTGTCAGCAGAATGACAGAAGTTGTTAATGTCTTGCCTCTCGCCCTGACACGAGATGCTGGGGCTGACAGACTCCGACATGCACCCCACACACACACACACACACTCAGACACACACACATTCGGAAGCACACTGCTGCGCATAGCCATAGACTAACACAAATGTCATGCTCGCGATACAGACACACATGACCATGCACACTCACACAGGCTGACATGCTGCACACACACCATTCATGTCCACATTTTGTGCCCCCATCCATAACTCTTCCTCATCTCACTCAACAAAACCAGTCTGTGTGTGCACGAGTGTGTGTGTGCTGTCTGACAACTAGATGTGTATGGATGTTTAGTGTGTGTGACTAGGGAGTGTTAATGAGGATATGTCTATGAGTGTGTACGGCTTCTAATGAGTTGTACGCCTGTGTGTGTGTGTGTGTGTGTGAGAGAGAGAGAGAGAGAGAGAGAGACAGTGAAAACAGTGTCTCAGCTCTCGTTGTGGATGCGGTGCATGCGTCTGATCAATAACATTTACAATCCCGACAGGAGATCGAGCCTGGCGGACAACCCTAACTGACCGTTATGAGAACATGATGAACTCCAGACAGAGCACACGCACACACACACATACAGATGCGTATGGGCAGCTTCTCTGGACATCCAATTACCGTTCCTCATAATCCACTTGCTCCACACACAGCCTCTACCATCCACCTGTGTACAGCTGGTGTACAACCGACAGACGTCGAGATGTATTAGAGTGTGAGATTGTGTATATGAGGGTGCGGGTTGCTGAAGATGGAAGTTCCCACCAGAATCCGCAAAGATACAATGTTTTTAAGCACAACGGGCCCCTGATTACCTCAGTTCAGTGGGTTTAGCTGCAACTGTACTCTGTTTAATGTCTCAGGGTGTTATTAAATCAAACACTGCAGAATCCGTTGAAGATGGAGATAAAGGTGCCAGGCTTACATTTTCCATCAAAGTGAGAATTAGGATCCGCTTGGTTGGTGTGACTTGCGAGATTTTGTGTCTTGGCAAGTGAACGTGTCAGGAGGTTTTTGATCAATGTGGTGAATAAAATGAAACATTGCAGAACTAAGGGTTGAATTCTCACACATTGCTGCAAACAGTCATTGTCTTGTCCGTGTACAGTAATGTTCAGCACTTCATAATTCTTTGAAACAGCAAACAAATATTCCGTATGGAGGAAACGCTACTCACTACACATAACACTACAACTTTGAATTACATTAATAAAGGCTACATGCTAATTGTGTAGTTATGCAGCGGGGTTAGCAATTTCAGAAACTCAATTTATTATTGTGCTAGTCTGGCTTAATGTTACAATTGTTCTCCTCTTGCGTTCAAAGGGGCAACTAAATAGTGTAACATACAAACAAAGTCTTTCTCTTTAAATGTTTCATGACTGCAATACAGAGTCAACAATAATGAGTTTATGGACAGCTGCAAATATTGTATTATTATTATTATTATTATTATTATTATTATTATGACTTGTCTACAGGGTTTCTAACTAACAGACTAACCAACTGGGCTTCATTTCATCCACCTGCCCAGAACATTTCTATCACTGGAGAGGATATTGCATTGACATACATTTATTTCTTGGAAAATTACAGTGCAACAGTCTCACAGCAGTCTGTGAAATACTCTTGTTCATATAAAAACATATGTACATGAACACGTTGTGCTTCAAAGTCTTTGTTTAAATCTGCAAGAGAGGAGAATTCTAATATAAAATGTTTTTTCTGTTTTCTTTTTGTCCTTAGTTTTGAGATTTTTAATGTCATTTTCAGTTTTGTGTTGTAGTTTGATGTTTGGTTAGGTTTTTTGAAATAAAACTATTCAATTAGGTTTATTAAAACATCATGCTTTAGGTTAAAATACAATGTTTACCACTTGCTTCACATCTCTTTTCAATAAGTTGAATGGGTGAAACGTCCCTCCAGAGTCGCTCTGACTTCTGTGATGAAATATTTTTTGTGTCCATGTACACAAATAAAGAGGTGGTATTTCTTTCATGCTTCGTAATTTGCCATGAGACTTGGCTCTACTGTAATTTTAAACCATGACTTCACGCTGATCAAGATGTTGCTGATCATAATTATGGTCAAACCAACATACTATGAGGACACACACACAGATGCAATTTAATCATTAGTCATAAAAGAAACTCATTTTTGTTCTTGTCTTCAAATATATTGTGCATTAGGAAATATATTCTGGCTAGTAGTGAAATAGAGGCAAGAGATCACTGAAGAGATTAGAAAATAATGTACATCTTATGAAAGGTCAGATATTATTACACCCCAAATCTTGGCGAGGTGAAGGAGAGGTAGATCCTGATTTAATGGCACTCAGAGCCAGACAGGGCCCCTGGAGCATGTTTACACTCTGAGAGTTGTTGTTTAGATGTAGCCAGGAGGCCCGAAGTTTTCTGCCCCACTCTGTGTTTAAGTCATTCTGACATTACACCATGTAATCATTATAAATATCACCTTAACTCTATTATGTGCAGTGGTTAGCACTGTTGCCTCACAGCGAGAAGATCTGAGGTTCAAGTCACTTTCAGGTTGGGGACTCTCTGTGGGGTTTTTTCTGGGTACACCGGTTTCCTCCCACAGTCCAAAGACACACTTGGGCTCCGATTATCTAAAAAATTTAAACTTGGCAAAGATCTGAATGGGAATATTATCATTATCAAAATCAGCTCACAAAATAACTGACAGATCGTTTAAGACGTCAGGCAAAAAAAAAAACAAAAAAAAAACTAGAAACACGAGCTGACCAAATAAATAAAAAAATAAATAAAATAATGGTAATAATAATTTGAAGCTATGGCTTTATGCTTAAAACGCCCAGTCAAATAATTTTCTTATGCTCACTGCATGTTGTCAGCATGACTATTTTAACTTCTTATCAGATGATTGTGAACGAGAACAGATTAATCTGAAGAGGTCAACTATGAGTTGTTATGCTTACTATTTACCAGCAGTTGGTGTCCTGCTTTCATCATGAATAAGGTTGTTGTTGTTGTTTAGCTCATCTGCTAGCTGAGCAAAAAGAAAAAAATGACAATGGTGGTTTCAGTCTAATTAGTGGATAACACGCGTTTTTAATAATAGTTGTTTGTACTCATGGGCCAATTGTTTCATATTTAATTGTTTTATGCTTGATGTGTATCGTGTGACACATTTGTACAAAAAACACACACAATAAAAACCCAAATCCACACTTTAATTTATGAGGTTTAGACGCATTGATTTGAATGCTCTGTTAAATCTGTCTTTGGACAGGTTACTTAATGCAAATGATTTCACATTAGTTGTATGACAGCGGTAATAACTTTCTCATATAAATCTTGACATTACATTTTAATGTTTTTTAATTGGCAGTGATTGCGGGATTGTGATACCCTCCTGTTTTGCTTGTTTAGGTTTGTGGGGGGATGTCAAGGCCTTTCTGCCGTGAGTGGATATAACACTTCCCCAAACACGAGCCCACTGTAGCTGCAAATGATCATCAATTACAAGTACCAAACAAACTAAGGAAGCACTTATAAATCAGACATCATTTCTGAAAAAAAAAAAAAAAAGACTTATCAATGGTGGATCTGAACCAGGGGCAGTAAGACAGCTTGTTGGAATGACTTCTTATAAAGTGGTGGGGGCAAACTACTATATAACACTTATATAAATAAATAAAAATTATAACAAAAGTATGTTTTGAAATCTTGGCTTTTCTTTAAGACTTGTCTTGGAAACAAAATGTCTGATATATCCACGTCTTTTTGCATCCAGAGGAGTCGCCCCCTGCTGCCCATTACACTCAGCGCAGGTTTAAAGCACCTCCCATTGGCGAAGCTGCGTTTAACGTTTATATACAGAATATGTTTAAGTACACACGTTCACCAATATTTAATACTTTTTTAAGATACTGGCTGACAGGCAGCAATATTTTTTTATTTCCAAAAAGAAAATAAAAAAATATTTTGAAAAGGGCTACATACTGAACTTTGAAGCTGGAAACAAAGTATCGATATTAAGCGTTAGTGTTGATGAATTTGCGATAAGATCGATATTTGGATCAATCCGTCTATCTGTAGTAGGTAGTGTCATAACAACAGTGGCTGCGGTGAGTAGTTTTGCTTTTTGTAAATGTATAACTTTAAATTCAACCATGTATTTTAAAATTAACCGCAAGCTTCTATGCCGATGACTTACAAAAAAAGCATTATATATTTAGCATTAAACACAAATACATATATTATATTAATATTTAGTGGCTTCGGTCGTCTTCTGTGCCACAATCACTGCTTTCTTCCCCGGTGCAGTGCTACAGTACAGCGCTCTGACACTTGTTTCACAACACACGCGTGCACGCGCACACACTGAGCGCACGGGAGCAGGTGAGTCAAGCGCAGCTTTCAGCAGGTGCCGCCCCGCGTGTGAGCCGGCTAGGACGAGATGAAAGACAACGCTGCAACTCCCGATCTCTCCCCGGCTCCCTCCCCTCCCTGCACCGCGCGAACACGCCGACTCCCCCCTTTCTCCCCGCACCCTCCATCCATCCATCCCCACACACACCCTCCCCGCTTCCCCGCGCGCTCCGTGAGGTAGATTTGTAGTGACAGCAGCGGGTGCATTCGCCAGTCATTCTCCATAAAAGGTTCCGTCTGATCAAAGCCCTGCTGTGGCAGGGAGGCGGCCCGCTATATCGGTGAGTGTCTGCGTGTCTCCGGTGTCTCGCAGGGTTGAGGCGGTTTTGAAGCTCTATAAACACAAAACCCCTCTCTGTCTATCTCCCTGCTATTTACATTTGAGCTCCGTTTTGCCTTGGCAATAAAACATTGGTTTTATTCCCTCTGCCTGTAGCCCTTGTGACAGGCTCGGCTGCATTAATCAGCTCCTCCCGCTCAGAGTCAAGGATTCCTTAAACTGGAAGAATTAAATCTTTAAATACATTTTAAACGGAAATGTCTGACTGAAGTTATGTTAACAAGCCCCCAACCTGAGAGGTGTGTGTATTGAGCACAGTCCCCGGTGAGCGCTGAGGGGATCGCACACACACACACACACACACACACAAGGCAGAAACGAGGCAATGTGTTGTTATACATTTACCCATCCCGCTGTCAATTAGACAAACACTAAAAGTTCAGCTTTTCCCCACAATTTGAACATCCGAATATCAGGATGATACCACTGCAACCTGAACTTTTTAAGTCACCTGCCAGTCATATTCCCAATTTTCCATATTCATGTTGTTTTAAATCACCAGGAAGCCTGAGCAATCCCTCTTTAGCTCCTCATTAACATCAGTCGTCTCGTCAGAAGCAGACAGCATTATTCACCATCAATTAAGTGCAGCTGCATCCGAAGACAGTCTACTGGTGACACATCTTGGAACAAGGCCGGGATGCAAATGCAAATAAATAAAAAAAAAAGAAAAGAAAAGAAAGAAATTTGGCAATGCAAATTTAGGAAGCTGTTAAGACTTTAAGAGTAGACTCTGCACCCCCTCTACCCAAATTCTGTTATCTGCAGCACAAAGCTTTCTATACATTGATCTTTTTCCCCTCCTCACAACAGTTTCAGTCCCTGCTGAATAAAACATAGATCATCAACACATTGCTTGAAGTTGTTGTCCGTGCATCGAGGCCTTCTATCAGCAGAAAAAATGCAAATCTCACCAAGAAGGGAGACAAAATGTTAGGAACAAAGACCAATGTTGTTAATATATGAAATTCTACATGATTAAAAGATAGACTGTTTCATTTTCTGTTTGCATCTGTACCTATATTGCAGAGTTCAACTCAACTGTTTCTTCAAAACTGATACATTCTGTGATACATACATTCTTGTTACAAAATATTAAATGCTTATACAATGAAAATGACATTTTTCAGTCACTTTCCCATCCTGAGCATTGCGCTCCCAGCCTTAATGCTCAGAACACATAAGCTATATTTGTGTTTAAACAAAAATGCACTTTTAGCATCATCCTTTCTCACCACACACATTATAAAAATGCCAGTATCTCTGGACAATCATCCTCTCTGACCTTTAATGGACTTCCTGTTTGATTAAATTCAACCTGAAACTATGAAAAACAACCAGAGGATTTGCCAGCTGCTGGCCATTAGAAATTGATCAGATCCACAGTTTTCTATTCTATTACTAGTTACAACTTGTTTCTTACCGCTAGCCAAAATCAGATGCATTTAGTACAAAAGTTAAGCAGGAACAACAGAAATGAGTCCCAGTGTAATTAACACACCGTTTAATTCCAACAGTCAGTGGGAAAAAAAATTATTACAGCGTATTAGAAACATTACATTAGGCTCACTGTTGCTCTTCTTAGAGCTAAAACTTTGTTATGTTATGTTGGACTCGCTGATAATGCTCTCGAGACACTGCTCGAGTCCACAAAACAAAAAAAAACATTCCTCATCGACAATCTGCTTAAATTCAAAAGCCCCTAAGCAAAGTTACATTTACAAGAGATCCTTCAGAGACACTCATACTGTATCTGACTGTTCTCCCATACAGGCAAAGTGGTGGCCATATGTACACTCTCTTTTATCGATGTGTGTGTGTGTGTACGTGTGTGTGTGTGTGTGTGTGTGAGTGAGAGAGAGAATGTATGTGTAGTTGTCTGTCCAATGGTTTTTAACTGTGTTACTGGGGGTAAGCCTCGATCACCATGGCATGACCCTGGAATAGACAAGAAAAGAAGAAATTACACTACAAAATAGCGACTATGTTAGTCTTAATACAAATATATTACTCTGAGGTCTATTAAATGTTAATCTCTCAGCCACAACAAATCTTATCACTTTGGGAGTTTTGAATTTCAAAATGTAAAATCAGAGTGTGTTACCTGTCCTCCAGCAGCACAGGCTGCTATGAGCCCATACTGTCCTCCCTCCTTCTTCAGTCTGTTTGCTACTGTGGTTGCCAGTCTGCAGCCAGTGGCACCGAATGGGTGACCCAAAGACAGAGAACCGCCCCACAGATTGAACTTCTCCATGGCAGGAGTCCCAACCTGCACACACAGCGACCATCAGGTCATGAGTGATGTAAACACCAGTGAAAACTCAACAGGACATCAGCTCAGGTGAATGGATTTCAGCTGAGGATGTCCACTTGACCTCAACAGAAAAAATTGTTGATGCTGTTAACAAAAAATGAAGGCCCAGACATTATCCACATATCCACCAATCTGCAATCTTTGGGGCTATAAAATAAAGGAAGGGCCACAGTGCCAAAAACTCCAGCTCCTTCAGTGGTCGTTTCAGCTCCCCTTTTAAAATGTTTCAAGGCTGTATTAAGATTGCTAACTTTGGATGCAGTGCGCTAACCAAGCTAGGTAAGAGAAGCCCATAACTTAATAATCGGTCTATGACAGCTTGATCAGAAGCCTTATAACACTGGCAGTTTTCCCAAGAAGCTAAATCATCAGGCAGCTCCCTGCTTTCAGATGAACTTTTATATGACCCCAGTTAAAGTGAGAAAGGCATTACAATACTTGATGCGATTGTGTAAAAATAATTGTTATCCAAGCATATTCAATTCTTTGTGGCTGTTCATGTTTTGCAGTGTGCTGCAAGCATCAAGGTGAGCTGCATGGATCTAGTTTTTGAGAAAAAGCAAACAGATGACCAACGGCCATCTTTACCTTCGACTTCCTGCCCATGTACGTCTGAGCAAACCAATCCGAGTCCATAGCCTTCAAATTTGCCATGATCTGACCCTGAAAAACACACACAAATATATATCCACCGAGTTACCATGGAAACCAGCCTGGAAATTGATCTGTATTGATCCAACTGTGTTGAGTATGAAGCAGACATGTCAAATTTTACTCCTGCATGTGGACAACATTTATACTGTACATGACAACATGCTGAAACTCGATTAGAGGCAAACACAGAAATGTTGGTGGAGACGGACAGAATATTGATGGATCACATAGACTCACATACTTTTCCCCCCCTGAAATATATTGTAATAACTTACTGCGAATGCCTCGTGAAACTCAAAGACGTCAATATCACTCATGGACAAGCCGGCACGTTCCAGGACTTTAGGTGTAGCGTACGTTGGCCTAAAATAATCAAACAGAGAAAGCATGGAGGTAGAATAAGTCTTCTTTTTTTTAATAGTCCTCAAGACAATTAAGAAACCACCATCTAATCAAATCTACTGAGTAAGAAGTAGTAACTCACCCCAAAAGCAGCTGATCTTTGGGGTCCTGAGACACATAGACAAAGTCTCTGCCAGGATAAAATATTTAAATAAGCATATTGTGCAATCTAGCATTATTATAGAAGTTATTGTTAATCTACCAAGAAGACAGGGTTTAGATACCTGAGGTAGGCTTTAGGCTTGTAACCCATAGCCAAAGCTTTCTCTTCAGACATGACAAGCACAGCAGAGGCACCATCGGTCTGAGGACACACAAACAAGAATCTCAACTTCATGATCCAAGAACAGTTTCCAAAACTGAAAATTTGGAAGAACTAGTTTGAGCATGGTGACACAAGTGAACAAGAGGGTTTAGGATAAAAGGGTTTCCCATATATATAATATTGACTTTGGGCAACCTAAGTCAAGTATAGGAAACTTAAAAAAAATCTATTTTGTTCCCCATTTTTTATCAGACAAAATGACAGAGTTGGACAATCCCTTCGCTTTTATTTTGAAGTTTGATGACTGCTAACCAATGAGAGCTGTGCCTGCTCATCATCATCATCTGTGCAGTTAGGTCTTTTGTGGCAGTCTCCAGAGTTTGTCCACCATGATGGACTGCAGCTGGTGATGTTAGTCCCCTTTATGATCTGAGGGTCCAATGTGAGCTGGCGGACCACTCTAATCAGAACTTGCACCAAGTGGAGAACTGGTTCAGGTGTTTGCTCAACTGAGATGAAAGAGTCTGCAGAGCATAAGGACTACTATCGCCAGCTGCTAGGATGGTGGAATTGGTGTTCAACCACAGGATGAGGAACTTGCAGAAGAAGCTGCTTCATTCACACAAAGTATATGTAATGATTGTTTTTTAATGAATTTCCTGAATAAAGTGTGGGTGCACCTGATTAAAGATTTTTAAGTTATTTCCTAATAAAGAATAAGATTTTGTCAAAACCAAACATATCTTTAACCCAGATACACAAAAGAAACAATTAGCGACTTCCGGTTGAGCTTTGATGGAGTAGGACGCGAGTCTGGGAGCTCCCGCCGATTTCGATTAAATTGTTATTTATTCGCGCGTTTTGGCCGTATTTTCAGTCCTGTTTTGGTTTGTGGATTGTCTTGTTGAGAAGTTTTACTCGGGCCGGCGTAAAATGGCAGCAAAAAATGTTAAAACCCGCAGTACTATTCAGACACAACTGAGGCCTAGTTTGCAAACCGCGACCACACCCTCGAGTGAGCCGTCGTCTCCTGCAAAGCCCCCCACATGTCAAGCTAATCCTGATATTGAGGCTCTCAAGGTCGAGTTGCTGGCTTCGCTGAGGAAAGATATCGCCGACATCTTTAAAAAGGAACTTCAGGATACTCTGGGTGATGCTTTGTCTACCATTAAGTTCGACCTGCAGGCGGTGAAGACGCAGCTGGCGATCGATAAAGCTGCAAATGACGCTACCATGTCTGAGCTAAAAGGTACGGTGAAGGAGATGGAGCACGCACTTACTGTCTGCTCTGATGATATAGCTGAGATGAAAAACACTATCAAGGGTCTCACAGCTCATGTAGCCAAGCTGGAAAGTAAGTGTGAAGATTTGGAGTCCAGATCGCGGCGCAACAATGTTAGGATAGTGGGAGTACCGGAGGGCCCTGACACGTGCACCACTGCCGCCGTAGCTTCCTTGCTAAAAGAAGCATTTGATCTGGGGAAGGAGCCGCTTTTGGATCGTTCGCACAGGACCCTCCAACCCGCACCTAAGCCTGGCGACCGTCCACGAGCCATTGTATGCAGGTTTCATTACCACACTGACTGTGTCGACATTTTACGACGTGCTAGAGAACGCCGACAGATTAAAGTTGGAGATCGGACCATCTCAGTCTTCCCCGACTACACCGCCAGGGTGGCACGGGCTCGTGCTGCATTCAACACGGTCAGGCAGCAACTCCGTGGCATTGACGGTGTTCGGTATGGCCTGCTTCATCCAGCGCGACTCCGCATCACATATAAGGGTGTCGAGAAGGACTTTGTTTCGGCAGAGGAGGCCAGTGATTATGTCAAAACTTTGATTTCTGGGTGAGCCTCGTTAGCTCCTCAGTTTGATACTGTAATGCTGCTAAGGGTTCACGGTCTCCTTAGGTTTAACGCCACCCGTGCATTGTTTTCTTAGGCCATTGTGCTGGTTATTGTACTGTTGGTGTGCTGGTTCCTTTTATTTTCATTGTTATTTATTGAAACTGGATCATATAATATACTCTTGAACTTCGGACCAGTCCGGCACAATCTTCTCCAAGCTTGCTGCATTGATTTGCATAGGACTGAGTTGTTTTTCGTTTCTGTTAAATTTTTATTTATTTATTTTTTTGTTTGGTTGTTTTTGTTTTAATTGTTTATCTATTTATGTATGTTGTTTTTGTTTTTTGTTTTTTTTTAAATTTTATGCACTTTCGGTGATTTGTTGGAAAGTTCTCCTTCTGAGGAAGTCATATTTTGTACTGTGAGATCTTTTTTTGGTTGGTTGGTTTCCTTTTTATTTTTTCCCTTTTTAAAAAAAACATGTTTACTGTTACGCGCACACTGTTATGCTGTAGAGAAGTTGGTGAGAGGTTATTTTTCCCTCTCTCGCTTTTATTTTTATTTAGACAATTAGTCCAGTCACTTCGGTGAATCATTTTTGCTACTTTGGGGGTACACTGCTGTCTCCTTTGTTCTGTTCTGTGGAGACTTGGGGGTGTATTTGTGTTCAGGGTTGGGTTGGGGGGGGGCTGTCCCATTTCGGCTCTTCATGGCCACTGGCATTTTGGTTTGGTCTTTTTCCTCTTCCTTTTTGTAAATGGTTAATGGAAATATAGACCCCAGCATTGCTGGGTCAGGTATGCCTCTTAGATTCATTAGTTGGAATATCAGAGGTATGGGTAACCCTGTTAAGAGATCTAAGGTTTTTACTCACTTGAAACGTCTAAATTCTGACATAGCATTTTTACAGGAGACTCATCTTCGCATTAAGGATCATTATAGGTTATATTGCCCTTGGGTAGGTCAGGTCTTTCACTCAAATTTTAATTCGAAGGCTAGAGGAGTGGCCATTCTCATTAATAAGAAAGTTCAATTCACTTTGACCAATGTTGTCGCTGATAGGAACGGTAGATACATCATTGTTGCTGGTACCCTAATGCAGAAAAAGGTTTTGTTGGTAAATGTATATGCCCCGAATTTTGATGATGCTGAATTCGCTAATAGATTGCTGAGTAACATCCCCTTTCTGAATACACATTTGCTTATCCTTGGTGGTGATCTGAATTGTGTTTTTGATCCAATTTTGGATCGATCTAGTCCTCGTAATTTGACTCAATCATCTATGTCTAAAACATTCTCAGATTTTATGAAACAGAATGATCTTGTTGATCCATGGAAATTTCGCAACCCTTCAATCAAAAAATTTTCATTCTTCTCTCAGGTCCACCAGTCTTATTCCAGGATTGATTATTTTTTCATCGACAGAACTCTTAATTCATGTGTTAATTCTTCCGACTATTCTGGTATTGTAATATCTGATCATTCTCCTCTGCTATTGGATGTTCATCTTTCTACCCATAAACGTAGCCCTCCACTTTGGAGATTTAACTCTCTCCTTCTGGCGGATAAAGAATTTTGTGAATTTATTTCAGGCTCTATTGAGGAGTTCTTGTCCTTCAATCAGGATGATTCTGTCTCATATTCTCTGCTATGGGAGACTCTTAAATGCTACCTGAGAGGTCAAGTTATTTCTTACTCTGTCCGTGCTAATAAAAAGATTAATGCCAGGCTTAAAGAACTTATAGCTGCAATTAGTAACCTTGATCAAAGTTATACACTGAACCCTTCTCCAGAATTACTGAAGCAGCGCCTTGATTTGCAAGCAGAATTTGATCTTATGTCAACCAAAGAGGCTGAGCACTTATTACTACGCAGTCGTGGCTCATATTACGAATATGGTGACAAGGCTAGTCGCTTGTTGGCACATCAGTTACGACGTCAGGCCTCCTCGCGTGTGATCCCCATTATTAAACACTCTGATGACAATATTACTACAGATCCCTTGGAAATTAATTCTACCTTTAAAACATTTTACTCTTTGTTGTACAGGTCCGAATTTCCCACGGATAAAGCTAAAATGAATGCATTTCTTCATAATCTTTCAAACCCTGTTATTGGTGCTAATGATGCGGGGCAATTGGACTCCCCATTATCTGTTGAAGAAGTATTAAAAGCTATTACAGCTATGCAGTCTAATAAAGCCCCGGGCCCGGATGGGTTTCCAATTGAATTCTATAAAACATTTATTGGTAAATTGGCACCATTGCTTTTGTCTGTGTTTAACGAATCCTTGGAAACCGGTTCATTACCACCTACTTTCACACAAGCAACCATAGCGCTCCTTCTCAAAAATGACAAGGACCCAACCTCCTGTGGTTCCTACAGGCCATTATCTCTGCTTAATGCCGATGCAAAGGTATTGGCTAAAGTAATTTCATCTCGCCTTGAGGATGTGCTTCCTCGAATTATATCTGAAGAGCAGAATGGCTTTATAAAGGGACGGCAATTGTTTTTTAATACCCGTACACTCTTTAATGTTATTTACTCAAAGCGTCTATCTGAACTTCCTGAACTTGTGATTTCTTTAGATGCTGAAAAGGCTTTCGATAGGGTGGAGTGGGAGTACTTGTTTGCAGTTTTAGAGAAATTTGGTTTTGGTGATAAATTTATTTCCTGGATTCGGCTTCTTTATTCGTCCCCTAAAGCCAGTGTTCATACTAATGATGTTTACTCTGATTATTTTGCGCTGGGTCGTGGTTGTCGTCAAGGTTGCCCTTTGTCTCCCTTACTCTTTGCCATTGCCATCGAGCCTCTGTCTATTACATTGCGATCTTCTTCTGTATTCAGGGGAATCATCCGTAATGGAATTACACATAAAGTATCATTGTATGCGGATGACTTGTTATTATATATGACTGACCCCGCATGCTCCATCCCTGCTGTTTTAAGTATTCTGGAGAACTTCAGTTCGTTTTCAGGTTATAAATTGAATTTGGGGAAAAGTGAGTGTTTTCCTGTTAATACGGCAGCACGTCAACTTCAACAGTCCGATCTACCCTTTCGTCTCAGTCCGTCTGGGTTTAAGTACTTAGGGATTAACGTGACTCGCTCTCTAGCTGGCCTTAAATCAGCAAATTTGTCTCCTCTTATATCTAGGGTCACATCTGATATTCAAAGATGGGGTAATCTCCCCCTTTCTTTAATCGGTAAGATTAACGTTGTTAAAATGAACATCTTACCAAAATTTTTATTTTTATTTCAGTCAATTCCCTTATTTTTGCCGAAACATTTTTTTGTTTCACTGGACAAGATTATTGGTTCTTTCATTTGGGGAGGGAAGCCACCTAGGGTCTCTAAATCTTTGCTGCAGCGATGCAGATTTAGTGGAGGACTTGCATTACCTAATTTTTTAGTCTATTACTGGGCCGCTCACATCCATAAACTTTGCTACTGGCTAAAATCTTCTGGTTCCTCGTGGTGTAAATTGGAGCTATCATCATGTAAGGGCTCTTCTTTACCGGCTTTGCTCTATTCCTCTTTACCCGTGAGACCCTCTCTGTCCACTGATAATCAGGTGGTTCTTAACACACTCAAAATCTGGTTTCAGTTTAGACGTCACTTTAATTTTGTAATGCCGTCTTCCTCGGGTCCTCTAAGCGAAAACCATTTGTTTCCCCCTTCACTTTTGGACTCGACATTTTCAGTGTGGTGTGACAAGGGTATAAAACAGTTCAAACATTTATATGTGGATGGTGTTTTCGATAGTTTTCCCAACTTGTCTTCTCGTTACAATCTCCCTGTTACCCATTTGTTTCGCTATTTTCAAATTCGAAATTTTGTTGCTAAGTGTTTCCCAAATTTCCCCTCTTTACCTCCAGAACAGCAGTGGGAAACTACGTTATCATTTGTTCCTCATCACAGAGGAACCATTTCGAAACTCTATGATGCTATTCTGTCTTTTAGTAACCACTCTAATGTTAAGCTTAAGCGTACATGGGAAGAAGAACTGGGATTTCGAATACATGAGGAGTCTTGGGAACGGGCTATAACGAGGATACGATCTTCCACCTCCTGTGCTCGTCTTGGACTTATTCAATTTAAGGTCATACACAGGGTGCATTTCTCTAAGTCTAGACTTTCTGAATTGTATCCAGAAGTGGAAAATAAATGTGATAAATGCCACGGTTCTCCTTGTCACCTTAGCCACATGTTTTTTCTGTGCCCTGAGCTACAAGGTTTCTGGACAAGGTATTTTGCTATTATGTCAACTGTTCTTGGGGTAACTCTTCATCCTTGTCCTCTGATTGCTGTGTTTGGGATTCCTGCTCGCTCACTTACACTTGATTCCACACAAAGGGATATTATAGCCTTCACATCCCTATTAGCGAGACGTCTAATATTGTTGCATTGGAAGTCTGCTAAGTATCCTACTATTTCCCGGTGGCTTAAAGATGTCATGTTTTTTTTAAAACTTGAAAAAATTAAATATACGTTGAGAGGTTGCACAGCCAAATTTTTTCACAAGTGGCAACCCTTTATCTCTTATTTTGCTAGTCTAGAGGTATTGCCTGTTTAAATCTACTTTTGTTACTGTTATATTCCTCTAATATGTTTGATGGTTGTGTTGATCTGTGTGGGACGGGGGGGGCGTTGTGTTTTGTTTTTTTGTTTTTTTTTTTCATATATATATATATATATATATATATATATATATATATATATATATATATATATATATATGTATGTGTGTGTATATATATATATATATATATATATGTATGTGTGTGTGTGTGTATATATATATATATATATATATATATATATATATATATATATATATATATATATATATGTTAATTTACTTAGGAAAATTAAGAAAGGTTGATTGTATTTCGGTAACTGCAAGTACTGTTTTCTTTTTTCAATAAAAATATTTTCAAAAAAAAAAAAAGAAACAATTAGCGCCGTTTCTGTGTCTTTACCATGAAAGAAGAGTTCGCAGCAGTGACTGTTCCATGAGGTTTAACGAAGGCAGGCTTTAGTTTGGCCATTTGATCCATGGATGATGGCCGTATGCCGTTGTCCTTTGACACAATATCACGACCTGAGGAGACATGAATACCACTCTATTGTAAACATTTTTTTTTTTTTCTTAAAAAGAGGAAAGCCTAAAGTCTAGCCCATTCCTCTTATATTTTGTTCGATAATAACTAATATTTTCAATTTGAACCCTAACTCTACTTTCCAAATTGACTGAAAGCGATTTTTTCAAAAGTGATAGATGTCCAAGCGCAGTCAGATTATTTTAGCTTCTGCTAATTATTAATTATATTTATTTCAGATAGAATTAGTCCATATCATGCAAAAAACATAACAAAAAATCAAAATGTATAATTCAAAATTTCTCAAAGCCAATATGAAGTCTTTATATATTCTAAATGAGTCAATGTATAACATAATCTACAGTAAAGCTGGGTTTACCTGGCACTTTAAAGGAGATGACATCCTGCAGCAGCCCTTCGTCCTGGGCTTTTTTAGCCAGTGTGTGTGATCGCAGTGCAAACTCATCCTGCTCCACTCTGGAGACCCCAAATGCAGCAGCCAGACGATCAGCACTGTGGCCCATTGTTTCTGCTGTGGAGAACTCCACAACAGCAGGAAGCTAGTACGGCACAACGGACAATTTGAGGGTTAAATACTATATGGTGTGAACAGAAGTAAGCCACTCTGAAATCAACTAAAACTGAAAGTTGTTAAATCATATATACCTCCGGGGAGAGGTGTGCAAGCCGGATGCTGCCAATCAGACTGAGCCTCTGGCCGAGTGTCTTTGCCTTGTTTAGGGACAACATGGTTTTCCTCATCTTACGGCTGTGACGAATGGGAATGTCTGACAGGAATTCCACTCCGCCTGCTACAACAGCATCACACTGACCGGCAGCAATCAGACCAACGCCTGGAGAGATGGATAAAGAAGATGAAGATTAAAGATTAAAACAACCATTAAAAACCGAAAGTAAAATCAAAGAATTGCATGAAAATAGGTCAAGATCCATAGGCTTTACCTACTTTTCCTAATATAATGAATGTGATTTGGTTTAACACAAGAGGACACATCTGATCAGTATACTACTCCCCCTGTCATTTTTACAGACTTCACCTCCAACCTGCCAAATGTTGGTGTATGACAGTTTATTTTGATGCTTAAACATTAAGACCGGATGCCTTTTTTCATTTAGGATTAAATTTTATTCATCTTGCTCCTTGCCCATAGGAGCTGTAAACAACTAAAAAGCGCATATAGCAGTTTATCACTGTTGCAGTGTACACAACTGTTTTGCAACTGCAATGCAGGACTACACTGAATATCAATAATAATAATAATAATAATAATAATGATATTTAGAACAAATTATACAGAGTCTCAGTGAAGAGGCTTCTTTTCCGGACATACTTGAGGTCATTGCCTGGTTGGAGGAGATGCAGGCCATGGTGACTGTGTGAGCTGGGATTTTGTCAGAGAAGCCTGCACCCAGTGCTGCCTGAAATCAAAGTAAACATAGAGCCACATTATACACAAATGTAATTGTATTATGCATTTACAGATAATAAATGCACCACAATTATATTTTAGTACGCAATAACAAAGTTAAAGTTAACATTTACAATATGTGATATGTGTATGGGAGAGTGCTTATGTGTGCATACCTCTCTTGCTACGTTGCTGGTTTTAACCTCTTGAATGACTGTTCCATATATGATGTAGTCTACAGCATCTTTTGGTATACCTGTCCGTTTTAGCAGGCCCCTATATAAAAGAAAAAAAAAGAAGAAGATATAAACAAACACACAGAATGAGTAATTTTATTTTTTTTGCTAACGAGGGACAAACATAAATATTTGTTCATAAAGACCTTGTACAATGATCTGTCAGATCATTGTTCTGGCCTTCCTTCATCTCTTTCTAGTGTAAACTGATATACTTCATTCAGCTCCATTGCACTTTGCCCTCACATTACTTTTAAAGCTTACAATGTTTACTGCTTCATAATGACTAGAAGAGTCTAAGAGATATTTTAACAGATCATCAGCAGTTCAGAGTGACACAGTACAACATATAAATGAAAAGTAGTTTTTAAAAATCATTCATTCAAATCATGGTAGCCTTGTCTAAAAAGTGTCCAAATATACAATTATTTTTGCAGGGTTTCTTTGTGGAGCAAAAAACCCTGCAAGCATTTACCCATTTAAACCTCTGATTCAGTTAGAACAAGTTCAAAACTGGATCTGCAAACTATTATTTAATTTGCAGATAAACATTTGACATTGACTTTGCTGGTCTCAACAGACAGTCATCAGAAAAACAATGCAACCATAGACTTACTGCAGAGCTGCTCTGGCCAGGTCATGTGGCATTAGGTCAGCATACCTGTAGAGACCAACCAAAAAGTTTTTTCTTTTGTTTAAGCCACAAATTATTTTCCACTACAAAATGTTCTTGACTGTTTTTTAAGTGTTCAGTACTCCGTGTAGCACAATACAATAAACGTAAAGTGAGAACACAAAGAAAAGAGCCGAGACATACGTGGTTCCAGACAACAGGAAAGGGGTTCGAACTCCTTCCACCAGCACTATGTTCTTTACACCAGGTCGAGCCAGCGTCTTCTTGCTCTTTGTTTGAACTGAAAGAAAATAATTAAAAATAAGACTTACAGCAAGGGCATCTCAGCATCTGCTAGGGGAAGTAGGTTTATACATATTATGTCCAGGCAAATAAATCAGCGATTAAAGGCTTTGGTTACCATTCTGCTTTCAAAAAAAATCTATAATACACATAGCCATAATCTGGATAAAAATTATCATTATAGTAAAAAACTTACCTTGAGACTGAAGCTGGGCTGTTGTACTGAGAGATCGTGCACCTTAGACAAAGAAAAATAAAGAAATTATCATTATAAACCTAAAAGTACCAGATTTTAAATGCTAATATTGAACTGGAAGCAGCTGTACTGCATCTTTAATTTCTGACTCTTAGTCATGTATTTCCTTAATTACTTATGGATATTTGAAATATATTAAACTGTTATGGGAACAAATGACAACTTACCAAATCGCACTGCCCAGGAAGAGCTGACTGAGCAGCTCCGAATTGGGTTCATCAACATGGAAGCCATTCTGTTCTCTGTGGCAAGAAATGTTACTGCAAAGTTTATGGAAATGTTTAACATTTCAGATTCAAAACATTTTAAATTAACTTGGATATTTTAGGACTTCTTTGTGTTTTTCTTAGAATTCCTTACTTTTTTTGTGTGAATTCACAACGACTTAAAAAAAAAATTATTCCTGAAACCACACAATCCATGGAGGATATATTTATTACTATTATATTGTAGCCTTATTGCATGGGCAGGAGTGTTACACAACCACAACCTCTCAGATCATACTCCGTTCTACTTTCATGTCTGAGTCCTGGTTTTGTTTGACTAAAATCACTTTGCCATATATCTTAAACAACACCTCTTTAGAATTTGCTCCTATCAATTCTTATTTTTTATCTTTTTTCAGTATACAGGGATTTTTATATTTTATTATGTGGTTCAATGAATAAAACTGAAAAATTACTGAATCACCAAGCATCACCAAAACCGTTTCAATGTGCCTAGACTTTGACTCTGCTAATCTGTGGAAGGTTATAGGAAAGG
Organism: Diplotaxodon limnothrissa; assembly: GCF_057381915.1. Lineage (NCBI taxonomy): Eukaryota > Metazoa > Chordata > Actinopteri > Cichliformes > Cichlidae > Diplotaxodon > Diplotaxodon limnothrissa. Next base: position 18,604,463 of record NC_140610.1, on the reverse strand, counting down.
ATGCACACATTCTTCCAAAATATATTTGGCAGAGAGCACTGCTGATCATTTTCACAATTATGAAAACATTCAGTTACCCCCGGAAACTCTATGGATAGGGGCACTGTCATCCTGAAAAGGTAGGTGAATAAAGGTGATCAGTCAGAACTCATGACCTCTTGATTTCGGTCACTGTTCCTTCTCAGAGCATAAGTCGATCCAAACTATGCCAAAAAACAAAACAAAACTAATAAATGCACCTTATAGCACATAAGAACCACCACTTCCACTAATTTTGGGGCTCAGGAGTTTACTACTTTCCTTTAATTTGTCATACAACAACGGTCACCCTGCCCAACCCCCTCTACCCTAGCTTTGACCCTTCACCTAGATTTCTCTCCTGGAGAATGACAGAGCCCTATGTGCAGAATCACAAGACTAATACTGACTGCGTATCGACAAATTATATAAGTCCAAATAAAGCAACAAAATATAACCTTATAGTATCGACGAAATCTAAAATAAAAACAGCGATTTAGCTGGAAGCTGCATGCAAGACTAGCTCAACTAGCTAGCTACTTGTGAGCTAAAATTTAATCAGCAAAAATTCCTGCCGCTGTGTTTGAGATGAAAAAAATCAGTTTGCAGAACCCGTATAACAGCTTTTAACTTTCTAACCTCACCAGATACGTTTAAGCTCACCTGTTTTTATGGTTTATATCCCAGCACACTGCTTCCCTGTCTAATGACCGGCCAGACCCACCAGGACTACAAAAACTGCTTTAAAGGACCCACCCAGTGACTAAGCCGACCAACGGTGTGCCTGAAGCAAAACAATAAAGCACACATTAATATTACTAAATTACACTGCTGTTCACATTCATTATAACCTGCATCACAACTAGGTCCTTCTCTAAAACTAAAAAATAATGACTTGAAATATTAATCTTTTAAACTAAGACACTTTTCAAGCCCCACCGGCGGCCTATATTAAACGGTACTCTTGCGCCCTCACCGGTCAGTCATCGTAATAGATTTTGTTGATTGCACTTGTATGTATGTTGCGGTTGACGCTTTACTAAAGCTTCAGGTGGAAATGGCAGTCACTCGTGCAGCAGGTGTTTTCTCCAAGTTTGCAACAGGCAAACACCCTTTATTGTCAGGTATATCTAAAATCACTCATCTTTTGTTGTTGTTGTTGAAGGTACTTTAATTAAATTTTTGTCGTTTTAATTTACTCTTTGTCGAATTTGTACTCGATGGTAGCATTTGACCTCAAGCTGTTAGTGGATAACTGAAAATATAATAACTCAGAATTTGCTTTTTTTTCTTGAAAAATTACTCAAGTGGTTTAAAAAAAACGTTGTAAAGGGAGATATTTTTCAAATGGAACTGTGGGTAAAACATTTTTAATTACATTAATTATTAAAAGCTGGCATATAATTAGATATTCTGCACGGACGTTAGTAACGCCTGTGTTTACTGTCTGTTGTAGTAAAAGGTTTAATGTTAGAGTTTTTAGTTTTTTGGTGATAACAGCATACAGGGCTGCAATACTAAGTTACTGTCTTAATTTCTGTCTTTCTGCTCAGTCACGACTAACTTTAGCAGAATTGTATTAACTTGTTCTTTTCCTTATGTTAGGGGAAACTTGTCCTAGAGGAAAGTCAAGGGCCTCTCCTTTTTATTCAGGAGCACTCAAAATTCTTATTGCCTCTTTCTGCTCTTAGGTCATGCCAGACGGATTTTCTCTGTATCATCACATTTGGCAGGTAAAGAGGGTTTTGATGATGATCGGTGCACCAAATACCCAAGAGTACACTCACATCCATCACAAATCGGTGGTTTACTAAAGAACCAACGATTCTTTAGTAAAGGTTCAGCTGTATTAATTTAGTGTGGTCTGTGTTCCCCCAACATCCATGTGCTATCTTAAACAAAAGTAATATTCATATAGTGTTGACTCATTTAGATGAACTGTTTGCATACTTTAGTTCTTGTTAAAGATTAGCAAAACAGGTTTTTGCACAGCTGTTCTGCAAACATTTATCTTTAAAATCTGCATTGTACTTTCTTTCCTATCTTGTTATAGCTTGACTTGTTACTGCTCATTATAGTTTACGAGAATAATGTGAAACTATTGGTAACAATGTTGCTCCATTATGTTTCATTAGCATATGCATGCACAGTACAAGCAAAACAAGGCTGGAGTGTTAAACCAAAGTCTTTCTACAAGCAAGTCCCATTCCTCAGAGGTCATATCAAAGTGTCTCTCAGTAATTATTTGGGCAGTTAATTTAGATAATACTTCAAAATAAAGTTTAAATTCAGTGCTTAAGAACATGAAACTGTATGCATGGAATTGCCTAAATCTAATAAAACAGATTAAAAGTTGTAAAGGGAAGTAAAGTTTTATAAAAAAAAAAAGAAACTTAAGCGTTACAAAATTCTCACTTTTTTTTGAGTAAAATATCTGCTTATACAAAAAAATATTATTGTAATCTATCTCATTCTTTAATTGCTGTTTTCTCTTTTTTAGCTCATAAACATATCAGCTTCGAGTACAAGGACGATGTGGCTGTTATACGATTCAATGACCCAGCATCGAAGGTGTGTGCGTCTGTTTGTGGATATGAAACAGTACACGTCTTAGAGAGAGATTAAGTTTGTAACAGTTCTGACTACATGTTTCACTCTTGAAATGACATAATTTTGTTGTTTTGTGTGTGTAGGTGAACAAACAGTCTCTGCAGTTGCATGAGTTGGCTGACGTGTTGGGAGACATCTGGCTTTATAGATCTTCAAAAAGTGTTGTCCTCATTTCAGGCAAACCCGGCTGTTTCCTTGCTGGAGCAGATAGCAAGTAGGCTTTTGAGGGCTTTCACAGTCTCTGATGTGTGTGGTGTATTTTGTGTTGCTTTTTGTTTTGTTTGTTTGTTTTGTAAGTGTAAAAGTGCAAATAAACCAGGACGTATTTTACGAAAAAAGTCAAATGGATCAAATTTAATATGCTTAATTGAAAAGTGAGTAATTTATCTTGATTTTTTTTCTTTTCTTTGCTCTCAGTATGCTTCAGTCCTGTACAACTAGTGAGGAGGTCGCCAGTCTCTGTGAGGAAGCTCAGAAGTTGTTTAGGAGAATTGAGCAGTCTCGTGTCCCCATTGTCGCCGCTATCCATGGCTCATGCGTGAGTCGAGGCCTTGAGGTACAACAGTTTGTGTCAAAATGCCAATTTGGCTTAAAAAATGGGCAGTAACTCTCAGTTTTGTAACTTTTCTGTAGCTTGCAACAGCCTGCCACTACAGAATTGCCACGAAGAGTAAAGAAACAGTCCTGGGGACTCCGGAGGTCATGTTGGGACTGCTGCCGGGAGCAGGTGGCACTCAGAGACTACCTAAAATGGTATAACTGCACACACTCATATTAATCAGTTCCTCAGTGAAAGTCTTGAAAGCATTGCTGCAGTCTTGTGCTAGTGGCTACTGCAGTACACAGGAGTATAATAAGGTCAAGACTCTCACTTGGGCCAATACCAGCTCACTGTCTTCAATTCTGCTTGTTGCACATGTTTAGGTGGGTCTCCTGGGAGCTTTTGATATGCTGCTGTCAGGCAAGAACATCACAGCAGACGAAGCCAAGAAGATGGGTCTAGTGGACCAGCTTGTGGACCCTCTGGGTATGTTATACATGTGGCATTTCTTCAATGAATGTACCGTTTTTCTGTTGTAATCTTAAGGGAGAGGGTGGTGGGGAATTAAACTTTTTAGCAGCTCAAGACTGAGCCTTCAATTAGTGACATGTTTCATTTTTCTCTGTGCTTCTTTTATATTTATATTTCAGGTCCTGGTCTGAAGTCTCCAGAGGAACGAACGATGGAATACCTTGAGGAAGTTGCAGTGGGTGTTGCCAATGACTTGGCCAACAAAAAGATTCCCCTTACTAGGGAAAAAAGATTTAGACTGAGTGAGTGAACTCGTGTTCAGCCCAGTTGTCTTTATACCGCCAAGGATTTGTTCCATGAAATCATTTGCAACTGGCTTGTTTTTTCAGTCCCAGCGGTTGGGGCCACCAACTGCAGTTTCTTGAATGGCCACTTGAGGCCGACTCCAAAAGAAAGTCAATTCCCAAAGACTAAATTTCAAAATGTTCGGCCATACAGCAGGGAAAAAAATGCCCACAGGTAGTATAAAAAATGTCTTTGGTCTCTTCAAACAAAAAAAAAAAATTACTAACACATTTCAAACCGGTGATTAATTCTTTCCCTCTTCAGAGGTATTTACTTAGTACTTAGTTCCTCCTACGCCGAGCGGCGCATCGGGCAGCTAGTGATCTCCATCGATGTCGGTCAGCAGCGACTGCTTCAGCTTCGTCCCAGGCAATGTCGACAGTTCTCAGATCGTCCATAAATGTTCGACGCCATGTGATCTTTGGTCGGCCTTGCTTTCGCTTGCCAGTGCGTGGACGCCATGTCATGGCAATCTTAGCTGGGCGATGAGGGGGTAGGCGTAAAATATGTCCCGCAAAGCGAAAGCGCCTTTCTGCAACAACATCGGCTAATGGGCAGGTGCCTGCTCTTCGTAGGACCTCCTCATTTGTTATTCGGTCCCGGTAGGAAATTCTCAGGATTCGCCGCAAGCCACGTTGTTGAAGCACGTTCAGGTGTTGAATAATTGCACTTGTTGAGTGCCAGGTTTCACTAGCGTAACGTGCAGTAGGGAAGACTATAGAGTTCAGTAGTCTGATCTTGACCCTTACATTCAGGGAGGTCGAGTTCCAAATAGGTTGGAGACGTCGCAGGACACCAACTGCCTTCCCTACTCTGGCGTCGACATCCCGATCAGAGACCCCGTCATTCGAGATGATGCTGCCAAGATATGTAAAATTCTCCACCTCTTCAGCACGTTGTTGGTTGATCATGACAGGAATGCGGGCACGTGCATAGCCAACTCGGAGTACCTTGGTTTTTTTGGCACTGATTCTTAATCCAACTTTCGTTGCCTCCCTCTGCAGGGCCGCGGTCAACTTTTGGAGGTCTTCCTGAGTCGAGCCCAGCAGGGCGATGTCATCTGCGAAGTCCAAGTCAGTGAGATTACGCGCTTCGTGCCAGGGCACACCGATGCCAGCTTGGTCAACTGATCGTCGCATGATGAAGTCAATTACCAACAGGAAGAGGAAAGGGGATAGCACGCATCCTTGTCGGACGCCAGTATTGATCTTGAAGAAGGCTGTGCAGCCGTCATCCGTCCGGACGCAGCAACGGGAGTTGGAGTAGAGACAACGAAAGGCATCTACAAACTGCTGAGGGACTCCATAGTGGCGTAGGATAGCCCATAGAGTCGGCCGGTAGACGCTGTCAAAAGCCTTCTCGAAGTCAATGAAATTAATAGAAATCTTCTTTTGGTATTCCAATGTTTGTTCAATGATCATGCGGAGGGTGAAGATTTGCTCGACGCATGACCGGCCACTCCGAAACCCAGCCTGCTCTTCTCGCAATCGTTCGTTCACAGCGTGTCGTAGCCGATTCAAAAGAGCGAGGCAAAACACTTTCCTGGGTACCGACAGCAACGTGATGCCCCGCCAGTTGTTACAGTCACCCAAATCACCTTTTTTTTGGAAGTTTGATAATGGTGCCTTTTGTCCAATCATCGGGTACATGTGATGTTGACCAGCAGGCGTTTAGGAGTCTTGTAAGGGCGGCTTCAAGATGGGGTCCACCATACTTCAGCATTTCGGCGAGGATTTCGTCCAGGCCTGCGGCCTTTCCACTCTTGAGGAGTCGGATCGCTGTCTTGACTTCAGTGATGCTGATTTGTCCGATATCGACAGGAAGAAGATCCATGGAAGGTGCCAGGTTTTCGGCCTCGAACCGTTGGGGTGGCTCAGGTTGGTTCAGAGTATCGCGGAAGTGTTCGACCCATCGTTGTTCTTGTTCAGCTGCAGTAAGAAGGACACGTCCATTTTTGTCTCGGATTGGAACACCGCGGCCACCACGAGCCCCAGTTAGATCTCGTACAATGCGATATAAGGTTCGGGTATCGTTCCGATCGGCTGCTTCTTGGGCTTCGATGCCTTTAGCTTCGATCCATTCACGCTTGTCACGCCGGCAGCTGCGTTTGACCTGTCGGGCAAGGTCTTGGTAGGTGGCCATGGCCCTCTCACGCTGGTCTGCAGAAGCATGTGGGTCAAAGGCCACCTGGTCCCGAACTGACTTTGCCAAGCGACGTTGATCTATAAGTTCCCATGAACGGTCGGAGATCCAGCGCTCCTTAAAGCCGCCCCGTCGGCGACCAATCTTCGATTCTGCTGCACCGACCACAGCCTCTTTTAGCTCATCCCAGAGAGTATCTGGATTTTTGTTGTTATTTCCTTCCGCAGCAAGGAGCTGGAAGCGGTTTCTCAATTCGAGTTGAACTCCCTGATTCAGTCGATACTGAGATTCACTTGCTGTTTCCGTAGCAATTGGAGTTTTTACAGGGTGGGGTTGCTAGCCCCACGCCCAGCCCTCCTCCTTTCTCATCCGGGCTTGGGACCGGCAATGGCAGAGTCTTCAGAGGTTTCTGTCATATTTCAGGCCTGAACAAAATGAATGGGTGTGCATCAGAATGTAGTGATAACCTCCCATGTACCCTTAATGGCGAGTACGCTGCCTTACTAGTTCCCTTAGAAAAACCTGCAGCCCATTTTAGTGGTTGTCAAACCACGTCTTTATTGATTTTACATTAAGGTGTCAAAACACACCATTGAGAATTCAAGGAGGTTGTCAAATTTCAGTTTTATCATTTAAAATTTTAACTGATAAACTGTCTATGGTATCTTCTAATTGGCAAATACCAGCTGTACACATTTACACAACAAAAAATGAAAACCTGTCACTGTAAACGTGTGTGTGCAGAGCTGTGGGACGCAGTCACGGGCCTGGGTCCAGTGAGGAAGATCATCTACAGCACTGTCACTAAAAGAGTCCAGAAACAAACTAAAAACCTCTACCCTGCTCCGTTCCAGATTATTGAGGTAAAGAGTACACTTATGGGTGAAGATAAACACATTAGCGCATGATGTTGCTGCTGAGTGTCTCATGCTGTCTTATTTTAATGTGCAGTGTGTTAAAACTGGCATAGAGCACGGCAGTAACGCAGGTTATTTGGCTGAAGCTCAGGTGAGTTGGACTAACAGAATTTTTTTTTTTTTTCTCAGTCAGATGGATTTAAAAAAAAAATCCTCCTGGCCTTTTGGTAGATGTCATACATGTGCTGCATTTTGACCATTGTGACCTTTTGTGTTTTGCTGGGTGTTTTTTCTGTTTTGTTTTTTCACTCTGTAGTTAGTGTTGGGAAAAGAGCAGAGTTTGGGTTACAACAGGAACCTTCCTCATTCATCAAATGATGAATGTGGAGTGACAGACTCCTCTCACTAATGTCATAAGTATGTGCATAAAGCCCCATCACCAATGAACACCTTAGGCCTAAACGAGTCATGCCAAGAGCTTTGACAAAATGGCATTAATTGATGTCCCGGGAATGAGAATGGGCTGCTTAACAGTTTAGGCTTGTGGGTTTCATTGATGACTCTATAATCAAGTTTTTGGATTTGTTGTTGTTAAAGAGACTAATTGTATTTGTTAAATTCTTGTTGCTTTTAACCCTTCATAGAGCTTTGGTAAGTTGGTGATGACTTCTGAATCCAAAGCTTTGATTGGACTTCACAATGGTCGTTTGTTGTGTAAGAAGAACCGATTTGGTCCCCCAGAAAAGGAAGTAAAGTAAGAACTGTAAACAGGGGTGATTTATGTTGCCATATACATTTGCTGTCTATATACAGTTGCCTCAGCGATAGTAGTAAGACACCTGTACAAAATGTTTGCAACAGAAAGCTGGCCATTCTGGGTGCAGGGCTAATGGGAGCAGGTATAGCACAGGTATCTGTAGATAAAGGCCTCACCAGCATCCTAAAGGACACCACAGAGGATGCCATCAGCAAAGGATATGAAAAGGTTTATAAAAGGTAATATAAACGCATTCTATATTATTTATTTATTTTATTTATTGAAAAATAAAAGTGGCTTTACAGTTTGAAGTATTTTTGTTTGTTTGGGGGGTTTTTTTTTTTCTCCTCAAAATGTTCTTGATCTTCAGTTTCGACACCAGGGTGAAGAAGAAAGCCATGATATCATTTGAGCGTGACGCCATTATGTCTAATCTGTCGATTCAGACGGATTACTCTGGTTTTGAGTCTGCTGACATGGTGATAGAGGCTGTGTTTGAAGACCTCAACATTAAACATAAAGTCCTCAAGGAGGTGGAGGCAGTGAGTGCAGTTTTGCTTGAACTACTCTGTCTTTAACTGTTTTAGTTAGAGGTGGTTAAATTGGCATTGAAAATGTATTACAATAAATGGGCATCTAAGAACTTCTAAATTACTTTGAGCAAGAACTGGTGCAGAACTAACCTGTTTGGAGAAATCTCGCCTTAATTTAGGTTTTAACTTGAGAAAATTCTCAGGCCAACCCAAAGTAACTGTTAAAGAACTTAGTGGGATTGATGTAGATGAGGCTTTCCTTTTCTTGTTTGGAGTTTCAATCATTTTTGAGAAGCTTTTGGTTGCATGCAGGTAGTATTATGTCATTATTATTCTAGCATAGCTATATTAGCTGTTTAACAGTTATTTTCTGTCTAAGACTTATTTGCATTACTAAGTAATCACTGGCATGTGGAATGTGAATTCACTAGCTGACTATGGCTATCTTGGCTGCTACTGCTACTTTCCAGAATAATGTCCAGATAGCTAAAGTTATAAGGAAATGTACTCTTCCCCCTCCCGCCCAGGTTACCCCACCACACTGCATATTTGCGACCAACACCTCAGCTCTACCCGTCAGAGACATCGCTGCTGCCAGCAAACGCCCTGAAAAAGTCAGAAATGCATGCTCCAAACTTTTACTTTCAACATATCTTCAGTGTTACAGTAATTTAAAAAAAATGTAATGTTGATTCATGCTTGCACAGTTGAGTTCTACCTTAATTTTCACTTGACTTTCTTGGTGATTATTATCGTGGCTTTAAAATAATGGCTTCTCAACATATTATTAAGAATCTTTATTTCCTGTGTGATGTTTGACCAATTTGCATATGTGCCTGTGCAGGTGATTGGCATACACTATTTCTCCCCAGTGGACAAGATGCAACTGGTGGAGATTGTCACCACAGATAAGACATCTAAGGACACGCTGGCTGCTGCTGTCAGCGTGGCCCTGAAACAGGGAAAGATTGTCGTCACTGTCAAGGTGATGGCAACTCTGAAAGTGTTCTTCAGTCAGTATTTCAGCCTATGTGAATCTTATTTTCATCTTAGTCATTTTGCTCATTGTTCTATTATATCTTGGTGCATGTCTCCATCTTGTGTTGCTCTCTTTCTGCCTCGAAACCCACTGAACTACAGGATGGTCCGGGCTTTTACACCACGCGCTGCATGGGTTGCTTGCTTATGGAGTCTCTGAGACTTCTTCAGGTAATCAAAGACTTGGAGAAATAATAGTGTTGCCAATTTTTCCCTGCTAAAGAAATGGTTGAGCATCAGGTCCCAGTAATTATTTAAAGCATTTATTTTTATCTTTTTACATTTGCTTTAAAATAACCCACATTTTGTTCCACAGGAAGGTGTGACCGCAACAAAAAGCGATTTCCTGGCAACAAGCTTTGGTTTTAATGTCGGACCTTTCGCAGTCACTGATGAAGTCGGTGTTGACATAGGATTACATATTTCAGAGGTAATCTTTCACTTACTTTGTTGATTTAGATTTTTGGGACAGATGGGATTTTGTATTCTGTGTTTATTGTTGGATTTAGATGCTGTGCAAAGCCTTCGGTTCCCGTTATGAAGGAGGAAGCCTGGAGATTGTCAAGACCATGTTGGAAAAAGGCCTCAAAGGTTAAAACATTTCACATTAAAATAGGGGCATTATCACTCACTACTAATTTGTCACGCACTCATGCCTAAGTATTGGAATTGATGAGAATTTAGCGATTCCGATTGCATTAGTGATATTACTGATTTTTACTATTTGATTTGATTCTTTTATGGATTTTCATTCTGTTCTCTGACTTCGCTTTGAGACTCATCACCACCTTAAAGCAGCATATCAAAGACATTAAATTTTTTTTAAATGAATTGCATTTTGAGTGGTCAAATGTAAAGTCAGACATCGTCTACCTACATCAGTTTTACATTCAGAAAAGTCAAATGGACTCTACCATGAACTCCTAAGAAGAAAGAGAGGTTACAATGGACACATTTGTTAACTGCTGATAAAAGTGATGTTTGTGTTCTGCCTTAGCTAAGGAGATGATGCTGAAGTGTGTTCCAATTTATGACTTCTTGGGCTGGAGCCTATCCCAGCTGTCTTAGGGCAGACTTAGTTTAAATATTAAGGGTTAAGAATATCATTGAGATGAATTTTTCTATAACAGGAACTGTTACCCTAAAATGGTGACTTTAATATAATCAAAAATGGATTTATCTTGCTACCTGATTTCTAAAATCTAACCCTGTAAGGGCACAGGTTTCTAAGACTGAGGAACACGTTTGAGGATCAGCTTACCATTCACACAAACACGATTCTAATGCTTTATTTTTAAATTATAGGTTGTAAATCTGGAAAAGGATTCTTTCTCTATGGAAAGACTAAGAGTGTGAATCCTGAAGTAGAAGAAATTCTCAAGAACCATCAAGTGACTGCTCCCTCTGCAATGTAAGAAAACAGCCTCTCGTCTGATCTACTAATTGCCCTGTTCTGATCTGTCTCTCTGAAGTTATGTGTTTGCTGCAGTTCTTCAGAATACGACATGCAGTACCGGCTGCTGTCTCGCTGCATAAACGAGTCGTTAATGTGTCTCCAGGAGGGAATAATACAAAGCCCTCTAGAAGGAGACATTGGAGCAGTGTTTGGATATGGGTTTCCTCCCATGCACGGTGGTATGTCTCCAACATTTGTATACTTTTGAACTAGATATTTATATTAGTAAACTGATGGTTATCGATTGTGTTGGTGCTAATCGACCTTTTGTTATTCCTACATTTATCAGGTCCGTTCAGATTTGTTGACACATTTGGTGCAGAGCGCCTTGTGAGCCTCATGAAACGTTTTGAGGATGTTTATGGAAACCAGTTTACACCCTGCCAGCTTCTACTAGACCACACCAAAGACCCCAGCAAAAGGTTTTACCAATCATCCCCCTCCCTGCTTCAATACTAAAAACAACTTAGCGTTTTGAGAGAGGGACTAGTAGTCCCCCCTTTGGTATGTCTGAACTGTTAGAGCAGCAAATATGTCTTCTAAGATCAAACTAAAGGAATCAACCTAAAATAATCCAAGGAAAGATTTCAGAATAAGGTAACAGCTCATTTATGAAAATAAGCTGCTATTAAAAAATAATTGTATAACTACAAACAACATTTCTAGGAGACCAAATGGTCTATTATAACTATCTACCAGCTTTACAGATTTCCGCTTACATCATTTATATAATCAGAAAGTGATACTTTCATGTATTATGTGTTATGGCTCAAGTGGGTGTGACCACCAAACTTTTTTTTTTCATCTTTTTGGGGTGTTTTCTTTCTTTTAATTTATTTATATTTTTTTATACAAATTGTGGTAATGTGTCCAACCTCCCCTGACCTATGCTAAATTAGCCATAACCCATTTTGGCCCGCAACATGACCAAATGAAGCCCAGATGTTGCAGCTATCTGGATTCTATCTGGCACCAGTGTTAACTCAAACTCCCAACAACCAAAATAAAAAGTGAAGGTTGCATTAAAACATCAGGTGTCATTCGGTTTATTTTTTTGATCTCTCCTTTATTTCTTCAGTGGCTTTGTAGTTACAAGATTGCAGAGTAGATCAGTATTACATGAGTGTAGTAGATCAGAGTGAAACTTTACTTCAGCTTTTGCCCTGGCTGAAACCCATCAAATCTGGGGATAACAGTAAAAAAAATTACAGGTAGTGATTCACAACAACATAAATTGCATTGTCAGTTATTTGGATCATTTGGATGATCTTGCTTTGTGATTGCCCTCAGTGTAGCCAGTTATATTACAATACTGTCCTCAGGATACACCCCTCAAATAGAACACACAGGTAAGAGCAGAGATCTAGTTTGGGGCCGGGGGGCATCTGCCCCTCTCTCAGCAGATTTGTACATTAGCAGATTTGTTCAACGGCTCAGTAACACAAATATCTAGTCAACCACATGACAGCAACTTAGTGTATTTATGCATGTAAACATAGCAAAGATGACCTCCTGAACTTTAAATTGAGCATCAGAATATGGAAGGAAGATGATTAAAGTGACTCTAAATGTGGCATGATTGTTGGTGCCAGATGGGCTGGTTTGGGTATTTCAGAAACTGATCTATTGGGATTTTTGCCACACAACCATCTCTAGGATTTACAGAGTAGTGTTGTTTTTTTTTAAAGGGAAAATATCTACTAAGCAGCAGTTGCCTTGTTTGGTGCCAGAGGTCCGAGAACAACCAGAATGCTTCAAGCTGACAGGAAACCAACAATAACTCATGTAACAACTCATTACAACCAAAGTACACAGAAGAAAACCCCTGAACGCACAACAAGTCGAACATTTAAGCAGATGGGCTACAGCAGTAGGTGTCAGCTAAAATGAAACTCAGGCTACAGTTTATATGGGCTCACCAAAATTGGATAACAAAAGACTGAAAAAAACTCTGCCTGAATCTCAATTTCTGCTGTGACATTCAGATGGCAGGGTCAGAATTTGCATAAACATGAAAGCATGAATCTATCCTGGCTCATAACAACTTCTCAGGCTCCTGCTGGTGGTGTAATGGTGTAGGGGATAACCTTAATAGCAACATTGCTGACCATGTCTATGCCTTTATGGGCACAGTGTATTAATCTGATGGCTAATTCCAACAGGATAAAAACTTCAAACTGTGGTTTTTGAACACACCAATGAGTTTGCTGTACTCAGATGGCATTTTTGGCATGTGGTGAAAAAGGAGATTCACATCACAGATGTGTAGTCAACAAATCATGTCAATGTAAGCCAAATTTTCCAGCACCTTGTTGAATCTATGCTACAAAGAATTAATACTTCTGAATACCAAGGTGTAAAAACTAGAGATGGCACGATACCACTTTTTTATGTCCGATACCGATATCATAAATTTGGATATCTGCCGATACCGATATGAATCCGATATAGTGTTTTTTAATCAACAAAACTGTTTTTTAAATATCTTGCTGCATTTTGTATAAGTTCATACTCAAGTTTAAAACAACAACTACACTAAAGCTATTCTGTTATACCTGTATGCAAAAAAAATATTTCATAGTTCAGCAATACTGATCAATCTAATAAACTTAAACCTACACCATCCTCCCTATTCTGGTATTTTAAAGAGTACTTAGCATAAATATTAAGCAACCTAACTAACAGGGTTCCAACTCCCAGCAACAACAAAAATAAATAAATAAAAAATAGGGAACCACCCCTCACGCTCCACCTCATGATGCTTAATCGACGTAATCAACCTTAATTTGATGCAGTGTGAAAAAAAAAATGCACGGAAATCAATTATTTTTCAAGAAATATTAAATAGATTCAACATCTTTCTTCAACAAAATTGCAGACTGCACAGATGGTACCTTCCCAAAGGAAAAAGTACTATAGCTTACTAGGGTATATATATTAGACTTAATAGTCACTATATACAGTAATGGACTTCTATACATTTTACATCAGATTAAAACTTTGGGTGTAAGATTCAGATAAATATTAAATAATTAAAAGCGAGACATCTTAAATGAGAATAAGAAAGAAAAGTATGTCTTTGTGCCCCCTTTTCCCAGTTAATGCCCTATCGGCCCCCCTGGCTAAACTTTGCTAGATCCACCCCTGCACAGTTACCAGCGTCAGCTACGTAGAAAAAGATCCTCGAGTAGAAAGTAATATTAAATACATTCTAACAACAGCTGATCAAGCTTAAACGTGCTGCTGTTGTTCAGCCGCTGGTTTCCTCTTTCTGGTGCAAAGTGGGCCAAAAACAAACAAGAGACACGGACTCGCGACAGAAAAGCCGATCAGCTGATCGTTAAGCAGTTTCATGATTGAAGTAGCAGCCGGAGAGCGAGAGGCAGTCGCTTGTTAAGCTTAACGCAGGAATGCTTTACAAACATTCAGAGATGGACTTACACACTTGCTTTACTTCTCTCGGGGATAACTTTGTCGGAGATGAAATGCCGGGTTGCTAGCGAAGCTCCAAATGCTATCCAGACCACCACAGGTCCTGCATGCCACAGCCGCTCTATCACGTGATGCATACTGCTCCGACGTGCTAACGTTCTGAGGTGAGTTACGGCCTGTTGCAAGTTTTGTGAGGTGCTTTCGTGATATTTAATGGATCGGATTACATTTTTTATTTTTCTCCGATATCCGATCCAGTAATTTAGGTCAGTATCGGACCGATACGTAATATCGGATCGGTCCATCTCTAGTAAAAACATCTCATTTTTAATGCTCTAAGAAGAGAAACTGAAGTGTTGTGCTTATTATCATTTTTCTGACTCAGTGATTTTAGGTAGAATTTTTTTTTGTTTATTTATTATACATTTTTATGTGAGTTTCTTTTTAATTCATTGAACAAACTTCACAGCTGTTCTGTCCAAGACTTAATAACTTGGGCTTTTTTATGCTATGTAGAAAAGCAAAGAGTAGCTGTGTTAACTTATTACAAAATTCGACTACATTCATTATCAGTTTCTAATGTCTGCTATCTGAAGATGAGGTTTGTGCTGATAACCTCATGCTCGGCCAGGTGGAGCAAGTTCAATGAAGAATTCTCCCCTGTCTCTCTCGCTGTTGCTTTTCTGTCTTTATTTTAGGTCATCTGCAGATGTTACAAGAGATTATAACAGAAACAAAGCACTCACAGATGGATCTAAAACAGTGGGTGAAAAAGGCAGCAAAGGTAGTGGCAGAAATATTAGCTTTCCAAGGAAACTGAGTGGTGACAATTCCTGATATTGTAGGACTTTGATCAATCTATGTGGATGAGAAATCTGAGGTACTCTTACAACTCCATTTCTGAGTTTTACTATAACACTCATTGTTACCTTTAAAGGGACTGTTAATAAAAATATCATCCCTCCCAAAGCATAGACTGACCTGTACCAAAAAAAAAATCAGTCCAAAACCTCAGTAATTTTGTCAATGACTGCTCAGAGGTCTGATATTTTTCATATTTTCCTCATTGTTCTTTTGAAGGTAGTTTTAATTTACAACAACCTCCCACTTTATCTGTGCCAATTACATTCCACTGAAACTCAGTGAATAAAGAAGGATGTCTAAATGACCTGTATAGGGTCAAAATGTTACAATTCCTTAAATTACCTTGTCTTGAAATTAATTTAACACCTATTGATGACTAAATAAAGTGTCTAAAAAGTGCTGAAATTCTGTTCATTCATCAAATCTCATTTAAAGTAAAATGATAGAAATTTCCCCTGCATATCAAATTCTAAGTTGAACGGTGTGAACGCCACACATTGTTTAAATCGGACTTTAAGTTCCAAAGAGGGCACTTTTATCCTGGAGCTCTCTGTTGTAGCCATTTGTTAGTAAAGTAGTGCCAGACTGTGATTCAGACAGGAAACATGTCAGTCTGACTTTGAGCATTAGAGCCAGTCAAGTGTCAATTCTACAGTTTGACCACAGTGTGGCGTTGTTTCCTTCAGTTTCATTCATTGGGCTCAGCAGCCAGTTGGTCACAGTGGAAGGCACATTCAGGGAGGCTCAGCAGCCAACAGGCACATTCTCAGGACAGTGTGTATATTAGATTTTGGGCCTCCAGCCCTGTATGAATTGTGTGATCTTGGTCACATGGAGTCGGCTCAGGTGGAAGTCATGTGACAAGATATCTTCAGTCAGCTGCACCAGCAAGCTGCCATCGATTCGCTCCCTTTGGAACACGGACACCGCTGCCTCTGATAGGCCAATAAACCGCAGGCAAGCTGAGACTTCCTCCAATGACAGAGCAGACAGGTCAGCGGGAGGTCGCCAGGTAGGGTCAGGGAGCGGGGACAACCCCTCAGGGACTCCTGTTGATGTCCCACCACCCTCCGCGCCTCTGGAAGAATCTGTTGTGGAATTGGGAGCAGGCTCAGGCGAGGGACAAGGGGACTGGCGGTTGAAGGGGTTCAACGCCCCAAAGGGAGCAAATCGACTCTGTGGGGGTGGCGGTCTGAGTCGAAGTCCAGAGGAAGTGAAGGAATCCACCCATGGCTCTGCCCAGGTGGCTTGTGCAGGCTGAGGATTGGCTGTGTTGTCTGTAGGGATGCCAGAGACAGGCTCAGGACTAGTAGGATTAGGGGCAGAGCAGTCACCCCAAGAGCACGGGTAACAGTAGAGGGAGGCATCGGGGGAGGGGGAGCAACTGGGACAAGACAGAGAAAATGGAAATGTTACATATCAGCTACATATCATATTTACAAAAGTATTTAAATGACCATATTTCAAGTTCCAGCAGCTACCTGCTGAAAAATTCTCCTTAGCTTGCTGTCAATTCATAAAAAATGTATCATTCCATATATCGTCTATTTATAGAACAAGCAAACAATCAATATGGAGCTTCATATTGTAAAATGGCATTGCTTTCTGTGCTTCTGTCAGTTCAGATTAGATAACCTTCCCATACTTTCTTTCCATATACCTTATAATCTTCTTTAAAGGGCAAGAACGGGAAATCTGTAAGCAGTAACCTTTCAGAGCTGAAAAATGCAGCCAAAAAAAAAAAGACTTCCCCGCATGTTGGTGACTTATCAGACAAATATTATTGCTCGTCAGGTGGGTTGCACTAAGGAAAAAACAATCTAAACTTGAGACTTGAAAATAGAAGTCCACAAACTAATGGGTGTCTACATCCATATCTTTTGGACATTTTTCATTGCAATTTATTTGGAAACAGCCATTGCAGTAGCTCTGTTTGAAGCTACAGTATTTGGACTCTTGCAGTAGTTTGGAACTCGAGGAACTTCATTCTCTCCCTTTTCATGTAATCAATCATGTCAAGCAGTGAAACCAGAAATCCTCTCTAAAATGATACCAGTATGTCAAAATAAGGATTTACACATTACGTGTTTTATACTGTACCTGTCCTGTAGTCCAGAGGAGTAAAAGGAGATGTTTGGTCTCGGGGAGGTGGACGTTTTGGGGAAGCGAGGTGGAACAGGAGGGCTGGGAGCTGGACTGGAGATGGAGCCTCCTTTGGAGCAACGAGGGGGAACTGGAGGGGCGATCAAATAGCGACACTCCTCTCTCACCTGCAAGCACAAACCACACACACAGAAACATAAGCATAACAATAACACACACAACAGCCAAATAAAAAAAGGTTAATCTTAAAAATAGACTTCTCAGGAGGCTTTGTGCAAGTGTGTGCGTGCAACACATAGTAAATGTCAAACTTTGTGACCTTTACAACTCAAACAAAGTCCTTACACACAGTAGCAGCATCTAGATACACACACACACACACACACACACACACACACACACACACACACACAGTGTCTTGGCAGGCTAAATATCAGGAGAACGCTATGTGTGACAGGGTATAATCCAGTTGCAGAGGAGACGTCAACACCCACACAAACCTTTCTGTTCCGCTGCCCTCACTTTAAAAGGGAAAAAAAGTTAAACAAAACAAAAGCATGAAAATGTGCGCTTTACAAACAACATACACAGTTACACATGGACACCATTGCCTGGGAAGACTCTTAGAAATGTGAAACAGCTCACTAGGTAAAACAACATCGTTTTCAATAGGACACCATTTCCTCTTTAAAAAGACAAGAAAAAAGAGATGTTTTAATTCATGGAAGTGCTGGTCGACCCCCAGCTTTAAGGTCAACACTAGAGCTGTACAGAAAATGCATTACCATATTAAAAAAGAACCTTTATAGTCTACATAAAGCCTGACTTGCACCAGTTTGAGTGTTAAAATTAATCTAGTAAATTTCATTATACATCATGTAATGCACGTTATAAATTTCATTATGCGCTACAAAAGGAATATTTTAAGGAAAGTCTGCATTTTTGCTGTACAGCAGCATTTAGGCGAAAACAGTAGAGGTGATTAATTCATTTGTAATCAGTAGAACAACAGTTATTTGGTCTCACCAAAAGCAAAAGTAAAAAATACCACAAATTCACAAAAATGTACAAAGAAAGCTAACAATATATCACCTGCAATGCTTATTTTCTGAAGAAAAAAAATTCCTAGGTATGACCTTCTCAGACTTTTCTGTAACTCAATGTCAAGCCAAACCCTGGGAACTCTGATGGAGCCAGTCAATGAGACTTTAATGGGAGATTTCCTGGCTCCAAATGGGAACTTGAAGGGGTGACTATGCATGGAAGCATGATCAGTCCATTTACAGTAAAGGTAATGTGTTAGTCACACATCTTTGAATTTCTATGTTATTTAAAGAGAGAAAATCAATGACACATGCTAGCTTAGGAAAGACTAGGGCTTAGCTGCTGAATAACCACTCTGCTATTGAAGTTAGGACCTTGCTGCATATGATATTAAAAAGAGCAAACTAAAACAACCATGCCAATCAAGTCTGTGGAAATTAATTTCCTTTGGTTATTTTCAGACAGATTTTTTTCTTCTGGTCTCAGCAAGTTAATTCACACAATAATCCATAATCCAAGTAATCCTTATAATATTAAAAAACTGAAATGCTCTATATGTTTAAGAAATTTCTCCTAGGAGTTGTAGTGCTGATTTATAGCAATCACATTAAAAAGCTTCAGCAGTCTTAATAGCTTTAGCTTTCAGTTCAATTCATTAGAAATAATCAGCCACAACCTAAAAACCACTAATGAGTGAAGTGAACGACAGCACTGATTCTCTCTAGTTCTGCTTGGAAATCCTGGGTCCTTACATTGATGGAGATAAGTAGACACGTACGACCAACCCAGGTCAATAACAGCTCCCATGGCAATGTGGAACTGATGATAGTGGTTTCTCCTAAAAGAACAATCCTCCCCGAAACACTGCAAAAACTCCTCGAGAACATGGAAAAAATACAAAGACACTGACTGGTTATCCAGACATGACAGATCCCAATCTGAGCTGTGTAATGTGCCAGAACATTCCCAGAGGATCCACTACCTTTGTTCTAGGACATCTTAAGGGATCCCATGTCTATGGAGAAACAGGTTAGAGCCATTTTGGCAGCACAAATAGGCTTACACAACACTGTGTACGTGGTTTTTATGTTGAGGCTGACCAGCTTGTGTATCTCTATCTATCTATGTATATCTGTATGTGCTATAAGAGTAAGGGTGGTGTATTGCAGCATTTCCAGTCAGTGTGCATTACAGTCAGTGTGCGCTTGTATTTGCGTTGAGTGTATCAGTGGGGTTTAAGAGCTGTTGTGTATGAATAATTCAAGGCAGCCATCCTGACTTTTAACAGCCGGATGCTACTGTGGACAGATAAGAAGGATGACAGACTGAAGAACGAGAAGATGGATGGGAGGCAAGGACTGCAACTCACAGCATCAGATTTTGGAGGTACAGGTGGCGGGGTAGACACTCTTGTCACCACGGTACCAAGAGAACCATCCAGTGAGGAAGATGAATGGAAGGATATGAGGTTTGGCTCCTTTCCTAAGCCCTCTGCATTTTGATTGGTCCAGAGTTCCTCATAAGGGATTTCCTCAGCGGTCCTCATTTCACCCTCAGTCCATTCAGGAGTCACATACTCCCTCTCCTCACCTGGCCCCTCCCCTAGCCGCTCTCCAAGGGAGTCCCTGCAGCGCTGAGATACGCTGTCTGAGACTCCACCAACATACCCGCACATTGAGAGACGCTGCAGTGCCGGTGCCAATGAGTCCTGGCTCGACACGCACACGCGAGAGCGCCGTGGGCTCACACACTCCTCAGTCATACACTCCAATTCTGGCCGAGTTTCTCTAACAGCACGAGAGTAGGCATCTGGGTCAAATGCATGTCGCAGAAGAAGGCTCTCCAATGCTGCTTTGTGCACGGAGGCCTCGGCCACATTAAACCGGGGCATGCAACGCAGCAACAAAAAGTGGGAGGGGGAGACTTCCTGATGGCGGAGAACCATGCAGAGCACCACCGTCTTGCTGACTATGTTGAGCAGCTTGTAGCGGTGGCCCTCTCGTACTGCGTGACGGTCGTAGGGGTTTCGTGGCGGCCTCGACGGCACAGACACGTTGACGGGGAGGCGGACTCTCTCGATGATGCTGCGCACCGTGTGCTCCCCCCCCAGCATGCCTTGCTCCAGTGGAGAGCGTGTGCAGAAGCGTCCACGGCAGCCAAAGGGCAAACTGACACTTTGATTGGTGCGATGGTTCATGCAGACCAGGCAGGGCGTTTTACCTGAAGAGACAAAGAAGATATTTAGGAGTTCACGGGTGGATCAGTCCTAACACAACAATAATACAATTTTAACTTTTTCAAAAATGTCTATGTTTGAACCACAAATCCACAGATTTCAATGTGAAGTGAATACCTTTGATCTTCTTGTTACAGCGCAATGTTCTGCTGGGAAACTCTGGGTTCTGAAAGTTATTTTCACATGCGCCAAATACCACCCCCTCCCACCCACCAATAGCAACAGGATATCTTCAACACAAGTGACCTCCACTAGCAGGACAATGTGCCCAGCCACGCTGTAAAAAATGCTCGAGAATGGCTCTAGGACCACACAAAGAGTCCAATGTGTTCACTGCCGGGTCTGGACTCCCAATCTGCAGGACTCATCAAGGCCCTACCCTGCAATCCACAGGACCCATAAGATCTTCTGCCAACGAACAGCCCCAGGGAACCTGTGTCCATGCTGCGACAGGTCAAAGCTGTCTTTTGCGGCATGAAGGACACCTAAACAATATTAGGCAGGAGGCTTAAATGTTGCGGCTGACTGGTATTCTTCAAAAAAAAAAAAAGGAATGAACTTCAGCAACCTTCAGTTCTGCCAGTGCTTTTGTTTTCCTCGTTCTCGTGTGCATGTTCTACAACTGAAACGGCGCTTCATAACTTTACAGCTCAATAGTTCAGCCTGACTTACTTCTGGGAGTCTTTCCTAGTCGTCTAAGAAGCGCGCTCAGTCCCGTCTTTTCCTTTGAGGGAGTGGCACAGAGAAGCTCTGCTTTCCCCATGAGCGACAGCTCATCTCCAGCCTGCAGAGTGAAACTGTAGGGCTCACTGTCTTCACTAAATTCCCCTGAAACAACCTGCAACACAGACATGTATGTATATGTGTATAAGATATTGCATGACTCAGGGATTAATTACTATAAAAGTACTGTTGTGGTTAGTTAACTACCTGTAGTTAAAAGCCACTCCCCATCCATGGACCTTTTTTTTTGGACCAAATTCTCGTCAGCCAATCATGGCCTCGAAAAAAGAAGTCTATATCTAAATTTGGTTAAACAAAAGTGAAAAGTCCTCTTTTGAGGCTATTATGGAAAACTTCAATGCAACTAGATTTCACCCACCATTTCATGTTTTACACCTAGTTTTTGTTTCAGTAATACAAACATCCTTGCCTTTGTTTTTTCATTTGTTATAACATATTTAGATATGAAATGACTGTGATCAGACAGCCACACTTCAAGCATCCACTTCGAGTGCACAGTCTGAGGAGGTTGCAGAAATGTTGAGAAGGAAGAGTGTCCCTTCACTTTTCAAACACCTTAGAAGAAGGCTTTTCACCTTTCAGTTTTGACCAAATCTTAATGCTGTTTAGATTTCATTAAAGCTGTCTTTATTGTCTATTCAGTGTCTGTTCGCTTTCTTTCAAACACGTTTTTGCTGTGGTGGTAAATAGGGCAAAGCTGAAGTGGAAATTCATTATAGGCGTGCCTTACTTTGACACTGAAAGTGATCGTCTCCATGACAAAAACTCGGTCTGGAAAGGCACCAGCAACCTCCTCCACACTAGAGAAATACTGGACTGGATCCCTGACGTCCCGGTCTTCATCCAGCAACTTGAATTTGCCTATAGAGAAGATCGGTGTGATACAGGAGGAAAGAAAGGGGTGAAGAGTGGCAAAGGAAATGAGAGAGAGGACAGAAGAAGATTATGTTGAGAGATGGGAGAAGAGAAACAGTGAAAAGAGGTAGGAAGAGAAGAGTGGAAGGGGAGAGCGAGTTAGGAAAAAGCCAGAGGCGGGGAAAAAGAGCGGGTGAAAAGTTCCTTTTCGGCTGCTTATAGTTTCACTATAAAAGCACACACATCTGCAGCAGAGGAATATAAAGACACCTCGGTGACCTATGACCTGGCACCAGCTCTTTCCCAATCGACAGCCGACTGGGTTGCCACAGTAACGAATAAAGGACCCCCATTCTCACGCAGAGCAGAGACACATCACCATGGAGACACTTACACATACACTGTCACGCACACACACAAACTCATCCCTCTCTCTCTTTGACTCTTTCTGTCCCTTGCTCATCCCCTCGTCTGTAAATCTTTCACCCTCCTGAACTTAAGTTTTGTGCTGTTGAAGCTGTAAATATTTTTTTTTTGCCTTTTTGCCTCTTTTCAACATTGAAAAGAGTCATTTAACAGCCCGTAAACCAAACCGACATTGTTCAAAGGACATTTTAAATGCTTTGCTCCTGTTGGCCAGTTTATCAGACTGCAATGGAACGACTACATCCTTTCGAGGATCCTCCTTCTTTTCACAGAGTCAGAGTTTGAATGAACAAGAGAAGTTTTTTGGGGGGTTTTTTGGGTTTTTTTGTCTGGTAGACAGAGTAGAATACCAAACTCCACCATCATCTACGCCAGAAGCTCTCTCATTCTCTTTTTCTTCCACCCCCCACTTTCCAATTCAAAATGAGCCCCTAGGATAAGGAGCTTCCACCCACCTAACAATACCAGCAAAATCCCACTTTTCAACACAACCCACCACCCCCTCAAAGAGTAGGAGTTGGAAATAAAACAAGGTTTACCACCAACCTAAACAAAGCCCTGCTCAATTCTGGAAATGTATATTTAGTCAAAAGTGAGATTCCAAATGTCGCTGATAGGCAACAGAACACAGATGTGACGTCATATTAAAAAGCTGCTCTTGCTATATGATAAAGCAGGCTGGTATTTGTAAAGGCTTCCACATAAGGCTTTTGGCCACTGGGTCCACCTTACAAGGGTGGTTGCAGCCTCAGTTGCTTCCCTTAATCCCATTCATGATAAGTGATCATTCAGCTTTTCTGTCCTCTGTCATCCCAGCCTCTCAGTGATGGGTAGACGAGGATGCAGACAAGCAGGGAGGAGAAGAAGGAGGGAGGCATCCTGTTGTCCATCCCCACGGGGAAACCTATATTGCACTCATCCTACGCTTATTTAGACTTCCTGTATGAAGTCATCACACAGACATTAGCTCATCACAGACGATGGCCTGTGATTCCAAAGCAACTCATCTAACATATTTAAAGGGACACAAAAGTAGTGCTAAAAGGATGCGTTCATGTAAATGCGTCTTTTTCGGATCTGTTGGAATGCATCATTAAGTAAAGAGGATGTCAGGCTGATGATTTGCTTCAGGGTCTCCTATTTGATTTCATCACATAAAAAACCACTCTTTGATTACGAACACACTTTTTCACGATTGCAAACTGATTAGACACAAATAAGAAACAACTATATTTATTGCAAACAAACAAACAAAACAACACAAGTAAAGTCAAGGATTACAGCCAGAATAGGTCACTAAAAGAATTATGGAGCTGCAGCCTTCTATCTTTAAAGCTGGACAGATACTCCTTTTTAATTAAATCTTGGAAGCACACAGCATGTTTTAATCAGCTTTTCTCCGTGGCCAGAACTTTTATGTTTGAACTGCACGGATGAGCTGACTGGCCACAACAAGGGCTCTAAACCCACTGAATGTAAGCAAGGGACCTTTGGTTGAGTTTGTCCATTGTTGCTGTGTTTAGTGTAGTGAAGAAGAGAGAGGGGCAACATTACTTTGTGCAATTCTTGCAAGAGGAAAAGAGAAAAATAGGGGGTCACAGCTGGCTGGGAGAAGCAGACAATACAGTCTGTTTGTTGTGTGTTGATTTTTGTCAGAGCTCTGCCTAAGACTACAATGTGAAAGTCAAGTCATATAAAAGACTGTCTTCTGATTATTCAAGCAATTAATTGAGGGCCGTTACCCGCTGGGAGTGAGAACATAAAAGAACAACTCACTCTCCCAGATCCTGAAATTAGGCATTAATATTAACCACTTTTTGAGCTTACAAGAGGCTATACAGATCTTTCCTGTTTATACTGATAACACCCCAAAAGTTCTACATTAAAACGGATATAAACAGAAACGTTGGAAAAAATAACCAATGCTAATGAACAATGCCATTAAGTTGAAAAAAATCTGCATATCTCCGACTCTGCATAGATTTATTTATTTATACATCTAGGAGTTTACTAGAGCAGCTTTAAACAGTCAGTCCAAAGTAATTCCCATTTATCCTTTAATGAGCCTTGCACCTCCTTAGTTATGACTATAGGAAGGATATCCCCTCTCCATGACATCATGCAGAGCCAAGAGTGAAAAGAAAAAGCCTGAGCTGAGTCTGAAGCCGGAGCTCTTTGGCTCACAGGACTTAAGCTGACCTTATTAATTAAAATATTTCACCATCTTTAATAAGCATTCATGAATATAAGAATAAAACAAAAGCTTGCCTTTATTGTGCGTATTATAATTTATAGCTTTCAATCCAATCTCAACACTAAACCAATAAAATAAGTTTAAAAAACAAAGAAACTGAACAAACTAGTGAATCGTTGTTACCTTTATTGGGCATTCTTTATTCTACTTGGTAATATATATATATTTGCTATTTTATTACTTTCTGTGTTTCTAATCTCTGGGAAATACTAGCTGTCACGTGTTTCAGATATGAAATGCTGAATGATCTCAACATACTCCCCCCTCCCAGCCAAATGTTGTAGCGTGAGGTGACATCAGCACTCCATCAGTGGAGGAAGCAATGGAGAGAAGGCATTAAGATCCAGTTACACTGAGAATAATGTGACTGGGTTGAGAGTCGGAACAATGGGATGGTGGGGATGAGCTCCGGTGAGGTCATGCTGGCTAGACTCATTCAGCAGGAAGACGCGAGTCAATGGACAACTGGAGTCAGACAAGGTCACATGGTACACGAGTGAATGTGTGAATGAAGGTGGTAGTAGAAGATGTGCTCATCTGTACATTAAGAGTTTAAAGTACGCAACTCCTCCGCAAAGAGATTCTATTATGCTTTTATTCATTCCCTGTCTGTTACAATGGCAGATGATCATATTAAGGATAGGAAAAGTTTTATACTGCATAATGAGGGACGAAATCTCTGGTTTAAGTAAACTTGTTTAGAGTATTTCAACTTTTGGATCTGTATAATATCAGAGTGCGTGGATGTCCATAATATGGCCACCTCAGGCACAAGGCTCTGAATGTCAAAAGATGACCCCCGCACATCTCTCTTTTAAACATTCTGTTTGTGAGGGACAACCAATCAGATAAAAGTTGTTTTGAAATGGGGAGGAGCTAAGAATAGCTTGACTACACCAAGACCCAGTATAAATTAAATAACTGATTATTTTAGTTTGTAATTCGTTTAGAGGTACTCTGATAGATTTGAAGAATAAAAGTTAAATTAATGGCTCCAGATTATTGTGTTATTTTTTTATTACTTAGCAGAAAACTGACAGAATTACTGGAATAGATTGGAAAGTGTAGGATGTCCGCTAACATTTCTACTGGTACTAACAGGGTCAGGGGAAGGTTTGTGTGTTTCAAGGTGTTTTCATTTTCTTGAACAAGAGTGTGAACTCTCCTGAATGAACTGGAGCATCAGCAATTCTATTATTAATTATGAATTACCTCACATTAATAAGGAGTGGTTTTTACTGACATAACACACAAAGAAGGGAAGTTTCCAATCAACCCTGGAGGGAGGAGTTGGGGAGGGTCGTTATTAATATAAATTCAGTTCGTTTATGACAATTATGTGAAACTTTTTTATTTCTTGATAGATGTAGGAAAAAAACTACTGAGCACTGTGCTTGAAGCTGTTCTTAAGTAGAAATACAGCTGCACAATTTATCCCTAGAGCATGCTGGCAAACTGTGTTGTGTCAAACACAGGATGCAGTCATAGTGAGTATTGCGCAAAAGTCTTGAGACACTGGTCTTTTTTTTTTAAATACAGGTATGTTTTTACTTGGTTGGCAATAATGTGTTTGTAAATACTATCATGCTGAAAAATGAAGCTGTTGCCAATCGGATGCTTTGCAGATGGTATTGCACGGTGGCTCAAAATCTGATTGTGCTTTTCTGCATTCATGATTCCGTCAATTTTGACAAGATGCTGAACAACACGGACTGAAATGCAGCCCAAAACCAGGACAGAGACATCATGTTTTACAGATGGTTCTAGACAATCTTTGTTGCTTGCTCCTGACCTCCTCCACTCTCCACAAGTTTGGATTCGTCACTCCATAAGATCTGTTGCCACTGATTTTTAGTCCAGTTCTTTTCTTAACCTTTTCTCCCTGTTTCCCTTCTAAGAATGGCTTCTTGACCGCCACCCTTCCATTGAGACCATTTCTGATGAGGCCTCAGCAAACAGTAGACTGTGCAGATGCACATCTCAGGTCCCAAGTCAGGTGTTTGCTAGATTTGTTTCCTATTTCTCATGGACATGACTTTCAGGTGTGGTTCATCTGCTATAATTTTTCTTGCCTGTACACACCATGCTGTGATATGCCAAATTTTCAGCTAGCAGTACTTTGAAAATAACCTTTTTAGTGCAAAATTGCTATTTTATATCTCTCAAAATGTGTTATCTGTAGAATTTTGCATAGATATAACTGAAGAAACTGTAACAAATAATGCATTTTGGTGACAGGCTGCTTTGGTTCTTTGCTAAGTTGTCTGTTATGTGTAGACACAACACTGGTCCATTCGTGGAGTTGAGGTGCCTTTTGATCTTTGAATGATTCATAGGTCAGTGTTAAGTGGCTTAACAATCAAAAGAATTCTCAGGAAATAGCCAGCTACAAGGAAGAGACTGACAATGAGTGAAAAACAGCCAATTTCCAAAGAAAAGCTTTGAAAAATCTTCAGACAGCCTGAAGAACTACTGCTCAAGACAACTTTAAAAGATGAGAAGAAAGTTAAAATAGGACTCGAGACTCAAGACTTTTGCACAGTACTGTATATTAAGCTTAATTAAATCTTAACACTTTAATTAAATGGTATTATAAGATTTGAAGGAACAACACAAAGAAAATAACATATTGAACTTTCAGCTTATTGATCCACAGCTATTTTGTTTGTAGATGCTTTCAGAGAAAAAGAATCCTGTAGAAATTCTTGACCTGTTTTTTACTCCTGCAGCAAATGAACATTTTAGGGAAAATCTATATATTTAGGACAAAGGTTTTCTCCC
Organism: Diplotaxodon limnothrissa; assembly: GCF_057381915.1. Taxonomy (NCBI): domain Eukaryota; kingdom Metazoa; phylum Chordata; class Actinopteri; order Cichliformes; family Cichlidae; genus Diplotaxodon; species Diplotaxodon limnothrissa. The sequence continues at coordinate 18,576,956 of NC_140610.1, read as the reverse complement.
CGCTGATGTATAAAAGCAAAGTGTATGTGCAGATGCATGCTCACCCTGATACTGCAGAGGGATGTCAATTTTGGGACCAATTACATAGTGACCCTCCTCTAAGCTGTGGGCCGTCACTGTGGTCCACTGACGGCAGGAGTGTAAGAGCACCACATCGTCCTCTGACAGACCCTCCACACATTCACCTGCAGCAAACAAACACACACTCAGAAAGGAATAGGCAAATAGTGTGCAAGTCTCAGGTTTCTCAATTCTAAGGTCACACTTAGCAACTCAGCAGTGGAAAACATTAAAACACCCTCGTAAAAAGCACACATAATTACCACAATCAGTGATGGATCACCCCCCGCTAACCTACTCATCAGGACCCTGCTATGCAACTGGCAACCTACAATTACACAGCCCCCATACACAAACACACAAACAGGGCAGTCCGGCTTTCACAAGAGCTGTGTAGCACAGTGGCATTGATTTCTGCTGATAGCACAGCAGTACAATTCAATCACGCAACACAATGTTACTCCCAAGCCTTTGAGTCAAACAATCATGTTGATAAATGGCTGACTATAAACACAGAAAAGGATACTTGGAAGAAATAAAGCACATTATCTACTGAAACAATGTTAGCTTTCTTCAGGAAGTTTTGCTCATTCCAATTCAATGCTTCGTACTAAACTGTGATGTTAGTATGTCTTATATCGCTCTTGCCTGAGGATGTAGTAATTCTCTGTTATCTTAACATTTCTCCCTGTTCAAAACCTCAATGTTTGGGCCACTGTTTTGTTTTAAACTTTGATTTTTGCACCTAGGTATTTCTTTAGTTGGGAGGGAGCTTTGAAAGGGTCTGTGATAAATGCCTTTTTGAAGTTTCCTTTCAATTTAGGAGAAGTGTTATACCCATTTATTTTTTTCTAGGTTCTGAGACAAACCCCACAAACACTTCCACTACTAACCACTCTGATATATTCTAAGGGAGTCAGACAGGTTGAAAACTTTCCTTGTGTAGCCTCAATGCAGTCAGTTGGGTGGCTATTTAATTTGCAGTCTGCAGCGTTCATATTGCAGCCCATCACACTCAATTACATCTTTACCCACTCTTGCCGGAGAACACACACACACACACACACACACACACACACACACACACACACACACACACACACACACCATATGGATAAACACTGTAGTTGTTTGTTGACGCTGCCCTGAAACGGAGCTGTCATCATGCCCTGCTGTAAATAATTAACTACCATCTGGGCTGGCTGGATATACAAAAAAGGAGGCATCACGAGTGGGGTAACTACAGTGCAGTTAATAAACACCTACGGGAGGTCTCTCTATGCGATGTTCAGGCGCGCTGCCGGGAGTAAGGTGCGTAATTTTTCCGGGACTGTGACACGGCTTCGGGTGCGCGCTTTTGTGCAGCGGGGAAACTTGGAGGGGGTTTTTCTTCTCCAGAGTTGCTTCTCGTTAGTATTCACTACATTCGCCGACAGATTACAGCATTTGCATATGAATAGAATTGAGCAGCACTTCAACAGCACAACAGATACTTTGTTGCTTTCCAGGCCTCGCTGAGACTGGAACAACTTTGGCCACGACACCCGTCGCCCGTTTCCAAATTAAAGACACCGAATCTGGTGAAGGTGAACGTGAAGGATCACGCTGGCAACGAAAAACATGAGAAATTAATAGAAAACTTGACACTAACGTTAAAACGCGTCTTGCCCGTGTCAGTGAACTAGTGCGGCACGGGTGCAGCGGGTGTATCAAGGTGGCCAGTCTGAACTAAAATATTAACGGAAACACCATCAGATTGGTTTCAAAGTAAGAGCAAGAACCTGGCACTGGCGACTGGGATCAACAATAAAACCTATTAACTCTTAATCCCGTATTACCATTGATGTATGTACTTATTTATTTATTTTTGTGACATAGACATGAGCAACGTAACAAAGATATAATATACTGGACATGTAAATGAAAGCGTATGTTGAGCATGTAATATATCCTCTACTAATCTGTAGTGCCTTAAGTTTAGAGAAGTTTACTGTAATCGCATTTTAATATTAGCAGACCAGTAAAACACATTTTTTTATTTATACTGTTTTTATTTAAAAGCCAATGTTTTTCTTTTAAATTCATTTATTTTAATCTGCTCTATTGCACTCATCTATACAAAACATCTGCCTAAATTAAAGAGTAATTCAATTCGTTGTGCTCATAGATTTGTTGGTTTTGCTCAAGTTAGCTGCTTACAGTTTTTTGCATTTCAAGTTTTCCCTCTTACTAAACGCGCTGACGAATGTGAACATTTATTTTGAAAGTTAAAACCGGAAAAGGTATTTTTTTCTGCCGACCTTGATGCCATTAAAGCACTTCACACGTTCTCCATTAAATTTGGACACTTGTTTTAAACCCCACCGAACGTTATACTCTAAAGCTTCCCACAAACACACTTTATTTATATTTTCACCCTTTTCTTCATTACTCGTCATCATTTTTCTTCACTAGCGTCACGGTTACGATAATTGTAGTGATAAGGAGCCTCAGCGTTAACTAACAACAGTTGGCAAAAGAATTCAACAACAAAAAAAGTGTAAAAAGTTTCTTATGGTCGTGTCGGAGGTAAAATCACCCAGTGAAGCAGGTTTATGTCTCTTACCGTGGGCCAGGCGGACCAGAGTGGGCAGACGGAACTTGCTGACCACCGCGTCCAGCGGCAGCGCCAACGGGCTCCAAGTGATCTCCGACAGGCTCGCCGACAACTTCTCCATCCTCGCGGGTCATCACGCTACCGGAGATAACGGTGACGATGGTGGCGAAGATGGTGATGGCGTTGGTGGTGATGACAGCGATGGACTGGAGAAAGGTGAGGGTGACGGTGGTGGTATAATGGCAAAGAGTTTCGCCATGTTTGAATGTAGGAGAGAGGGAGCGGAGTCACAGTCGGTGCGCTCGAGAGGAGAGAGGGGGAGGGAGGGAGCGCGAGCCCTCTCTCGTTCATTCTCCCCCTCTATCAGCCACTGTTTGTCCACCACCACCCTCATATACAAGTGAATCCGAAACCCAGTCAAACTAGTAGTAGGACTCAAAATGACCAGAAAGGAGGTGAAATGCGCCGATGTCCACTCTGACTGTCCTGGTTTGTAACTCGTGTTTTTCCACTTTATTTATTACATCACTTTGTCCGCTGAGGTTAAACCGTGTAGGTGGTACATGATGTTAGAAGCAGGGACCTTTGGCAAGCATTAGGTCTGGTTTTCGTCAGCTGCAGATTCATTTTCAATACCCAAAAGCCTTTGGCCACAGATAGACCTCATCCACAGCCTGTCATTTACTGTAATGATATACACTCCCTTGGCATCTCGTTGGGCACATCTGTCTTAAAACAATATAGTCTAATTCAGCAGCACTGCAGTAAGTACTGCCATCATCAAGGCTGTGGGCTTCAGTATTGCTGTAATAGTCTCCTAGAGTTTGCTTGTATGTTAACTGCAGCACAAACCTCCAAAATGATCATAACGTTCATAACTTTTTTTAAACAGCTGTATGCATTAATTTCATCACCAGCCAAAAAGACGCCACACTTCCTCACACAGCACTTAATTTGTGGCCCGAGGCAGGACTCCAGTCAACTCATTCAGTTCACTGAACATAACTGTACACACAAACCTATTTATTTCCTATTGATTTTTTGTCAACACATCAGTCATGATGCTACAATTCACTGTGCAGCTGAACAGATGAGTGTGGACTTCACAAGAATAATGTAACCAATGCTGGATATACAATTGTAAGTTCTTAGCTTTATCAAGTGACCTCAGCACATCAAAAACCGAGATTCCTGGTTTCCAAGAATGACTGACCACTCTTAACACCCACTCATTGCCAAATATAGTAGTGCTGCAACTTATTCCCAATTCAGTTAGTTAAAATGCAAACCCAAACTGCGATTCACTGGCTATAAATAGCTCACTTATTCCCAGCTTTTCCCCTCCTCCTTCCAAAAGGAAACACTAAAGTGCAAAAGGATACAACTGTCCAAAACAGTACAAGCCTGACTAAATAATGTAAAACCTTAATTGGGATGTGACAGTTCATAGTTCATTTTGAATTTAGAGTCTAACCATAAAGCAATGCAAGCTCAATATAGTTGGTGGACTTGCAATATTTGTATTACAAAGCATCAACAACAATGTGAATAAACTAGTCCCACTTGTATACTTTTAAGAATGTATTGACCTCAATGTAATCATCAAGAGGCCTTTTTATTTAAAAACAGTGCAGACACTTAAGTCTTCTCATGGTTTTGTTCAGAGAAGAGCTTAAGGATCATTTATATACCCTTCTCTTGATTGTGATCTTATTTTGGTTAGTCTTTGTGTGTCTACGGTCACCACAGGAAAAAGAAAATCTAGTGCTGTTGCTTTATGAAAAGAGAGAGAGAGAGAGCGAGAGAGAGAGAGAGAGAGAGAGAGAGAGAGAGAAAGCCAAATTAACCAAAGTTGAGGAAAACAACTTTATTTGTTCCATATTAACAAAAATTCTAATATGAAGCTGAGCCTCTGGATTGGGGGGTATTATTTCACAACAGGTGGAGGGTTGGTCTGCATGGTGGAAAGCTCAATGGTGGGGCTCTGGGGGAAAAAAAATAAAGAGAGGAAAATGTTTAATCAGTAAAAGTCAGTAAGTCCTGTCCAACCATGCAAGTTGAGATTACAGTCAATATATTGCAGCAACAAATATCACCAAGAAATAACAAGATTGTCCAAGTAACCCGCTAGTGACATCTGGAGGTAAACACATGCAACAGCACACCATCTAACAGAATAACTTGACTTTTTCCAGAGTGGTACAGATCATGTTCATTGCTCTACCACTCAATCTCAGATCAAGTCTAAATCAGATTTTTCATTACATTTACACATTCACAAATATTTCCTCTATTCTAAATATGACAGTGGTCACTAACAGCAACTTTAAGCCATTTTCTTATATACAGCTCATTCTGAGTAAGTCTGAATCTGCGTTTTTGCACCACTTTATGGTACAGATGTTCTTGGTTAAAGCTGTAATTGTGTGCTTTTCACAAACTAACCAGATTAACTAATTTACAGCTTCATTTTAAATATATGTATGGTGGCCTGTGAATGGGAATATTCATTTTAATGAATTTAACAATGGGTTGGCGATCGTGGCTCAAGAGTTGTGAGTTCGCCTTGTAATTGGAAGGTTGCCGGTTCGAGCCCCGGCTTGGACAGTCTTGGTTGTTGTGTCCTTGGGCAAGACACTTCACCCGTTGCCTACTGGTGGTGGTCAGAGGGCCCGGTGGCGCCAGTGTCCGGCAGCCTCGCCTCTGTCAGTGCGCCCCAGGGTGGCTGTGGCTACAACGTAGCTTGCCATCACCAGTGTGTGGATGTGTGTGTGAATGTGTGGATGTGTAAAGCGCTTTGGGGTCCTTATACAAATACGCTATACAAATACAGGCCATTTACCATAACTCATCTTTGTCACAAAGATTTTTAGAGACTGTCATGGTATATTTTATGTTGTATTATGCGTCTTAAGATGGAAATATCAAGATAATCTGGCAATTAAAATAGCCAATACATTTAATATTCTTGTTAAGCATTACTGAATAAAAATAAATGCCACATAGTGCTTACAAAGCTCAGTGGCGATTTGGTATAGCTCCCAGCACTGCAGACAAACTTATGTCACCACACTTAAAGTCACATTTCTTGAACTTGAATTATAGTATTGGTAAAATAAGTTAGTACTTACTGTCCTTCACAGCCTTCTTCTTGCCTGAGATGACAGAAAACCAAAAAGATTTGTTTAACAAATACAATGAAACAACCCATCTAGATTGTCAGTAATACTTTAATGATTTTTTACTAACAGCTTTTCAATAAAGGACCAAAGCATTCACATAGCAGTAAAATACAAATTGCAATTAAGAGACTGTATGAAAGCACCTCACAAATCACACAAAAGCGAATATTAATTTGAAGATTTTGGCATAGAAACTGCAGACTGATGCCTAACAGGTTGTTTCAATCAGTCTGTTTACTAAAAAAAAAAAGGCAGTTACAATACAGGTTCAAAGGGTCATTTTAAGTTTGCATGTCATATTTTATCTGCACTTCTAGTAGATGACATCTAATATAATGTTATAAATAATAATAATAATGAAGTTTTGAACTCACCCCCATAGGAAACTTTGTAGTACAGGTATGTCATGATGCCAACACCAGCCCACATCTCTTGGTATGCCTTAGTGTAGTAAGGGCTCATCAGGGACCACCAGCTTGCAAACGCACGTCCAGCCATCTGAAGGAGGAAGCAGCAGCAAAGTATGAAATTACAGGTCCTCTGTTAAAATCCTCAAAAAACAAAAACAAACAAACAAACAAACAAACAAACAAAAAAAACCCACCTTGCATAATCTGAATATCTAACCCGAAGCTGCATGAACACTAAACTAACATTCAGTCAGCACCAATTTCGACTATAGCTAACTCTCAGAAGCCAGTTAATCAGAAATTAATTCGCACAGAGTGACACCTTGACCCTCAACACGGAGGTCTATCTGATGACTATGGCCACCAAAGAAAAGATGCGTTAAAGAAACATTTTTCTAAACTTTATTATACTACTGATTAACTGACTTGTTGGGTTAATGTCCCTGCTGATACCGACCTGCCTGCTAGCAAGCTTTTAGTTACCCGTTACGTGTAATAATAAATACATACATGTCGCTAATACGAGAAAAAAGAGAAAGTTTACACGTAAATAAATAACAGCTTAGCGCGAGAAGCTAACTATTTCATTCAATAAAACGGCCCGTGACGGACAGATTAGCATCTTTTCTGTAGAACTACAAAGAACGCCAACTAGCCTTAGCAAGACGCTAGCTAGCAAGAAACACCTGGAAAGGCAGCATACATGTCCACAGTTAGTCATCCAGCTTTATTTTAAATACCTATCGTGATGCACTGAGTGTTGTTATGTTATCGTTAAAGTAACCTTGCTAAATAAAAATGAAATCCACCCTTACATTTTAGTTTGTCACGCTGCAGAAGGAAGGTCAAGACAGCGCTGCTGCTAAACGTCAAAGTCGTGGGGGAAAGCTTCTTCTACTTTCAACAGCGTAGTACTTCCGGTACGTTTTTGCTCCGTAGTGCCACCGAATGGAGGGACCAGTTTGAGACAAACTAAGCTTTGTGACACGGTGCATTTTCCTGCTGAAAGCAGCCATGGGTACACTGTGATCATAAAGGGGTGGACATGGTCAGCATTGATACTCAGGTAGACTGTGACGTGTAAAAGATCTATAATATATATATCTAGTTATACAGTATCTATAGTAATAGTTTATCTATATGTTATTGTATATTTTTTCTAGTAGATTTATCTTTTTAAGGTCTGCAGTAATGTGTAACTAAATATTTAAAATAAGTGGTATGGACTGCAAAGTGTACTTTTTGCATTGCAATTGCAAGTCTAGCCTCATATTGACTATTTCTTGCATTCACTATTTCCTCTTCAGTCACCTTTCTCACTCACTATGTGTAATTAGACCTCTCTGCACTGAATCATACTTGTTATTAATCTCTAGCTTTCTTCCACAGCACGCCTTTTATCCTGTCTTCCTTCTCTCAGCCCAACTGGTCGCAGCAGATGGCTGCCCCTCCCCGAGCCTGGTTCTGCCGCAGGTTTCTTCCTGTTAAAAGGGAGTTTTTCCTTCCCACTGTCGCCAAAGTACTTGCTCATAGGGGGTCATATGATTGTTGGGTGTTTCTCTGTATGTATTATTGTAGGGTCTACCTTACATTATAAAGTGCCTTGAGGCGACTATTGTTGTGATTTGGTGCTGTCTAAATAAAACAGAATGGAATTGAACTGAATTGAATATTCATAATCAGTTGATTATTGCTTGGTAAGCCAGAAGTATGTTTTAAGATAAGATCAAATGCTAACAGTTGGCTCGGTTTCTTTGCGTTTGAGTTCTTGACAACCCATGGGTTTAAGTAGACAGCAACTTATAAGTGTTAAAAGTCAGCGTACTGAGCTGGAAGACTAACTTCCTAACTTTAAATTTTAACTCTCAAAGTGTACCTTGTCTGCGTTTAGCTAAAGAATAGCAGATAAACCTTAAAGCCTGCTCCGCTTTCAAACATTACCTTTTTCTGCCACAGCCATAACAGGTGGGAATTTGAGGTAAGGGTGCAGCTGCCGGGGCACAAAGACTTTCCACTGCTCACCATAGTGAAATAACAAATAAAACACTGGCACCTCTCTCAAGGGTAAAAATGGCATTGTGTATCATGTTCTCCCATTCAAAACTCCTACCTTCTCTTTAGGTGAGACAAGTAAATAACAAGCAATGAGACATTTTAGCTCACGATATGGTGATTATTCTTTTCAGGTCAGAAATTTTGTAACTGTGCTTCTCCCGGTCATCCATGTGTTTTACACTCAATATGAAACCTGATGAGAAAGATTATTCACTGCTCACTGTTGGAATGACACTACTTTCCTAGTGATTCCCAGCTGTCCTATAAAAAATATTTAAGTAGAAGCACTTTTGATTCCTGAAATACAATTATTTGCTTTAATAAATAGAGCTGAACACTAAAGAAGCTCACCTTACGATTTTACAGTGTTTGATTGTTTTGTAGCCAAAGGCTGCTGGGTTTGTCTGAGAGTCTGCGTAAATGATTTGCTTATACAGCCAGACAGGGCGGGACTTTCCACTCTTTGCTGTTCTCTCCCACCAACAAGCAAAGCACCTTGTTTCATTTATGAGCACTAAAGGCCATATCCTATTTGAAGACACTCAACACTGTTTTGCCATATTCAAAGGACACAGCTGAGGAGATTTATTGTACACTCTTAACTCTCATCTGGGTTCTTCACTGCCATGCCCTGCAGTAGCTGTCTGCAGTGACTACAGCCCTGCTTACAGGTATGTTAAAGATTTGTGACCAGGTCATCTATTTTTGTATGTCCACACTATGGCAGTGTGTTGGTAGCTCATTATGGACGCCAGAGTTTTTACTTTTTTCAGCTCAGAGAGTGTGTGCCTGAGCCTGTGTGCCTGCAGAAAAGCAAGGGTGTGGATAGGTGTGTTCCTAACATGACTAACCAGTGAGTAGAAAAATGTTTTAGAAGAAAAACCTCAGTGTTGCAGTCTTCCCCCCGAGCAGATGATTTACTAATATTTTTCTCCTAGACTTTCCTGAAGTCAATTCTGGGCTCTGCTGCGGAGACTGCATGGCTTCAGGTGAAGCAGAAGAAGGCGATGGAGGGATTCCACTGGACATCGACAATGTGCACATGCTTCTCCAAGGTCAGGCTATTTTTGCACTTACATAGATGTTGTGACATGTGATGTGCTGTCGCAGGGAGTCACTGTGGTGGTGAGCAACTCTCTGAGATCAGCTACTCATTAAAGACCAATAATTTTGGAGAAACATTACAAAATTGCATAGATAAAAAAATTCTGCTTCACTTTATTTTCCATCACAGTTACTTGTGAAGTTAGCATTCCAGTTCTAAACTACAGAACTGGTAGTGTAATGAAAGTGAAAGTGTGAAAAGCACAACTCCAGCCCGAAGACTGAATCGTGCTTAGAAAGTGTTTAATGTTGTGCTCACGTTTTTCTAGTGTAGGCGTATTTTTTTTTAAAGCTGTATAATAAAACACACGCAGACCACAGCACTTTCACTACCCCAGTTCAGAAGATAATCTGCAGTTAAAAGGAGGGTTTGGCACTTTGTTGCGTCTTAGTCTTTTACTTTGAAGATTCATGACAAATAACCTTTCAATAAAAGCAATCTATCTGCTCGGCTTCATTTGATCCACACCATCAAGTCTGCATTAAACTTCACCTTTTATCAAGAGAACTCCAATTATTATTGACTCTGTTTTAATTTCCCAAATAAATTATGTGTATGTGACTCATGCCCATTTTAAAAAGGAAGAAACACTATGCTTTTTTTCTTATCTGTTTTGTCTCCATTTATTTGCATCTAGGAATATTTGATATCAGCTATGTACCAAAACACGCATATAAGCAGTGTGTGAGCATCATGGCAAATAGTACATCATAGAGTCACTCAGCATTGATACTAAAAATATCACCAAAATCTTACACATCATTTACCAAAGGTTGCATGGCCTTGATAGCTGATCCCACAAGGGGTATAACTGCAGAAAGCAGTTCTGTTTTCAAGTAAAATTGTAGTTAAAGTTATTCTATGAGTAGACTGGCAACAATTGAAAAACAAGACTCTTCATCAGGGTCTACGTCAGGATCGCTTAGTCTTTGTAATTGTGTCTCAGTTGAAGAAAAAACTAATATGACTCCATTCATTAATCTGATCAAAACATCTATAAATAAGCAAGTATTGTTTTCAGATTCGAAGTTTAACTACTGGATACAAGATTTCTCCCATTTCCTATGTATGTGCAATGGAAACCTCAAGTTTCTACATGTGTAAACCGCATATTATACCAAATTAGTTGTGATGTAATCAGTGCTGCTCATATGCCCACGCCTTAAACTCAGAATCACTTGTAAACATTTGCCTCAATCACTGTGATTTGACCTGGAAAAGCATATTTAGCTAATGCCTACTCAAAAATGAACTGAGAACAGGAAGTTTTGATTTGGTGAAAGTGAAAACCTCACTGTTGTCTTGTGATAAGAAAATTACATACAGGGGAATTACTGTATTTTAAAATTCTCGCAAGTTTCGCTTTCTGTAGAGTCCAAGGTGGTTCATTTAGGCCTTAGAGTTCCAGAGCTGTAACCAACTAAATCCAGGGATTTAAAAAAGGAAAAAAATCCAATGAGGGCTTCAGGCGTTAATGTGGTGACGCCTTTATGCCGCCAATGCCAGGTGAGGTGGGTGGAGTTCAGTGTTTCAAATGCTCGGGAGTGGCCTGTTTTGGCAAGCTCTTAAACAAACAGAAGCATTAGTTGCTCAGATTCTTGGTCAAAATTGATACCAGGAAACGAGTCCAAAACAAGTGTCTGTGGGCTTTTTTGTTTCTGTCAGACAAAATATCAATATATTATATTTCCTTAAGGCTACTGTCAACAGCTTGCTTTCGGGTCTCGTTGACTGTTATGTAACTTATTGTGGTTAGACTTGAGATGGAAACAGGCAACTACTCCCTGATAATTTCATGCTTTTCTTCATTTTCTGATTACTGTAGGAAAGCAGTCTGATGTTATTTACAGTAAAAAGTGCAAAGGTTTGGCAGTGGGAGTTTAGGATGTGTTCTTGTGCGCATCAAGCATCATTTGATCCAAAATATCTCACTCTGTGTGTGCGTACATGTGTCAGTCTGGGCATTTGTTGTTACTGTGAATGTTCCTGTGTGTATATTTGCTCTGCGTGTGTGTGTGCGCATGCCCCAGTATCTATGACTGTGACTTGGAAGCTGTCCCATCTGTTAGGGAGATCCTAGCATTTAGCATGTCTTTAGCTTAAAGAAGAAGCTTTTGACACCAGGATTATCCGGTGGCCAAGGCAGAAGCTTTATGTTGTGGACACCTAAAATCATTATTCATGGGTTTGTTAATTATTCATTATAAGAATGGAGGGTCAAAAATGTTTCTCTTTTTCTGATGTCGGTGAGTAGTTTATGACCTCCTCGTGATTGTAACTCACAACAAAGGTCCCTTTGCAGTTATAAACTACAGCTTTGTTATGGACGTTACATCAGCTTGATCCTGATATGGACAGTAAAGGAATAATAATAATGGTGCTTTGGGGAATACGCCGTAATGTATTTGTTGATATTGTGCATTTAGTGCATTAGGTGTTAAAACTGATGGCTCACACAGACCTAGAGACAAGAACAGAACTAGACACTTTTGAGGCTTTTGCTGCGTTTGAGTGAAGCTTTTGCATAAATCAGCCAGCTTGACTGTGTTTTCATTTCTCTTTAGCATAACAGTATCTCTTTTTAGTGTCTAATACTTAAGTACTGTTCTAATCAAAGAAATCTATACATTCTATCAACAATTTCTATCTATATTTCCCTAACAGTGGAGCATGAACAGATTCAGAAAAGGACATTCACCAACTGGATAAATGCTCAACTTGCTAAGGTATGTTAAGGTGTTATATCTGTGTAAGGTGCACAATGAATTTAACTATATTTATTTGTTTAGCAAAGGGAATGGCAAACTGCAGGAAGACTATGCAGCTGTAAATTCAAATTTGAGATATTTTATGCTTGAGGTAGTGCCAAATAACTGACAAATCCTTGCTTTTAAAGTAATTCCTGGTGCTTTATTAACAGTTTGGTTGGGAATATGGATGTTTAAAGACTATAGTAGTTAGGAAATTGGTGAAAATGGTATATATACTTCTAGGCATGCCATCTGCATAATACATGTACAAAGAAAACAGCAAATTGCATTGCTTGTCCTCAATGCACTTTTTTATGCGACATAAACAGTCAAAAAGTAAATGTTGCAGATGCTTTATCAGCAATACAGATTAACATGACTTCATGCTGTGGTTGAAAGGTTAGCTGCATGTTAGCTGGAGAGCGTAACATGCTTACTCACTGGTGAGAGCAGGGAAGCAACTCATGGATCTCATGGGAAAGAGACCTTGAGCTGCTGACACCAGTCTGGGGTATAAATAGTGCTCAGTAGAGCTGAACAACATGTAACATGAACCGAGGCAGCTCATGTCCACATGACTGTGCTCCAAGCCGAAATCAAAACTAGCAAACCCGAGGTACTTCCTTTATACGTAGAGGTCAGTGTTTGCCACTGTGAACAAGAAAATGCTTTTATATAAACACATTGCAGCTTCAAAACATTAAAATGTGGATCAGCTTGGTTCGTGCTGTATATTTTGTGTGTAGCATGTAAATTTTCAAGTTACTGTGCAATAAAAAGTGGCATACACACTTTGGACATTGCCCAATGAAGAAGACAACTTCTATTAACCTTTGTGCTTCCTGCTGCACTTGATGTCAGTTAAGGTCAGAAATGATATTTTCATCAGCTTCTTTGACACATGGAAGCACTAAAAAAATTCTCTTTTCTATAATTATCATTCAGTTTAACACCCAGTGTGACCAAGAGTTGTTTAGATCAAAGATTTTATTATAATTGCAAAATTATATAAAATAATATACGTAATTCAACTTTAGGTGTCACTGTCAGCTTAAACTCACTGCGTATTTCTGTGGTTCTAAAAACAGGAAATAGCTTTTATACAAACACACCTGCTTGTTTACTTTGCTACATTGTGCAGATAAAATCAGTAAAACTATATTTTGTGCATTGCTACAGGGAAGCCTGCCCTCATTTGTGTCAGACCTATTTTGTGATCTCAGAGATGGGTCAAAGCTGCTCGACCTGCTGGAGGTGATGAGTGGCCAGATGATGGTGAGTTTTAACATCAGTGAAATGAATAAATTCTAATTTTCTCCTTATGTGAAGACAACTATTGGGAAGATAAAATGGCATAACTGATATTGAGAATTGTCTGCCACTGTCATTATAGAAAAGACAAAAAGGTCGTGGGGTTTTCCAGCAGAGGGCCAATATTGAGACGGCATTAAAATTTCTCAAGAAAAAAAATGTACGTTTGCACACTGAAAAACATTACAATATAATATATGTGTGTCTGTAGTGTGTTTAATGCTTTTGCCGCTGTTGTTCGGTGTGCTTCAGGTCAAACTGGTGAACATTAACATCCCAGATATCATAGATGGGCGGCCGTCCATCATCCTAGGCCTCGTATGGACCGTCATACTCCACTGTCACGTGAGTACAGTGGAATGAAGCATTACTCAGATACTAATGGCAGGACATCTTAACAAAACATGTTAAGATTTATCACAGTTGTTTAAAAATCCTTGCACTGATTCTAAGTTTAACTTTATGAAGGTATTGATCAGTTAATGCACAATATGTTTACCATCTCTGTTTGTTTTAGATTGAGGAGCTGGCCAGTGCGCTCTCCTTTAGCTCGCGTCATTCCTCCCTCGACTCTCTCTCCAGCCTGGACTCCTGGTCCGGCAGCCCTGTTCCAGCTAGTCCAGTCCCCGCAGGTCGGACATCACCGCTCCACAGACGTTTCCGTGTATCTGCCAAGAAGGCCCTGCTCATGTGGGTCAGGGACCAATGCAAAAAGTGAGGGTTTTTCTTTATATTGTATAAATTTTAATATTTACAATGTTTATGCTGTAACCATTTTTTTTACACTGGTATCTTGAGTTTTTAATGATTAATAATATTCTTTTTTGTCATTTTTTAATCTTCTCAGTGCGATCCATCTAAGTGATCAATGCGTTAGTCATCTAAAGGTTGTGGACCTTGTCTTCCTCTTTCTAGAGTTCATTGCTCTGTTAATGTGAAGGACTTTAAGTCAAGCTGGAGAAGTGGAGAGGTCTTCCTGGCCATCCTGTCTTCTCTCAGGCCTCAGTTGGTTGATCTCTCACTGGTCCAATCCAGAAGCAACCAGGAGAACCTGGAAGAAGCATTTCACCTTGCTGAGCAAGAGCTGCATATACCCCGCCTGCTGGAACCTCAGGGTGAGTCTGATAAAATGTTAGGGGGCATTTCACAGTGATATTTGTTGTAATTCTGGATAATATGATGACCTTTTCTCAGGAATGACTCCAAAAGGTTTAGATTGATTAAAAAAAACAAAACAACCCCCCCCCCCCCCCCCCCCCCCCCCCAAACTAAGCTTTGATTCTGCAATAGGCAAACTTGAAAACTTGAGTATTATACAAAAAAGAAAACAAAAGCAAACTAATGGGAGAATTTTGAATCAAATTGTTCTCATTGCCTTTCACCTCAGATGTTGATGTTAGCAGTCCTGATGAAAAGTCTATCATGACCTATGTGGCCCAATTTCTGCAATACTCCAGCGACATGCCAGCACCTGATGACCACCTCCAGGTTAGCGATGAGATCACATTTCTCATTTTTTCAGCACATCCTGCTGTCTTTTGGTCTTCTACAAGAACCTTCATGAATGTAAGGGTGGTCAACCATCTTTCTGTCCTCCTCCTTTCAATACTGTTTTTCATGGTTTGATCTGGTGGTGGTGCTATAGCTGTTTCCTTTGGCCCAGCCCTCCTTTTGCTCACCTGAGACTCTGCCTGCACACTTTACTCCAGCAATTGCTGTCTCACCAGTACACGAGGTACACAATGAATCCTTTAACACTCTGTCACTTTTGTTACGGAAGTCTTTCTTTTCTCTATTAAATAATGGTACTTATTAATGTTCATAACTGTCTAAGTCTCGTGTAATGGCATGAACTGCTTGATCGCGTGGCCCTGACAACTTATTCTAACACTGCAATGGTCGTTACTGACAGCTTTGGTTATGAAAATTTAGGTTTCTCCAAGTGAACGAGCACAGCAAGTGACATGCTGGCTGGAACAAGCCTATCAGGAACTGTCAGATTCATGGAAGGCTGCAGAGAACTCAAGTTATGCTGAAAAATATCAGGTAATGCAGTATTAAGGATTAAATTACATGTTCAGCGTGTGTAGGTTGTAAGGTTAAGGAGTTATCATGTTTGATTTATCAGGTGCTTCAGAGCCTCGCTGGCTCTTTCACTGAGCAACGGAGACCAGTGATGACCCTCCTGGCTGCCCTAAGACGCCGCCCTGAGCTGAGTCAGCAGCAGTGTTTTCTCAGGACAGCGTGGGATCAACTGGAGGAAGAGGTCAGGAAATGTATTTTTGCATAATAAGAAGCAAGGTTACATTCAGGGTTTTAGTTTTTAACCTTGGTATTTTTTTGTTAAGCTGTTGGGGACATTTGTGGGGACATTATTTTAAAATATTGTGGTGAGCTGAGGAATCTTTACAACAGAGGTTGAGCCTGCTGTTCTACCCCAAGCAGAAAGGGGCTTTTTATTGAACAGTTTTGCTGTACTACATTATGCTTCACGGGGTCAATAACCCCGCACATGAACTCACTCATGGTATAGCATCTCTTTCCATCAAACAACAACTGTCAGTGATTTTACACTGTAGCATTAACAGGAACAGTGAAGAGTCACGTAACAATAACGCCACATTATTTTAATATTTACGGAAAGTCGTCAGTATAGAAAACTGCTCGTTTTAGTGAAGCAGATTGCTCATATCAAGTTGTTTGTATATGTGTGTCGTTCTGCAGCTGCAGAGGTGTAAAGCAGACTTGGACCTGAGTCTTCCTCCTCCTCTGGACTCTGTTGTTGCATGGCTGCAGCGTGCAGAGGCAGGGCTTGCAGAAGACGCAGGGAAAGTGAAAGACCATTCAGATGCCGCTAAAGAAGCAAGAGCTCAGCAGGATAGCCTAAAGGTTCATTTGTGTTGAAGCTACATACAAAGAAAGAAAATGTGATCTTGTGACAAAACTTGATAACAGTGTCCTGAAACTCTGAAGAGCAACATTATTCAGATTAAAGCTTAAAAATCTTGTTTACTGTGTTTTTTCACTTTTCAGAATATAAATAAAGAAATGGGCCATTATGTCAATATTCTTGAGACTTATCACAACATGGACGACTCGGGGAACATAGTGGTCCCCCTTGAAAAGTTTGATGAGATAAGAAAACGGTATGTGACCCAATTGTTAAAATCCTATAATTATTGAATGTATTATGATTTTTTTATCACTATATGCAGGTTTAAAGGCACAAATCTCCAAGTCTTGTGTTTGAAAAGAAAAAAGCAGTTTGTTTGCATCTTAATTTTCAAACAGTTTAACCAGCATTCGGGTCTCAACCAAGTATCGAGGGATCAAGCTGGAATACCAGGAGTCCCGTCACACCATCCTGGACCTCCTGAGCCAGATCGGTGCCAAGGTCCAGTCCTGGAAAACACCCTACAGGTCTCAGGAGACCACACATGTTCTTCTGCAGGACTGGCATGTGAGTGTATATCTGAGAGAGTAATATGTAAAAGCTTCTATTACTAATTCCAATGATGACTAACAGTGAATGGCATATATTCTATTACATGTTACTTCAAGGCCAGGCCCTTACAATTTAAATAGGATATATCCAGTGAGTCATTTGGGATCAAATTCTTCCTGAAAGACAAAAAGGAAACAAAAAATTATTATTTTCTGTGATTTGTTTTCTAGGAAACAATTGAGCATCAAGACCTGCTTTTCACTCTGACAAGCGCTCTGCACACCCTGAAGGAGAAGGCGAATGTTTATACCAGCAAAGCAGCGCTAAGTATGGAGTAAACATAAAATCATATTGTCATGAACTCAATAGAAATGTAATCAAGTAATTAGGGGTTTTTTTAAGACGAGATTTGACTTTCACACACTTTTCACACCCCAGGCGAAAATTTCCAGCTTGTTACTCGTCAGGTGAAGGAAGCAGAGAGTGAAGTTGAAATGGTCAAACAGGCTGTGACTGCTACTAGGGGTACCATGGAGAGAGTTTTGTGTGCATGGGAGACGTACAACAAAAACCTTGCTTCTCTACAGGCGTGGCTGGCGCAGGAGAAACGAATTCAGTCCCCAGCTGCAACACAGGTAACTTTACCCTGTTTGTCCTGTAGTAACTGTTGTGTAACTTAAAAATCTCCTTTCTTCTCCTATCATCATCATTTAAAAAAATGATTTCAAAATATCCTCATTGTTGCTGGTTTTTCTTTGCTTTTTAAAATACTTGGATACTGTAGGATGTTAGTGAGTGGACTTCACGTCAAGCTCAATTAAATGAGGCAGGGAACTATCTCATAGAAGTGACGGAAACGTCAGTCAGTCTCAGTCTGGTCGAACAGTTGAGCAAAGTCAACATTCAGTGGGCTGAATACATGAAGAAGGCTATGTTTGTAAGTATTCATCTATTAACAATATGTCTTTTATGCAGGTCTAGTTCTGTTTGTTATTTTGTATTTGACATAAGGAGACATTAAAAATAAAGGAGCGTGTTAGACATAAAGATTTTGTCTTTTAGGAGGTATCATCAGAGCCCTGTAGTGGTGCATCATGTCTTCAAATGGTGCATTCAATGACCCAGGAGGCCAGCCTGCTCCTCAGACAGCCACTTGAGGTGGCCTCAGTGCCACTAAAGGCTATCAGACAGAAATTACAGGTTAGTAAAATTTCAAAAGGCTGAATTGATCAGTAAATAATAAATAAACAAACAAATCTTTTTGTTATTTGAGCTACTGTCTCATACTTTATAATATTTCAGTTACTGAGTAAAAAGATGGCAGAAGTGAACGTGTCATCTCTTAGCTCTTCTCCCGACTTTCAAACAAGCTACTTTGAAAAGATCCAGAAAACTCTCCCACAGGTAGGATGCTCACTGAGATGCAGGGAAATTCTCTTTAATATTCCTAGAATATTAAATCAGCGCACAGGCAAACATTGTGCAAATTTACTAGAGTCCAGTTCTCCTATGTTGAATTATAGCAAACAAAGAACAGTCTGACTGTTTATTTGTACTGTAGATGCTTGTTGAAGCAGAGGGGGCCTGTGGGGAGCTGCAGCAGGCTGCATCCAGGCTGGAAGGTGGTCTGGCTGAGCTGGATCGTTGGAGCACTGATGCGATGGACTGTTACAATCACCTAAAGGAAAAAAGTCACAGAGGACACCCTACAATGGAGCCTACAGCAAAAGTCAGCAAACCAAAGCTTCATGTTGTTTCTAATTAGGCGTTTTGTTAGAGAGGGAAAATATAAAGCATATATGAAGCTGTTAAATTCAATACACACTTTAACACTTCCAGGGGCTAATCTCTCGAGGCTTCCAGCTGGCAAACCAGGTTAAAACCGAGGAACAGGATCTTCAAGGCCTTGTTGCAATACTACAGAAAACCTCTCCTCTGCAGCACCTCAGCACCTCTAGCCTGAAGGACAGGGTCACAGAAGCAGTCTCCTACTGCCAGGTAAAGTAAAACAATAGATGTAATAACTTTTTTTCAGTCCCATAATAGTCCCTTTTATTCATTTGTATGCTTTGCATTTTTTAGGACATTCTGGGGATGTTTAGTTCTCTTGGGTATAAGCAGGAAGTTGGTGAATTTCCTAAGAATCAACCAGCCGTTGAAACAATCTTTCGGACAAAGAAACAGCCTGAGATTGGGTTATTAATTGTGGCCAGAAGCAAACATGTAGAGAACATTGGGAACATCATGCTCCAATCTCAGCACTCAAATCAGCTTTCAGCTTCCACTCCTCAACAAAGGACAAGAGATCTCCAGGGAAAATTACATGATGAAAAAGATATTATTACACCCAAAATAGTCACCAGTTACCCACCTGTAACTTATATTCAATCTCATTTTCTTCAATCTGCAAAAGAAGCTGAATCTGAGCTTTTGATCCAGCCACAGTCATTTTCTAAATCACATCCCCTAGCTTCAAGTTTCAGTGAAAATGATCAGCCGCTACCTGCTACGACTCAAACTTCTATTAAGGGAAAGTTTTCAGAGAGTCCAGTTCCCGCTAAATATGGAGGAAGTTTACCTTGCCAATTTCAAACCAAGCACAAGAACACAGGACCGAGCTCTATACAGAGCAGTAAACCTCCACAACCACCAGTTATGGTCCACAGGGAAGTCCATTCAAAAGCCCAGTCAATGGCGAGAAGCAGGCTGGAGAAGGCCCGGTTTCGTCTGCAGGGACGCATCCAGCAAGCGATGAAGTTATTTGGTGGCAAAGAGATTTCAGAGTCGGAAGCCAAGAAGAAACAGGTACGCTACCAAACATCACAGAACAAATTAAGAAGGCCGTCACTATCTTTAACAGATGTTTTCAACTGTCACTTCAGTTTTTTGACTCAAATCAACAAATGTAATTGAATTACTAGTGATCACACAGCTGATTTGCTTATTATTTTCTCGGTTTATTACTTTGACAACATTTCAAGGTGAGTTTAAAGGCAGAAATCCACCCAATTGTTGCTTATTAAATGTTTAAAACAGAGGCTTTAATATAATTTAGATGCTTTCAGTGCTGAAACACCAAGGCCTTGAAACGTGCCTGAATATTCATAATTCAAACACTTTCTTTCAAGGTCTCTGGTATTTTGATTTGTGTTGCTACCAGTATCGTTTGTGCATCTCTTTACAGCTATATGTCTTTCTGTGCAGAAAGCTTTAAAAATTCTGCAGCCTGCCATGCTCGAAGAGTTCCTTTGTGCAGTGGAAGGTTTTGGGGCTTTCTGCTCTGGATCCCAGCTCCAGGACTTGATGCTCCTCTCTGACTCAGTGAGAAATCAGTGGGAGGTATGACAGGAACTGCACACATAGTCTGTAATTGACTGACTGATCCAGTCATTTTTATTCAGAGTTAAATCTAATGTAAAGACCTGAACCAAATACCTAAATCATTCACAAGCACATGTAGATCTTTCTTACTTTGCATTATAATCAGTATCACTACCTAAAAGGGGATTATATTTATTCTAGTGTTAAAAGAAACAGACTACATCTCAGTTATAATGAAGTCATTCTGTGATATTCTTTTGGTTTGCTTTTTGGTCATAGGCATAAAACAGTGAATGTTTTTATATAGTGGAAAATAACACGTAATAATAGGTCAAATACGATCCAGTCATACAGGATTTGTTTTGGACTTTTCAAGAATCTTTTTGTGTGTGAGCGTCTTCACAAATTAATCTGATAAATTTGATATATTCTATTTTTTTCCTAAAAACTTTGGTTAAAATTTTTTCTGCTTGCTTTTGTCATGCACAGGATGCACGCAGAGAAATGGCTGCTTTTATTCCGATCTTGTGGTCAAAGATCAGAGAAGGGAAGCAGTCATTTTCTGTCGTGCAGTGTGAAACGCATACTAACACTGTCCACACTGACCAGACTGACGATGATTCTTTGCAGCAGCAGCAGGTACTTGTCTCTAACATAGTATTAACATGGGACTGTGCTGTGTTTGTATCTGCCTGGCAGATGGTCAAATTACTGTAGAAAGAAAGATTTGCCTTCAGCTTCTCATGAGCTCATATTTCTCCCAGGCTGTCACTGAGGGAGCCGCATCTATTGAGGAACGTGTTGAATCCCTCAGAGAGCTGTGCGAAACACTGACGCCAAAGAAATCCTCCTGCCTCGCTACAGACCAGCTGAGCGAGTCAGATGAAGTAGAGGAAACACAACCAAGGGATGCTGCAGTCCCAGCTAACAGGTCTGAAAACGCTAACGTTAAGAAAGAAACAGAAATCAGAAATGTTCTTCAATGTGACCTTTTGTTAGATTTGCCTTTTTCTTTAATGGAAACTGTTTTAATCATTATTGTCAGACTTTTATTTCCTACATCTAGAAATAATTTTCAGTTTGATGCTCTGTTTGATTTGAAAACTACAAAGGCGAGGCCCTATTTTGCAGTTTCAAAGAAAGTGGCGCCATTTCTCCAACAATGTTCATGCCTATCGGCTTGGTAGTTTTCTTTGTAAGTTTGCTGAAAGTTAGACACGGGCAACACTGATGAAATTCCTCTGGGTTTCACAAAGGAAGCTCAGACTCAAAAGGAAGTTAAAATTGCAGGAAGAAGGTCTAATTTAGATTGTGAAAACTCTATTTGCCTAAATTAGACAGAACTTGATTAGAATCTTGTTGCGTTTGAACTTACCCTTAAATCATTTTTCAAGTTATTAGAATTGTGACTTGAATTCAAAGCGATTTACTTGAAGAAGACCGTTTCTTATTTACAATTGTCACTCTGTAATCCTTCCGGTCTATTAATCTTAATCAGATGTCTGTTTGAATGAGCGGTTCGAACTGGCTGCCCCTGACATCCCCCCGATAAACATTTCTTATCTCAGCAGGGGACGGCAGCCTGGGGGAGACGCCCCACTGAGCGCGACTGACGTGTCGGCCAACACACAGCCGAGCAACAATCTCCCACAGAAACAAAGCGATGACAGCCCACATGAAGACCTCGCGCCCGTTTCTCATGTTGTGTCAGTGCAGCCTCATGGTGATATCCTCAAACTGAAAGTTCAGGAAGTCCCAACAGAGAGTGAGGTCCACCTGACAAAAAACAGAGACGGCAGGTCAGAACAAAATCCAAAGCCTTCACTTCGAGCCAAAGAGCAGCTGCTGAAAGCCCGTCTACTGCACTACGCAGAGAGCAGTCAGCAAATCCAAACTCATGCACAGGTATGCTCAGATTACATCACTGATCTGCTTCAATTTTGTTTTTCTTCAGTTTCTCAATTCTATGTTTTGGTACTTTGTGAGCTCTGAGAATAAAACTAGTAATATGGAGTTATTGTTTTTTTATGCAATCAAGTCAAGATATTTAAATTCAAAAATTAAATCTAGGAACACAAAGATAAATGTTGAATTGCAAGAAAATTAGATTTGTTATTAAAATATTTATTCAAAAGTTTTGTTTAGGATGCTAATCAGAGTGGAATCTGAACTGAAAGATGTGAAAATTGGCCAGACTTGGTGGTGGGTCTATGGATTAGACAGCAGGAATGAAACAACACTGCAAATCTATGACTACTTTTTGTGTACAGATATCTTTTGTCATAGCAATAGCAAGACTGTATTTTAAATGATGACTATCTCCTTTTATTTGATCAGCCGCTAGCTTTAAATTGCGATTTTATAACTAATTCTAATATTCTACACGATTTACAACCACAAACCTCCCAAATTTGGGACTCTGTTATACAAAGAATTAGAGAAAAAGCCATAGTACATGAACATGATCCAGAACAGCAAGAGAAAAAGGATGGATGGGTATTTCAGTCATTCTGTGTTTTGTCCAGACTCTGACTAAGAAGAAACTGTGATGTGGTGTCCAGTGTTTTTGAATGTGGACAGTGCTAGCAGTGTGCCACCATGACTCAGACTCAGCTGGTGTATTCTTTTCTCCATGATTTTTCATAATTTGAAAACACCAAGAAAGAGAATCTTTGTATATAATGCTATATTTCATAGTGACAAAATGTTTATGCAGCTAATAGTACTGTATTAGAAAATCTATTGTATACCAATCCCAGCTCCAGGACTATGAACCTAGATTACAAAATTATATTTTACAGTCACAAAATTGCTCTAAATTACAGTAGGCACTATAAATGAACAGTTTCATTCTGGAAGAGCTTGCAGACATTAATATTTGAATATCTGACAGTTCATAAAAAATGCAGCAGACTACAGAGGTAAAACATTAATAACTCTATTAAATGTCATTTACTTTGTTCATTTAAAGAAACCTTCCTAGCCAGAAACCAATTCAGCAGTTTTATTGGCTGGACAAGGAAAAGCACCGGCTGCAGAGTGCTAATCCTTGGTAATTGGATAGGCTCACTGCTCCATCTTTTCCTCTTTTCTTTACTGGACTGTTACTATGCAACTCTCTCACCTCGCAGGCAGTTGTTAGGAGCAACACGGTGGAGACCAAGCAGGAAGCACAGTGGACCGTCATCCCAGAGCCAGCTGCTCCATCTCAAAAAGAACATCCCTCTGAACAGGAAGTGCAGGAGAGGTATGCGTCACTATCCCACTTTATTACACATTGGTGTTGTTTTTAGAACTGACAGCTTGTAAAATACTAATATGCTAGTAAGATTTACTAGACGTCACTGATTTTGCATCATATTTACTTCCCAGTCAGTCTCAGAAATTTTAGTAATGAAACAATGTGTAAATCTCTCTCAAGTTATAGAAAGCTCTGCTCAGCATTTAAATCTCAGCTTCAGGAGAACAAGCTACTTTTGGAGTCATTTATCCCAGATCCAGTCTCTATCCTTGCCCTGCAGAACCAAAAGAAGCATCTACAGGCAAGTTTGAGCACTTACTTTTACCAGAATTCTCATTTTAAAGTCCTACTCTTACATATGTGTTCATTATTATGTCTTAACTGTGGTCTTCTACATACTAGAATGTTTTTACAATTGTTAAGCATGAATTTATTTGTAAGCTCTAACTTTTGGCTTAAAATATTATTGCTGTGATTGTTTCATAAACATGTTTCACCTCAACAGACCTTGAAAAAAGAGACAGAAGCACTTTGGTTTGATGTTGAGCTCCAGTATACCCAGTTTTCCCAGTTTGCCCAGCCGATGACCAGGGAGGAGGGTTGGAGTGAAGTGGAACGAGAGCAGGGGTATCTGAATCAGCAGTGGAGAGAACAACAAGTGTGCCTACAGACCAGGTGCAGCTACCCTCTTAAATAAAAAAATTAGCAATTTTAATGTGCGTTTCATACAGTTAGTGCTTTCCTTGCAAATATTAGACAATTTTAAATTAAAGTAGCTACTTTCTTGCCCATTTAAAGACTTACTTTAAGTTTATTTTACAGTAACAACACAGAGCATATGCAGAAATCGGGTGTTAATGTTGAAGCTAAAGAGATATAAAGCGACTACTACATGAAAACAGATATTATATGCATGTGTTTATATGTGCATGCACTCTACTAGGCTGCATGAACTGACATATGGTCTGTGGGACATATGGTTTGTTTGTGGAAGTATGCAGTTAGTGATAAGTTGCTCCATTTAGTTTAGTTTGTTCAGTGTTTACAGCGTTCTTGTTGAAAGACTGTTAAATGCTAACAGATTTACAGCAGTATTAGCATGTTTGACACAACGTTCTTAACTCATTCACTGCCATTGACGTCTATAGACGTCAATTGAAAATCTTACGTTGACTGCCATTGACGTCTATAGACGCCAATGGCAGTCAACGTAAGTTGAACTGAAGCCCACCAGCAGTAAAAGTAGACCTGCAAGGAGGTGCAGGGTTTGCGCACGTAAGGGATTGCGCAGTGAGACAAAAATGTGGTGCAAGTCTTGTTGTGTTTCACTGCCAGCCATTTTCAAATGGCTGTCAGTGAATGAGTTAAGGTAGCCCTAATGGCAAGTTAGTGCAAACACAGTGGCTATACTACCTAGTACCACAACCACTATCACAAATTCCTTGGACTATTTCACAAAGGGCAAAATTTTTCAGTTTTGCTTCTGCTTTGTGTTTGGGTCAGAATGGCATCTCTGGAGAACATTGCTGACCTGATGAAGTCTGCAGATGACCAGAAGACGCTGATCACACAACAACTTAACCAGATAACCAGACAGCCTGTGGATATCTCTTCTCTGACTTTGGCTGATTCAACAATATTACATGATTTAAAGGTATAGGTTTAAAACCATGTGCTCAAACAATTAGTGCTTATGATATGAAGAGTATAATATTATTTTGAATCCCTGGTCTCTTGAATAGGAGATGGACAACAGGCTGCAGGCTGGAATGAGGATGCTAACAGTAAAAAGGACCAAAGAGGAAAGTCAGGGGCCAGAAGCCACATCCGCCTCATCCCTCTGCAGGGGCCTCCACAGTAGCATCCATCATTTCAAGCAGCTCAGACAGCAACTGGAGAAAGTTCAGTCAGCTGTTTGTGCTCTGGATCGCTTCCTGACCACAGTGAGAGAAGTCAAGACTGAGATCCAAACTGTGCTGGCAAACCAAGACCTGAGCAAGCAGAAACATGAGGCAGACTGGGAGCAGGAGAAACCTTCATTGGATGCAACAATGCAGAGGTTGCAGGCTGCTACTGAGCAATCTGATTCTGTGGACAGTAATTTAAAGGCAGTGGGGATTAGCCTGACCATGGATGGTGCACTTGCAACATGTCAGGATGTGGTGAAATGCATCACAGTACATGTTGTGGAGATGGAAAAATGGGGAGCAAAAGCTATAATTCTCCCAGAAAAACGGAACATACAGGACGACGAGAAATCTAAAACTGTGGAGACATGTCAGACAAAGTCTGGTAATGCTTCCCTACAGCAACAGGACATGCAAGAAGATCCCACTTCAAGTGAGCCAGATGAGGAGTCAGGTTTGGAGGCCAAAAGGCGTAAGCTGGAAGGAGAGACTCAAGTGGAGGAAGAGCACAAGACTCAAGCATGGAGACCTCGAGAAGATCTCCTAGAAACTAAAGACCAGAGACAAATGGGAAGAACCACCCAGGTTAAGAAAGACGGAGAAAAAATGGAGAATTTGGTTCGGAGGAGAGCAAACCTGTTAGCAACACTGAGGGAGACAAAGAAGGCAGCTGAGGAGCTGAGCCTGCAGGAGCCCACTCTGCCTGCTCTGCAACACAGGTACAACACCGAGCTGGTACAACAACGTACTTTTATTTTCTTTAATTTAAGTGGCGTATCAAAAATATCCAACATGATCCACACTACCAGAAAAACATCTAAACACTCATCAAAACAAACGCATCATCCCAAAGGTTTCCAATAATCTCTAAGTTATAATTGATAGGTTTGTAGCATAAACCTATTCGCTGGAACGTTAAGACAATATAATTACACTGCTAAGCAAGACACAAATAGGCAAAGTTCTTCATGTTACTCGTGCACGGGAGAGAACCGGACAACCGCTTGACTCCAGTTGGTCTCGTCCGTTCTCCCGTATCACTGTCCTTTTATTGAGGTTACATGAATATGCATAAGTTCATTAACATATGACGTCTACATACACAAAGAGTACCTTGCCTGTGTGTGTGTGTGTGTGTGTGTGTGTGTGTGTGTGTGTGTGTGTGTGTGTGTGTGTGTGTGTGTGTGTGGACTGCTGATCAAAGGGTCAAACATCCTTGGTCAGGAAGAGGGTAGCCTCCCCCTCACCCTAGATGGTTCATCCTAGATAACACGGTGAGGAAGTCCTGCAGTTCATCTAAACAAAGAGCACTTAGACTAGAACAGACGCAACTACGTTAATCCTACCATAAAATAATAAGACACGGTATGACCTCTCATGCTCCCAAAGTGCTGTCTAATACACACAAAGTTTGCAGACTATCAAGGATCAAAACCTCTACCAATCTACAACTAATTACAAAACTCTAAGCATATATAAGTAAATATTTCTAAGCATAAATGACAATCAACAATACAAATCTAACATTTCCCCCCTTTTTGACCTTTATGCCTGAAAAGTTCCCAGGTATGAATACCTCATGTCTGACAGTTTCAATGCAAACATTTTTATACTCAGCATATGTCAAATCACCCTAAATTACTGAAAAGGTACACAGTTCAACAAATGTATTAGCAGTTATCCCATTCATTGAGCTCATCTCATGGCAAACTGCATCTTACGAGCAAACAAAGAAATTGTTAATTTAATAGTGAAAATAAAAAAGTAACATTTTCAAAAACATCTCAGCTTGGTAATGCTTCCTCCAGGTGTGCACATCACATGTCTCTCTGCAGAGTGGTTTGAGTTCTGCAGGGCGTCATGAATGTCTCTTCCAGTTGTTTCCATCGTTGTCCATAGGACCAGAGTCCAAATGTATGTAGAATAAACATTCAAACATACCAGTTGGTTTTGTTGTTTGTCAACATGGTTCTCAGCTATTTCCAAAGCTGCAGACCTCTCAGCACTCTAGTTTTATGGCCTCCCATTACCTCACTTCAGGCCTTCGTCCTGTGAGGGGGATATTTATGACTCCTTCATTGTCCTTCATTGTCCATACTCTGCAGAAAACACCTCTGTGGAAAGGGTGCAGGGTTGTCTTACTGCTATTATGATCCCAGCAGCCTTCAGAGTGTCATCGTATGCACAGTACAGTGGCACAGCGTTAGGTGATGTTCATAGGAAACTGCTGTTATCACCACCATAGCTTCTGGTTCCTGTGCTTTTCACAGAATCATGATGTCATCCTCGAACTCCTTCTACGCTGTCGATGGAGCTTGGCACGCTCCTCATCCCCTGAGTGTTTATGTTCCAACGCTGCTGAAGGTTTAAGGCAGAGCACGTCGTACACCTTAGTCGTCTTCCTCAGCGTCAATATTGAATCTTTCATTGTATTTAAAATCTTGCTGTGGGAAGTCTCCTCTTGATTTCCTGGAAGCTTAGTAGCACAGCTCTCTGTGTGATGTCTGCTGTGCTGAAGATGATCTCTGATCCTCCTGAAGCCTCTCTCCCATCTTGTGGACGATCCTCTCCTCTATTTTGCAGGCAGTTTCATGGTCCTTGCTGTGGCTCCAAGGTCTGATTTCATGATGGGCCCCAACCAGCTTGATCTTTGACCTCAACCACTGCCTGGTCCTGTCAGCTATGCGCTTCTCACTGGGCCTCTGAAGATTTCTCAGGAGATTACTGCTGCACCTGTATTTCCTTGCTAGGAAGACAAACTATTTGGAGAGTATGTCAACAATCATCAAACCACATTCTTTAGTTCAGTGAACTTCACTTATAGGCCATCAAAGCCTCATCTGAACATGGGTGCACCACTTGCATAGGTTTAATATTTGTAAATAAAACGGCTAATCACACAAATCACTGCAACAATAATAAAAAACATTGTTTAATGTTAATCCTTGGACCCCACCTCTTGACGCATGGACACACCCATGCGTCAACTCACCAAACCTGGATTCCAGTCTTAAAGAAAAAGATTAGCTAGATCATATCCCAGGCAACATCAGGGCATCTCTTCCCCTGGAGCAGCACCACCCTGGACCTATAATCCTGCAATGAAAATGTTAGTGTGCTTTGCATATTAAGTTTGCTTAACACCTGGCTCTCCCAGGAGCCTGCAGACACACCATCATGGCCTGGAAAACAAAATCTGGAAGTAAAATCAAACTTCATACCTGTAAACAATTGTATCATAAGGACAAGAAGCATTCAACATCAGCAAGACAAGTGTCATGTGCAGGTTTTCTCAAATCAGTAAACTACAATTATTTTCATAAGTCGCCTCAGACATGGATCATCCCATGTACTCAGGCAACATTAATGTAATCGGTGACTGCTCTTAAGCAAAGTCACTCCACTTATATATTACTATGGGCTCAAAAGTGGCCAGCTAATGAGCCCATATCAAACTATCCCAGAAACACTGTATCTCTTATTTGTTTTACTCATGTCACTTGTCCGTTTCAGCTGAATCTTCCACAGCATTCTCAAAGAAACTAACATTAGCAATACACATTGACTGTAGTCAGACAGAGGTCAGACACAGATCAACAGGTTCCAGAGGTGCCATAAAAACACCATAAAGTCAACCCTAGCTGTGGAAAGAAGTAACACCAGTTCTCAACACAGGAAATTTCACACATGTTATTCACATTATCAAAGTAACCTTCACATTTTCCCATCAACACAATGCAACAGCATCACCACTCATAACCCGTAAACACAGTTTTCCTCACACATAAACCCAGAAATCCTGTAGTAGGAAAAAACATCAACCAGTTGTCCTGGTATAAATCGCATCATCAATTCACATGAAGAACTGGCATGCTGTAAGAAAAGAAAATGCAAATATTAGCGCTTGCGCAGGCGTATGCATACTTTGTCACAGTTATCTCTGTGAGCAACTCAAGCCTATGAATAACACACCTGATAAATGCACAGACACAGAAAATGGCATTTAAAAGGTTAAATCATCATGCAACCTCGAGTGTTGCTGTCATCTTTCTGCTCCTGTAAAAGGAAACACATGGGTTCATCTGCACCTTTGTCAGGTGGGGGTTAGCTTCACACAATCATGTTCAGTCAGTCAGTTATTTTAAAAGTCTTACTCATTCACTCAGTGGTCCCTTCTTTTGCTAATTGTGGAAATTATCATCGCCTTCGTTTCCACGCTCAGCAAAACGACGTTATTTCAAAAAGAAAAATAATTTAGACTGGATTTCCTCGTTGAATCCTTTTTGGGGGGGGACTCTCATTTCCTAATTGTCCCAAATAAGTGGCTTTCTCCTGAACCCATTTTAAATGTGGAGAAACTCACTTGCAACAATTTTCTTGACGACGTGTAACGCTTTTAATTCCCGACTTGCAGATCTGCTCAAAGAAAAGAAATTCACAAGCAAAAATCAGTGCTTGTTCAAAAATGAAAAATAAAAAATAACAGAGATTATCAAACCAAACTCTCAGTGCACTGTGAAAGTATCAAAATAAAAAGGCCTTGTTAAGTCATGACACACACTCCTCATCATCTTCACAACAGGAGAAGAATCATCAGCTAGATTCACTCCAAACCAACCATCAACTGCACAACACACAACATAATCCTAATGTCATATTAGCTATGAGTTTAATCACCCGGTCTGTGCTCTTCACTCATTTAAGCCACAGATCTATTTTATTCAATTTTTCCTTTTTCCCTTCATCATAAAACATGTGACATGCTGTCATGCACTTCACAAAAGACGTTTGTTCTGATGTATTCAGAGTTGTGTATCTAAATACAGGATTCACTCGCACATCAAAGCAGGAAACTCAGTGTTTTAGAGTCTCCACTCAACACACAACAACTCCAACACATCTCATTCACTCGTACTAGATTTCAGTCACCTTTCATTAATCTAAAACCGATCAACTAATTTGCATATCAACTATTAACCCACTAAGTTGACAGGACGACAGAAAAGCATGTTCAAAATAGTATCACAAAAGACAATTTCCCTCATACAGTAAATTACATGTGCTGCCTCAATCAAGCAGGAAGCTTCTCCCAATTTACCATTTTAACAACTAAATTTACTGTCTGATCACTGGTTGGTCAAACCAGGATCTTTTTTCCCACAAAAGTTAAACTGTTGTCCTGCAACCTGGAGAGTCAATTTTTTGCATTGGATAAATTCAGTATTTAATAACAAGTGTCTGCTAAATTGACACTATTTTAACACTGATGAAAGATAACAAGCTAATTTTCATTACATGTGTTTGTGTTATTAGGCAGGTCTAATGCATGTCTGTGGAGCTGCATCTCCAGCAGAGCATGTTCTTAAAGCTGCCTTTCCTACACACTTCTCTGCTATTATTTAATCATTTCTTAACTAATGTACTATGAGTCTTCATGAGTCATTTTGTGTTTGGAATTGTTAGTAGGGTTAATGCATGTTCTGCTTGTGTGTGTGTGATTTTGTATATGTTTCTATTTTCGCAATGTTTCAGACTCCGTCTCAATTTTCCAACTTAAGCAGTCAGTTTTCTTTTCCCCAGGTTTGCTAACCCAAATTTTGATTTCCCACATTAAATAATTCCTATGTGTTCTCACCTAGTCTTCTCACTCTGTTGTCCTCTCACTCTTTTGTCCTCTCCCACTTCAACAGTCCCGGCAGTTCTCCTTCAGCTTTGTCCTGTCTAGTAGCTGAAGTGCTGCTGCTGCCTTCTTGGGCGACTTCTTAGCAGCTGCTGCCGGTTTCTTGGCTTTGGCCGCGGCGGGCTTCTTGGCTTTGCTCTCAGTAGCCTTGTTCATCTTGAAGGATCCGGAGGTCCTGGTGCCCTTGGTCTGCACCAGAGTGCCCTTCGCCACCAGACTCTTGATGGCGGTCTTAACACGGGCCTTGTTCTTGTCCACATCGTAGCCTCCGGCAGCCAGAGCCTTCTTGAGAGCGGCCACAGACAGGCCGTTGCGCTCCTTGGAAGCGACCACGGCTTTCACAATCAGCTCGCCCACGCTGAGGCTGACCTTCTTGGGCTTGGAAGTCATCGTCTTCTTCTTCTTGGCCTGAACCTCGGCGCAGGGCGTGTTTATGATGGAGCCTTTCCCACCACAGCGCTGGCACGTTGAACGCATCATGAAGGGTCCATTTCTTTCATGTCGCTAGCCGCATGTGGCTTGCCCGAGTCACTCAGTCCTTTTTGAGCATTTCAACATGCTGCCACCGCAGAACCTGGCCTCAGATCCAGCAAGCTTAGTGCGCTGATCTCCAAAAAAGTCCCGAAAGCCAGAAAGACGTCAAATAAGTGTCTCGTGCTGAGAACTCAAACAAAAACTATTCTTCACGCCACCATCTTGCTCGCCCTTCCGTGGAATTCATCCAATCAGACAGGAAGATGGGTTTGCTTTCTTCTTCTGCTGCTGTTTATCCACATTGCTGCTGCTTGTTGGGACTTTTTTGCTCAGGACTTGATGCTGTCTCTTTATCATGTTATTGCTTTGGAGCTGCATTCCTTGTCTTCAGGGAGGAGTGAGCTCGCTTGTGAGGTTGAGAAACACATGGCACTGTAAATAAGTCAGCCAGAAACTTGGCCTGCATGTTTCCAATGATGTTAAACTATAACTTTCTTCCGACCGTTGCATGTGGAAAATTGATTCAGGTCTGCTTTTCACCTGAAAGTGACAAACTAAGACATTTCATTATTATCATCACTGCTTAATCAACACATATCTCTCTCTCTCTCTGTGTTTATGTGAACAGTCTTTTCTTAAAAGCAGAAAATGAAATTGTAGATGTTTTTTTGGTTGATCAACACAAAACCTTTTTCCTATGATTATTTTTTTCTACAATATAAATTCTCCCTCTTATTCACTCTTTTTTTTTTTTTTTTATTTACAATAGCTGGTGACCTGCAAAATCACCGCTGTCACTCACAATCAAAGGCAATTACTCTTGCACAGTGCACAAAAACACTGTGATGTCAGACACATTCACACTCACTTTGTCATCTGCAAAAATAAATCACATGGCTGATGATATGTGCCATGGTGATCCGTAAATATGATCACCAGTTTATTTAACTATTTTTCAACCCAACAAACAAATAATCAAAAACATGATGCTGATGTTATGAACACTCTACACACAAGTCAAGATGCAGGAAAACTGCTCATGGAAACGTTGCACACTCCAGTTATCACAGTTATCATAGCGCTGTTTCCCTCTCTTAGAGTAGTTCTCAGACAGCTCTCGATCTGATAATGTGTAGCCTGCTCATCAGCTCAGAAGAAAAAAAAAAAAAACTGCAACGCAACATCACACAGTAGTTGCTCTGCCCACAGCGGCAAAGTCTTACACTTTCATATTCAACTCAGCTTCTCCATCATGTACTTTTAGATGTTTCATACAGGGTTGAGCATATTAGTTGTTTTCACAGATGTGCTCTATATCTCAACAATGGCTCATAATAAGACGAAAGTCTTCCACACAGGTCAAGTGCCTCTATGCACTTCATTAGTTTAAATATTTACCTATATCACTTCACCTCACATGTCATCGTACTGAATTTAAGCAATCACAAGCGTAATGTAGATGACTTTTAACAACTATCCACCTCAATTACGTCTATGGTCTGGCACACAGGCTGAAGAGTTAACGTTTTGTGTCAGCAAGGGGTGGGGGGACAGCCACCCACCAGAGCATAGCTGCTGATGTGGGCTGGCCTTCTCCACACGCTCTTCAAGGCTGGTGTGTTTTCTGAAAACTTCTAACATTTTAATCTCTTCCATTTTTAAGCCTGCGATTAACCGCACGGCTCAGGTCCGCGTGAAACCCGCGTGACCGCGCTCGCGTGAACCCGCGCAGCTGTGGAGCCGTCGCTCTCTCTCTTTTTTACATAAATACTTTGTGCTGCCAGGAGCAAAGTCCAGCACAAACGTCTGTCTCCCTCCGACTCACTCTTGGTTGCTTAGAAACCCATGATAACAACAACAGTCGGTGTCACAGACCACATGTTCTGCTCCGCACACACTCACACACAACAACAACGATGACAACAATGACAACGACAACAAAAACAACACAAAATAGGCCTATCGTCCAGCACAGTCTGGACCCCGCGGAACTTCTCAACGCCCCACAAAGCGGCGGAGAACTCACCTCTAGCCACACAAAGTAGCGAGGAACCTCTTGCTCCACAAAGTAGCAAGGAACCTGGGTATCGCTACACAAAGTAGCGAACTTCTCAACGCCTCACACAGTGGCGGAGACTGCACAACGACACGGTTATAGAGTCGGCCTCTTCTCAACGCCTCACACAGTGGCGGAGACTGCACAACGACACGGTTATAGAGTCGGCCTCTTCTCAACGCCTCACACAGTGGCGGAGACTGCACAACGACACGGTTATAGAGTCGGCCTCTTCTCAACGCCTCACACAGTGGCGGAGACTGCACAACGACACGGTTATAGAGTCGGCCTCTTTAAACTTACTTGGCGTTGCTTAGAGTGTAATATCAGCCCGAATCCCGCCGACCGTCATTCATCGAGGAGAAAAGACAGACCGCGAATCCACAGGAACTTCCTGGCTGACGTCAGTCTTTCAGCGTGCCTCTCCTCCCCTCGGTGAATGCGATTCCAGGGCTCCGGCATCGAAGGACCAATTAATGATAGGTTTGTAGCATAAACCTATTCGCTGGAACGTTAAGACAATATAATTACACTGCTAAGCAAGACACAAATAGGCAAAGTTCTTCATGTTACTCGTGCACGGGAGAGAACCGGACAACCGCTTGACTCCAGTTGGTCTCGTCCGTTCTCCCGTATCACTGTCCTTTTATTGAGGTTACATGAATATGCATAAGTTCATTAACATATGACGTCTACATACACAAAGAGTACCTTGCCTGTGTGTGTGTGTGTGTGTGTGTGTGTGTGTGTGTGTGTGTGTGTGTGTGTGTGTGTGTGTGTGTGTGTGTGTGTGTGGACTGCTGATCAAAGGGTCAAACATCCTTGGTCAGGAAGAGGGTAGCCTCCCCCTCACCCTAGATGGTTCATCCTAGATAACACGGTGAGGAAGTCCTGCAGTTCATCTAAACAAAGAGCACTTAGACTAGAACAGACGCAACTACGTTAATCCTACCATAAAATAATAAGACACGGTATGACCTCTCATGCTCCCAAAGTGCTGTCTAATACACACAAAGTTTGCAGACTATCAAGGATCAAAACCTCTACCAATCTACAACTAATTACAAAACTCTAAGCATATATAAGTAAATATTTCTAAGCATAAATGACAATCAACAATACAAATCTAACAATAATAATATCAGATTTTATGGTACACTAATGGGCAGATTAATATTGACTAACTTTTATACAAAGGTCAGCTTTTGCTATTTCTATAAGTAGCTGGAGGCTCCATACAATAATAACTCCTAAATTCTTTCAGAATGTCAGTAGCTTCTTCTCTCCATATCCTGTTTTGTTATCTGCAGGACACGTACCTTGACAGAGTTGGAAAGTCACCTCGCTGACCTCCTCTCTGAAGTGCAGTACGTACGAGGTGCATCGTCACAGTCAGAAATCCCTGATGAGAGTCAAAACAGAGAGGTGGAGGATCTCTGGGAGGAGGCAACAAAGGCTGTAACTCAAAAGTAAAATCCAGCGTAGTGTGTGGTTATTAACGTTTGTAACTTTGATTGTTTCTGCAGCTCTTTCGTAGTTGTGTTACTCTGCTGAGCTTTTCTGTGTTGTGTTATGGGTCACATACAGACTGGAGCAGTGTGGTGTCCTAACAGAGCTGCTGAAGAGGTTTCAGAGCATTCGTGGTAAGCTGAGCGCGACACTGCAGCGAGCAGAAAGTGCTGTGAGTGAAAAAACCTCCTACATGGGGAAAGAAAAACTGCAGAGACTACACACTAAGGTAAGTCACACTGTTAAGCTTGACTAATGAACACAAAGATATCACAGCATTGACTTTTCTCTTTGTGCTGAAAACTTATCATTTAGGCATAACCCATATTTTTGTGTGTCTGTGGTTTTAAAGGTCCAGGAAACAAAAGCAGAGCTGAACAGCCTTGGAGATGGTATAGAGGAGGTCCGCAGTGTCTGCAGACAGCTTCACACTCACCTACGGCAGATACCAGAATGCACATGCATCCCATTTGAGAGCGAAGCTGATGCTGTCATGGATCACTGGCTGGATGTAAGCTTATCCACTTTACACTGTTAACTTTGTCTTTTAAAAAAAATTAGTTTTGTCTTTTTTTTTTTGCATGTTTTGTTTTAAAAAGATTTATTTTCCATAACTTTGGAGGTTTGACTTATTCTTTTTGTGATATGAAAGTTATTTTTTAACTCCAGTGATATCACATTCAATCTGTTGCATTCTCCAAGAAGAGCTGGTGATGTGAGGATGTAACTGTAAAAGCAATCTAAGGGAAAAGAGGATACTAAGAGGCAGAACCTGGTGCAAAATGATCGCTTTTCAGAAATGAGAGGGCAGCTGTTTCTAACAAGATAAAAAATAGCAAAGCTACAGCAAAACACAAAAGCGCTTGTTTAACCTTTGTGCTTGATTATTTGACATTGTAATTGAAATAATAGGTTTTTGTAATAATATACATTAACCTGACTACACCCAATTTCCTATTATTTCCTATTATTTTCGAATGTTGCTGATCTTAAATGAGATAGATAAAGATGCATATTATTGTAGGTCTAGGTTGTTAACTTTGCTGATATTTAACTTATTTGCAGTTATCAGAAAGAACAGAGTCCTGCCTTGAAAACCTACATCTGGCCTTGACTCTGTGGGACGGGGTCCTTCAGCAGGGGTCAGAAGTGGAGCGCTGGACCAGCGATAAAGTAGCTGTGTTTGCTCAGTGCCCGTCCTTTCAGTGTGAGGATGACATCAAGACACTACAGGTAAAACGGAGCTCTTGTGTATCATTC
Source organism: Diplotaxodon limnothrissa (assembly GCF_057381915.1). Classification (NCBI taxonomy): domain Eukaryota; kingdom Metazoa; phylum Chordata; class Actinopteri; order Cichliformes; family Cichlidae; genus Diplotaxodon; species Diplotaxodon limnothrissa. The sequence continues at coordinate 18,540,594 of NC_140610.1, read as the reverse complement.
AGTTATGTTATGATCTCAAAGTTAAACTATAATGATGTTTACCTCACTCGCACTGTTACCAGAATGAGATTGTGCTTCAAGAGGAAAGTATACAGCATTTCCACCGTAGAGCCACTGAGATTCAGACACTGCTTCAGAGCGCAGAGTCCCCTCCGGAGCTTCAGGTAGGCATTGTTCCTCTGGTGTTATTTTCTTTATTTAGACGGAAATAAAGACAAACACAGTAGTTTGGGTTTTTTGTTTCACTTCCAGAAATATTTGACTGTGTAAAATGTAGACAAAATGCAACACCTTATCTTTTTTCACACAAAGAAAACACATCAAATGTTTAAATAAGGAACACATCTAAAAATAAGTTGTGATGGGGCAAAAGAAGGTTGGAAAAGTTAAAGAAGAGGGGATCCTACACAATGGTGAACATGGCCCTGTCACAACTTTTTTTCAGATGTGGTTTGATGACCATTAGAATAAGACCTGATTTTTCCAAGCGTAGCCTTAGAACGTTGTATAGACAGAGGTAACCCTCACTAATCTCTGATGCACACCCAGTCTCTTTACTGCGGAGGCAGGCCTGAAATATGACAGAAAACTCTCAGTTTCAAAAAGAGAAACAAGGGTTACCCCCCAGTAGGCATCCAGGCAGGAAAGAGTTAAACATTTGATGTGTTTTCTATGTTTTCATATGATCTACTTTGAATGAAATATGTCCCAAGTTTTGTTTGAAATTGTGAACTTATTTCCTGCTTGAATCTAGATTACATTTTCAGTTGTTTAGTCATTTTCACTATTACAAAGGGTTTTTTGCTCATCAGTTCTTATGATTCATTTTGATTTGTCAAGGTGGTAGGAACCCAGATGAGGAAGAAGATAGAGCAGTTGAAGGAGCTCGTTTCTGAAGCTGAGGATGTTTACAAGCAGATGGTGATTACTAAAGGGCAAATCACTGGGAGGATGGAAGAGTGTTTCAACTCCCTGCAGAAGATTGAAAACTCCCTCCTTACTCTTTGTGGTCCTGATGTTGCAGACGTGCTTGCAAAACTTAAGGTAAGGGCTTAAATAAGACATATGAAATAATGAAAACACATAAAACACACCAATAGATACAAGATAATATCAAATTAGCATTGTCTTTTATCTGTTGCAGGAGTTGTGTCAGCAGCTCCAGTCCCAGGATGAGCAGGCAGAGAGCTTGTTGGAGGACGTGCATGTCTTGGCCTCTATTACAGGTCCAGATAGCTTACAGAGTCTATCCGTGGAAGGGATCCAGCTACAGGAAAAAGTCAGAAAGACCCATCAGCTCTTCTCTGAAGTAGAAGAACAGACTGAGAGGAATATGCGTGATCTGGACAGGTAATAGACATCACATACAGAACAGTGTTGCGGTGCATCTGTGTTGTGTAATGTGTACAGATACATGCATCTACAATGAAAAGGAAATTGAAGCCTCCACTCATTAATGTGGCATGTAAGCAAACTTAAGAGAGCTGCTGGGCAGGAATTTTTGTCTAACACGTGCTTGGTGACTTGACAATTTGTCATCATGGAATTGTCATAGGGCAGCACGGTGGCACGGTGGTTAGCACTGTTGCCGCACAGCAAGAAGGTCCTGAGTTCAATTCCAACATCAGGCCGGGGTCTTTCTGTGTGAAGTTTGCATGTTCTCCCCGTGTTTGCGTGGGTTCCCTCCGGGTACTCCGGCTTCCTCCCACGGTCCAAAGACATGCAGCTTGTGGGGATAGGTTAATTGGATAATCCAAATTGTCACTAGGTGTGAATGTGCGAATGGTTGTCTGTCCCTGTGTGTTGGCCCTGCAACAGACTGGCGACCTGTCCAGGGTGTACCCTGCCTCTCGCCCTATGACAGCTGGATGGATGGAATTGTCATAAAGAAAACAGGAAATAAATTATATTAGGAAGTTTGTTTAAGAGTAATATTGTTGTGCCAAACATTTTGAAAACAGTGCATGCTTGTGCAGTGTTGTGCAATAATCTTGAGTCACTTTTCAAGACTTTCAAAGTTTTACTTTAGACATTGGCTGCTTTTCAATCCTTGTGCCTGAAAATTTCCAGAGGAAGTTTTTTATTGCTGTTATTATGCCAACAATGACCTACGTCTCAGACCAGAAGATAAAATGATCATCATTTGGCCTCAGTTTGTTTTCCTATTATTACTAAGGTTCGATCTTTTGGGGGATTTAGAAACAAAACAAAAAAAATTAATCGCTCATCAGAGTCATCCTTGAAACTTACCATCCAGTCAAATTTGCTCTTACTCTGTACGTAAAACAGCTGTAAGCAGAAAAAGTCTTACAGAGTCACAGTGCTTAAACCAAAGAGAAGAAAGACATCAAAACAGGTTTGTCTGGTTTCCTGAGTCAGTCATGAATTATGTGGCAGAACCATTTTTTCACTGTAATGTCGTTTGAACGTATAGCATTGAGCATTGAGCAAATTAATGTGTTTGTGGTATGCACATGGGACGTATTTATGCTGTTTGTGTGTTTCAGGCTGCAAATAGAGAGGGACCATCTGGAGCAGTGGCTTCATGCTGCTGAGGAAAAAACAGCAAAGGAAGAGGATCAAAGTCTTCTGGAAGAAGAAGCGCTTCAACAAAGGTAAACCTTTCTCCTGAAGGTGTGTCACTCTCAATGTAGATTTGCAACAACTTGTATGTGTTCATGGCCCGTATATACTGCCTGATAACATATAGTATATGTATACTTTGCAGTATAATTGAAAATATGCTTTAAACATTTACCTGACTGTTTTATTTTTTTATTTACAACAATACATATGAGCAGTATTGATATTATTGTTGAAGTATTCCAATGTATTTTAAATTCACACATATTTTAATATGTTGGAGGTTCCTGATTACAAATAAAGATATGGAGGCTGATGTGTTTACTTTAGACTTTTGAAGGATGGAAAGTGACAGTGCTGCCAGTGCTACATATCAGGCAGAAATGTGAAAACGTGAGAATAGCAGAGTGACAGTAAAGACAAACAAACCTAAAAAAAACATGCAAGTGTTCAGTGCTGTGATTTTGACTAATGCTCACCAAAGTGTCAGGAATCTTGGAAACTGTGTATTGTTTTGTCAGGTGACTCATTCTTTACTCCATGTGTGTTTTAATTACGCAAAGGTCTGTTATATTGTAGATAAAAAGCACTTGTTTTACATATATTTTATATTCGAGCTGGAGTAAATTTTTTAATTTAAAAAATGCAATGATGTAATGCTGATGAACTACTATCACTTTTATTTTTTATCAGCTTAATATCACACACAGAAGTCCACACAGTAGTATCTACCACTTCAGTGTGCTTTGACTCTAGCATGGAAACATTAGATTTGACCCCATTATTAGCATTTACAGCTTTGATTTCTCTGCAGGGTGAGGACAGAGCTCCTCAGTCAGCTTGTGTCATCTTTACAAAGAAGCAACCTTCAGCAGCTGGCGGTGGTGGAGAACAGTAAAAAGCTGTTGGAACGATACAACAACTCACACATTAAAATACAAGGTGACTGTAAGGAGACGCATTCCTCTCTGAGGGAGGAAATCGGGGTGTTTCAGGCTTTATTCAAGTCCACACAATCATGGATCAGTGATCTGAGACAAGCTGTAGACTCTCCACTTGCTGAAAGCCCCTGGATTCAGACTCCATTAGAGCAAAAACTTCACTGTGCTCAAGTAAGAAAATGTTGCCTGCACATACTAAGATACTCAGTTTCACTATGTCATTTAGATCACAGATTTTATTTAGCGCATTTTATAAGAAAGTATGCTCTGTATCATACATACATGCATGTGCTAAGTACCTGTGTGGAGAGGTGACAGAAAGGCTTGATTGCTTGTGGAATATTGAACAACAAATCTTCTTACTCTCATATAAGTGATTGTGACGTGGGTGTGCCTACAGTTGTGTGTAATGTCACATGAGGGCGTGATGTAGGTGCTTTCTTTTTCTCTACATTTGTTCCAACTTGTTCAAAACTAAGGAGTGTACATTTGCTGTGCAGAGCTGATGTTAGATTCAGGGAACTTTCTGGAATCTATATGTGTGTCTCAAAGCTGACAGTATCTGTCATACAGGCAGAATCCTGGAGATTTTTTATAACTGCTTTTTTGTTTTACTAAGGTTATATACTGACTTGTAAACCCTACAAAATCCATTGCAGGCAGTGTTGAGTGCCGAGTTAGAGGGGGAGGCTCGCCTGGAAGAGCTCAGAGTTACTGGAGATGGTCTGTGCCACAGGGTGTTGAATGAAGATGACCTGAAGAGGGAAGTTCAGGACACTGTTCAGAGAGCAGAGGAGAAGTGGCGGGAGACTTTGCAGTCAGTTGAACCGTATTACAGGTGAGTGAGGTAGAGCGGGTCATCTACTGATCAGAAGGTTGGTGGTTCGATCCTCCAATCTGCATGCCAAATATCCTTGGGAAAGATGCTAACCCCAAGTTGCTCTCTGATGCATCTATTAGAATATAAATGCGTATGAATGTTACCTAGAAAGCACCTAAAAGCATAGAAGAAAGTGCTTGTGTGAAAGGGTCATGTGGCATGTTGTATAAAGTGCTTCGAGTGCTGAGGGAGAGTAGAAAAGCACCATAATAGACTCAGTCCGTTTAAAACAGGTGGACCTTTCCTGAATCTAATATCTAATGAAACTAAGCAGTAAAATTATTACACATTACATAATAACAGCTATAAATCCTGGGATTTAACTAAATAATTTTCATGGTCCAGTTTTAGTCAGAAATGGTTCTAATCTCTTGTTCTTATTGTTCTTAAGCGCTCTAAAAGCTGATCCAGAGGTCACTTGTTTTTACCTGGACCAAAGGAGGGAGCTTTGCCACAAAGTGGAAGTGCTGCAGCGCCAAAAAGATCAGCTTCCCACTTTATTTCCCTGTCCTGGCACAGCTGAGCGTAAACAAGGATGCCGTCTTGCCCTTCAACTGCAGGAGGAAACTGAATCCTTGCAGTTAATGCTTAGCAGCCTGTCTAAGAGGAGAAATGAGCTGATTGAGCAAACCAGAGACAGCATCTGGAAAGATTCTTCCTGGGATCTGCTTTACACCCACTGGTCAGCACTGATGGCAGAACTAAAGGTAAAATTACACTTATAATAGTTAACTGATGTCTATTCAACAATGTCTCTGAGCTAACACTATTTGCACATTGTTAGGTGGTAACGATGTGGTAAGATCACAAGATAAATTTTTTGTCACAGTGTTTGTAGTTTTGCCACTGCAGTGGAGTTTAAATTAAAAAAAAATCATAAAAACAATCAATGAGTTTCCACTTTAAAACCAAAAGTTCAGGGGGGAAAATCATATTATTTGGGATTTGCAGCCAATTTTATATACAGTGCTCTATGTGTTAGAGGCTGAAGAATAATTAGAAAAACAAACAGAAGCGCCTGAAGTCTAGAACTCACCAAATGCTGTTTCCTCCAATAAAATGCTCTTCCTGTTTACTGCTGCCACTCTCAGCTGTTGCTTGTTTGTGGGTCTTTCTGCCTTCTGTCTTATCAGGTGGCTGACTTGGCCATTGAAGAATATCCAATTCCTTGCCCTTGAGAAACTCTTTTGTTGCTTTTGCTGTATGCTTTGGATCATTGTCAATTTGCGCTGTGAAACTGTGTCTGATCAGTTTTGCAGCATTTGTCTGAATCTGAGCAGAGAGTATACTCATGTACAGTTCACAATCCATCCTAATGCTTCTATCATCAGTCACATCATCAATAAACACTAGTGCCCTGGTTCCACTGCCAGCCCATGCTATAACGCCCCCTTCACCATCAGACCAGAGATAATGTGGTATGCTTCAGATCACGAGCTGTTTCTCTCCTCCATACTTTCCTCTTTGTGTCACTCTGGTACAACTTAATCTTGCATTCATCTGTCCAAAAAAAATCGTTTTCAGGACTGTTCTGTCTCTTTTAGATGATTTCTGGCAAAGTCTAATCTGGTCTTCCTACTATTGATGTTCTTCAGTGTAACCAGTCCTTTGCCCTTTGCTGTAAACCCTCTGCATTTCCATTCATGCAGGCAGGTTTTACTGGTTGACAATGATATGTCTTTCTTCTTGATTGTGTTCTTGACTTGATTTGAAGATGTTGACAGTAATTCTGTCATCATGTACTTGAGTTTTCTTACGTGGTGTTTCAGGACTTTTGGTGTGGCTGAGCTGGTCAGTGCATTCATTCTTTTTAAGAATTTACCAGCTTGCTAATTTGTCCGCTCCTACAGTTTTTGCTGTCTCTCTAATAGGTTTATTTTGGTTTTTCTGCATAATAATGACCTCCTTCACTCGTGCTGACATCTCTTTGAAGATGAAAGAAAAGAAAGCTATAAAACTGAAAGTCAATATTTTGAATGTATTTCAGATATTACGTCTGCTGCTACAGCTGAAAGTCTGAATAAAATCTTGGCTGTTTGATTAAAAATCACCTACAAGAACTGTCTTTGTGCAGCGAATTATGGACCTAACTTTATTTCTCAGAGTTCAGAGTAAAGAGTTTTATTTGTTTACTTATTTTTTCTTTTTTAAATTCTATGCTCTTGTAGTATAATATGACATGATAGGGATAAATTAAATGTACATTAGCATCATTCATTCATTTCTTATTTTCCTTGTGTGATAGACAGTGTTACCAGGGGTTGCTCATTTCCTTTGGGCCAGGACTCTGGCATTAAAGTCACAATACATACAGCAGCAGGTTGTGTTTCATCCACTTTATCATAATGTGATATGAACACTTTTGGAGCATGACGTGTGGTCAGTTAATGGGTTGTGTTTCAGTCTATTTGTGTGTAAGCCTTCTGAGTGTGGCTTGTTTTACCTCTATCATCCACAGGGAGTGTGTTCCCGCCTTGAGGAAGGTGCGAGTAACGAGGAACAATTTGGCCACTTGCTGCAGCGCTGTTGCCACAAATTGATGTCCCTACAGGAAAGGATATCAGCCTGTCAAGGCCAGAAAGAAAACTCAGCAGGAACAAACACTGACATAGCAGCTCTGGAGGTGAGATGCATTAAGTAAACAGACCAGATGAGCTGTGTACAAGCTCTTACATTAAAAAAAATCATTGTTTAACAATATTAAAAAAGAATTTACACTGAAGAAATGTTGGATATGCAAAAATGTAATCATCTATCAGGGGTTTCTCCTATAGTCACTGTTTTTGGGGGTTTTTTGTCACTGTTTTTAGGTTTTGCTACAAGAAGTAACTGGCACTGAAAAAGATCTTCTTCAGCTTGTAACTCTCAAGGACTCCATCACAGTTAGTTTAGCAGCTGAGGCCCAAATAAGTCTCACCCAACAAGTCAGCAACCTTCAAAACCACAAGAGGGCACTAGAGAGTAAAATCAGAGAGACTCTGGCACAGCTTCAAGTGAACAGTGATGAAAGCATTCAGCGAGTTAAAAAAGAAGCCTTGTATGTGCAGACAGCTCTTAAAGACCTGGCTGAAGGTGTCTGCAATCTTTCCAATACCCATGAAGCTTTGCCTGATATCAGCCAGCTGAAACAACAGTGGTGTATGATACAGGTAACATGAACATATACTTCAAAATGTTGATATATATCTGAAAAATAAAAATTGGAAAAAGACAGCTCACAATATTTAAACAGAAGGACTTGTGTGTCTCTCAGAGCTGTGATAGCAGCCTGACAGAGCTGGCAGCAAGAGCTGAAGACCTGCAGAGGGCCAGAGAGTCGACCAGCACACAGGAAGCCCTTCCTGCAGATATCATTTTGACTGTCAGTGCCATTTCTGAAGACCTTGGCAGGTGCTTTACTTCATTCTAAAATGGAATAATTAATCATTCCTGTATTTATTCATCTTATCAACTGAATATGCAGTGCTAATTGTGAGAAATGATTTGTTAACTTTGACTTTTAGAAATTTCTGGGGATTTTAAGACTGCTCTCAAAGTAAAATGAAGATGAAAATATTAATTTAGTATCAAGAAAACAATTAAAGTGGCCTACCAACAGATAACAAGAAAAGACTTGTGCGAAACTTGCACTATTTGAAGCAGAACGTAACTTGGGTTGATGGTGAACATGACTTAGTTCATCATCAGTATTGTTGCAGTGAAGATATATGAGGGTTTACACATCCTCTGAATATGTGAGGGAATATGAGGGTTATTTTGAAAATGCACTCGTTCTAAATACTGTACGGCTCATTCACCGCTTGTGGTCTCGCTCCAGCCTCAGGTCTGTTTTTTTGCAAAAGAAGCAGGATTTTGCAGAAAACACTGCAAACAGAGTGAGAGAGCTCACCAACCAGATGCAAGAGTGGTGCCAAAGAGTACAAGCTGAACCATCAACGCATAGCCAGGTAAAGCTCAGCGTGTTCAGTATTTTTTTCTGATACATGGAATAAATAAATTAATTAATTAATTAATTAATAAACAAAAGTTTCAAAACAAATGTAAGCTTTGGTTCATATGTCTGCCTTTTGTTTTTTAAAATCTGCAAATGAATGCCTGAGTGAGTAGCCAAAAGTATTCACTCACCCATCCAAATCATTGAATTCAGGTGTTCCATTCACTTCTAAAGGTATATAAAATCAAGCACCAAGGCATGCGGATTGCTTCTACAAACATTTGTAAAAGAATGGTTTGCTCTCAGGAGCTCAGTGAATTTCAGCATGGTACTGTGACAGAATGCAACATGTATAGTCTTGAAATTTCCACAATACTAAATATTCCAGTTATCTGTTCATGGTGTAACAAAGATGAAGTGATTGGGAATGACAGCAACTCATCCACAAAGTAGTAGGACACGTAATATCCTCGAACGAAATTAGCAGATGCTGCATAGTGCGCAGAGATCGCTAGCTTTCTGCAGAGTCAATCCTAAAGACCTTTAAACTTCATGTGGCCTTTGGATTAGCTCAAGAACATCCTTACATCAGCCTTACATCACCAAGCACAATGTAAAGGGTCAGATGCAGTGGTGTAAAGCATGCCGCAACTGGGCTCTAGAGCAGTGGAGACATGGAGAGAGTGATTGGTGGACGGAGGATTGTGGTGTGGAGTTGTTTTTCAGAAGTTGGGCTCGGCTTCTTAGTTCCAATGAAAGGAACTCTTACTACTTAGGAATACCAAGATATTTTGGGCAATTTAATGCTCCTAACCTTGTAGGAACAGTTTGGGGATGGGCCCTTCCTGTTCCAACATGTCTACATGGTCCATAAAGACATGGATGAGCAAGTCTGACATGGAAGAACTGGCCTGTACAGAATCATGGCTTCAACCCGATAGAACACGTTTGCGATGAATTAGAGCAGAGACGGCAAGCCAGGGCTTCTCATCTAACATCAGTGTTGACCATCACCTTGGTCAAAAATGTATATGTATAGAACCTATATGTGTTAACACGCCTTCTTTGCCACATATGCACCCTCTTGTATTCAGAGAGTCATGCATGGTGAAGAATGTGAAAAACACTTGAATATTTCTGTATAAATGTTATGTTTGTCTAAACGAACAGTTTGTCTGCACTCTCCATCTCAGCAAATCTCCCTGCAATATCTCCCCACAATACCGACACTTTATTACAGCTGTAATATAACAGGACATGGTTGGGCTGTTTGACCACTGTATTGAAGCTGCTGTATTCTCCCTGCTGTGTATTTACAGTGCACCTGTCATAATTGATATTTCATGTCATCTTTCGTTTCTCTAGCATCAGTAAAGTGTCTCCTTAAATGATAGTGTATTATAACTGAACCGGATCAGTACATCTTCTGTCATATGGATTAGGGGATAAGCATATTGGGAAATACAAAAGTAATTCAGGTGGAAAAAACACCTTGACTTGTCGCTTGTTGTTGACACAGAAGCAAAATTACAGTGAGTGAGATCTCCCGTGGTGAGGTTAAGCAGTCTTAAAAGGCACACTGTGACCTCAAACCAAAACAATCGGGATCAATAAGAGTTTACAGTTAGATAAGATACGAATCTTGATTAAACCAGATGTTTTTGCAGTGCGTGGTTTCTGTTTTACCCTTCTTTTTTTTTAGCTTGTGTATCTGTCTGTGCTGTCACAGGGAGCTCTGGATGAAGGTTTGCAGCTTCAACAAGCACTTTATAATGTACTCTCAGAGCAAGATTTTCTACTTAATTGCCTGGGAACAAATGTGGCACAGGAATTGGAGAAAAATGCTTCAGGTGCACTCACTGAAAGCCAGTCTGCACTTGAAACCCAATCTAAACACCTGGTGAGTGTCTCCCTTGTCATAGAAATGTACAGTTTGGTGAATTTATGGCCATAACATTACTATTGTTTTTAATATTGTTTATTTCAAAGGTCATTCGCGTTCATGGCAATGTGCAACTGGAAAACAAAGATTTGCCAAGCAGAAGTGAACAAGACAGTCTAAGAAATGAAAGTGGAGCACCTCATTTGGCATCAAGTGATAAAACTACAGCAGTGGGTCTTACAGCTTCGCCTTTCTCTTGTGCACCACACAGCCAGGAAAACTCTGAAACTAATCAGAATGACAACAAAAGTCAAACCAAAGGCACCAAACTTCATACAGAAGTATCAGGAGGTTCAAATGTGGAAGCCGATGCCACAAAACAAGAACAAGCAGCCGTGGTAAAAACTGAAGATGATGCCTTAGCCACATGTTCAGAAACTCCCAATGTTTTAAAGACCCAGCTAGAATCTCGCCACTTAACACCACAAGAATTACACTTGAAGTCTTATCTTGGGTTAAAAGATAATCGTGCACTCAGGGCACTTTCTGGAAATGACAGAGGGGCATTAGTGCCAGACTCACATCCTACGCTTAACAAAAGCTTAATAGCTCAGGAAGAAAACACACCATTGCAGAGTGACACCACCTTCACCGCTGTCTCAGAATTCTCAGCTGTAGGTGCAGACAACACTAAAGCAATCGATTCAGCACACTGTGTCACATCCTTGATAGAATTACCACCAACAAAGCCAGACAACTTCCCCACTACTGCCTCTGAACATACTGTGTCTAATCATCTAGAACCACAATTGGAGACATTCAAGGCAAATACAAATGCTCAGGGAAAACACTGTAAGGACGATGGTGTCGTGTTCACTGTTGTATTGGATATGGACCCACAGGACATACAGCAAAGGGACAATTCTGGTTTATGCTCCCAGGAAGCGAGGTTCTCGGATGAAAAAAACACACAATATTCAGGTACAGGATTCCCAGAGATGAAAACTGAAGTCTTTATGACGTCAAACAGTCAGGAATCAGACAAAGGATTGCAACAGTGCACATTTGAAGCACAATCAGAGACTTGTGAGGCAGCCGCCGATGTGCAAGAAAAGGAGAATTTCTCTAAATGTGTCAAAAGTAGCCCAGCAAAGGTATTTACCATAGTGTTAGACATTGAGCCGCAGCCATTCGACACGCAGAAACGTGAAAAAGCCAACAGCCCTGATTTACTCGGATATTCACAGGAAACACAGTTTTCTAATGCTAGGCCTGCAGAGGTTTCCAGCAGAGCATTTCCTCAGAATAAGTCAGGGCACTTTACCACATTAATTAGTGCTGGATCAGATGAGGTTATCTTCCCAAACTCTTGTACAAGTCCTGAATCAAACCCCTCGGTGTTAGTGAATACAGTTTTGGAAGAAGCAAACTGTTCAAGTGCCAAATTACCATGCAGAGAAAACCACAAAACCCATGGTTTAAAGCTTAACAAGGTGTCGAAATCCTCTAAATCATGTTGCGCTGTTGCTGAATGTCAGCATGCTGGTGCACAGACAGCAGAAACAACATTTCCAGATGTCAAATTAGAGGAGACAACAGATTTCTGTGACTCTGGGGAGCAAACAGAGAGCACAGTGGATGATTCTGTGGAAAGTGGGGAGGCCTTAAATGGCACACATATATTTGCTTCTGGCAAGAAACAAGTGACACCTGATAGCACTGTATGTAACACAGAAGCAGCATATGAGGAGGTGCCAAAGGGAGAAAACACAGAGGAAGCAAATGAATTTGAAAGCACAGAATGTAAAGTTTCAGAATTGCCAGTAAAACGAGACATTGCTTCGCTTCCAAAAGACAAAAATGAGGGGAAGTTGCCTGCAGCACTAGAGGACATGGGAGTAACACAGGAACAGGTAGGTGCCATTTGAAAATTTTACTGACTGGATTTTTCCTCACAGTTCTGCTCTTTCCGGACTTAATATGTCTAAGAAGCTAGGCAATCGACATATATATATATATATATATATATATATATATATATATATATATATATATATATATATATATATATATATATATATATATATATATATATATATATTCTAACAGACAGGCATTAAAAGCCATTATGTTTTTCTAATTTTTTTTTCACTTATCATCATCAGTGGTAATTTGGTTAGATGCTGTAATTCTGGCATAGCAGGTGGTAAACCAGCAGGTGGCTGGAAAGACTGGAACTCCCCCTGTTTGCAGTTAGAAGGCGTCAGTGACTGTAAATACCTGTAAATAAATTCAGAGCTGCTTAATGCTGTGATCTGTAAGCTGACAGTCTCTGGAACTTTCCATAAAAAGTGTTAATTTGCATTTGAACTTCCTGATGATGAATAACCCAGACTTTCTAGGTGATTCATCTGTACCTTTTTTCTAAAATTACATGAAGCTTGTTTGACATTTAACAACCATTGTTATTTCCCTATGTTACCTTAACGCTAGAGAATATGTGTGTGGGAGAGAGAAGCTGTGTTTCTGACATTTTGCAACTGTGAAGTTATCAAAAAAGTTTGTCCTAAATTTAGTGGGAATTTGTGTTCTTTAAATACATTTTTTCTTTTCACACTTTCCATTCAAATGCCACCATTTTGCTCAAATCCCTTCAAACTTCTTTATGGGAAATTCACAGTGAAACGAATAAACTGGCTGTCACTGTGTTTTACACAAACTAAAGTTATGCAGCATGCAAGTACACACATTTGCAAGCCTCCACAAGATTTTTGGGATTTTCTTGTGATATCAGCTGCATGCCTGTGCCCTGCTTGCAGCAGCTCCAAAAGAAGATAAGACATTAGATACGACAGACAAGAGGATGAAAAAAGGTGTAAATGAAACTGACACCAGGCTTGGAATCATATTTTTAAGACAACTCGATGTTTTCATTATCGGCATAAGTAAAGCATTTTTAATAGAACAGTCAGTTACAAAGTTCCCAGATTATTACACAAGCACATTGACCATCTGACCTTGTCATAACTTTCACAGGACTGCAATTCTGTGAAAACTCAGCACACACGTAATGTTTTCACATAAATTAAAAGGACAAATAAAAGCCACGTTGTTTATTTATAATTGGATGCACTTGATTAACTGGTCACCAGCAAGTGTGACCTCTGCTATAAAAGCAGAAGTTTTGGGCACTTTGCTCATCTGGAGCATTCAGGTGTGTGTTAACACAATGTACTGTAGCAACTGTAGCAACAACTTCTCAAGAGTGGACCAGCAAATTCAATCAAAGGTCACACCATGTAATACTTAATACTTACTTAACAGTTGGTGGATTAATCCCTGACTTCTCCAGTTTGCATGGCTAACATCCTAGGGCAAGACACTAAATCCAGGTTGTTCTCTGATGCATTCGTTGGAGTTTAAATATCAGGCAGAGACTTAAGCATAGAAAAAAGTGCTTGTGTGAATGAGACATGTTGTGTAAAGTGCTCAGGTAGAATAGAAAAGCGCTACATAAGAACCAGTCTATTTACCATGTTACATTTCATCACATAACATTAGAAAAACGACTAAACAAGTATGGCCTGTTTGGAAATGATGCCAGGAGTTTATAAAGTTTAAGTTTATAAAGCTGCATGTGAACAAACCACAAGACTTCTGGAACAATGTCCTTTGGATTAATGAGACCAAAAGATGTTTGGCTATAATGCAAAGCACCACATACCAGTTATTTGTCAAATAACTCATATCATTTGTCAAGCACAACATTGGAGGGCTGATGATTTGGGCCAAAGGACCCGGGCACCTTGCATTCTTTCACTCAACTGTGAAATCTTTGGTAAATAAAAGTATTCTAGAGCCAAATATGAGGCCATCTGCCTAACAGCTAAAGCTTGGCCACAACTGCCCTATGCAACGGGACAGTGATCCCAAGCACAGCAGCCAATCTACAACAAAAAGACCTAAAGAGAACTGTGCAGAAATGAATGGATGGAAACCTCAATGAAATTGAGGCAGTGCTGTAAAGGAGAGTGGAGTAGAATTCCTCTGAAATGATGCAAGAGACTGATAAAGTCATACACAAAACATTTACAACCACTCATTGCCGGTTGTGCACCATTTCATTGAAGAACATTAATGTTATTATAACATTTTGCCATTCAGGCAAGCTTGTGTTTGAGTGTAAAAAATTATCTTTTGTATTGTGCTAGAAACATAAAACGTGCAGGATGTTTTCATATCATCGTTCAGCTCCACCCTCCTGGTGGTATACACCTTAGTCATGTCCAAGATATTTTAAAAAAGCACCTCCCTGTTTGTAACCTAGCATCCCATGCCTTGTTTTAGTGTTTGTTTTCTTGTCTAGGCAAGCTATAACAAATCATTTATTTCCTAAAAGAAGTTAGCAGGAGAGCATAAAAGGAGCCCTTGTCCCCCAGGGCAGACTGCTTATTTCTCAGGCACATTCTTGTGTTAACTGTACCGACTCGCCGGGCTACCGTCAAACGTAATAATATTTAGCACTGGTGGAGCAGGGAGAGAACAGGAAGTTCTGTCATTATGCACAGACAAACATGTGGGAAGAAGAAAGCTAAAATGTGACACCACCCCTGTCTTCTGTGTCTTCAGCGTCAGATCCCAGAGAGCATGGAGCCTGAGAGGACGGCCCCGGGTTCACCAGCTGATCTGGGTTCTAAAGAGACACCAGGTGGACCGGCAAACTCTGGAAAAGAAAAGCACACCATGCAGGATATTTTTTCTGATATCCAGAATGTGGTGGAAAGAAGTAACATAATAAATGTGAGTATCAACCAGTTTTAATTATAATAATATACTGCATTACTGTAGGCTTGCTGTGCTGAACATTTAATAAATGCTACTTGTAAAAGTCAGAACAAAACATTCGGACTGAGGGAATTAAAGTTAAGTGAGCTTTACTGTTTATATTTATGTCATAAATCTCATAAATCTGCATTAGCAAATAATACATAGCAAGATAGCATGGAAATATAACATGCATCTATATATTTTTTACTTTTTCTGTGTGATTTTCAGTACAGATGCATGTGTCTAAAAATAGCAAGTGCATGGGACAGTGAGCAGATAAGAAAGGCAGTGTTTTGATTGATGCCTGTGTGTTCCCTTGATGCTACTGACAGGAAGTATCTATGAGATACAATGATTTCCTGTTTGTAGTTAGGAAGTCTAATTGCACACAATATACAGCTGTTGGATTTTTTTTTAGCTTCCATCATCCTAGTTTGAGTGTTTGTTCACGGAAAGCTGAAATAGTTTATAAATTGACAATGATAATTAATCACAAAGATCCCTGGTAAAAGTTATAAATGTTATAACAGTGTAAACCAACCAGACTAAACTAGATCGCTATGATAATTTATATTGAATGTTTGTATTTGCTGTCTTTACAATATATACACAGTTTCTTGGTTTTCTTGGTTTCACTGCCCTATCTGTTATTACAGCTATGTCCTTTCAGTACATGTTTTTTTAAACATAATTCTTCAGTCCATTTTTCCCAGCTGTATAATGTGGTAAACAATTCTGGATTACTTAAATGTAGCTATTTTATATTATTTTTTCACTTACATTACTTTCTGTAACATAATATTTTTTGTGTCTAACTCTTGTATTGCTCTTTTTTTTTTTAGAGAACACCACATATAGATTTAAACTGGTATCTGAAGTCTTCTCCTGGTGAACAACAGATTCAGTTGGTACGAACTGTTCAAAAGATTCTCGCATGTCGATATCAACCAGCCCAACTCAGTGTCATAGCTATGACCAAACAACTGGAGGAAGCAAAGGTATACACTCTAGTTGTATTTACGTCTTTCTTGCAAGAATATGCAGATTTGTTAAAATTAAAAAATGCACAAATATCTATAAATGTCTCATCTGTGTACTGCAGGAGTACCAGCGCACTGTGCAGGAACAAGTTGCTACTTTAAAAAACTCAGGTGCCTCTAAGGCTTGTGAACCAAGTGCCTTAAACAGTGCTGCAGGCCAATGGAGCGCAGCACTGCTAGATGCTTCTGCCACAGTGCAGGTCAAAGCAGCACAACTGGAGCAGGTCAAACAGTACCACAAGCAGATGAAGCTCACCAGAGCTTTTCTGGAGGTTATAGCCGCTGAGGAGGAAAAAACAAGCTTGTGAGTAAACTTGTGAGCTGGATTTTGTGCACTTGGCATTTGATACTGTTAACTAATTGTTGTTTTTTTGTTCTGGATTTCGTTAGACACTCTTTGGGAAGCAGTGCACTACAGGCTGAAAAGCTTCATGTGCTCCTGCAAACAATGGAACACAAGAAAGCTATGATGGAAGGTTTGCTACGCTTAAGTAGACAGTTGTCAGTGCACTTGAGTGACACTGAAAGTTCAGGTGCTCTTCTTGGTCAGCTTGGAAATGTTCAGGAAGAATGGCGGCTTCTAAAAGGAAGTATCAAAAGAGCTCTGCGGCATGCCTCCAACTCCACCTGTCAATCCTCCCTTCTTTTGAAAGAAGCCGAACAGCTAAAAGCCAAACTCGAAGCTCTCCAGAAATCCGACTGTCAAAACCTTAACAGCAAAAGTGCCTTGGAATGTGTTTGTCTGACCACAGACCTAAAACTGTATAACCAGCTTTACATACATTTACAGTCCCAGTCAGATGCTCTCAACAATTTTTCTCTAGGTCAGAAGGAGAAAGATGAAATCGAGCATAGTCTTCAGGAATTGGCTTCCTTGCTCGGGGTCACCAAAAAGAAACTTGATTCTGTCACACTTAGCTGTGGTGACAGTTCTCCAACTAAGATCAACAAACAGCTACGAGACTTGATTGTATGGGCTAAGCAGGCAGAAAATCATATCTCTATTGGGAAAAAGTTAGCTCTTTTCCCAGAGGAGGCTCGTATTCAGATTGTCGAAATGAGGAAATTTCAGGCTGATATTTTATCTAGACAGTCCAAGATGAGAGTACAAGTTGACGAGATGAAAGACTTGGCCTCTAATATGGAAAATGAAGAAAGTGACCAAGTGTTGAGGACAGTAGAAGACCTTTATGAAGCTATTGCTGACAGTTTGGATCTTGTTCTTGACACCATGGAAAAAGATCTTAAACAGAGAGAGAAACTGTTATGCGAGCTTGCTAGCATGGATGCCTGGTTAGCAGAAACGCATGCTAAAAGAAACCCCTGCGCTCACATTGAGAATATTTCAAAAGTGGACCTCAAAAAGCTAGAGAACGACCTGAAAAGTCATGAATTAGCCACAGTGGATATAGAGAGCCAGCTAGAACTGGTGGAAGTGATGTCAGAAAGTTGCAGGAAAATAGCCATAGGGTTGAGTCCAGCAGAGAGCCGCTATCTTGTCAACAGACTTTCAGGCCTTTGGACAGAATTAGATGGATTGCTAGCTCATGAGAAAGCCACCAGCTGGGAATTAAAGGAGCTGATTCATGAGTGCACTACTTCAGATGAAGAGTTATCTTCCATTCAGGCTAGTTTAAAGCAAATTTCTGCTGATCTAGAGCAGCTGAAGATCCCTTTGACCCAAGAAACCCTTTCAGTGATTGCACAATGGAAACACATGCTAATGGAGCATCAATGTCAAATCCAGGAGCTTCAGCATTGCCTGGAGCCCAAGCGAAGCTCTGTTCTGTGTTTTATCGGGGAACTGGAAGACCAGTTCAAAGCTCTTAGCATAAGTGCCTTTGAACAAGAAAAGTTTCTGCACCTAAAGACACAAATGGAGGAATCTAAAGATATTGTCAAAGAGCAAATCCAGAATGCCAAAAACAAAGCACTCGGTGTGGATGAGAGGTTTAAACTATGCCAAACAGTCCTCGTTGAGATTCCTTTAGTCAAAACACAAAGTCAAGAAGCAACAGATCAACTGGAGGTTATAGCTCAGGAGTTGCACCCATCTGTTCTTCATTTAGAGAGGGAAAGGATTCATCATATAGTTGATACTTTGGAGTCTTGGGAGACTCTTGGCACAGATGATATCAAAAACCTAGAAGCTCAGCTCCTGCTAGGTTTACAGTTTGACTCAGAGCTTCCTGCTTATATAGAACTCTTAGAAAGCACAAGAGTCGAGCTGGAAGGAACTGAACCAGTCAGTCCAGAAGAAACAGCCATAGATATTGCACTACAACGATACTGGGTCATTTGGCGAAGTATGGAGTCTGGGATGCGAGTTTTGGAAAATCTGGGACAGAAAGAAAAAACTGACCTGAGGAACTACAAGGAACTATATTCACTTCGAGATTCAGTCATGCAAGAATGTCACTCGCAGATGGTAAGCTTAAATTATTTAGATATTTCATATATAGTTCATATTTTGGGTTCATGTTTGGGTGTTTTCAAAAACTCTTCTTTATTGTGTAACATCTGTTCAACAGGTCATGCTATCACAAGCTAGAGATTCCTTGAAAGATTATCACTGGGCTGCTCAAGGAGCAATAGGCTTCCTACACAATGCTGAGGCAACATTCTTGTCAGCTACTGGAGGGTTTTTGGATTGTGCTGAGGAACAAAGACAGACCCAAGAGGCTTTAGAAACTCTTGAAAAAGGTTTTCACGCTCATATTTGCCACCTTGTTGAACGGGTACCTCGTGAACCCTGCCTTTCCTTCCCAAAGACCGAGCAGCTCCACATCAACATCCTCAGCCAGCTAATGGTTGGAAGAGCCATACTGGAGGCCCAGGCGCAGCTCAGGCTTGAGACCTTGCAAAGGTACTTGGCTGTTCTCAATTTCTAAATGTAAATCTCTGTACCTTTGCGTCTTATGTATTTTCTTCACATTTCTTGTTCTCATAGGTGTGAATTGAGACAGCAAAGTCACCAAAAGTGCCACAAAGACATTTGTCAACATCTTTCACAGTTTGAGGAAAGGCTTTCAGAATGTGCTGCAGAACATGTGACATCATATGACAAATGTGTTGCCCAACAAAGAAGAGCTCAGGTAGGTTAGAGTCAGCTTTATGTCATTATCTCTACGTATTGTATCTGTTTGAACCTGGCATTTAATCACTTTGACAGCATAGAATTGTTAACTGTTTAGCCATGCTTGCAAAAATGCTTTAAGAAAGACAGTGCTAGTCTAGCTGACTTAAAATATTTCATTATCTGTCTGACTTTCATGATTTTAAATTTTAACTTTCATTACATTTTCAAGCTTCTGATGGAAGATCTTCACGGTCTTGCTGGGAGGATAGACGACCTGAGAGCTGTTTGTCCAATGCAGGGTTGTGGGGTTGGAAAGGATGGTGAGGTTGGTGCCCTCTGGAGGCACTGGTTGTCCTTACTTCGTGATGTTGGCCTCCTGATGGTACGCATAGAGCAGAGAGGAGAGGAGTGGAAAGACATTACTGCAAGCGTAAGTTTAAATCTCAATAAAGCCTTTCGTACATAAAAAAAAAACAAATAAATGGCAAATTAAAACTGAATTAATATTTTTTACCTCTTTTGAAACTTTTGCTTTTCACTAACCAGAACTTAGTATGTGAAATGACTTTTACTGTTTTCTGATTAAAAAGACAGAGACGTGATCCATAGATATTGATGCTTCAATTTGATTTTCTTAGATGGAGCAGTGCTGCAGCTTTTTAGCCAGACTTCAGGCGGAGGTTCGAGACCCCACCACTGTGAACTTCACTGGAGAGGATCCACAGGAGCTTCTCGCCCTGGCTGAGATCCTTCAGACAGGTTTGGAGCAGGAGCAGCAGGACCTGGCCTCCCTGGAGCATCGACTGGAGCACGCCCTGAGCTTATCAAGTTCCCCAGGGCCTATTGGCAAAAAGCTGGTGAAGATCCAAGATAATGTCAGGAGGTGGGACTTCTTTAATATACATTTAGAAAGTGATTATTTATTTATGTCGAGTATGCTGAGAAGATACTTTTTTGCCCACAGCTTAAAAGAACGAAACCTGCTGGTTGTAGCTGCAGCCCAGGCCGAGGAGAGAGAAAGACGACAAGTTCAAGAAGAGATGGGACAGATTCAGAAACACGTGTTTCTCATTCTTCCGGCACTGGAAGCATGTTTGAATCCAAGCGAAAGACAGGTGGGCTTCGTCTTTTAATGTTTGAAACTTGGTATTTGAGATTTTATAGAGAGAGATATTAAAAAACAACAATAATATGGCTTCTTATATGCATGTAATAACAAGTAATCATCTTTAAGTGTTTAACATGTCCAACTTTATTATTGTCATTATTCATAAATGATGAAATATTACTTTCTTATGAGTGTTAGATTTGAAGTTGTTCACATTATAGTGAGAAATTCAAGCTATATAACAGTCAAGTTGCAAATTACACAATTTAAACTGTTTTTTTTAGGTACTCTTCTGTCCAGGTCCTCTCATTTGTAAAAAATCAGGGGTGCAGTAGAGTAGAGGGAGTAGAGTATTAAATGTCTGACCCACACTCCCAGTCTCTGTCTGATTCCTGTATTTTTTGTCCTTTCCACACTGACAGGAGCTTAGAAAGGAGTTGTCTTCCCAGAAGACCAAGCTTAAGTGCATCACAGACAGTGTGCAGAGCCGATACACAGAGGTTCCTGTGGATATAGGCAAGCAAATACAGGATCTCCAGATGTCTCTGCAGAGAGCAGAAGAGAAGGTGACAAGAAAATTGATTTCAAACTGTTGAGATCTGTTACTGACAGATAAATGATCTTAAGCTAAAGTCCGTTGGTGCAAATGTGTTTGTGTATGTGTCACACAGCTCATAGAGAACAGCCTCGTTAAGAAGCTGGCTAGCAGAGTGCTGGAGTTGGGTTCTGGCATGGAGAAGGTGAAAGCATTACTGGAGCAGAGAAGTCCAACAGTCAGTGAAGCTCAGAATGTCCTGAAGGTGTGTGTATTCCTTGTTTTCTGTTTGCTTGTGTGTCCACGTATGAAAAATAAATAAACCCACTGTTTAATTATGTCTTGTTAACAACTTTTTAAACTTTCTGTATTTTCAGTGCTGACTGTTTGTGTGTCCATCTGTCAGTGAGATTATGCAAAAGCTTCTCAGCTGAAATTATTCAAATTAGTGCAGAGGCAAAGAAAGAAGAGAAAGTGATCTCGCTCACTTTCATTTATAGTATTTTTGTAGGTTCTCAGTCATCCAGATCAGTAGTAGCAGTCTGAAAAAAAGCCAACCAGACTTCTTTAAATTTATAAAGATGCATCACCTCTCACTCACAAAAATGTGGATCATTACCACTGTGAGACCTTCCCCTACCTTTTTTTGTGACCTGTTGTGAGTGGGTGGGGAAGCATCTGGGAAGGGATCTAAGGATTGCATTGCATCTCTGTTCAGTGATAGTCGTTCCTTTACTCCTCTTTCAAACTATCTGTCTTTGGGATCCTCGAAAGTGTGACCTTTACCCATTAAGTGTAGTTGTAGAGCTGAGTCTTGTCTTTTTGAAGTGCCTCTTCTGTGTTGTGCCATATATTTGTGCAGTAGCTGTTTTGGTTTCTCCTATATAAAGTTACAGGCACACCTCACTGTACTGCACAGCATACATGTTGTTTAGTTTGCGTTTGGGAGTTTTGTTGTTGCAATGAACCTGATGAACCAGTCTTTTACTGTGAAATTCAACTTTGAATTCACAGCTCTTTACTTATTATCATTATTATCTTTACTTATAAAGTATGCTATAATTTGAGTAACTATTTAACTTCAGATCTCATTTGAAAAGTTACAAGTTGTATAGCTGACTAAGATAAAGTCAGATTTTCTTCAACTTCCAGCCACTTTGAGTGACCTCCACAAGCTGTTTGTCAATTTTATTCAAGCCAAATGAAACAGCTACAAATTCCTAAGAACTAATGCTAATCCACATTACCGTCTTGTTCTTCAGCATGTGTGGGATGAGCTGGATGCCTGGCACAGCAGCTTGATGCTCCTGGAGAGCGAGGTGCAGGATCTTGCAGAAGAGCAGCCGGATCAAGCCCAGCTTCTTATTGACCAGCTCACACAACCCCAGCAGCTCTACCAAGATGCAGCACAGATGGTTGAGCAGCGTACAACCTTTCTCAGCAAGGTCTAGTGCCACTACTATTGCTGCTCACCAATATAAATATATTAAATACAAATCATTTGTAGGCTACATATGCTTAATTTATTTTAGCTTACCACTCCATTTGACTGAATGCTTCATTTTCCATATATCGTCTTTTATGTTAGATCCCAAAGTGTCTTCAGGAGTTAGAAGATATTCTGCACAGCGCCACCCGCTGGTTAGGTGAGGCCCAGTCATGGCTCAGTGCTCCCTGCTCATTCACAACAGCAAAAAGCCTCCACAATCATGCAAAGTCCCTGCAGGTCAGTGAAGAAGCACGCTAACTTAATTCTTTTGTTTATATCTGTTTTATGTAATCTTCATGTCTTTATAGTTTCATTTTTTCCTACATGTATCCATAGATTGTATCCTCCAGTAAACCTCTGTATTTAGGCCTGTATTAAAATGCATTGCCATTCCATGGTCACAAACAATATTATAGTGTAGTATAAGTACTATAATAGTATAATAATATAGTATATATTTCTTATATATTTCAAAATTAACTTTACAAATTGCCTCACAATGGCAATGAAACAGCATATACAAGTCATAAAATATCAACATAATATTAAAATCAAATAAAAGTAAAGTAAGTAAAGTAAATCAGAAAACTATACAATCTACTATGTTTATTATGTTAAAGGTGTGGGAAACAACTTTAATTTGACTTTGACATTGGATAAACTGAGGTACTGTACCAAGGTGAAGTTTAGGATAATAAAGATCATTTTTGAACTGTGACTCATGCAAAGCTACCTGAGTAGAGTCCAAGAATAAACATTTTGATCTAAAAAACAAACCTAAGGGGTTCCCTTTAACAAATGTTTCTTGTTAAATTTAAATGAGATTTAAATTTCTGATCTACAGCTGGTCCTGGATGACTCTGAGATGATCAGGGGGAACCTGCAGGATTTCAGGTTGGTGCTGGGTGAAATTTCTGCGGTGTGTGACATCAGTGCCCAGGAGGAGAGGCTGGAGCAAAACGACCAACAAGTCCTCAAAATGCAAGGCAGCATCCTCGAGCCACTGGAGCAGCTTTTGCAGGCTGTTGTAGTAAGAATGTTAACACTTCAGACTTTTGGGTTGTTAGCGATATCAAGTGTTCCAGTTTGGGGCACATTGAGTGGAATTTCTGTACTTGCATTGTAGCTGGATTTTTGAAGATTGCAAGCATTTACAGTACAGACAGCAGAAAGTGTCATAAACATTAGTTATAATGGTGGGCATATACAACAGTGTTCATACAAAGCTAAATGTCTAAGACAATTTTCATTTCAGGTGGTGGAGGACATGGAAGCTGAACTTAAGACTGTGGAGAAAAATGTGCTGAAAATCAGAACAATTTTATCCTCCATGGACGACTCCAATATGTCCCTGACAGAACATTTGCACAACAGACAGGTACAGCAATGCAATTAGATAGTGATTTATTTATTTTTTAAATAGTTTAGTGTGGTCGCAGTAGTACCGGTATAATAATAGTAATATTACTGTTATTACTAAACTGAATGGCACTGAGAGCAATTTACAAGGAAATAAATTGAATGAAATACAACATAAAAGATGACATCGGTGTAATTAAAACACTTGTATTTACACTGCTCAGTGTTCCTGGATCAACTCATTTAAAGGGTGTGTCTGATTTTACCATCTTGGTTCATTTGTATGAAGCACAGTTAATAAAAGCAGTTTGTCCACTTTGATGATTTTTGAAGACAAAATAGACCTACTGGAGTATAAATTGATCTGTGGTTATAAAAACACGTAGGACAACCAGAAGATTTCTCAATAAGAAGTTTAGAAACAAATGCAGCGCATTTCTTTCAATCTTTACTAGAAACATGTAAATATGTATACAGTGAAATATAAAGCAGTTTAAGCTACAAATGTTTGTAAATGTAAAGAAGTGGCAGTGGCATAGATGAATGCTTAAACCTATCTGCTATCTCTCTCATATATATGGGGGAAAATGTCAAACTAACAGTTTACACGTGTTTCAGGTGATCCAAGATAATTTGTGCTCAATGCAGAGGATGTTAGAAGATCTAGAAAAATGCAAAGGAGAGCTTCACATCCCACAAAGAGCAGAAGAAGGACTTCAAGTCTACTCCAAAGCCAGGCTGCTCCTGCAGTCACTCGAGGAGCTGGAACATCTCACACAGCAACAAGCCTCTCTGCTCGAGGTACAGCATGTCTGAATCCTAGCACACAGGCAAAAATAAAGATTTTGTTCTGCTATAAAAGAAAAAAATGGTCCAACAAAAGGTGCTTATGATGCTGTCCTTACTTTGCTGATATACTTTAATGTTGCACTACTGTATGAAGCAACACTCATTCTTGTCGCCAACTGGATCCTTGTTTCAACACAGTGGATTTGTTTTTTTATGAGCCTCTGTCACCGCTTCCATTCTTTCTTAAATGTTCTCGTCTCTTTGACTAACCTAGAACAAGATCAGAGAAGAGGAAGAAACAAGTGCGATTCTTGCAATCACAACAGGCTCTCATACTCCTGGACAAATGCAACAGCTGGACACACATCTAGTCCAGGTAACATTTAGCTAAATAACTAAACCAGCTAAACAAATCAAATAACACTTGTGTGGTCTTTGCTCTTTGCTGTCGTGATTGAAGTAAACCTTCTTCTAATCATTTTGTGCTTGCAGTTCTCAGCAGCTTTTGATCAAATTGTTTTGGGAGAGGAAAAACAAATCACAATGTAGAAGATTTCTTCTTATTGCCAAAATTTAAAAGTGTTCTTTGAGCTCAGAAACCCGGTAGAACTGGTGAATCATTCAAGTGCAGTGACTATCCCCCATTCACTCGCTTCACTCTATTATCTGGGATTAGATGAACCTTGCTGTTAGAATCCTGTGTGAGAAAAAAATACCATACCACCTTTATTTATAAAGCACTTTAACATAAAACCAGAGTTCACAAAGTGCTGTACATGCTAATAGCATAAGTAAAGAAAATTAAAATGAGATAAGTTAAAATAAAATAAATAACTAAAAACTAAAATAAATTGAAACATGTTAAAACAAATTGAGTCAACCCCTCTAATCAATGCCAAAGGCTTCAGCGAATAAATATGTTTTAAGAAGACTTTTAAATTCAGAAAGAGAAGAGGCCTGCCTAACATGCAAGGGTAGATCATTCCACAACTTTGGAGCAACTACAGCAAAAGCACGATCACCTTTAAATTTATACTTAGTTTTCGGTACCTTAAGGAGCTGCTGATTGGTGGACCTAAGGGAACGGGCAGGTGTATATGGTTGTAGTAGCTCCGAGAGATTTAAACGCAAATAAGAGAATTTTAAAAACAATCCTAAAATGTACAGGTAGCCCGTGGAGTGAAATTAAAATTGGGGTAATGTGCTCAGACTTTTTTGTTCCAGTTAAAAGACGTGCTGCAGCATTTTGCACAACCTGCAGGCGCCTAATGGACGCATCACTAACCCCAAAATAAAGTGCGTTACAATAATCCAGCCTAGAAGTAACAAAGGCATGGATTACTGTCTCAAAATGCTGTTTCGATAAGATAGGCTTTATTTTGGCTAATTCCCTCAAATGAAAAAAGCTAGATCTTACAACAGCTCTATAAAATAATTATACTGAGCTGTTCATCAGGCTCAAGGAAGTCCAAAAATCTTTGTTTTAGGGGGGAATTTCACTATTGTACTACGGTATTAAAAAGCTGTATAACTGTGTTTTGAGATTAAATTAAAGAGGTCTAACCTTATCCAAAAAGAAAATTATATTTGTAAAATTGCAGATAAAACTCAAAAAATAGAATGAAAGTGCAGGAGTAATGAAATGGTGACTGCTGCTAATAAAAACTTTAACTTCAATATTTACTGATATTGTTGTTAGATAAAGAAGAGTGATGAGAGTCGATAGAAAAGCAGTGTTTTCTTCCAGTTTTCCTTTAAATCACAAATTTGATCATATATCCACCCTTATCACTGAAAGCAGGGGGCTTTTGAGGTGTCTAACTCAGAGGAAGAGGAAGATGAGGATGACGAGAGTTGTCACTCGTCATCCTCTGACACACTAACAAGCAGTATTCCAGAGGTAAATCAGATGTAATTACATCACATGAGAGCATGTCTCTGGGTACCTCTGTCTTTTTGGTTTCATTCCACAATTTCACATTCATTATTTAAGCTCACTGACAGAATTTCAAGTAACACACCCACAGCAGCAGAACATGTAAGACTTAGCAAATATTTTCTAAAAATGCACAGGATTTTAGGTCCTTTGGAATGAAACTCTGAATGTCTTGGGCTTCCTCTACTCTAATTATTCCTTCTTTATTTGTTCCTTGTGGTCAATCCATCATATCATCTCATCAAATTAGTGACCATCAAAGATTTTCCTGAAAAAAATTATATAATGATTCTTAATTTCTTTTTATATAACATCCACATCCTTGCTGTACTTAGTTCTCTGAAAAGAAATTAGTTCAAGGGATGAAGATAAGAAAACTACTTGAGCTTGGTCCAAATTTTTTAAAGCAATTATAAGATTCTATGGCTGTATGAATATGGATCATTAAGGGTGTAGCTACTTTCTCCCATATTCTGATATCTAGTTTGAGGTCATCTTAATCACATTTACATGCTCATATTCATTAAGTTTCTGCCAAGTGACTATCTGATTAGATATTTGTGTTAAAGAGCTGTTGGAGTGGTGTGTCTAATTAACTGGCTAGTGAGTGAATGTATTGCAGTGGCACCCAGTGCAGATACTTTTTTCTTGCTCAGCTGTCAGGGTAAAACATCAAACAGTCTTTGCCTGGTGTACATAAATATGAGTATTACAAAAACTCATATTGAGAGAGAACATCGTCACAAAAGAGAAACATGTTCTTTCTAAAAACATTAACTGGAATATTACACTGACAGTGGATGCTAATGTTTCTTTTCTCATATTCATGCATCAGTATCAGTGAAAACATTGGCTTTGATTTGGACTCTTTTAAAGGATATTATATGTGTTGTATATTAAATTGTGGTTTCCACAGGTCTCCACATCTGTTGTCAGAGATCATTCATCTAAATAGTGATTTCAGGCATCCATCCTTCTACAGTATATAAACCTGAGCTCCACTCCTGCGAGCCATACTGCCAGATTCTTTTAGCCTGAATAAATTGAAGGATGTAGCTCAAGCAGTTTTCTACATAATAGAATTTTAAGATGGACCCTCAGAGATGATGCTAAAAAACATCTAAAAACACTCCCACCATCTCTCTTTCAATTGCTTCATTTTGACAAAAGAAATAATGACAGCAGGGACCTGAAATTTTGCAGAATTCCTATTAAAAAGTATATTTTTTCCCTGAAAAATTTTCAGGTGAATCTGAGATGATCAGGTGGTAGGTATTTGGTGAACTGACATGGAATGACCCCTCGATGTAATTCTGTTCACAATTTCTAGCACTAATACTTTATCTTTTTCCTGTGCTGTGGAAGAAACCAGAAGATTTTTGCATGCTCTTAATGAGCTGTGTGAGGCAGGTCATTGTGTTTGCTGATAACCCCACTCTGTCGCTGTCAGAAGCAGCTGCTCCTCAGAAACCTTTCCTTTCATACACACACCCAGGATGAGAATAGCATGAGTAATTTATATGTGTTTGTGCAAGGATTTGGTTTGCATTTGTATATTCATACAACCAATATGTTAGGACCCTGAGGACACGCTCAAGCTTTCAGAAGTGCAAAGGGAGGATATGGGAGAACATAAGCCACCGTCACATATGAAGGTAAATAATCAGTTTCATATTGGATATATAAGAGTATTTATTGTCTTTTCTTTCAATAATATGCTCTTTTTTATAAACATTTTCATAAGATTTTTTTAAACTAATCTTAATATACCTACCATAAGTTGTAGTTATTTCTAGTATCATCTTTCATTTGTCTTTCAGGTCCTGGAGGGTATGCTTCATCAGTCTTCTGAATGTGCAGAAAAGCCTGAGTTAGATATCAACTTTGAAGCCAAACAAGCTGAGGCTGGAATAATAACAGCTGACGCTAAAGCTGATTTTGACGTAGCACTTACTCCTGAATCTGTGACCGCTCAGTCACTAAACACTGCAGCCGTCCCTGCAGCAAAAGGCCAGCTTAAAGCTGCTGCTGTGCACCAGCATGATTTACCGAAACACAAAGCTTTTGATGCTGACCCTCGCACAAACACCCCTCAGGCAGCAGCTGGAGCGGAAGATACAAGGCTGATTCCTTCAAGACCGATAACTCCATTTGCTGCTGGAAGAGCATCAGATGAGCTGATAGAGGAGGAGAAGCTGTCGCTGTCCACAGCTCCCAATTCAGATCTGGTAATTGTCTGAAGATTCAAAGAGATGTTGATCAAAGTTATTTAAGCCTAAGTAAATGGTTTCATGGACATTTAATTTAACAATAAATATACATATATATCTTACTTGGAGTAATAACTCAAAGTCAACTTTGACATTGGGCGCTAACTCATGTCCCCCAAGATCCATTGTTGTGAAGTTTCGAGACTTTCTATAAAAAATTGTGGATAATAAAACGTTTTTACTTTTACATTTGGTGTGACCTTGACCAACACACAACATTTGAAAGGATCTCTTGAAAACTGTGGACACTAGACTGCTTACAAATAGACAGGCAAACAAACTAAGTTTGCAGAATTAGTATTTAAACTACCAGATTAATAACTTTTTTGTTTGTTTTAACAGGATGTTTTTGATAGACTGAGGGAGCAAACTGAAGTCAGCACCAGTTGTTTTTTGGGAGGATCCCAGCAGTTTTCTGTTGAGCCGATCAGGTAAAAATTCCAGTTGTAGTATTTTAGTTTTGGACCTCCTCTTTACACAGCATATCAAAGGCTCATAAACTTTTTGTGGTCCCTAGTTTGCCTGGACATGAAAATGTTAACCCCAAGCGCCAAAGGTGGAGTCACCTTCATTCCCAGATTACTGAAAAAATTACCACTTTGAAAAAAGTTAAGGAGAACCATCAAAGCCAGAACAGAGAAGATGCAGAGAACAGACAAAAGGTAAGAAAACAGGAAAATAACCATTCAGTGCTTGAATCTGTAGTATTCAGTCAGACTGCATGATGTACATGAGGTGTGAGGTGATAGAAGTAAAATTATTTCTAAAATGTGGATGTCACCAACATAGCCATTACATCTGTTACCAGAGCAACCAGGTTACAAGGTTCGCCAATCCTTTCATCCTGTCCTCCGTGCCAAAGCTCATTTTGTTTTCATATCTGTGAAGCTGCTTGTCTTCCACAATGAAAAAGGACCCACAATGAGCAAAAGAATATCATTATGAGCGTTCCCTCTGCTGCTAAAAGACCCGATTTTGTTTTACTGGAAGCAAAATTATGGATCAGATATTACTGAATATGAAAGGATGAAGCAGGGGATGTAACTCCTGCCCCTGCTCAGTTACACCCTTGTTGCATTCTGTCTTTTTCCTTCACCTGCTGTTAAACCTTAAGTTCAGTTTTCTCTTTGTGTTTAGGTTCCAGATGAGGCGTCGAGGTCAATTGGATCTACTTGTGCAGCTCTTCAGCACACACAGGAGGCCATCACTATGCTAAGAAAAATAGTATGTATAATAGAAAGAGACTTTTTAAGTGCGTTCCTGCTGAAAGTATATTGATCTAGATACACAGGTAGTACGCTCTCTCACAAATAACTGACTAACATGGAGGACTGAGGCTCAATGAAATAATCAGATGTATTTCTGAAAAGTACTTCAAGCACATGAAGGCACAAAAATGGATTTTTTTAAATAGGGCTACAAAATAAGCAATTACCAAAAGGCTTGACTGGCTATTTCCTGGCAGCTTTGTCTTTATAATCATAAAACACCATTTTTAAGGACAGTTCTTTTCATAGAAAATATTTAAAGTTTTTCATGTCATTCAAGTCAAAATCCAATCAGATAACATGCTAGACACAATTTGTCCAGTTTTTCATCTCGGTACGGAATATAAGATCTACTAACTCTGTTTATACATTAGTATCAACAGGTTGGGATGTAGGAATAGCATAGTAGTAAATAGTAAACATCACCAAATTAAGAAGAATGAGCCAAAATATTCAGAGAATCTGACCTTTAAAAAACTGTGGTAAGTTAAACTGATGATTGTGCTTTTTCCCAGGTGAGCTCCACTGATGGTTCTCATCCAGGTGTGAAAGAGGAGTTTTACGAGGCTATACAGCAGGTCCTCCTCTGCCTCGATTCTTTGACTGACCTTCTGTTGACTTGTGGTGGCACGGTTGAAGATGAACCTCAGCTGAGGCTGCTGCAGCACGAGGTGACTGTTCAGTTAGTTCCCTTTTGCCATCAGAGCTGCCTTTATTCTTCACATATCTACTCACATAGCTGCTACACACGTACTTCACATCCACAATGTATGATCCACAATGTATGATCCCACATGGATTCAGAGCAGCGAACTCATAGTCATGTTCAAGAAACTAGTCTGAGATGATTTGAGCTTTGCCGCATGGCACGTTATCCTGCTGGTATCTACCATCATAGATAGGTATATTGCAGTCATAAAGGGATGGACATGGTCAGCAACAAAATCTGCATACTTTGTGTGTAACAAGTGGTTATGCGAGCTACTGTTGCTTTCCTATCTATTAAAGCAGTCTAGCCATTCTCCTCTGATGTCTTGCATCAACAAGGCATTTTCATCCACAGAACTGCTGTTCACTGGATATTTTCTTTTTTTCCTGACTGTTCTCTTTAAACCCTTGTTACGACCCGTCTAGGGCCAGGCCATAACATGAGCGAGGCACTCGCTTCCCCCCCAAGACCCAAGCAGTTACACGAAACAAATCCGTTAGATATGAGGTGATTTATTTACAATGTGAATAAAGAGAACCAAAACGGGAGTGTCAACACTTCAGGGTGAGCCAAGGCCAAAACAATAAACAAAACAAACCTACACAAATCCCGCACCCCTGACCTTACCAAAAACAAAGTCAAAAATAAAGACAGAGTCTAACCTCCTTAACTAACTCAAAACAGGAGAAAACGGGTGATCAAAAGAAACGGCAGCTCACCCCTACCCACTCCACTTCCACAACTGTCAAGCGTATACTGCAGCCAGCGGCTACCACAGGACTACTGCTGGGTGATGAGGAGAAACGCGAGGACCTCTCCCGCTGTAGCACTCCAGCCTCCTTTTAATGGGCGGGTCCTCCAGCTGGATCCACTCACGCCGGGGCAGTATATCCACGCACCAATCGGAACAGGGCCCTGGCACAGCTAAATTAACATAGAAAAAACACAACACCTGCACAAACAAACACATGGACATACAAGTTCGTAACACCCTAAAGATGGTTGTGTGGGAAAAACCCAGTAGATTAGCGGTTTCTGAAATTTTTAGATCAGCCTGTCTGCCACCGCAACCATGCCACATTCTTCCCATTTCTGATGGAGTAATGTGTGTATGTGACACAGAGTGAGGAGCCAAGGTACTTGAGTCAATCTGGGATAAAGGAACGAATGGTGCTAAAATACTGGTGGGAAAATGGGAAAATAGAAGCTAATGGTGACAGTAATAAAGAGTGAACTGATTTGATATTTGCTTTCCGGAGCATTTGAATAGATGTTGCAGTGGCCAATGAATCTATCCATTACTATTATATCTTTTTTTGTCTCTCTGTAAAATTGAATGTCAGGGTTGAATTTTTACTTTCGGTTTGTCCTTTTTTGTGTTTTTGTGTGCAGTGTATATCAGCTGAGCTGGGGACCCTCTCTGAACTGATGAGCAAAGTAGTGTCAGAAACCAGGCCTCAACTTTCAAAGGAAGAACCAGATGCTTACAGCTGTTTGACCTGCCTTCAGGATTGTCTTCATACAGCTCAGCTGGTCTTGACCTCCTCCCACAATCAGCTTATTGAAGATCCAGGCCTTAAGGACCCTTGCAAGGTTTGAAATAAATTAGAGCTCACTGTCGACCCCTTTCCCATCCTTTCCCAGGACTAGATCAAATATGCAATTTTTACTTGCAGCAAAACCCAAATTCTACAGTAGCACTCAGAAACAACAGACTCTGTGAATAGTACATGTTTTACATGTCTGTGGTTGTGCAGAAACTGTGTCACTAAAACTGCTGGGCTTTGACATGTTTTAGTAAGCTATGCAGTGTAACTCAATATTCAGAATATTAGTATAAGTATTTTTAAATGTCAGTAAAATCACTCCTACTCTAAGTACTATAATCATCATATAGTTTCTGAGGTAGTTTCTATTTTGTGGTGCTTTATTCTTGTAATTTGATTAATTTCCACCATACAGGCTTAGATTTTACACACCAAGCATTCATTACTAATAGCAAACTTCGAGCGTCAAGCTGTTTGCATGTAAAGTATGTGATGCAGTCATTTTGAGTTGGTGAAGAACCTCAGTACTTCTTCCAGCACTTAAGCTAACATATTATTTGTGTCTTTCAATAGGAGATCTCCACCAATCAGCTGTGTCTTCTGGACGAGTTTGAACTTGGGCAGAGTCAAGGCTTTCCAAATCTAAAGGATGGTCCCAGTTTGGAGGTAACCACTGCTGCACAGCTTTGCTGCGTATGTGTGCATGATTAATAGCACTAGTGTTACAATACTAGAGAAGGCCTAATTAAAATGCTAGTAATATAACAGAAAAGCATCCATTACAGGCAGTTGTTATGATATCAGACAAATGAGTTTGCTGACAATTATTCAGACATATTAGTGCTTACTGAGTTTATATGGATGCCATAGTTAACTGATTACATTTCACTGACTTAGTAGTTGCTACTGATGTAGGATCTGTATTTTAAAAGTTAGTGGTATTCTTCTTAAATTCTGCTGCTCATCTGTATCTCTGCAGTGTGTGCTGGCCAGACATCTGAGGGAAAGTCCAGGGGAAAAGGCCAAGATGCAACACAGTTCTAGGTCCTTGCTTCAGGGGATAACTCGGCTCCTGGAACTGGGTGAAGAATGCATAAGAGAGAGAAAGATGAGCCAGGTTCACAGCTGCAGCAAACTTCAAGCTGTTCTCTGCACACACAAGGTATCTCACTTTCAGGAAGTTCTTCAAAACACAGACAAAGAGCAGATTTAAGTTTGGTACATTACTTCAAGAGTATGAAGCAAACTCCTGGTTTTTAAAGAGCCCCATGTTGCAAGCACAACCTCCACTAATTAATCATTAGACACCCGAGTATTTAGACCTCAATCACATCCAGTTTGTTGCCACATTTATTTAATTGATCATCGCTTTGCTCGTCTCTTGGTGATATAGAAGCTTCTGCAGGTCCTCAGGTCCCAGATGGCTTTTGTTCAGTATCTATCCCAACATGAGCCAGAAGCACTCAAGTGTCAAGAGAATGAACGGGTACACCTGGAAGCCAGGGCCAAATCACTGCAGCAACAGGCTCTGGAACAGGAAATGGCTTCTCAAAGGAGACTTCAGGTTTGTAGCCCATATTTGCTGAAGGCCATATGAATTTATACATTCACAAATGTGCACTTTTGTTTCATTTTTCCTGGAAAAACATGCATTCATAGATTCAATTTCAAAGTAGGGGTTTGGATTTATATTTGGCTCTGCTCTAGGAATGGACCCGTTGGGAGGATAATTGTGGTCGATTGGGGAGAGTGCTGGATGAGTCTGAAGCCTTCATCGGCAGATGGGAGCCTGAGGGAGATGATGATGAGGAGGAGTTAGTGCAGCACAGACTAGATGCCTGCCAGGTACATCCTGTCACACTTCACATAATTTGTTCTCACTTCTCTAAGTCAGAGTTGTTTTGTTACTTTTTTTCTTTCTCCTTAGCTTAATCTGTTTGTTTGTCACTAGGAGCTAGTTTTCTCATTTTAGTGTGATAGGTTTATTTTCATTATTCGTACAGAAATCAGTTCACGTTAACATAAAAGGTTTCTTTTTTATAATGTTTTAAAGACAGAAAGAGAAGAAAGTGCTTCTTTTAATAAGAATCCTGGGCTCTAGTCTCCTGTATTTTCCGGAAAGCCCCTCAATAAACTACAAAGATGGTTAGTTGGTTAGATGGTTAGTACAAAAGATTGCACAATATTATGTCACTTTTAGAATCACCTGCACTGATAGCTAAGCTATTTATTTTTCAGGATATAGTTATATTGTTACTTGTTACAGTTATTTGATATTATATTTTGCACTATCCTACTGTATATTACTATATACTTGTACATATTGTATATCGTATTCCTCTGCTTCTCTGTCTCTCTTGCTGCATTGAGCATGTGTATGACAAAAGAATTTCACTCGGGATAAATAAAGTACTTCTTATCTTATCTCATCTTAGTTGAACATTATGTCAAGTTGTATTGTTTCATGAACAGGCAGCAGTAGGACAGGACTCTCCAGTTTACACTCAGAATTAATTTAAACTAAAAGCTGACAGCAACCATCAATCTATTTAGGATTTTATATCTCATTTGGTACTGCATATTTCACCACAGACTAATTACTAAAGTGATAGTTTTGTACCATCAGCTGCCTCTGTGCGTCATGACTTGAAATCACTGTGATGAAAATACATCCCCCAATAAATTAAACAGAAACCGAATAATGAGCTTCTTTAGGATTTGTGAGAGCTCTTTTCTTCACTGCAGTCACATCGTAATGAGTAATGTGTGTATGTGACACAGAGTGAGGAGCCAAGGTACTTGAGTCAATTTAGGACAAAGGAACGAATGGTGCTAAAATACTGGTGGGAAAATGGGAAAATAGAAGCTAACAGTGACAGTAATAAAGAGTGAACTGTGAAATAAAGAGAGCTGCAACCATAGTGAAGGCTTAGGTGGTATTTTGCTTTATTGGCACTGAGAATGAGAGATGATTTTTTTTGCATCTGCTATTAACTTGTTGATTTTCTGTCCTCTACCTCTTTCACGTATCATTTTTGCACGTCAGACTTTTAAAGTGTCTCTTTGAGCATTAGATCGAGTTTCCAGATATTCTAAGCATAAGCACTGATAAGTCTCCTTGCCACTTAGCAAACACTGGTCCAGCTGGATGACAACAAAGCCACTTTAGGAGCAATTCTGGATCAGGGTAAGGTGCTGCAGGCAGAGCCCCTGCTTGCTGCATCAACCCATCAGACAGGCGGCGCTCTGGAGCTGCGTTGGAGGAATGCCTACAGGCGAACAGAGAAAGAGATTCAGCGCTGCAGAGACATCCAGGACAGCCAAATCAGGTGATCCAGGCTCACTGGGATCTTTATTATCTACTGGCTAAAGTTTAAACTGTTGCCTGCACAGAATGAAAAATGTTGCTGATTTTTTTTTCTTCATTTGTTCTTTGTTCAAATATCTGCCAAAAGTCTCTTTCTACCCAGCATGAGCTTTTTAAAAGGTTGTTAAAAAGAACTTAGACCTCCCTAACAAGATGTTCTTTCACAACCTTTCAGTTTTACTATGTGAAAAAGTGCCTCACAACCAGCTGTCTTTAGTCTTCTATTGATTTGTGTGTAAGCTAAAGTACAATGAAGCCTGGTATAACCTGATGGCCTTGTGTGAAATGTTTAGAGTATAGGTATTGTGTGTGTTTCTTTGGTCTTTCCACAGTGATTCATTGTTCCATCATTTGATTGTGAAGTTAACCACTAATTACTAGGGATGGGTACCGGTGTCCGGTGCTATGATGGCACATTTCGGTGCTTTATTTCGGTGCTTTTTTTTCCTGAGCTGTGACACACTTCTAGCCAATCATTTTACGTTTCTGAGGATAGCCCAAGGCGAAGCGGTCAAAAGTCTGGCTGTACTTCACAGCAAAATATGCAAACTCAGCAGCCTGCAACAAGTGCTTTAAGCTGATACTGTGATACTGTCAAAGGAGGTAACACCTCAAATCCGATGAAACACCTGGCGACGCATAGCGTTTTTTTTAAAGCCGAGAAATGCGCCGTATGATAGCTTGCTGCGAGACCTCACACCGAGCGCATCTACTGTGTGTGGGTTGCCTGTTATCTGACCCGGAGTTAGCAATATCCCCCAAAAACCCCGAAGAGGAGAGTCCTGGCCCCTAGCCCTGCCAGTGTATCAGAAATGATGAGGATGATGATGCAGCAGCAGCCGTTCTTCTCTGCGTGAGTAGCTTAATGTTCGTGTGTAATTTACGTTGAGTAGGCTAACCACATTATTACATTAATGCAGTAAGGTGAACTAGCAAACGCCGTTGTAGTTACATGCGGCTGTCCTCTTGTTTGATGGCAGATACTCCCTTCACCCTGGCCAAAAAGGCTAAAATGACCAAAGAAAAAGTGGAAAACAGTTAAACATGAGAGGTTTTTGGATAAAGTTTGTGTTTTTTCCATTGTTTAAGCACTGCTTCCAGCCAAGAGTGATACCATATATGCCCCATAGCTGCAGAAAAGGCTAACATTGTTATCTTTTTACAAAAAACCAGCTGAACATGAGAGGTTTTTGGACCAATTTTGTGTTCTCCATCCTTTAAGCACCGGTTTGAGCACCGTTTGAGCAACGGCACCGTTTCAAAAGTACCGATTTGGCACCGGTATCGGCTAAAACCTAAACGATACCCATCCCTACTAATTACTGTTAGTCAAATGTTTGTCAGTGGATTCACAAAAGTTGCCATGGCAATTTTTAATAAGAATATTAACAGCACTTTAACTAGCAACCTGCAAAAATGATCTGGAATATATAAACAAATAACTTTGTAGCATACTTTATAGGAGCATCCTGAAATCCATATCTGAGTGACTTATGTTCTTTCCACAGACTGAACAGAACATTTAGTGGATTCATGTTGTTAGGTTTTTTTTTTTAAATTATGCTCAGAAATGTTGCCTGGGCTCTTAGTCAGTAAAAAGTGAAGCACAGACCACACAAAACGTGCCAAATGAAAAACAGACATAGGCAAAGAATTACTATATGAGTTCCTACAGCAACAATTCGACAATCTGTTGTACAGAAAGTTCCTTATATTCTCATTGAATGTATTCTACAGCCCAGACATCAGAAAAAAAACCCCACTCATTTACAAGCCCTATTTATCACTTGTGGATCCAAGCCCAAGTCCTTACCTCACTCTGTATGAAGGTACAGTCATGTTCTGCCCCACTGGTTGAGCTATGTGCTTTTCCATCCTCCCCACAGATTCCACTCCAACTTTGACTTGGTGAGTGAATGGCTGGCTGGTGCCAACAAACACCTGAAGACTTTGTCAGGTCTGGTAAATCTCTCTGACCTGAGTCAGGAGTGTGTTCAAAGTAATCTCATCAAGCTGCTGGTAAGGCTTTTCTGTGTTCTCATCAAATAGCCTTTGACCTAAAGAAGATTAATAACAGCCTAGTTAAAGAATCGCTGCAGTCTGCCCCTAACATCCTAACATCTGTCTTTTTCTTACTAGTTTGCTTTTTAATTAAATGATTCCTCATCGTTCCTGTGGTTTAAGTCTTTTTCAAGCACTTCGTAAAATGCATTTGTAAAATGTTACAGAACGCTACAATCTTTGGTATACGAGGTTGATATAAGCAGATACCATAACCCTAACCCTTTATTGCATTCTATGACATGATCATGAAGAAATTAATAAAAATTTGCTTCCTTACATGACATAATATTTAATCCTGTCCCCAGCTTTAGTTAGAAAGGGCAAACACCACCTACAAAAAGTCCAAATAAATTAACACAAATTTGTAATGGATGGACATATGGGTCTAAACTGGCTGCTGGACAATATTGATTTGTTTTCTAATATTAGTTAACCTCAACATGTCCCCAGGATTTCTCCATGGAAGTGGAACGTATGTCTGTACTGAAGACCTCGGCATCCAAGGATGCTGCTCAGCTCCTCCAGCTGAGGGAGGCTGACTGCCCTGGACTGAGAATTCAGCTTACCCAACTAGAGAACAGCTGGAACCAGCTGACCTCTGACATGTCAAAAACCCAAGACCAGCTGCAACAGGTGCAGAATGTTTTCAAAAGACCCTAACTGTTAGATGAATGTTAGATGAATAGCCCCTTTCTAGTGGTTTCTATAGTGGCCCAGTTTCCAATTTATTGAAGTACTGTTGGTTTTCAAAAATAATTGGGCACTGAAAACTCCTCTCCAGTTAGGGGAGTGCAACCTTAAACCCTGCTGAAATCTATATGAGGGTGAGTGAGGATAGGGAGGACCATGAATCTAGAAGACAGCCACGATTCAATTTCTCCTGAGCATTTATCACCAGAGAGTGGAACCAGATATTTGGCTTCATAATCATTCTGATGTTTAAAAATTTGGCAATCACAGAGAAGATAAAAAAGATTTAATAATGCGGATGTGCACAAAGGTCAGATAGTAATGGAGCAGATGTTTAAAAATATAATTACATTGTTAGATAAATCATATGAAGTA
The DNA here is from genome assembly GCF_057381915.1 of Diplotaxodon limnothrissa. Lineage (NCBI taxonomy): Eukaryota > Metazoa > Chordata > Actinopteri > Cichliformes > Cichlidae > Diplotaxodon > Diplotaxodon limnothrissa. The sequence goes on along the minus strand of NC_140610.1, from coordinate 18,501,922 downwards.
ATCTAAAAAAACTAACTAAAGTTAGGAATATATGTCATGTAAAGTGAACCTCCCTGCTTTCTTTATTATCTTTTCCCCTTTTAGTGTCTCCTGGCAGCACAGCCATCGATGGAGCTTCTCTCTGATCTGGAGGACTGGCTCAAACAGATGAAGAACTGCATGAACCAGGAGAAAGAAAAAGTCCTCAAGGCCAGCAGTGCAGCTCAGGTCACTGAAATCCTGCAGAATTTCCAGGTACTTAAACCACCTCTGTTTTCACTTTTTCCTCTGCATCTATTTCAATTGGTTATATTTGAAAGGTTATTTCAGTGCCAGTCTTTACTTTGAATTGACGCAACCCATCCATCAATTTGTTTGACAATCAACAAGCGAGCATCTGAAATTTATACGTTGCTTTTTCCTTGAAAGGGTGCATTTCACTGTTCTCTCCTCGATATGGCTCTTATTCTTTCTGCTGTTATGTCAGTGACATCTATGAATCACATCCTGCAGTAAAAGCACTATAATTTAAACCACTAAAACAGTACTGATTTAATTCTTCAAAGACTGAAAGGTATGAAAAATGTAAGTTAAAAAAAGTGGCACAACAGAGGCATCTACATTAAATCAGATTTGTTGGTCTATTCAAGCAGGGGAGAATCTAGCATGGTTTTTGGTTCGGTTTGCGTAGTTTTATTCATTTTTTATGTTGTTTTTTTAGGCATTCAAAGCTGCTGTGACCAATGGGCAGCTCCTCCTTCATTTCCTGTGTCAGCCCAGGCCTCAGATGGCAGACATCCAGGCAGTCCGCTCTGAGCGTACAACGTTCGCAGAGGAACTCGGTGCCTCCAGGCTGCAGTGGCTGCACTTTCAGAGAGAGCTAGAAAGTCAGGTCTCTATCTCAGCAACTAATAAAACAGGCAGATTACTACTAATCTGATGCAACTGTAACCTCTATGTTTATCCATCTATCATATTTTTATTGATGCAAACAGATTTTTCAAGTTGGACATTGATAAAAGGCTATTATGTAAAAAATATGTGTGTGAGTTCATAGTGTGCTGCATCAGTGATTTATATCGGCACTGGAACCCCAAAGAGGCCATAAATCTATATTACTTTACAGCAACAGGAACAAGAAAATACATTTTTTAACACGAACTCGGCTATAAAGACATAACTTTTCATGACTTTTTTGCTTGTCATGATTCATCCACCGTTTGGCTTTCTCTCATCAGATTTGTGGCGCTGAGCAGATCCATCGCACTTGTGCAGAAAGGGAGAGGCGTTTGCAGTGTCTCCACGGCTGGATAGAGCAGCAGAAGAAGCAGCTGAATCAGTGGAAACAGCCCACCAGCCAAACTCTGGCTCATAAGGCTCTGCTGGAGTGGGAGGTAAAGTAACAGGAGCAAAGAGATGAGGGCCTTTTGTAGAGTATCATCCCCTCCACTCTGGTCTGATCTGAGAATGTGTTTTTTTTTGTCAGGCTCTTGAGGGTAGAGTGAAGGAAGTGGCTGCAGCTCTACAAGAGTTAAAAACCACACATGTGTACGATAAAAGGGAACAGGAGCGCCCATGTGATGTTGCCTTTTCTAATGAGGCAGAGGGCATCAGTCATGCTTGCCGGGATCTTAGTCAAGAGGTAAAAGTCAGTCTTACTATAATTCAGTGCTAGATTACAGCATATTAAAACACAAGCTTTATAAGCTGTAAATCCTGTCCTGAGCAGATGATGAGAAGTATTTCGGCCTGAAACACCTTGGACAACATGTAAAGTTATTGCTTTATGCTTGAGTAACACTTCCATACACAAAGGGGTCACTTATCATGATAGACCCACAGTGACTCATCACTCAGTTTTGCATTTTCCCTCTGCAAAGTGTTTTCAAGTTTATTGTTTTGGCTTTATGTCCTTCCACTCTTTCACTTGGTTTATTCTTTTTTCTGTCCCTTTTTCCAGACGTAGCAAACAAAGCTCTGATAAACTCACCCTGATCAGCACCATATGCCAAACATGGTGCTTAGTGGAGTCATATGTCTTACAAGTTGCTCAATAACTGCACAGAATGCATGGAGTACTCAAAAAATCATTCCAAATGTCAGATGAACTGAGCTACAGTATAAATTATCTTTATAAATGGTCTTGTTTCTGGCGGCCTTTCTAGATGAAAGCTCTGAGACCTGCGCTTCAACAGGTTGTGGAAAAGTGGAGTTGTTTCCACAGAGATCTGAGGGATGTGACTCTGCACACCACCAGGGTGCGCTGTGCCTTTCAGCATCAACAAGCTCCTCTCTTCTTGCTGAAGCAGGCAGAGGGATACGTGGACTTCCTCCTGGTAAGCCTTGTTGGTGAACCTTTATATCCAACTGTGTGCATACAAAGCTACAAGAAAAATAATCACATGTTGTATTTCATTCTAACAATTATCATATTAATTAGTTTGACATGTCAGTTCCTGAAAGCCTTATATATTTGCCAGTGTTAAAGCAACAGTTTAGAAAAACAATGTTTTTGACCAACCAGCTGTAGCTGTATGAAGTTAAAAGCCCCTCATTCTAGTTGTGACAGATTTAGAATAGATGTAGGCACTCACAGATGTCAAGCCGTCAGTGCTTTTCAGTCTCTAAGCTTTAGTTTAGAGTAAGAAGGAATATAAAAGAAATGTGTTTTATGTCCCACAGCAACTCCAGGAGGAGGCTGGAAAAGGAGAAGCACTTTGGGCAGCTGTGAACAAATCCTGTCAGAGTCTTGTAGGGTCTCTCCATCATGGAGCGGCACAGGCACTACGTGATGAAGTGGAAGGAGAACAAAAACGGTCAGAGGCCTGCGTTGCAGTGCACGCAGCAATATTTCAATTAACAACTAAACATGTTACAGTTGCACACATCGTCAACTAAATCAGGCAACTATGGTCTTACTTTGTGCATGTTAGCGCTATACAGCCGCAAAGTAATCAAGCATTGCATCCTTCTCAGGTGGCAGAACACGGTGCAGGAGATAAAGGAGGAAAACATAAAGACAGAAGAGACGCTTTTGGTCTGGCAGGAATACACTCGTCTCTCTTGTAGCTGCTCTGCACAGCAGAAACACCTGCAGCATGAGTGGGAGGAGCTATCAAGGTCATCACTTTCAGCTGGACACAACACTCAAGCCATAGATGGCTCAGTAAAGGTGAGTTTAGGGCTGTTACTAGACTGTCTATACAGAACAGGTTGTTAGCAGAAATCAGCTGCCTCATACGCTTATGTAATGCTTCAGTATGCGTGTGTGAAGTTCTAGCAGTAAACCCACTGTTATCCACAATGTGATTTATGTCATAATAATAAAAAAATTCAAGTTATTGGATTTGTTTCATAAGGTTTTAAAGTAGCTTAAGACTGAGTAGATCAAATATCTGAAAGCATGAATAAATTGAAGTGGTTGAATTGAAACTATTTCTGGGATTATTAAAGGTTATCTTGAGCAAGCAAATAAGCTTATTAGGATTTAATAGATCTTATTTTTCATATCTGCCATTCTCAGTATTTAGAGCCATCAAATTCCCCCTTTGACTCATCCTGTACCTGGCATTGGTTTAGAGAGTACACGAATTACATACACAATTTAATTAAATGTTTTTCTCAATGACTGATCCTCTATTCTTGGAACTGAACAGGCAGCATGCATTTACTGGCAGAAATATCCAATGTGGTCTGTTCAGGTTTCATACATCTGATGTCCCCTCTTCGTGCGTAATTCTGATGCAGTATTACGTGTTTAATTTGGAAATTCTTTCTTTTTCTTTTTTTTTTTTAACAAAAAGCTTTTGCGGTGCTATTAATATTGGGGTTTTTCTTCTTCAAAATACACAGAAAAGTGTATTTTGTTAGAAAAAGAAGCTCTGATCTTCTGCTTTATTTAAAAAAAAATCCTCAAATAAATTAGATGAAAACAATTTGAAAGGTTAAAAAGTTTTTCTGTTAAAGCTGCTGCTTAAAATTAAACACACTACATGGATATATATGAATATGAAAAATCAGAATTTTGTGTTTTTTGTTCTTTTATCCAGAAGTTGCAGGGTGCTGCTGAAGAGCTGCAAAGCATCATGGGAGATGTCTTAGCAGCATCCAAGCCTCTTATTGGCCAGCTAGAACCACTACCTGCAAATTTAATAAGATCAGAAACCAGACTGCTGTCGCGTGGCATCCTGTTGCTAAACAAGGCAATTGCAGAGAAAAAGAGGAGTGTTGAGGTGAGGGAAGTTATGTGAAATATTTTACCTGTGCAGTTTTCTTTCAGTCTAGCTTCCCACCGTATGAGAATTTATTATCGTCACACTGAGTGCAGAGGGACACTTTCTCAAACTCAAACTGTTATATATACTCAGTTACATTTCTTTGAATGTGCAGGAGGATTTAGAGCAACGTAAACTATTTCACGCCCAACTGGAGGTGTTTAAAAAGCAGATGCAGGACTTACAGCAGAAACTAAAGGCCGGCAAAGATAACACAGACTCTGTAAAGGTTCGTCGGACTCACTATTGTCTACATCCCTGTACACTTTATTAACAAATGCTCTTAAACTACAGTTGTTTCAAATATACCTGGGTTTGCAGCAGGTACTCCAGGAGCTCTGTGGTCTGTTTCCATCATTGCTGGACATCAGAGACATGAGTGGCCACGTGAATCTTAACAAACAGGAGTCAGAGAGACTGCACGTACTTATCAGGGAGTGGGTCAAAGTCATGACTCGTTCATCAGACAGGTGAGGAAGTTCAATTCACGAGAAAGCAAAGATAGTAATCTATGTGTAGCTGTCTGCACATTTAACAGTTTTTCAGGCAAATTCAGATATTTATGTATCACATAGCAGTGTTCAATCATCATAAACAGAAAGTGTACCCTCTATTCTTAGGTTTTACATATTATAACACAGTAAATATAATTCTTATCAGGGTAAAGGTTAGCTAAATACAATCTCTTTTATCTTTTATCAATTTTAACTCACTTTTAAAAATAAATAAAATTAAAATTACTTAATTTTTATTTTGACTGTGAAAGTAAGAATTGCACGTCAGTTTCGTTGTTCAGTGTTTGATTGCTACAATGGCAATAAAAGATTCTGATTCTGAGGAACAACAAGAGATATTACACCGCGTCTGTTGGGAAGCACTAATGCAGCAATTCATTACATTTTTGTTAAATGAGTAATATATGGTGTATGCCATATATGTTATATGTTATATATGTTATATATTAATTTGAGCTTATAGTTACTTAATTTTAATTTCTGCAATGGACCAGATTATTTTTATTGTGTCCTGATACATAAAGCCTCATAACTGAAGGTGGGGGTGTTTTTTGTAGTGTTGTTGTCTATTGCCAAATTCTTCTGAGGAATAACTTATTGTGTCATTTTCTGGAGACAATGGATGCACTGAGTGTTCTTTTTCTGCGCTGTAGTAAAAGAAAGCTTTGCATGTTGATGTATGTTACATTTATTTCCTAGAGAACTGCAGGATGAGCGCCAGCGTTCCCTGAGTTTTCAGGAAAAGAGTGGAAGATTGACACAGATCAAGGAGAAACTGGAGCAGGAAGCAGTGTGCAGAAAAAACCCGAGTTATCCAAGCCTTCAAGAGATGCTGATTGTCCATCAGGTAGAATATGTTTTATTCATTTTTAGTTATAAAAACTATGTAAAAACTGCTCTATTAGCTCATTTTAATCAGCAAAGTTGATAATCATCTTTATACCTCCTATAAGTAACTATTTGAAAAATTTGATAATTCACTTTGAAGCCAAACTAATGACCTCCTCGACCCAGTAATTTCATTTATCGCTGAGACTGAGAGCATTGCAGCACTGGAGCAATTTTCATGTTATTTTGAAGAAAAGCTGTAATGCTGCAAGAAATGTAATTACAATTTTATTACACTTTTGAAATGTTTAATCATAAACAGTGTTTATTTAAAAAAAGATAAAGAGTGATGTAAGAATCACATTGTGCCCTCTTTTCTGTTCCCACAGAGACTTCAGGCTGACATAATTGTTGGACATCAGTTTCTGCAGCATCTTCTCTGTGATGCAATCAAATCCATGGAAAAAGAAACAGGAGAGAAAAGGTAAATGATGGATAAGTCAAGAAAAGGCTTAGAAGTAAATACTTTGCATATAATTATTTTACATAAAATGCTTATTTGTTGTTGCTAGTGTAATAAAATAACAAATGTATCAGTAGAATTTTCTTTAAATACATGAGACATTAAATGGTCAAAGTATAATCATAAAAGAAAATATTTGTAGAGTGCATACCCTTTTGATTTGTGTGGGAAATAATACAGCTGCAAGGATCCATTGCAAAAGACAAATGGGGGTGGTGATTTGACTAATGAGAGGTGGTTGTTTTGAGGTCTTAAACTGACTGAAAATAAATTACTGTGTGTGTGTGCATGGCAGACAACTGCTGTATTTTTCCTCGATGTCCTTGAATCCATCTTTGAATTCTTTGAGAAGCTTGGAACGGTTTCAGAATTTTGAAAGAACCCAGAGGGAATTTTCCCTCGCTGCTGGAACCGCTGCTCACAGCTGGAAGACATTTTTAAGATCCCACTTATTTTGCAGTTGGTAATTTATAGATTGCAGATAAATCAGCTGTGACAGAGATGTCCTTATGCTGCATTAGTTGTAAAATTTTATGCTTTTTGTTTTTATGTGTGTATGTATGTGGACACACTGTAACACAGTTTTTATCGCCTCCATTTTATTTTATTTGTTTATGTGGTTTTACTTTTTGGTGATTGTTTTTAGGGGTGGGTTTTTATAATCGATTCATCGATTAAAATCGATTCTGGCTTGGATAACGTAAAATCGATTCATTAAAATCCTGAATCGATTTTTTAATATAAATTTATTTTGTCCGAAATGCCAGAATCTCTGGTGACATCTCACAAAATTTCAAGAACCACCAAACAGTAAATGAGAGCAGGTACAGGGATTCTGCACATAGACTTAAACACACAGCGCGACCCGCGGATCAGAATCAGTTAGATGTCGCCTTTCTCACAGTCGGGGCTGAAAGCCGACAGCTCGCTGATCCGGGTCCGCGCTTTGTGTTCACGCCCTTTATGCGCTGATTCTAAAGCTGTTAGTTTGATCTCTCTCCAAACAATATTGACCGAACCAGCAGCTAAAGAAGATCCAAACGCTTCACATAAACATCGTCATGAATTCACTCTTTTACTGTTTTGCTTCCATTGCGATGCGCAGCTCTCTCTCTCTCTCTCCCTCTCTCCCTCCCCCTCTCTCCCTCCCACCCTCTCTCTCTCTCTCGAACAGTTTCGCTTTCTTCATTATTCGCTTGCTTGTTATGCACAAGTCTACTGTTGTTTACAGCGCTGTCGGCCGCTGTTTTTTTCCCTTTTACATTCTTCCGAAAAGAAAACCTCATTTCTGCTGTTCAATACTGAACAAATTTAAACTTTTTAATATTATTCAAAATGCAAAATGCTTAGCCGTGTGTCTAATAAAACCGCTGTAACGTCAGAGGTAATGTTCATTAATTAATGGTTTTCTTTCGTTTTTGATGTACTGCAGAATATTTTTATAAAATCCCAGGCCAGGAAAATCACCTTCATGTTTTTCTGTGTTTTATCTTCAGCTACTTTGACACAAAGGCATCTGCTGTGATGCTCACACCTTGGATAAAGTCTTGCGAGTGTCAGCTTCCTTTTTATAGATACAAAAATATGTAAATGTTCTGATCTGAATTATACTTCTGACTGTCAAAATTTCCCAGATTTAAATCGAATCGAATCGAATTAAATCGAATCGTGGATCGAATCGATTTGGGACCTTGTGAATCGGAATTGAATCGATTCTAGAAATCAGTGACGATACCCAGCCCTAATTGTTTTGGACCCAATGACACACAAAAACTGAAATTGTATTTTGTTGGTTTGTACAGATCTGAGCTCACGGCACAAGTGGTCAGTTTAAAGAATGGCTGGTTCAGCTCCGTGGCTCTGGCTGGTCAAAGCCGGACCTTAACAAAGGAACAGCTGCACCAATGGAGAATCTACAAGAATGGTTTGAAACATCTGTGGAAGTTGTTGAGGGACGCTGACTCTTTGCTGCCCCCAACTGGACGCTTTCTCTGTGCAGTGGATCAGCTGCAGAACTGTGTCGATGATTACCAGGTCAGTATAAAAATGTATTTTACAATGCAGTGAGAAAATTTTTTTGTTTTTTTTCTATATAAAGTCTGACCATGAAGTTTAAGTAATCCACCCATAAAAATGTGGGGAGATTTGCTACGTTCATGAAGATTTCACAGTTCTCAAACCCACAGACACTGAATCAGGGCATGCGTGTTACCAGGAGAATGCTCATTGTTATTTTTTACGAGATTGTGCACTAGAAATTCCTCCTATGGCTGCGGGAGTACATCAGCAAAAGACATGCCTGAATGGCAATCCATACCATTGTGTGACAGCATGCAAAAGTTGTTGTTGTTTGCCTAAACCAACACAATCTTTGCTGATGAACCAGCCGTACTCACCAGGCTTAGCTCATTTGTCTATGTGTTCAAAACCAGAATCAACAGAGACAATTCAATTCAGTTAACCTCAGTGTTATTTTATATAGTTGCCTCAAGGCGCTTTGTATTGTAAAGTAAAGACCCTGCAATGATACAGAGAAAACCCCAACAATCAAATGACCCCCTGTAAGCAAGCACTTTGGCAACAGTGGGAAGAAAAAAATGATCTTTTAACAGGAAGAAACCTCCAACAAAACTAGGCTCAGGGAGGGGCGGCCGTCTTCTGTGACCAGTTGGGGGTCACAGCAGACGTGACAGCCATGCTGTGGAAGAGAGGAACGAAGGAAAAGGGGACAGAAAGGGACTTCAATCTAGAGCAGCTGAAGTCCCAGAGATGCATGAGAAGAGGGCTTTGAAAGGGAGATCAGTTATATTAACTTAACGTTTTAGGTTTTTAATGTTTTTACTCAAAAGTTTCACCCTAAAGACTATTTCTCCCCACATTTTTTCAAAGTGTATCACAGAGTCTCTGGATCAGCACTCCACTGTGTACACCCAGACACTGAAGGCTGGAAAACATCTGTGTGAAACAATGAAGGACTCAGAGTGTTACAGTCGACTGCAGTCAGAGTTTCAGGCCATAGATGAAGCCTGGCAACGAACCACATCACTACTGAGGGAAAGAAGAGACATGCTTTACACCACTGTTGAGGTAACATGCCTGTGTTTAATTTTTAGCATTTTTATGCTATATCTGAATCATCAGTTATTTAAAAGTGTACGAGTAAAATCCATATCCGAATCTCACTGTTTTGATTAATAGTCAAAAGACTTTATACAGTTCAGAAAGACCCAAGAAACCCAAAGCTGAAAATTCAGAAAACATAGAGGTCAATTTGCCATAATTTCCTGGGAATTCACTACCATCAGGGAACTGCAGGAGACAGATTCATGTGTCACTTTTAACAAAAAAAAGCCCACCCGCGTGAAAGGTTTTTATCAATCATTAACAATAAAGAATAAGTTGAACTTTGGTGAAATAAAGGTCAGCACAGCAAACTCCTTCCCATTGGTTTTCACTGCATGAATCATATTCATTCAGCTTAGTTTTACTCCATAGCCTCACCAGGAGGGCCCAACCCACAGATTTATAGCCGCTGACAGAGCAAGTCGTTCTCATTCACTTGGATCATTTCTCGCTGTTCTGTCAAAGACATTCGCCAGTTTTATGCACAAGGTGTCCTTTGGTGGCTGAGCTTGATATACTGGATTGTGGCACCCAACACATCATACCCAACATGTTAATACAGCATGAACTGCTGTATTTGATTTAAACTAATCAAGCCTAACCCAAAGGATCAAATGAAAGTATCAGGAAGTAAAATTTAAAAAAATAAATAACAAACAACAAAAATGAGTGCGTTTTATTACCACACTCCTAACATACACTTGTAGTATTGCCTCAACTGTTGTATCAAGGCTCCAACACCAAAGGAAATATTTTGCATAACATGGAAAGATGTAGGTGAGAAAGAAAATCTACACATATAAAAGGCAAGATAAACATTTACCATCCACTCTCCAGCTTAATCAAGAGACAGCATATTAGGTTTTACCTTAAAACTGCATTTATATCACTGCCTGATATGTTTTGAGTATTTAGAAAACTGCACCTTCAGGAAAATCAAGAAAAAGAGTGTGTCTGTGCACTAACAAAGGAGTAGGAGGTGTCTGCTTTGCATGACCCATATCTAGGACCTGATCCCAACCAACCCATACATACACACACGCACACACACTCAGGCTGGTGTGTTGCCCTGGCACTGAGCTCCTGCCAAGAGGGATCAAAGAGCGACTCAAATCTCTCCATGATCCACATCCAGAGACAGCTGGTTGCCAGTGTCTGCCCCTTTCATTCCTTCAGTGCTTTACTGTAAGACCTAGACAGACCAGACATCGAACAAAATACCACCCTAATCTTATATTACAAGTAATACCTTTAAAAATACCTTTAAAAATACAGATACATGAGCACACCCTTTCATTATTTTTCGTCAAGTCCTGCTAAGCGTGCTTGCTCTCTGACTATTAGAATATTCAGACCCTAACATTTGTGTTGGGTGAGCTGTGTTAATTATGACATCTGACTGGTTTCGTGACCAGAGAGAGGTCAGGCAAAGTTGTGTTAACCCCTTTAAGCTCAACAGGATCCAACCCGGACAAGGGAAATCCCTCTGAACAGCGTTTTAAAGGTCAGATCACACATAGATTGATAGAAAAACAGAATTGACTACTGCAGACATCATACAGAATAATATATTACATTTTTAAGGACCCAAAGAGCTATGGTTTTGTAACATTTAAAAAAAAAAATTTTCACTCAGGATTTATCACAGCATCTGAAAGCTTGACTGTTAAAAAACTAAGAACACTGATGACATTCTGAGTTTTTTCCTTTTATGAGGTTCATTAAATTTATTTTTGGAAGGCACATTTGGTGTCTGATAATTTAACATGTTAAAGCTGTCCCTGTCTTCTCTGAGGCATTTTATTGATGTGTTTTCAAGCACACTCCAGAGATCTCTGACCGCTCTGTGTCACGCTGCTTGTCTAGATGTGGTCTCGGTGTCAGGATGGAATCAGCAACATCGTGTCTGAAATGCACGAGTTAAAGATGAAACAACAGACGTGTGAAAGACCGGAGGACTCCGCTCTTATCCAGGTGATTTAATATAATATTGTAAAGGATGTGTTTTCATGTGTTTGTGAATGTATGAAAAGTAGAGGGATATAAATTGTAGAAAACTGCTGCGGGTATTTCAGAGCTCCACTTTTCTAACAGTGGAGTGAAAATACATTTCATAACATACTGTTTAAGAAATGAAGGCAATTTTTGATAATAAAATGAGCTGCTATGCTGTATGATTTCCAGACATAATAGAACCCTTTGTACTCAGTTGTGCATATGAAATCTACCTCTATTCATCAAAGCAGTTAAAGAGCTTTTAAGCTTTATTATAGTTTTATTGCAATCAGCCTGCACAAAGTTTCAACAGTAATGCAACTCCATATATAATAAATGTGCATGTTTGCTACTTTTCCAAAGCATTAAATTATCTAGAAAACACACAGTCTGTAATTTACAAGTGTATCAAGATCAAATATGTAGAAATATGGCCTTTGGTTCTGTCAGTGCAGAGAAGATTAACTCTGTTTAGATTCAATTTAGATTTTAATTTAAATACATTTAAATTTGTGCTTTAATATATCAAGGACTATCAAGGGTTTCACTTGCATTCCTGATAATAGGGTTTTCACATTTTAGTACTGCGGCTTCTTTCGCCAAGGACAGTCACCTTCTCTGCTTCGGAAACAGTCTTTGAAAAACTCTTTGTCTTAACAGAGTAGGACCTCGTTCTCTGCAAATTAATTCTCAGAATCAGATCCACATGCTGCAGAAAAACAGGTACTGAGGGTTGCCAGCAGTGGACATTGTGTAATTTACTGAAATAATATACTTACTAAAAAGGAACAGAAGAACAGAAACTGTTTTGTCATTGCTGTAACACTGAAAATTTGACATCTCTCTATGTATGCCATTGGCACCTATATGACAGTAACCTATCATTTAAATCCCAATAAATCATTTGCAGTTTTCTGGACTGGTCTGAAAACTAGCCAGTTTCTGAACACTTCAATTTCATCAGTAGCTACCCCCATCCCACCAGAGAACCCCTGAGTTTACCCCCACCCCTCCTTTATTTAATATCCCCATGCTTTCACTCCCCTCCCCCTTTCTACCCCTTCTACCCTCCCCCTGTCCCGTCCACATCCTTTTAATCTGGACGGTCAGAGCGAAAAGAGAGAAGCGTGTTCACACACAACTTGTACATGGCTATCTGACCGGGTGCTCAAGTGTGCATGCTTGTGTGTGTTATGCAGGAGACTGAGCTCTCTCTGCAGTATTTGGCCATCGGATTGAAGGAACTGGCCAACATGAAGACGGACCTGTCCCAGTATGTCACGGCCAGTGACTCGGCTCTGCTGGAGAAGCAGCTGGAGCAACTCCACAGTCAGTGGGAAGAGCTGTGTATGAAGGTGAGAACTGACAGAGAAGTTTATATGTAAACAGAGAGCGGGGGGACTGTGTGTCTTAGGGACTGCAGATGAAACAGGTAAGAGAGAGAAAGAGAGGTTGGGGAGAGAAGGAGGGAAAAGTTGCTACCAGCTGTGTTTTGGCGGTGACCAGCAGCACAAAGCCTTACACCACACACAGAGACACGCACACAAACACACACAGACACTTACACTCATTTGTGTGAGAAAAGAGCCAGCATGCGCAGGTTCATGGAGGGAAAACTGCATCTGTCTCCTTTTCAGCAATTTGCCTCCCTGCAAGCCAAATGACTTGTTTGTTAATGTTTCCTCTGCAGTTTGGTGACTCTCACAGGTTGTTTTTAGATTGTATCCAGCAGAGCTTGTTCTGCTCGTATCAGCCAAGTAAAGAGAAGTCTTTTTAAAGTGAGAGCTTGAAAAAGTCAGGCTACCACAGCAGTCACATGAAGCTGTCTAAAACAACAGGGGGTTAATTCTGTAACTACATTATTGCAGAAAGTAGCTCCGCTGTATACAGACAGGCTCAAATTCCTGCGACTAAGTCTTTCGGCTTAGGCACAAAATCACTCTTTTTCTTGAGAAACACACAGTTATGACAAGCTCTATACATTTTTGTCAGGGATTATGGTTTAATTTATGCTCATGCTAATAGAGTCCCCAATTATAGTCCACCTGCCCCTGTCTTGGCAGGAGTTACTGGGTTTCACGGTTATAGCAACAGCAGCCAGGAATGCATTGTGTGTGTAGTACTCTTGTTTTCTGTATGCAAACTGAAGTAGTTAACCTTAACTTTGCACAATACCATCATGTAATTGCCTGAAAGCCATCTGATTTCTTCCAGTAAAGACCACTCACTCACAGTTAGGTGTGTGTGATTTTTGTACTGAATCGTTTTTGTTAGTTTGATATAGAAAAGTCTAGACAGTAGTCTTAAAACGAATTTTTGTTAGTTTCAGCTGATAGATCACACCAAACATTTTTAATCCGTATTCATCCCTGACATGGCCGGGGGGCGTGGATCTGAGCCACTGCAGTTTCCTCTGCATAGTTAACAGGTGGTAGGTGGGGGAAGCCACCGGAATGGGTCTGATGAGCAGATGGCTCGGCTGGGCTAAGGGGGATTCAAGGGACTGGATCTATTGTTCCAGGGAAGCACTAAGTCCTCACAGGGTGACCGCGGCTCACAATGCACCCTAAATTCTCCTGCATTCCGATGCCAGTTCATTAAAACCAAAGCGGGGCTCATTTTAAAATAAAAGTGTCACTGAGCAATAAACTATGGCTGATGTAACATGCCCCATGGGCATGCTAAGCCCTTTAGCTTCAAAAAGATTATCACCCCCCGCAGCAATGAAATGGGGTGTTTTCATGGTATTAAGCTGTCATTAGGTAAATGGACCTTGTTAATTTCATCAAATATCAAGACTCTCCTGGGGATTTTTCTCAATTCAGTTGATTACTGATGAAATGCTATTTAACTGTAGCAAGAGAACATTTTTGCCACGTTTTAATCTTTAATACCATGTAATCACACATTTTTATGCTTTGGGGCTTTTGAAGTGCCCTACAAATTTCATCAGTTATACACCCAGTTGCACCAAGTTCAACCACACAAATGCTTTTTTGTGCACTATATTTGGGTCAGACTGTTTCTTGGATGCATACCAAGGGGAGTCAAAACAATTAACCCTGTTTCAGACTGGACTGACAGTCATAAAGAGGTTCGTCACCACTCTTTTTGTTGTTTCCTGCAAGTCGACAGTAAATTTGCCAACGAAAGTACCACGTTTACAACTATAGATGATTTTTCTCTCCATGATCTGCTTGTTAATTGTAACAAAACATTGTAAAAGATCTTGGAAAGTTTTAGTTAGAGAACCAGTAGATGTGCTCTGCACCATAGCACTTTGTAACTGCCAGCACTGAAGATTTATTAGAGTGAATTATTTTAGCGGGGCTTTATATATTGTAGCAGTATACCCAATGTGCAAACATAGCATGGTGATTATCTGAGAATAGGTAGTTCACACTTGTAATCTTTAACTTATAGCACTGCTTAAACACCACTTTTATTGCTTTGACTCTTCTTAGGTGTCATCGCGCAAGCAGGAAATCGCAGATCGTCTCAATGCGTGGACCATCTTCAATGACAAAAACAAGGAGTTCTGTGATTGGCTGACTCAGATGGAGCACAAAGTGTGCCACCGGGGAGAGCTGAGCATCAAAGAAATGGTGGAGAAACTAAAGAAGGTACGAGGCGTTGCCCAACACTAGAGTTTCACAGACAATAATCACCTCAATCAACAAAGGGATTGTTTATGGGTATTATTTTGACATTACTTTGAGGAAGTGTGTGTTCCAACAACTAGTTCATGAACTAAGGCATTCATATAAGCTCTATTTTAAGTCCATATATGAACTACATGTGCTGTGTTTATAACAGATGGTGGCCTAGAATTGATGATCTATAGGCCTTTTGTTTTTTCACAACAGTTGTCCTTCCTGTCTCAAGATGAAGTATGATTTCAGTTATTTTAGAGGTTGTGTTTTTTTGCTTGTAGATGACCGGAGAAAATTGGAGCCCCTTGTCAGTACTTTTTATTAAGATAGTAGCTAAAGAAAATACTTTCTGGTAAAAAACCCAGTGCTTAAGGGAATGGAAATGGGCAGGTTGAATGACTATAACTCATCCATTTTATGGCTTTGCACTAAAACTTGATTAGGTGTGAACTTTTTCCCGATGAAGAAAAAACAGACAACATTTGGCTAATTGCCCTGTATCGTTAATCATGAGTTTTGATGTGGTTTGAGAACCACTGGAATAGTTTCCAGGTTTTCCAAGGTTACTTGCTGTTTTAAGGACTAAATGTTCACAAAGGATATAATGTTCATATATCAGCATCGTTTCATGTTTCCTTACAGGACTGTATGGAGGAAATTAACTTGTTTAGTGAGAATAAAAGCCACCTGAAACAGCTGGGAGAGCAGCTGCTCTTAGCCAGCGACGAGGCCAAGCAGGCACAGGTCCATGAGTCGCTGCAGGAAGTCAACCAGCGCTGGCACAACCTCTTCCACCAAATCGAAGCCAGGTGAGAGCAACCACAGCCGCCACAGAAGCTGCATGGTGTGACCTGCTAACAAAAGTGTTTATTTATGCCAGTTAAACACTTTGCAAAAGGCACTTAAGAAAGCAAATTGTGTATATACAGTGTGGCTCCCCATTCAGGAAGCACCTTTCAAAGACTAAAGGTAAAGTTATGGTAAGAATAAAAGATGAAGTGTGTATTTGTGCATGTGGCCAATGGTTTATAGAAGATTCAGGTTTATTGTGTACAGAACCAGCAATTCACATCATTATCCCCCCACCGAGCACTTTTCACATCAAACCTGCTCAGCAGTAAAAGGCATAATTAAGGACCAAAAAGGCTGTAAT
The DNA here is from genome assembly GCF_057381915.1 of Diplotaxodon limnothrissa. NCBI lineage: Eukaryota > Metazoa > Chordata > Actinopteri > Cichliformes > Cichlidae > Diplotaxodon > Diplotaxodon limnothrissa. Next base: position 18,485,879 of record NC_140610.1, on the reverse strand, counting down.
TAAACAGCAGCTCTTCTGGGTATCCATCCACCTGCTGCTGCGTTAGCTATGCTCTGCAGCTGTCAGGAATACATGGCCTCCAATGTTCAGACTGCAGAGGTTAAGCCTCTGTGTTTGTAAACTGTTACTGCCCCCCCTGACCCCTTAAAAACAGATGGACAGTCCTGTGGAAGAGCAGGAGATACAGACTCCTCTTTTTGCACTGCTGTTTAGCCCCTCCACCTCTATCATGAAAAAAATTGGCTGCGCCTAGCCTCAGACGGGAGCATATGTCCACTCTGAACCCCCCCCCACCCCCACCCCGTAGCCTGTCACTGGGATAACTATTGAAGGTGGGTGGGTGGGAGGGAGGCATATGTCGGTATGTATTAATTGCTGATTTTCAAATTGAGGCCCTCTCAAAAGACCCAGTGAGCAGATTTAAGCTGGCTTGACCACATGTAGACAAGATGGGAGCCAAGAATTCTTGATGGAGAAGAGTTTCTCTGCCATCCTGTAGTCTGCCAATAGATGAACTACACTATCTCTGTTTTTTTAACTGTCTGCCTCTGCTAGAAACATGGCATGCACTTTTTAACCCCAGAACAGTCAGCCAACGTGTGCTAGTGAACTTAACCGAGCAAAGTCCTGGAGCCTAAATTAATTTAGATGCTTCTAATAGAAATAAAGTGTGAAACTATGAGGTTTCTTTATACACTTCTGTATGTAAATTGTAGAAGTGAAAATTCTGCACGAATGAGGAGCATTCATGCTCCTTATCTATGTTTTATTTTCAATAGCTAGTAGGCATGATTTAAATAGTCGTGTTTGTAGCTAAATCTTTAGTTCAGGGAATAATTATCTAAAAACATCATACTGGATTAAACAAGTACTGTAAGAACAGTAGATGCCTTTTGGAGGTCAGTGTCTGGCTAACTTTGAGCCCTCCTGTGGTCAGCTGTACTTTATAGCCATGCATCCTCTCTTATCCTCCAGCTCCTTTCTGCTTCATTTTCTCTATCCATTCTCTTCGTGTCCTTTTCCTGAGCGAGTGCCTCTGACCGGGTTTTGTTTCTTTGTTTGGCCTCGGCGTGAAGCTGCTGGCCTTTGTTAGCCTGTCAGAGGTGCAGAAGGAGTGAATGGGAGAAAGAGACTGGTTAGTGGACCGAGTTGGTTGCATCTGCAAAGTGGAAGAATGTGTTTCTGAACAGAATTTATACTGACTGTATTAAGCCACAGTAGTTTCTCATATAAACGATCAAAATATACATTAATGTTTTGACTGAAGCTGGGAAAATGTTTGAGTTTGGGTTTTTTCTTTTTCTTTTTAATTTTCCATTTTAATCCATTCAGTAAGTGTGTCTATTTAATAATGTGCTTTTTAATAAAACAGTAAATTTGACATGACTAATTATATTTTAGCATTGAAAATATTATTTTGATTATAGGGCTTGCTCATACTGATTCATTAACCTTTAGATAAACTAGAGAAAATATAAAGTTATTTTATATTTGCCTTAAACGTTACGTTGGTTGGCCCAATAATATCCATGTATTCCTCTTACTCCTTTATTAATTGACCAAACAAACTTGGCATAGAAGTACTAATGAAGGTCCTCACCCATGTCCAATGACAACATCATATTATCTAGCAACCACCTACAATGGGTTTCTATGACCCATTTGTAGGTCACTTTCATTTCTACTACTACTTTGATGTATTTCCAAATACTTAAAAAAACTGTTTTTTAAAAAAGAGACAGTTTGTAAAATGTAAATAAAAATGAATTCATTGATTTGCAAACCTGATAATTTTAGTGAACCTCTGCTCTTTTTTTACCTAATCGTGTTACTGATCTGTCAGCAATTTAACTAATTAGTAACAAAATTTTCCTCCAGGTGTTTTTTCTTCTTCTTTTTGGCTCCACTTACATTTCCAGCCTTTTGTTGGCCACTTCCCAACTTTTTTGAGGCCTGTTGCTGCCATAACATTCTCTCCTCAAATGTTAAAATGTTTTATTTCAATATTTAGGATGTTTTCTACGGTCTGTTGTGAATACAATTTGGGTTTGACACAGCATCCCAACTTTTTCTTAACTAGGTTTTCAAAATATGCCGCTCGTTTACATTCTCACTTCTCCGTTATCTGTTGGGACCCTTTCATACATTCTTGAGGCAGACAATCACACTTGCAGCTGGTTTTTTAGTGCTTATTATTTCGGTGGAGAGCGTCTCCACTCTCACCCTTGACAGGCTCTGCTGGACCTCGTCAGCAGAGGAGGAAGGATCAAATGGGTAAATTAACTCAAACTCCCAAATGGGGCACACTTCAGGCTTTTAATGCTCAGAAGAGAGCTTTTATTGTTCCATACGTTGCTATGACACCAGTCACTGTGGCGCTCTATGTGTGTGTGTGTGTGTGTGTGTGTGTGTGTGTGTGTGTGTGTGTGTGTGTGTGTGTTCTTTCATACGGGTGTTAGTTGCCATGGTTACTTTAGAAGTTCTAGTAAGGATACCTGAGAAGGTTGAAGGCTAGTGAACTCCTTCTTTTTCTTCTTCATTCCTTCCTTCTTTGCTTCCTTCCTTCTTTACACTGTTAATGCTTAACCCTTGAAAAGCAGGACTATAAAATAATTGCCAGAAAAAGTCTAGAAATTCGCAATGGGAATGTTGAAACTCCTGATGAAATTTATAAATAAACAAATAAATATAAATGTGCATATATGAATTTTAGTTTCTATCATATTTGCTACATCAGGCATTTTTAAATGTATTTTATTTCCTAAAATGTATTGTGCAATTTATTTAAGATTTTTGGGGAAAAATAGTCCTGATGATGTAGAAGTCTCAAAAACTCTTAATAACTATGATACACTTAGCTTTAAAGGGTTAGCAATCATCAGTTTAGTACTTTGATTACTTTAACCCTCTAAGACCCGAACTCTTCCACGGCATGCATTTTTAATTTCTCTTTGATATTTGGGCTGATTGGGACCCGATGAATGTAAAAACAAAGAATTACCAGATTATTTTTTTTTTAACCTAATTTTTGTTTCTAAGAAAAATGAGAGCCACATGTGAGGATATTCGTTTAAAATTTTGATAGAACAGTGGCAGTATAATGTCCTCGTAAGTGGATATCAGGCCCTTGTAGAGCAAAATTGAGTATTTTGGTCTAAATAACCCAAAACGTGATGTCCACATACGCCAGGTCCTAGGAGGTTAATTATTCACATTTTTTTTTAATTTTGTAATTAGTTTGTTTACTGTAAGGTTTATTGTATTATATATAATTTTTTCTCCGTCTTTCTCTCATTCACTAGTTTTCTTTACCCTTATTTTCTCGTTCATATCCTTTTTTTCTTTCACTATTCTCTGTGGTCTTCTGTACTTTTTTGTATTCCCATCTTTTTATTCAATTTTATTTCTATTGGTTTTTGTTTTTTAAACTCAGGTGATTGTTCAGCAGTTTCATCACTTAATTTTAAACCTTAATAAGGGTTGAAACCCCCAGATTGTTATTTGTTAATATCAAATGAAGGCGTTCAAAGAGATTTTTTATCTTTTTTTTTTTTTTACATTGATGTGGTTGTGTCCTTTCAGGGTGAAGAAGCTGAAGGAAACTCTGGTGACGATCCAGCAGTTGGATAAAAACATGAGTAACCTCCGCTCATGGCTTTCTCGCATCGAGGCCGAGCTGTCGAGACCCATCACCTACAGCGTCTGTCACGAACAGGAGATCCAAAGGAGGCTGGCAGAGCAGCAGGTGGACTTCACAACACCTTATGACATTATTATTATTATTAATGTCAAACAAGCAATTTGACATTTTTAATTTTTTCCCTTTTTTTTTGTAAACCCTTTTTCTCTCTTTTTTGTTTGTTTTAAAGGTTCTTTTTCACTCCTTGCAACTCTTTGTCTGTTTATGATTAATAATTCATATCTGTCCTTTGTTTAATTTGGGGAGAGGTGGTCACATGCAGTGCCTCACTGTCCTCTGTCTGTGGACTGATGTTTAATAAATGAGGTTTGTAGCACAGTATGGACCAATGTGATACCTGTCCTTATGTCTGTCCAGGAGCTGCAGAGGGACATTGAGAAGCACACGGAGGGCGTAGCATCCGTGCTCAGTCTGTGCGATGTGTTGCTGCGGGATGAAGATGCTACTGGTGGCACTGAGGCGGAGAGCGACTCCTTGCAGGAGACCAGCCGCAGCCTGGACCAGCGCTGGAGGACCATCTGTGCTATGGCTCTGAATCGAAAGCTCAGGTACTGTAGGAGCTAAAGAACATACTGATGTTTAAACTTCTATGTCTGTTACTGTAATTTTCTGTACTGTCACAAATATAATAAATGAAATATGACAAAATATTAAACAAACTGGACCCAAATGTCGATTTGAAGCTCATGATTTTTAACACGGGGTCTTCTTTATGTTACTGTTCAACTGATGTCACGACACAGATTCTTTTCTAAATAATAATTCATGTTGATTAAAAGTTTTAGGTTAATGCTTTAGACGTACGCAGAGTCTGAACATTACAGAAACAAATATTCCATCACGATGTCTGCTCGCAGGATTGAGGAGACGTGGACACTCTGGTGTAAGTTTCTCAATGACTACTCCCGATTTGAGGATTGGCTCAAGATGGCTGAGCGAACCGCTGCCAACCCCAACTCAGCTGATGTCCTTTTTGCTGTCGCCAAAGAGGAGCTCAAGAAGTTTGAGGTCAGTTGTTGTGAGGTTAGCTTGATGAAGATTTGTTTCTGTTTGATCATCAGTAATCTTTATCAGTTTGAAGTCGGACGTTGCAACTCAAGGGATGAACCAGTGTTGTGTTTATGCAAAACAAAGTACCAATTTTAAATTGTGTCTTTAACCAAAAAGCTATTATTAAGGAAGGTAGACAAGGAGAAAAGGCTGAGGTATGCCAAATTACACAAGAACTGGAGTGAAAAACCGTGGCAACGCATTTGATGGAGTGATGAATCCAAATTTTAAGTGTATCAGTTCAAATCGTCGTGAGCATGAGCTGCCAATGCAGTAAAAGTAGACTTGGATAGAACACATAATAGAACCCTATCAGTCATAGATTGTCCTTGAGACACTGCAAGAATAGTTCAGGCTATATAAAAGTAAAGGTGGTCCCAAATATTGACTTTCAAGGTCATTAAAAGAATATAAACTCTGTCTTTGCCCTATATATTGTATTTCCATTGATGTTTGCACATGTTTCAATAAATCTTAGATAAATGTTTTTCATTTTCTTAGAAAAATATAATAAAGAAATCGAGGATGTTTCAATTCTTCACACTGAGGAAATAAAGACACTGAATTGTCCATGCTTCCTCTCTCTTCTTCAGGGTTTCCAAAGGCAGGTTCATGAGCGACTGACCCAGCTGGAGCTGGTCAACAATCAGTACCGCCGGCTGGCCAGGGAAAACCGCACCGACCGAGCCAGCCAGCTCAAAGCAATGGTCCATGAAGGCAACCGGCGGTGGGATACACTGCACCGAAGAGTGGCCGCCATCCTCCGCAGGCTCAAGGTACAGAAACTTTTATTTTTGAAATCTCATTTTAGATTTCTTTTCAATTTATTTTAATTTCAGTCAGTTTTCAGAGTACATTTTCAGTTTTAGTTAAATTTTTGGTCCTAATATGGAGCTGGTGTTTGTCAGATTCACATAAAGGCCACTGACTCATTGAGTGTATTTTTGTTTTATTCTAATTTCAAAATCACAACATGATGCACGCAGGCAATGTTACTTTCTTTGTTTGACATTTAATTAATAGGCAAATTCGTTTGTGCGTCCTTACTGAAATTATAGTAACGCGACTGCTCGGTTGCAGCATTGTTCAGAACAGTTTGAAATAATAATTGTGTAATCAGTAAAGCTGTAAAAAGGCCCCCTGCTAATGTGTTGATCTATGAAACGGGCTGTTTCTCTTAATAAATGTCATAAATACATTTAATTCTGACGCCATGTGATTTCTCCTCGTTTTAAAAGTCAAATGTTTCCAGTTGTTTTTATAAAAGCTGAAATTGTCTTGTGTTGCACATTTTACTGTAAATCTCCGGCTTATTATTTTAAATTGACAAGTTGGCATTAATGTCAAGCTTTCACTAGAGGATGTAATGAACTGCTTTGCTTTCTTCTCTCACAGTATTTCACCAGTCAGAGGGAGGAATTTGAAGGGACCAGGGAAAGTTTGCTGGTGTGGCTGACCAACCTCGATCTGCAGCTCACCAACGTTGAGCACTTTTCAGAGAGCGATGTCCATCAGAAGATACGGCAGCTCAATGTGAGGCACAGCTCATGTACTGTACACACACAAAACCATGTCTCCTAGTGATTATAAGAATTGCATGTTAAGATGCTTAAGGTCTTGGCTTTAGCTATGGCAATATTTTGGAAAGAATTATTTGTTGAATGCTTTTACAGATATTATCAGAAGCTGCGTTTTGTTCCTTTGGGTTTAAAGGCTCAATCTCTGTCCACTCATTCATCCCTTCGTCTTCCTGCAGAGTTTCCAGAAGGAGATCACCCTGAACACTGAGCGCATTGATGGACTGATTGTGTTTGGAGAGGGCCTGATCCAGAAGAGCTCACCGCAGGATGCGGCGAAGATAGAGGAGGAGCTGGAGGAGCTGCACTCCTACTGCCAGGAAGTTTTCAGGAGACTGGTCCGCTTCCATCAGCGCCTCAGCCAACCCCCTGTAAGCCTAGGCGCACACATTTTTCTGATTCCAGTCTAATTCAAGCAGATATAACAAAATGTCTAACATATTATAAATAAGAAAATATCCCTTATCATTTTATAGATTTTCCTTTGTATGACTTTTATACATGCATGCAGTTTTTTGTTCCATGTTTTTAAACCTATTTTAAATATCCAGCACAGTATTTTCCAGATATGTTCGTAGTTTTTGGCACCGATCCATACGCACGTGTTTATTGCTTGATTCTATGCAATTTTTTCAAATTATGCATAACATGTGAGAGGCAGTTCTAAAACTAACAAGGACTTGGTGTGTGTTACCAGTGTAAGGACAGGTATGTATCATTCACACTTGGCTTGGTTTCTCTGTCCTAGATCACAGAAGAACCAGAGATCCCCTCTACCACCTTTTCCCTGGAATCAAGCTTGGAGCTGATTGGCCGACCGTGGCTTGGGCGTAGCTTTGGAAGCCTTCCAGCCACACCCACTCTCCTGCTGTCCTCACCCCTGGTGCGTTCAGGGCGGGAGACACCGGATTCACTGGCTTTGGAGTGGGACCACACCGTAGACGTAGGAGGGTCATCATCACATGAGGATGATGAGGAAGAGGAAGAGAACGAGGAAGAGGGAGCTTACTTCAGTGCGCTGTCAGGTATCTTTAAAGTCTGCCTCCAAGGGTGTCAAACATAAGGCCCGGGGGGCAGAACTGGCCCACCACAGGCTCCAATATTGGCCACTGGGAGGCAGCTGCTCTGATCACAGATAAAGACAACCCCATTTATACCAAAGCACCAAAATAAATAAGTAGTAGATAAATAACAGTGTTACAGTGTTATTTCTAACAATTTAACCCCAAAGAGTCGTGCTGACAGACATCCTGGGTCAGCCCAGACCTGTAAAATAAAAGTTAAAAAGGGAGTTAATAAGAGGTACAAAACATACAACTAACAAGTAACTCCTGCTGTCATTCTGCATAATCACAAAGAGCCAAATCAAGTTCTAGAGACTGAGAGCAACTCAGCATTTAACTTGCATCGTTTTTGTGATGAGTCACTGTGTGAAACTTGCTTGACTAACTGCCAATGAAGACAAAGACGAAAGCCCAGCGCACATTTTTTAAAAACAGGGAAAATCTGCAGATGTCCTGAATAAATTAGAGAGGATAAACATGTACATTTCTGCCTTGACAGTTCAAACTCGGTAGTTTAGGCTGTGAGTTAAAAATCAGTAATCAGTATTATTATAAAAATGTCAGGTTGCTGAGATGTAAAGTTTTCTTTGTTTGGTTGTTTAGTTTTCACACCAGCTGAAAATGAATGTTATTCACTACCAAAAAACAACTGACTCATAAACCACAGCTCAGTCATAAGCATGGAGACAAACGATCCACAGCATCATCCATTGGAGCCCTAAAAAGCAGACCAATGTTCAATGTTGCAAAAAAGGAGGCAAGCAGACAAAGAAAGAAATCCAAAAGACCAAAAGACTTGGACAAGTTTGAGCCTTTTCCTCTCATTTTTCAGTTTTTAGTTTGGATTCTGGAAGAAAGGATGTCTTGTTTTAAAGAGATTTCTAGTCTGACCCCTCTCTCCTCGCAGAGGTGGAGTTGACTGAGACCCTGGAGGAATTTATCGAAGCCTCAGAGGCCCCGCTCGCCTCGTCACTGGGTAGGCTCAAGAGCATCTTCAGCACTCACCGCTCTGCTCTTCATGCCGAAATATTTCCAGAGAATAGCTTCCTGCTGCTCATGTATCACTTGGCATCCAAATGCTTGTTGTGCTGTCTCTTCCACTTGGATACTTTACTGGTTTAAGGAAAAAACACCTCGAGTGTCCTTTTCTTGTATATTTGTAATATAAATGCCCAAAGTCTCTACACTTCAAAGTCCTGGTCTGCTTATGATTGATTTATTTTAGGTCTTAATATTTTTTGCACTTTTAATGGGTTTATTTTTTTCTTCAGGAGATTTTTTATCGTTATCTGAATTTATGTCTTCCCTTTTTCTCTTTTACATCTTACTTTCAGCGGTCCAAACTTTGTTGTGTTAATTTCAGCCTCTTTCATTTCATCCTTTCATCCTCTTCCAACATCCTCTTTTATCTTTGTCTTTTTTTTATATTGCAATTCTCCAACACACTCACATTTGCCCACCTCACTGTCCTCCACTAGTTTCTAGAACTTTACAGTGCATGTAACACTAGGAGGTAGGAAAATGTTGTGCTGTGTCATCCATAACATTATTGTTATTTATCAATTTCCTTTGATAAATAACAATTCCTACCAGTCTATGCAGGTGTTTTCCAGTTGTGGCCTTGCCTACTTGGCTCTTTGTGCTGTAATCCCTCTTTTTACCGCTCAAACATGTGAAATAAGCACTGAGTAAACACCACCATGCAGATCTTTGATTTGTTGTTTGCAGGGTTATTTGTTTGTTTTTGCTCGAGTTACGTTCCAGATGTACTTAATTTAGTAGATCTGAATACATCTGATTCACTGTAGTTGAACCTCGAATGTTTGCTTGATCACACCAGACACATCAGCTAAAGAGACAGTAGTAAATGCCAGATGCAGATCTTACAGTGAATCAATCCAAAAACTCCCACAAAGGAAAGTTAAGACCAAATGGTTTCTTAGCAGAAAGCTGGTGTCCTGCAGTTAAAAGGAGACCTAATGCTTATTTCCAGCTCCCTTTTTTTTATTCTGCAGTTCCATTAAAATAGCATGTTTCCACTTTTTTTATTCCAAAGAGAAGTCTGAGAAAGACCTGAGCATTTTTGTGTGTGCATATTTGCAAATGAGCATCTAAAACTGTGAACATCCAACACTGAAAAATATGTCAAAATAGGTAAAAGATAATAAAAAATATTATAATAATATTGAAAATACAGTATATCTAAATGTAACATTACTGGAAAATACTGACAAAGACTCATTTTTTATTATTTTTGCATTTCAGCATCAAGCAGGTCGGTGGCTGTACAAGACTCTCCGAGATGGCAGGCACTGGGAGACAGAGAAACTGAGTCTGATACAGAGGGACACACTGAGGCCACACCCACTCTGACCAGTACCCCTCTAAAGCCGGGATATGTACGCTTCAAAAACTTCTCTCTAGTAGTTAAACTAATAATAGCTCACTCTTGGGAATGCATTTGAGACAAAATATGCAGACCGTGTGCTCCTCCAGATGTAATAACTTAAAGTGTGTTTGTTTTGTTTCCAGCTGAGTCTCATGTCTGAGTGCAGCAGGAGCATAGAGAGCATCAACAGAGTGTCGCTGATCCTGGATGACGTGGAGCAGCCGGAGGAGTTCGGTCTCATGGGACTGAGTGCCTCAGACAAACAGTCAGGTGAGCCTCAAAGATGCTGAACGCTTTGCAAAAATCAGCAACATCAGGTAAACTATAAACTGTATGTAAATGATGGATATAGTAGGCCATAGTAACCGTGACATCACACTGTTTTCAAAAGCAGGTTTGCGTTTTTGTTTTTTGTTTTTTAAATAATATTATTAGCACTCTTTGATGGCTGAGGGCTCATTCTGGGCTGTGCTAACTACATATTGTTGTACCATCCCGGAGGAGTTAAGCTACCTGTGTAACCTGTGTAGGGTCCAGGTATCACTTCATGTTACCAGTAGTGCAAAACTAGTGAAAAAACAGTCAGAAAAGTTGAGGAAGGAAAAATGTCAGTGGCTTCCAGCTGTAAAACCACTCCTGTTTTTGAAGGTTGCCTCATTGTTGCCCCTTCAGTGCAACTGAGGGTAATTTCATTAACACCGAAGCAGCGGAAACTGATCAGTATCACAGAAGTTTAATTGACTTGATACTATTTTCTCATTAAAAAGGGTTACTCAAATTTTTTTGAGCAGTGTGTTTACTACCATTTCTTAAGTGAGTCAGCAGTATCTTGTGGTCTCATTTCTTGTCGCTTCAATACTTGCCGTGTATTTTTCTGCTTCTAGTCACTTGAAGTTGCCAAATATCACTAAATGCTCTGTGGTGTCGAGTCATCACTTCATTGTCAATCACTTTCTGTGTAGACGCAGCATCAGTAAGCAATTGGACTAGAGCCACGCCCTGTATTGTATGCTGCTTCTTCTGCTATTTTATCCAGAGGTGTCCATAATTTATAAATAAGCTTGGTACTGTCTTCAGTAAGACCAAAATAGTGACATCATAAACCAAACACAGAAGCATTAGCGCATAAATCAAGTGAGCAGAAGGTTCATTTTCTCACGGAATACTATTGCTTCATTTTGAAACTGAATAGGTTGCCCCCTACTGGCTATTAGAAATAGTACTTCTTTTGCACTTCCACATCAGCTTTCCTTTTCAGCTACATCAATCTTTTTTATAAAGTCTCTAACTTGAAGAAATGCTTGAAAGTAGTTTAAAAAAAGAGGGAGGGGTTGGACAAGAGTCACTGAGTGGTGTTTAGTGCTTTAATATCAGTGCACGAACATTAGCTTAGACTGCAGAGCTTTGGCAGGAAACAATTATAAACATTGCAGCAGTTTAGCCAGTGAAAGCATTTTAAACCCAGACGTGCATCCAGAAAAAAGCAATGCAAGTTTGGTCTCTGTTTCCTCTGTTAACTGGCCCCTTTGCTGCTGTTTATTTCTGTGAGCTTGAGCATCTTCAGCATATGTTTACATTCAAAGATGTTCGTGTACTCTTAGGTGTGATTGAACGCTGGGAGTTGCTCAAGGCACGGTCCAGATGCAATGAGCGTGACAGCTCTGAGGAGCCTCAGCAGCTCAGGTGTGATCTCGACAACATTACTTCCTGGTTAAAAAATGTGATCCCGGAGCTGGACCGCCTTCAGGAGCCTGACCCAGCAGCCTGTATTGAGGAGATGGAGGCCAGAGCTAAAGAACTAAAGGTAAGATTTAATACTAAACATAAAAAAGAGGAATTTGTTTTGATCATTAAAAAAAGCAAAAATAAAAAAATGGATGATTGCTTTTTTTTTTTTTTTTTTCGCAGGAGATGCAGAAAGTGTTTACTCACTACAAGTCTATCATGCTGTCAGTCAACCTGCGAAGTGAGGAAGCTCCAGAAGCACAGGAGAGACTGACGAGTATGAACAGAGACTGGAGCAGAGCGTGTACTGGCCTCCAGCAGTGGGACCTCAGCCTGAGGAAGAAGCTCATGCAGTGCCAGGTAAGAGGAAATACCACAACAGACTATTAAAAAAAACTCGAGACTTGTTTTAAGACTTGAAAAATATTTTATTCACATCTTAAAACCTTTCTAAACTTAAGGATAACAGCAGTATTAACACTTTGATGAATGTTCACTGTTCAAACAAGCTTTCACAAGTAACTGATTTTTGTGAAGTTGCAGAATCTTTGACAAGTGACAAGAAAAAAGTGACAAAACTATTTTCAACTTTAATTTTATTGATAACATTATTATTTCCCAATTTTAATAAATAATACTTAATTAAGATTAAGTATTATCTTAATTAAGTATTAAGTGTTATTGTGAATTATGCAGTGATAATTGTGTAATGACTTTCATGCAAATGCTGGTGCAAATAAAGTCACTGGCCACTTCATTAGTTACAGCTTGTTAGCACTGGGTTGGACCCTCTTTTGCCTCCAGAACCGCCCTGATTCATCATGACATAAATTCATCAAGGTGCTGGAAACATTCCTCATAGGTTTTGCTCCATATTGACATGATGGTTTCACACATTTGCTGTAGATTTGTCGGCTTCACATCCCAAAGGTGCTCTCTTAGATTGAAATCTGGTGACTGTGGAGGTCAGTTTTGTACAGTTAACTCATTGACATGTTCACAAAAGCAGACTGAGATAATCTGAGCTTTGTGGCATGCTGGGTTATTGCTGAAAGCATAAATAAGTGAACATGGTCAGCAACAAGACTGAGGTTTCAAGACTCAAGAAACCAGCCTGTCTGGCACCGACAACCATGCAACATCACCATTCTTCCCCTTTCTGATGCTCTCTTTGAAATTTAGCAGGTTGTCTTGCTGCCATGTGATTGGCTCATTAGATTCTTGCGTTAATAATAAGTTGTACCTAATATAGTGGCTGGTGAGGTCTTGGTGAAGTTGGTGCATGTAAAGCATACAGTGTGCAAAGTATTAACCTCCTAGGACCTGGTGTCCACATATGTGGACATCACATTTTGGGTTGTTTAGACCAAAATACTCAATTTTGCTCTACAAGGGCCTGATATCCACTTACGAGGACATTATACTGCCACTGTTCTATCTACTGCTCTTATTTTTCTTAAAAACAAAAATGAGGTAAACAAAAATCTGGTAAATCTTTGTTTTTACATTCATCGGGCCCCAATCAGCCCAAATATCAAAGAGAAATTAAAAATGCATGCCATGGAAGAGTTCGGGTCTTAGGAGGTTAAAGAGGAAAACTATTTTTGAAAAGCAGATGGCAAAAATGTTTTTTTCCTACCATAATTTGGAAGGGAAAAAAATCTAGTTGATGTAAGTAGAAATTAAAATGTCAAAAATGACATGAGCTGAGGTTTCAGCTGAACTGCTTCACTGTAACAAATGACCTTTAACTTTTTCCCATACAGGACTTTCATGAAAGCCTCCACTCTTTGCTGCTGTGGCTCGCTCACGCAGAGAGCAGACGCTACGCAGTGGACATCGGCCACCCAGACACGACTCTCACAGCGCTGCAACAGCACAGCAACACCCTCACTGTAAGCAGAGAGGCATGTTTGGTTACCCAACAAATTGAAAAAAAGTACTGTCCTCACAGATCTGCTGCTGACACTGTGTTTACACTGAGCATGTGAAGTCAAAAAGTTTTATCCAGTCATTTATTCAGCTTGATGCTAGAAATAGTTACTATTTTTGTTGGTTGTGGTCTGCAGGCTCTGCAAAAGGAGCTGCAGGACAGGCAGGCTCATCAGGCCTCCCTTCAGACTCTGTGGTCTCAGCTCCAGCCTGAAGACGGCACAGAGGAGAGCAACGAGGCCCGGGAGAAACTCCACGTGACGGGGAGCAAGCTGAAGCTGCTCCTGAAGCAGGTGGACGGCGACCTCAGCAACCTGCGGCAACGTCTGGTAAAAGCTCAAAATATTTTCTTTCTGCACATCCAAGAGCTGTCATGAATGTTTTTTTTACAGCATATTAACGTAGACGATTTATTTACCTCAGGACTGTGAATCTGCTACAGCCGCCCAGTGTCAAAGTGTTTCTCAGGAGGCTGGAAATTCAAAGAAAGGCTCCTCCACTCAAAGGTAAGTAGCAGCGCAGATAACGTTGTTTGTATTTCATGTCTTCTTGCACTAAATATGATGTGTTTTGCAGAGAGAAGCGGGAATCGTCTCCCCCTCGATCCTTCTTCTACCGGGCCCTGCGTGCCGCCTTCCCTCTTCAGCTCCTGCTGCTGCTCCTCCTGCTCCTGCCCTGCCTGATTCCAATGTCGGAAAGTGACTCCAGCTGCACCCTTACCAATAACTTCGCCCGGTCCTTCTACCCCATGTTGCATTACACCAACGGCCCACCGCCCACTTGATTGTAATATTCATGCGATAATAGAAACTTTCTAAAGGAAACGGATGAACGTATGTCACCATGCTGTCATGTTCAGTTTCCCGAAGACTGAAAACTGTAAAGATTTGCCAGCAGCTCTTTTGTCTTTCCATCAAGAAAAAACTCACCATGCCAAAAAAACCCCCCCAGGTTTTAACATCATTCAGGAAATCAATCACTTTTGCCACTCGGAGACCACCGACCATCCTCCAACACAAGGATTATCATCAGATGAGGGACGAGTCACCGAATCTATTTCTAGTGAGGTACAGTAATTATCCTATTAATTAGGTAAGAACACGTAAATCACAGCATTAAAAAAAAGAAAAGCTACGTATTATGAATAATGATTCATTCGACAGATGACGAAGCCACAGTGGATTTTCAAACTCAGTCTGAAAAGTGAAGCAAGTGCACAAGTGCCTTAAACCTGAATCGTTTCTAATGGTGGCAAAAAAAAGTCAGGTTATATAGAAGTGCATGAGAAAACGACCCTACGTCTTATTGAGTGGCGATCTCAGTAAACACTTTTCTGATGAGTTTCATTTGTTTTCATTTTGTTTTCACTTTTTTAATAGAACATGATGCTCATTGTGTACAGAAAGGCCCAACTAAAGTACAGATTAGGGCAGTGTCACTGACAAGTGGCTACCATATGACGATTCATCATCCTCCACTTCAAAACACCAAGAAAAAGTAAGCAATAGGGTGGCTACAGCCATCATTTACATACAGTTTGATTTTTCACCGACTAAACTGTTTTTTTTGTTTATTTTTTAATCCAGCCAGACATTGAACTCTTGTGTTTTTAAGATTTGCATGTTTATATTTCATTTACTTCATGAACTCTTCACATTTCATTTAATGTTTTCCTGCCTGCTCGACTGAACTCTGCAGAACAGCGCTGATTAAATTTGAATGTATTTGATAAAAAGCCAGCTGAAAGTCTTTTTTAAAAAAAAAAGAAAAAACACATTCTTGTATACTGAGTTTTTTAGATGTGATTTTGTCTTGACTAGATTGTGAGTGGACATTTCCACGCCTCCTTGCACTGTTGAAACACTGTAGATTCAGCATGATGTTTATGTACATAATGCAATAATATAATGCTTATTTATAACTTGAAAGGTGGATTTATAATCATTTTTTTGTTCCTCTAGTAAATGTTGACTGATTTAAACAAACTGGCTTATCCTTTATTTTATTTTATTTTTTTGAGGTATCCATGCTACCAAACAGGGGAAATGCCAAACCTTGGCTAGAAACACTACAGAAAAACTACACAAGTTTTTTTTTTTATTTTTTTATAAGAGCATCTTGTCTGTCAGCTTTTTGCAATCTAAATCAGAACCTGAATGCACCTTTGTGCCAAACATATTTGCTTTTCTAAAAATCTCTATAGACTCTATAGGCTCCTCTTGTTTGTGTTCCCAGTGCATGTGTGCTATGGCAGTGCCAAGCTAACAAGCAGAAAGAGTACAGGAAAAGGAGAAAATGGATAATAAGATAAGAATAGAGTGGACAGAGCACAAGTGGAAGAACACAACAGTGTCTTCAACTACCAAAGCTGTAAGAAAAACCAAATGAACGAACATGGATACACAAACTAACAATCTTGTTGTGTTGTCTACTGTAGGTGTGAGCATATGTGTGTTTATGTCACAAAATGTACTTTTGTAATGAGGATGAGAAGCTGCAAACAAGGAGCCAGAGGCAGGCCATCAGCTGAGGTCAAAGTTTTATTAGAATTCATTCAAACCGCGTGCACACTTGCAAATCCTATCTAAAAGAAAACATACTTGGCAGAAGTAATACATGGCTGTTTAAAAAAAACCCCAAAAAAACCCCCAGCATCTTAGACGGCCACTTCACTCATTTTTGTTCTATTTGCTATTTTCATCATTGGGCGCATTCTCTGCCATGTTCTTACTTCTACATCCTACATCTGAGGCCTCTGCCGGTGTTCAAGCAGTGCTGATCAGATGCTGGATTTAAAGAGGGGTCCCTGAAAAGGACCCGTTTTCATTTATCAAGCCAAGCCCACAGTACTCTGCTGCACTAACAAAACCCTCAGGGATAACATCAATGTTAATCGCAGTTAGAGATTAGGACTGGAAGTTCTGGAAAGTCTACTCGAGGGACCTTCTTTTAAAAGATTTTATTTGGTTCAGAGAACACTGTGCTACACATGACCCGCTCCATCCGAGTGGCACCGGCATCTGTTTTCTGTGACTTACACTACCCTTTGTATAGGATTCGTTTTGTTTGCCCCAAAATCACCAATCATTTTTGGCTAAAGAAAATGAATTGGTGCTTTTCTTTCTCGAGTTTGTGAATTTTATATATACTTTTTTAAAAATTTCCAAATTAAAATTTACCTACCAGTAGTTATAGTATCTCTGTTTTATCAAAAAATAATTTTGTAGTCTAGACTAAAGATAGTGTTCAAAATTAAATAGTCATTAACATTTACTTCTGCTGATCATTTGCAAGCTGGCAAAACACGGCGTTTGATAAATAACAAATAAGACAAAGGCTCCTCTTTCGTATTGTTTTACTGATTTATACATTCATCAAACATTTTCCCCAGAATTGAACAAGAAGTATCTGTGCAGTGCTTAAACAGTTTGGTGACAAAGGCTGATGAGAGTAAAAGCACAGGCTGTACAGAAAGACCAGAGTCCAGAGGGTCCAGAGGCCTCTGTTTGATGAACCTTGCAGTGATCCTGATTGTTGAAGCTTCATCATGTCACAAAGAGCAACTGTAGCAAGTTCAAAGCTACAAAAATAGAAATTTTTTTGAAGTGCTACGTTGGCATAAGAGCAACAGTAAGACATCTTTGACAATAAAGCACAGACATTGAGAGCAAGTGAAGGCACCAGCTCAACACAGCTTGATATTTTTCTTTTTCAAATAACTGTATTTAACAAAAACAAAAAAACAAAACAAAAAAAAATCAGCATTCAGTTGAGGAATTGTTTTCATGTCTGTTTTTTAAGCTAAAGAAGAAAATCAGAGTTGCCACATTCACTGCCAATTAGCTTAAGTTCTGCTAGAAATCACCTTCTTAGCTGGAGTTCTCTCGTTAATTTTAACCCAGATGAAACAACTCTGTGAGCGATTCAACAAATACATGAGATGCTAACAAAGTAACTGCTTTGTGCAAATACTGCCTTTAATGATCATATACACTACTCAAAAAATAAATGAGGGTAACGCTCAATAATCACAATATCAGAGATAGTCAGGTAAACTTCAGGGACATCAATCTGTTCAGTCAGGAAGCAGAATCCATCATCAATCTATTTCACCTGCTTTGGTGTAAATGGCAACCCCTGCAAGAAGGGAATGGTTTTGCAGGCGGTGGCATGAGCGTTATCAACCATCTGACAGTTTGGCCAGGAACATGCTCTCGAATAGTCCAGTGGAGGTCATTTTATAGGGCTCCTCCTGTTCTTCCTCACAATAATAAGAAGACGATATCAGTTCAGCTGCTGCATTGATACCCCTTTTACTGTCCTGTCCAGCTCCCCTTGGGTAATTGCCCGTCTCCTAGTATTCATCCTCCTGGAGACACGGCAAACCTTCTTGTAACAGTGAGTATGAATGTGCCATCCTGGAGGAGTTAGACTGCCTGTGCAGCAGGCAGTCTAACACTAGCAGTGACACAAGTGAAAAAAGTCACACCAGAGAAAGATCTGTAAGGAGGCATAAGGAGAGAGAAGTGGTCTAAGGCCACCACATGCCAAACCAGTTCATGTTGGGGGGGTTGCATCGTTGCACAGACAGCGCAACTGGTTGCACCAAAGCAAGTGGATGATGTTCACAATGGCTTATGCTTCTTAAGTGGACAGATTGATATCCCAGAAGTTTAACTATCTTTGTGTTATAAGGTGATGATATACTGCAGTCTTGATGAAATTTGAATCCCTTACACGAGGATATAAAGTATTATCTTATGTATGTGTCATAATTCCTTGGGTTGTCTAAACATGGGTACAAACAGCATTTTTATTATTATTCATGCATCTCCATCTTCAAAATAAATATAAGAATAAAAATCAATGGATTTTTGAAATTCATCGACTAAATAAATTTTCATTTGCAACTGTGGGATGGACAAAACTTAGCAGATGAAGCCGTGGCCCTGGTCTGTGGGGAAATCATAAGTGTTTTAGTGCATAGACCCAACAATAAACTGATTAAGTAATCAGCAATAATCAGTAACAACAGTCTTTTGTTGCAGCCTCGACATTAAAGTCCATGTGTATAGAAAAGCCACTTAAGCATTAAAACATCTACACACACAAAGTCGAAACACAAACTGAGATTTGTTGAAGAAAACACGCCAGTGAGCACTGTAAGTTTCACAGTATAAGATTTCTTTAACTCAGAGTTAAAGTGTGAGTTTTCTGCAGGTGCTTGTTTATGGGAATCAGTTACACATAAGCTGCTTGTTCCAGCAAACTGTACAGGCTCTGATTAATCAGTTTAAAAAGACATACTGTCATTGGGAGGTGTGATCAAATCAGTTGTGATCTGTTTTTCTGCATGGGTTTTCATTGGTCGACTGACTGATTTAATGGTCCTGTCACATATCTGAGTACAGCTGAGTGACCAGGTTTGACAGTTTGTTCCTGTTTCGCTTTAGTCTTTTGCCAATATAGTGGAAAAGCAAAGAATCCTGAAAGCGTGATCTGTGCTCCATGCGGTTAACTTTGAAGATATTGAAAGTTCACCAGAAACTGTGCACAGCGTGTCAAAGATTCACCAGTGACAGATCAGAGAATCCAGCTCTCGTTCCTACGAAGATACTCATCATTCCCGTGAACTAGTTTTGTGCAAAGCAGTGAAAATTCTTTCGCATCGGAATTCTGATCTGACTACTGGGGTTCACCTCCAGCTCTAGCGCTACTGGGAATCCAGGTATTTGAAGGTCCGCTTGCAGAGCTGTGCAGCCGGGCAGGAGCCTCACTCTGATCTTCCTCCTGCTGAGGAGGCTGAGGAGGCAGACGAGAGCTGTGCATGATGTGGGCATCCAACATCTCCAGCAACAGGTCGTAGAGAGGCACTATGTTCTTCACTTTCATGCAGTGGAGGTGGTCCATGCCTTTGTTACTGCACATTGAAAACAAAGTTGGGCGAGAGGTTAACGTAATGACTTTTGATGGGAACAATCTGGTCAGATGAATGTGTTTCATAACACTGCAGGGCTTTGAATAAATCTGAGCTGTAAAATAAATTCATTTACAGATCTGTCTCCCTTTTTTAAAAATATCCAGGTTTTAATAGCATGATGTTGGGTCCTGTTACCTGACATGACGAATATGTGAAAGCAGCATGAGCAGGTGAGCCAGGCGGGTGTACTGCTGCTGGAAGGTGAGACCGGTTTTGCTGATGGCCAACACCAGAGCTTCTGTCACAGCGTCCAGGAGGCGCAGCAGCTTGGACCGGCTCTGCAGGTCCTCGCTGCCGTCTGAGGAACTGAGGCACATGTCTGGAAAGCAAATGGGAAGAAATACACTTTAAGTGTGTCTACACAGTAAAGACTATATTACAGATATCAATATAGGAGTTTAATGTTGGAAGCTAAAGTAAATAAAACATTTTGAAGTGCATTATCCTTTGTAAACTGTGCAAAAACATAACTGGATTTTTCATGCAGACATCTTGATTCGGTCACAGCAGGAAAAGGACAGATGACCCAGAGAACCAGCGTGTGCAACACCACCGGTAACATCAGACTGAACCAGCTAAATGGAATTTATCCACAATTTATTTAAAATGCATACAAAAGATTTAACACCCCCGAAAATAACCACTGGCCTTCCGTCAAAGGATTGTAACCAGGTGTTATAAATACAAATATTTTTCAAGTGTTTTTTTTTAATTTACTTTGGCATAAAATACAAAGGACAGAAGCAAAAGACTTCTGGTAAGGTAACATCGACTCTTTGCTTCAACTATAAACGGATCAAAAGGTGCTTACGCATGTAAGTCTGCGCCCAGAGGTGCATTATGAGCCAGGGGAAAAAAAACTGATTTGATTTTGCAGCCCTTTTCCTACTGTGAAACTTTCTGGTAGCAGAAGTCTGAAAAATCCCCGTGTTTTGTTCAACACTAAAGAAACACTTGTTGTGCTTGCAAATACAGTTTGAAAAGGGCTGACATGCTCAAACATTTAGAAACATCCTGCCAAAGCATCGAACATACAGTTTGCTCAAATATTTGTAGAGTACAGAACAGTGTCTCACAGATGGTGCCTTGTCTGTACACACTGGACTGCCCTGTCTCCGTCTTTAAGGAGTAGTTTTCATTTTGAGGGTCATTAAAATCTCGTCTAAACATTTGCTTGGTTAGAATCTCTCTGCTTTTTATCTCTGGCAGCAGAACTTTAAATCTGTTTTTGGAACATTCAGAGCTACTTTGGTTTTAGTTTTTTCCACTGCTACAAAAAGATTATTCACAAAACATCACCATGGGGTTTTCCACTGTTTGAGAGTTAGTAAGTAACACAGGGGCTCTGGTCTGGGGCTTTCATGCTATTGAATTAGCAGATGTCAAAGGGACTGGCTTTAAATTGACTAAATAAAGTAGTATGATCTTCAACTCCATGCATTTGTTGATCATTTTCTGTGTGTGTGTGTGTGTGTGTGTGTGTGTGTGTGTGTGTGTGTGTGTGTGTGTGTGTATTCTGAGTGTACAGTGCAAAGATCTGGATGACACACCTTAGTTTTACTGCATACAAAAAACGCGACAGTACCCACAGGTGTTTCTTAGTGGTGGGGTGGGTGGTTTAACTGGTTGCTCTCCCAAACCACTGACTAATCAAGTAAACTCCTTTTTTTCCTTTTAAACTATGCCAGACGTTGAACTTCTTAATAACAACGTAACATAATGCCTTTAATATAGTTTGCAAACACCTACTCATTCCTTTTACAAAACAAATGTTGAGCTCCAAAAGCAGCGTGCTCTTGTACGGATGCACAACTACCAACCCCCCCCCCCCCCAAAAAAAAACAAATAAAATGAATGAGTGGACACATACATAGCATGCATTATAAGTTCATTTTAAAGGTCACAAAGTTCTTTTTAAACTATATGTGAACACTAAACATTTAAATACATTTTTCATCATTTTGTTCTTATCATGTCTCCTCCTCCATCACTGCTCTCTCTCCTCTGTCACCTAATCCTCTTCCTACTCACCTCAAGCCTCATCTCCTGAACTAAAGTCAGGGTGCTAAAACACAAAAACGTGCATAAACATGCTCTTTTATTCCCGATATTGTCACAATTACTTACAGTCAACAGATTAGACATGCATCCATCCTGACAACAAGCCAGCTAAACAACAGCAGCTGGTTAAAGGCTAACATTATCCCAGCTAACGTGAGGCTTGAGTGCCCTAAACAAATAAAAATAAATAAAAATCACACTTTCACACTGATTACATTCTCATATTGCATGAGTGTGCTTTTTGCTAAGTGTCCAAGTCCAAGAATGCTAGATAGATCCATTTCAAAGACACTTTAAGAGTACTTCTTACACAAAAACACACCATGCCTCACATTTAGTTTGTTGGGATCTGATCATCTTAAATGTATTTAGGGTGACTAGGTCCCACAAGGAATCATGTGGTTTTCTTCTATGTGACAATAAATGCTCTTACTTGAATCTAAACCATATTCTGTAGTCTTGGCCATTTTAGTCAGCTCTGATTTAATAAAAACAAACTTTTAATAACATTTGATTTTTATATTCTGGGGCTGAAGGTGAAACAGCTCTGTAGTCGGCAAAGTCAGACAAAAGTCTGACTTCGCTTGTGGAGGCAATTAAAAAGAAAACATTAATGATCTCACCAGAGAGGCCTTGACCGTGTTCATCTTCACTTATGTACCACCTGCTACTCCAGCTACTTTAGCAGAACCTCTGAGTCCTCATAGCACAGACTGAAACTACACAGTGTTATTTGAAACTACACAGGGAACACTGTGTAGTTTCAAATAACTAGCAGTCTTCACTGCTAGTTATTTGGTTTATGGACATACTTACCATGTGTAGGCTCACAAGATTACATGCTGAGATACCAATCTAACACCCCATTGTGGGTTCATGTTCTGGAGACAAACAAACAGTCTCAGTCTCACTTACGCACATGCACATTAAGCACATGACACTGAGAGTGGACCTCATGTCCGCCCACACAAACATGCTCACTCACTGGAGTTGAGGAGGATCATGACCTTGAGGCAGACGTACTCCTCCCTGTGCAGCCTGAGCTCTCTCACCCTGGTTGTGGCAGCTATCAGCATGTCAAAGATCTCCACAAAGCCCTGGACGCAGTTTCCTTCTTCTCTAAAAAGACAAAAATGTTATTTAATTGCATCACACTCTTGATTTTTACCTCCACAAATTAGCCAGACATAACACAGATGTAACTCCCACCAAGAAGTAAAAGATGATCTGCTGTTTTAACTCTGAAGCACTTTACACAAGAGGAAGGAGAGTAACATTAGTGATGTCTCTCAGCTGGCAGAAAAGATCACCAAAAAAAAACCCAGAATAGGTGTTTTAGGTTCTTAAATGCTAAAAATGGGTTGTTGTAGCCTATTGCTAGGTGGTTGCCAGGCAACATGATGCCATCGTAATATGCGATGTAGCTAAGAACCTTTAGGAGCCAGATTTGGTTGCTCAAGCCCTGATGGTCTAGGAGGAGTTGACAGACACAGAAACAAACATACAGAGGTTTGGTGTATTATCATAAGATATTGTGTGTAAGTACACTGGGAACCACCAATAACTCTTTTTAGAAGCAAGTGCCTCTAATCAGGCGAGTGAAACAAGGTTTAGGAGGTGGTACCTGCTCAGGCTGAGGTCAGGGCAGAAGATGAGTTTTCCTGGATGGTCCACTGACCTCCACATCAGTCCAATCATCAACACCTCCAGCCAGCAGGACTCCAACAGATGGACCTGGTCTACGAGACTAAGCTCCACAAACCCTGAGAAAAGGATGTAATCATAAAGTACATAGCTGTGAGCAGATGAAGCATATCACAGAAACCTGAATAACGAGTCTAATGAGCAACTAGGCAGCAGCATGAAGAGAAACAGGAGGTAAACAACTTGGTTGGAAGCAACTTTTTCCATCTCATTGTCCGTAAATGCAAAAACAGAATGCTGACCTAAAAATATCCAAACCAAAAAATAAATAAATAAATAAAAAACAATAAAATAAAACCTAAAACAAGCAAAACCCCTAAAAAGACCACCTTTTTACAGGCAGTGCCATTAAGAGCAATGTGAGACTTGATACTGATTAACGAACCAACAAGGTAAAACAAAAACACGGCACCGTCTCAGCAAACAGGTTAAAAAACATAATAACAAGTACTGATTACGAGGCACCTCACAATTTACTAAGAGTTAGATAAATGAAAAAGACCCAAAAAACAGGAACCAGTGTCCCCGAGACAGGCCTTGACTGTGTCTCAGTCTGGAGTAGCCCTTGCTGAAAGGCGGTGGGTTGGGGTCGGTATCTTAGTATCCCCTCGGCTTGTTGCCTGTACACTGGAGTTTTTCCCGATGGACAAACAGTGCCAGGGCCTGCCAGGGCTGCCCTTTGTCACTAATTACCGATCCAGGAGGGGCTCAGAGTAGAGTTGCTACTCCTCCACATCAAAAGGAGCCAGCGGAGGTGTTTCAGGCATCTGACAAGGACACTTCCTGGGTTCCTCCTGGTTGAGGCGTTCCAGGCATGTCCCACCAGGAGAAAGTGGGACATGCCTGGACCTGGGATACGCTGAAGAAATTAGATCTCTCAACTGGCCTGAGAGTGCTGCATTTGTGTTCCCCCAGAAAACGCTGGAGGAGGTGGCCAGGGAGGAAGGTCAGGGCTCATCTGCTTAGGCTGCTGCCCCTGCGACCCTGCCTCAGATAAGAGGTAGAAAATGGATGGATAGATGGAGGTTCCCTCCCACTGGGTGACCACCGATGTGATCACCTAGCGAAGGAAAGTTGTCTTCTGATGGTGTGAAGTTACCGTAAGCTTTCTGTGAGCTTTGACAAGATCTGTCACTCTTTAAATTACTTTTTGCAAAACGCCAAGTAAACTAAATCGACTTGCACCGACAATCATGTCAGAATCAAAATTACACAAAGATTATTGTACTGCTACTCTCACGTTCAATATGATCATTTATGCATACATATGAACACGCATTCCCAATAAACTGCTCAGTGCCACAGACTTGTATGGCCTGTGCTGCTGACTCAGGCTACGACAACAATGAGCATTCAGACAATTCACTTTGAAATTCACGCTTGAAATTAAATTCTTTTCTTTGCTATAATGATTTATTTCACTTTTTCAGGCTTAAATTTGTTAAATTCACCACAAGCAGTCAGAATTCATTAACAAGGCTACAGAAATCCACCCTTTGTGATACATTGTTATTTCACAGCTCACTGCCAGACTCCAGTTCCATCACTGCTGCTGTGTTTTACAGGCTCAAACGCTAAATAAAGCAGACACAAATGACTGTGCCAAGCCACAAACACATCATTAGCTGTCTTGAGACAGTGAACTGCTCAGCGAGAAGAATAAAATACCTAGATCTGTTATCATTAAAGTAATTTTTACTGATGTTGTAGAAAGACTCTTTGTATAATCTCAAACCAATTGCATTTCTCAACTCAAGCAAACATGAAAACTAGACATAATAACAGCTGTTTCAGGAGCACTTTGAAATGCCCTTGTTTTATATAGAAAAGCTTTCATCTAATACAAGATTCAACTAATCAAAATGTTGTAAATGAGAACTAACGATTAATGATGGCAACTTTGTTACTGTGTGTGTTGTGCTATATACTCACCAGCTCTTTTGTCAAGTGCAAATATTGACTCTTATCAGCTTTCAAATGGAAGCAACTCAGTGCTTTTAAGAAAGTATAGAAGTCAACATGCGAGAGTTCAAACCAAAAATCAGAATGGGGAAAAAAAGGTTATGTAAGTGATTGAACATGGCATGGTTGTTGGTGCCACACTAGTCTAGTCTAAATAGTCTGAAAGAGAGAAAATACATTGTGATCTGAAAAGAAGTCAGCAGCAACTGTTAAAATCACACATGTTCCAATCAAGATATGTAAAAGAGCATCTCTGAATCCGCAATATGTCTCTGAAGCAGATGGACTACAGCAGCTCACTGTGTTCCACTCTTGTCAGCTAAAAACACGAGGCCAAGATTAAAGTTCACACAAGATAACGGACAAGAAAAGACTGGAAAAACTTTTCCTGGTCAAAACTTTAGATGCTAGAGCCAGAATTTGGTGTAAACAACAAGAACGTACAGATCCATGCTGCCTTCTATCAAAGGTTCAGGTTGGTGTAATGGTACAAGTTTGGGCTTCTTAGTACCAACTGAGCCCTGTTTAAATGCCACCACCTACCCAAGTCTTGTGGCTGACCATTTATATTCCTTCATAACTGAAACTATAATGTACTAACTACAACGTCATCTCATGGCTGCTTGCAGCAGGCAAACACACCATCACAAAGCTCAAACTGGTTTCTTGATCATGACGATGACCTCACTGTACTCATATGGCCTCCTCAGTCACCAGATCTTAAACCAACAGAACATCTTTGGGATTTGGTTGAATAGGAGACTCACAATCAATCACATTGATGTTGCCTAAAAATTACAAAAAGAAGTGTATATTTTCTTCATCAGTGTATACTACACTTTATTTATTCATGACATGAATTGCTCTATTGGCGAAACACTTATTTGTGTCAGCACTCTGGCTCGAACCATTAATTAAGTGGTATTGCCACATTGCTATGTAACTTTGCACATGCACAGTCGGAGAAAATCTGCTGGTAAAGTGATATTTGAACCCTATTTTTGGACCCGTTTTGTTTTATTAGATTTGAATGGGGACACTGCACATACATTTTCTTCTGATTGACCAATGAAAATGGAAGGTCTGATTCTCCACATTCATTTAGAATTTTTGTTGACCTGAATAACCTGAAGAAGATAAAAAAAAATTTTTTAATTATATAAATTCATCTAATTTTTTTTTTGAAATATCACAAAAACAAACACCTGGAATCTTCTTGGCCCAGCTAATCATGTGAACCAGCTCTTTATCTGCCAGGTTGGTGAGCAACATCATGATGCTTGCTTCGGTCAGCGGCCTCTTCGCGTCCTTCATGAGGTAGATATCTGGCGGCTCCGCCTCCAATATCCGCTCAATTAGCTGCTCTGGGGTCAGTGCAGGTTTTTCCGGCTCATTTAATGAACCTTCAGCTGGTCCAGTTATGCCCTTTGGTTCAGCTGTTATGTACTGTGAGGATTGACGGGTTAGCCGCCTTGCCTGCGAATTCCTGTAGTTTCCACGCTCCTTTCGAATACCTGTGAGTAACAAGGCAAGCATTAAATTATAGCCAATTTTAACCCATGTTCCAGACTGTCCATATCTGTTAAATTTTGCTGTTGTTTTCTATATAAGATTGCAATTTTGGGGGGTTAAGAAGGGTAAAGCAAAAATGGCAAGTAGCAAGTCCATCAGTTACAGACAGAAATCACTGAACAGGCTACAAGATCTGGCACCATGTAGTTCCTACTTGGAAAACAAAATGTCGGAATAAACTGAAATCCAAATTTAGAGTATGGGAATCCTATTTACTGCAAACAGATGTTGAAAAGATTTGTTTTGTGTGGAAATGATTAATAGAGCCAGTGGTGGCTTTTAGAGCCAGATCACATTTCTCATATGTAGAAAAAAAACTAAAGTAAAAGCGCTGGAACCATATTAAAGAACAACATTTGGATTAAACTTTATTTCTATCCAGATATCCCTGCATCATTGCAGTGATACCCATAATTAAAACTTCACGTTTTAACCAAAACACTACAAGAGCAGATCAAATGCAGGAATGAAGACTTCTTTAATGAAATGTGAATTAATAGGCAAACAAATACTAAAACATTATGGAATATTAAAACATATATTGTTCTTGCTCTTGCCTATAATGAAACATAGTTCTGTCATGTTGTTGTACGATTCTACAGAAAAAATAGAAATTAACTGATCTTACAAGTAAACAAGAACATTAGAAAAATATATTCAAGCATATGTATAATATCAATACTGTATAATTAGTAATCACATCATTCAAATTTTAGATAAAATAAACCAAACATCATCAGATGACCAAGTTATTTAGGTAATAATCAGAACATCAAGTTACTGTTGGCTGGATTCAGAAAAACAAAATGCAAAAACTTCTATCAGAACTAAATGGTAAATGGCCTGCATTTGTATAGCGCTTTACTCAGTCCCTAAGGACCCCAAAGCGCTTCACACTACATTCAGTCATCCACCCATTCTCACACGCATTCACACACTGGTAATGGCAAGCTACGTTGTAGCCACAGCTGCCCTGGGGCGCACTGACAGACGCGAGGCTGCCGGACACTGGCGCCACTGGTGGCCCTCTGACCACCACCAGTAGGCAAACATGGGGTTAGTATCTTGCCCAAGGATATTTGGCATGCAGCCAGGAGGCAGCCTGGGATCGAACCACCGACCTTCTGATTAGTGGCTGACCTGCTCTGCCACCTGAGCTACAGCCACCCAGCCATATTTCAGAAATATGAAACAATGTATACATATAATCATACTAACCACATTTGGTCATGCCAACTTCATAGCATTTGCGAAGGCGACATGCCTGGCAGCTCTTGCGGCGGTTCTTGTCAATAGTGCACTGATTGGTTGCCGGGCAGATATAGTCATTGTGTCCTAAAACAAAAAGACACAAAGAGACAGACATTGAGACAAAAATAAAAAGTTGGATAGAAAAAATGAAAAATGAGTTGTATGAAGAAAAATATAATGCAAAGTTGCATCCCTGCACAACAGACAGGCGACTGAGAATTTCCAGCTTGTGCAGCTTCCAGCAAAAATCATTGATGACAAGCAGTCCTTTGTGGTCAGTTCAAGTCCTCTCTCCGTACCCTGGCCATTTTGCTCAAAGACTTAATTTGCATAGGCAGACATATTGTTTGAACAGTGGTATTTTCAGAAAAATGTCAACTGTGATCCAAAATTACCATCTAAATTCAGTTTAGCATGATATACGCATACTGGTTTGCCTTAATGTATAGCAATGGTTAAATGGTCTAGTTTTGAATATATTTGTTCAAAAGCTCAAAGTGTTGTGTAATACAAGATTATGTCATAACACCTGTAAAATAAAGCTTAAATTGACAACATACAAGTTTTAGCTTCAAATTATCATTATGAAATAAATTTTGATTATAATGGGAAGTTAATGACTTGACACCACAGAATGTGGATTTGTTCCAGGCAAGCCTCTGACTAGGCAATCTGTCAGGCAGCGAGTATAAAAAGCTCTGGGAAACTGGACGTTTAAGTGCACAAAGTTTTCCCTGATAAGCATCAGTAGAATCCTCCAGGTGACAACCAGAAAAGCTTCGTACTGAAGTGATAATAGCTCCAGCGTGTCTCCCCCAAATAGAGATGGGAGCAATTATACCATGTAGGACACAGCTATGAGCCAAAGAAGGCTGTTTGGGGAAATGATGTTTTGGATGGGTAGATAAAACCATCACAAAACACATGAAAGTCAGGGAAACTGCTCTTTGTCCAGCTGTTTTGTGGCCTGTGTGAGAACAGTGTGGATGTCACAAATTTGTACTTAAACGTGGAATATTATCAAAGCATGGGAATAAAAGAGCAGAACTAGTACTAATATAATAGATATAAAGATGGGAATTATAGTGACCACTATCCACAAAACATCCACTAACTGAGCCACGAGGTCCAGCAGGGATGAGTCAAAGCCATCAGACAAAGGTCAGCAGGAGGACATCAGATCATTTACGCGTGTGGAGCTCTGCGCAGACTTGCTAATACTGCACAGAAAGTGCGCTGTAGTGACTCAGTGTCAGCGTTACCAACTATTAAAACAGGAGCATCCAAAATCCACCAAGATCTAGGGTGTAAGGTTATATCCTAGAGGACTTATTAGTTTATTCTTTACTAATAAGTCAGCAAGGCATAAACATAACATTTGGATGGGTACGCGCAAAGGAGTTACGTCGACATTAATATGAAACTGGTGAAGAAAAGCGCAGAAAAGCACAAAAAAGACACTTAGATAAAGTACAAAATAAAACAGAAGTGGTGTGAAACACCAACCAACAAGAGCAAAGTTGCACATCTTTAGATTTGAGAGAAGCAATCAGGACTTTGCAACAGTGACACAGTTTTAAGTAGTGCATGAACATCTGCTCTACCAATCAATCTGCAGTAATATTTACACCTCTGATGACGTCTCACAAGTGTTAGCTTTATTTTCATACCAAGATTGTTTACACAGACTTTGTAATTGCAGAGAAATACTCCATTTATTTTGGTCATTTCATTTTCAAGCAGAAAGCCCCTGGGGGCCTAACAGGTTAAAAGTTAATTCCCAATAAAACCAACTGTAAGTTGTTTAATAACATTGCTGTCTGAATTATTGTTAAAGTCATGAATTATCACCTTTAAAGTGTTTGTGCTAATAACACCATGTACGAGACAGGCATGGAGAGCAGCACTGACTGGGAGAGGCTTTAAACAGATGACATACTCAGTTCAACTTTCAGAATGCACAAGCATCTACTTAAAATCTATTTATTTAATTTATCATCTGTGATATTATTAGGTACGGAGCCCCGCAGGGGACATGGGAGAAAAAAAAATTAGGGAGAAAAAAAAATAAAATTAAGACGGACTTTTGCGAGATCTCGCAAAACAAACTCGGGATCTCGCAAAAGTATTGCGAGATCTCGCAAAAGTTTTAGCCGCATTCTTCGGAGGCCGCCAGCTCGAAGCCGACCGGGAGGTCGAGGCACGATGTGCCGGGAAAGCGGTGTTCCTCCCAGCTGTAGTAGGTCTCGACCTCCCGTTAGCTTCGAGCTAGTGGGTGTCAGATCTCCAAAAACGTCGGAGCACTTGTGCAAATATGTGATGTCTTGTAAACCGAGCAGGTATCTGACGTTTACACAACTACATTCACGCCTCAAAATATCTTAAAAGTGTATTTTGTGACCCAGAAAGAGTAATATTACAACTAAGTAGCTGCCGCTATTGTTCGAATTCAACTTTTGCGAGATCCCGAGTTTGTTTTGCGAGATCTCGCAAAAGTTTTGCGAGATCCCGAGTTTGTTTTGCGAGATCTCGCAAAAGTTTTGCGAGATCCCGAGTTTGTTTTGCGAGATCTCGCAAAAGTTTTGCGAGATCCCGAGTTTGTTTTGCGAGATCTCGCAAAAGTTTTGCGAGATCCCGAGTTTGTTTTGCGAGATCTCGCAAAAGTCCGTCTTAATTTTTTTTTTTCTCCCTAATTTTTTTTTCTCCCATGTCCCCTGCGGGGCTCCGTAATTAGGTACAATTAGAATGTAATATTCATCTCCCTTAAATAAACAGGCATCCAACTGAGAAAATTAGCTTTTCAACTTTGCGACTCATTTTATTTCTCTATCTGATAAGAAAACCATTCGGTCAGACAGTTATTTGTTGTGAATGAAATACAGTTTCAAGCACTTTTAAGCACCACATTTGAAATTCAAGCACTTTTCAAACCTTGAAAAGTGTATTAAAATTCAAGTATTTTCAAAGATTTCAAGCAATTGTTCGAACCGTATGTATGTTTTGTCTCACCTTGGATGCTCCTCTTGAAGAAGGCCTTACACCCCTCACACGACCAGACTCCATAGTGGTAGCCTGAAGCATAGTCATGACACACAGCACAGTAGTGGAGGTCTGCCTTCCCACCTGAAGACGCCATGCTCTCCTCGCTCTCCTGGGAGCGCCTCCTCAAACTCTTGCTAACAGACAGTTTTGAGTCATGATTTCTTCCCAAGACAAAAACATGAAGATTAAGTATGCAAAACAGTTGATTAAAAGTAATACACAGTAATAAATCACTGAATCAGTAATGTGATTACAGATGATTATTTTTAGCTTGCTGTAGCTTTAGTTGAAAAAGAAAAAACTGGAGAAAAAGGTTACTAAAAACAGCTGTTCAATAAATAACAGGTTAAGTACTAATTGAATAATCATTAGCTGGCCAACTACTGATTAAAGAGCACAGCGTAGTCAAGGTGTTGCGCCCAGTCCTACCTGGTTGTTATAACACTGTCCCACGGAGTCTGGGCTGACTGGCCTTGCTGGGATCGACCCTGGGGGCAGTGCAGCGTAATGGGCGTCCCCACACGGCTGTAAAATAAAGAGGCGCCCAGAGACTGATGGACAGAGGAGCATTCAGAAATGCTCGGACCACCGTAGCTGAAGATAGTTGGACTGTAAAAAGGTATGGTGGTGAAGTCATGGCCGAGGTCGGTATATGGTGAGCGGATACAGATGGGCTGGCTTGTTTCATGGGACAGACCAGGAGAAGAGGAGCCGAGGATCGGGGAGAGAATGCAGCTACCAGCTCGGCTGGAGTCGATCTCCTCGAGCTGCAGCAGCTTCTCAGGCGAGGAGGCAGCGGCCATCATGACACCAAACGCTTCTAATATCACTTGAATTACTACATTACCGGCAACTGGAAAGAGTCGCCAAAAAACAACAGAGCTAAGAGAGCTACCTCAGAGCTCACATGGTCAAAGCTGAGAAATGGATTTTACTTTGCTTTCTGCTCGGCATAACTGAATATCCTCGTGAAACAGTCCAGAAGATGGAGGTTTACAGGAGAGGAGTGTAAGACAGGGTAGGAGGGATGTTCACTATTCCTTCTCAGTCCTGCCATGGGTTTTTCATCAGTAAAAGCAGCAGAACTTTCCACCTGGACAAGAAAGAAGAAGGGACAGGTTGATATATTGAAATACACGGCATTACCTGCGATTGTAGATGAAATAAATATATTTCATTTACAATCTCTTCTTTTAAACTTTGGTAAAACTTCATACTTAGCTCCCCTGATAATATCTGAGTACAATCAGTTTACAGAAAAAAAGGAAAAAAGTAGAATCAAAAAGAACGAAAAGAGTGGGAGCAGTAGTCCCAGCTAAGCCTACCACTCCCACTCCACAAAGAGAAGCTACAGGGTGTATAGATTTCTCCAAACACTGCACATACTAGGCTTATACGTGGCATGCACATAGGAGGAATTCTAGTGAAATTCCTGAATCACTGGAACTGGTGCAAAATTGAACCCTTCTAACTGTCTGAGTCCCTCGCCCCATCTCTAGGAGTGAGCCCACACACTCTTCAGCGGAAGCTTACTTTTGCACAGTGTAGTGGTTTATAGGGCTGTGCGATATGACCAAAATCTCATATCCCGATATAAGAATTCTATCGTCCGATAACGATATAAAATCACAAAAATGTAACATTGTCTGTAAATTCTGTGAATCTCGGGCAGCTCGACTTGCGTGAAGTGTTTCCAGCTGCGCGTCCTTTACCCGGAGTCGAGTGTTTTAACCGATGCATGAAACTATACATTTATAGACACAAGTTGTAAAGGCCGCCGTTTTCTTTGTATTTATTACACGGCGTGCTGCGGGGAAAGCCTGTTCTAACGTTTGAGTCTAAGGTTTATTTTTTACTTCTCATCTGTAAATAATCTGCTCTTTCACGTGATTCAGTTTATTTTGAAAAGTCTCAACAGGATCTTGAGCTTTATTGTGAAAGGTGTATGTGGAACATAAACAAGCCACACACGAAGGTGTTATCGTCGCTGTTACTAACGACAACGCATAAAAACAGGCGCTTGTCCATCAGTAGTGTGGTTATATTACATATAAGAGAAAGAAAGAACTTTAAGAAATTAATATAGCCACTACAGTGACCATCAGAACGATGAAAAAATATAAAAATGTCAGCTCTAACGATCAGTAGACGCTACAATTTCACTTGCTTCTTCAAAACACCTGCAGTATCTACCAAAAATGGTGAGAGGAAAAAGAAATTGTGATTTATGATGCCCTGTGGACAGAAACACCTGAAAGATCAATAAATGCAGTGCGAGTGCACAGTAACGCACCACAGTGCAGCCCAAGGACACGTTGGTTTACTCTTACCACATCTGATGAATCAAATCCAGCAGTTAATCATTCCTGAATGGCAGGAGTCTGTCTTCAGTCGCTGGTACACAGTGTCTCTACCTTTGTGGCATAAAGCCCACACCTGTAAGTCATTACTTTTCCAAGAAAAACGCCTGAATTAATCTCAGTAAATATCAGAGAAGAGTAACAAACTCGATAACCCGTAGGAGTAGTTGGAGGCTTCTGCTACAAGTAAAATGAGCACTGCTAAAGAAACGGCAGTAAATGGACTCAGAGCTTCAACTGTCATAAGTGCCAATTAATTATTTGGGACAGTTTGAAAGAAACCAAGGTGAATTCTCCTTTTTATAACATGAAATTCAACCATGCCTGCAAATGCTGTTCTTACAGCTGTGAAAACATAATGAAAAATGAAGGCAGGGAAACACAAAATAATATTTTCATCAGTGACCTCAAGGATTTATTACGAAGCATGAGAGTTATGACCTCTACTGTGGAAGTTTTGCAAACAAACTTTTCCGATGATGCCCTAAAGACATGTAGACACATTACAGGCCACTGAAGGATGAACAATTTACATGAAAAACACCCAGCAGTTGAGAGATTCATCCAATTTTGGTTTGATTTGTTAAAATTATTTTCAAGATAATCTATTATTTTGATGACTATAAACAAGTGGGAAAACATCTAAAGACGGGTTATGTACCTAGTTATGTGGTACAAAAAACATAAAATCCTCACATTTATAAAGCTCAAACCTGGATTTCTGATTTTAAAAACTCACTAAAAGAAAGGATCGTAAAAACTGTTTCCAGTTTCTGTTGATTAATTGAATAATCATCAGCATTAGAAATTTTTACTGTGGAAAAGTTCTCGGTTTCAGACAATAATGCACAGAGTAGTGTGTTATTCTCTTGTGAAACAGTTGTGCTCAAAATTTAAAGCTTTCAGCGTGCGATAAATTGGAGTCCTGCGGTGTTTGAGCTGTTGTTCACTCAGTTCTTCCTGCCTCATTTTTTTATGTGAATGTGCAACTATTTTTTCTCTTTTGACCTAAATAGCAGGTAAAATTCACACAGTACATAACTTTACTGAGTGGATAAAATTCTTTTATTTCAAAGTCAAAGTCCGAGGATGTTTTATGAGGTATGGAAGAAGCCGACTGGGGATGGCTCTGGTTTGCTCTGATATGGTTTAGCACCTGTTTAATGGTTCATCTGAATTTTTTATTTTCTTGTTTGAAAAGCCAACATTTGTTATAAATACAGGGGTCTTTTAGCCTTTAGGTACATAACACTTCAAATCCTGCCCCCCCCACACACACACTCTGGACCCCCACCGATTCGCATACTGCCAGAACAGGAGCACAGAGGATGCAGTCTCCATCGCACTGCACTCTGTCCTCTCACACCAGGACAACAACAACAACAACACCATGGTGATTGGCCTCATCAACGACAACGATGAGGTACAGGGAGGAGGTGGATCGTCTGGCTGAGTGGTGCGACAGAAACAACCTGCTGCTTAATACCGAGAAGACCAAGGAGCTCATCGTGGACTACAGGAGGAATGCTGACCCACATCCACCCATCTACATTAAGGGGACGGCTGTGGAGCGTGTGAGCAGCTTCAAGTTCCTGGGAGTCCACATCTCCGAGGATCTCATCTGGACGACCAACTGCTCCAAGCTGGTCAAGAAGGCTCACCAGTGCCTCTTCTTCTTGAGGACTCTGAGGAAGAACCACCTGTCCTCAGACATCCTGGTGAACTTCTATCGCTGCACCATCGAGAGCATCCTGACCAACTGTATAACAGTCTGGTACGGGAACTGCTCTGCCTCGGACCGGAAGGCGTTGCAGAGGGTTGTGAAAACTGCCCAACGCATCTACAGGAAGCGGTGTCTGAAAAGGGCTGGGAAAATCACCAAAGACCCCAGTCACCCATCACATGGACTCTTCACCCTCCTGCCCTCTGGGAGGCGCTACAGGAGCCCCCGGACTAAGACCACCAGGTACTGGAACAGCTTCTTCCCCACAGCTGTCAGACTCCTGAACTCTGCCTCCTGACACCTGACTCACATTAAACACATGGACTGGACATACACACACCCACAACCACCTACACACACACACACACACACACACAAAATGGACAACTGTACCCTCATACACACAATAATAACAACATGGACTGAACCACCACTCACAACCACTAACACTTTATATAGCCTCTGTAGAAATTATCCACATATCTCACTTATCTTAACTGCACTACTTTATAGTTCTGTGTAAATAATCATTCTGTACAATACAATAAATTTTAATTCAACAACTGTTTATAACCTGCATATCTCATATTTCTGTATAGTTTTTTATATTTATATCCTGTTCATAGTCTGTACATACTTATAGTTATAGCATATTCATAACATACTTCATACCGTGTACATTATAACATACTAGAGCAGGGCGATATGACCAAAAATATTTATCACGATATACATTTAAAAATTTGCGATAACGATATAATTGACACTAGACAAAATACTTTACAACTCCACAACTTTATTTGTGCAAAAAAACCAGCAATGTATTTTCACTTAAACAAGCAGCTGTTTTTTATGTGCATTAAAGTTATATAAAAATGTAACAGTGCAAATGCAAATTCCTTGCTGATAGTTTAACCAAAAGGCATTTCCAGTGGAAACTGGCCGACATATCCTCAGCATAACCATGTATAACATCCACAAAACTTAAAAAGAGGTTATACGCACACAATACGGTAATATTATGTTGAAGCACAGTACGTATCACTCCGCGAGGCTCCTGCCTACGATAGCCGTAATGCTCCGACAATCCATCAAGCGGTGCGGGTTCATAGCTTAGCAAAGTCATACTAAAACATTTGACAGATTTTCGAGCGCCGTGTACGACATAAAATCGTTTCGAGGTCAGTAAACACAACCAGAATTCATACATAAGGCACACAGGATTATAAGGGGCACTGTCGATTTTCAGAAAAATCAAAGGATTGATTTTAAGTGTGCTGTATTTTCCAAAAAAACACGGTAATAACGACGGCCCGCTAGCATGCTCTACCAGAAATAGTGCTTTGTTGTGTATCTGACGGACGAAAGCTAAACCAGTTCCACACCACTGAAGTTGTAGCATTTTTACAAACCAGTTCTGGTTCATCCGTTTCATTCAACGATCCAGTTTCGCTCTTCTCATTCTGCGTCGCCGCCATGCGCTTATGTAAACATAGGCACTGCGCATGCGCGTTTTACCCATATTCTATCGCGATATTTCATTTTCCTATCTTTGCCCAAAATTACACCGGTATTACCGTGAACGGTATGATATAGCCCAGCCCTATAATCAGAATCAGAATCGTGTTTATTGGCCAAGTATATGTGCAGACACATACAGGGAATTTGGTTCCGGTAGATGGTGGCTCTCAAGCACAGCAATGTAAATCACACACACACACCACACACACACACACACGTGTCTATATATACACACATTACACATACATACACAAAGCTGTGTAAACCAACTATAAATAACGAATCTAAACTTATATACATAAAATACAGAAATGAATGAGGTGGAATGAATACTACAAAATGTACATAAGGTGCAGTTGCAGTCTGGCAGTGGGAGCAGTGTGACAGGTCAACTGTTAAGAAGGGAGATGGCGAGGGGAAAGAAACTGTTCCTGTGTCGGGTGGTCCTGGTCTGCAGGCTTCTGTACCGTCTGCCAGAGGGCAGCAGATCAAAAAGTCTGTGTGCAGGGAGTGAGGGGTCTGTGATGATTTTCCCTGCCCGTTTCCTGGTTCTTGAGAGGTACAGATCCTGGATGGAGGGCAGGGGGGTGCCGATGATCCTTTCTGCTGCCCGTACAGTCCGCTGCAGTCTGCTCCTGTCCTGTTTAGTGGCTGCTCCATACCAGACTGTGATGGAGGAGCACAGGACAGACTCAATGACCGCAGTGTAGAACTGGATCAGCAGCTCCTGTGGAAGACTGTACTTCCCCAGTTGTCTCAGGAAGTACATCCTCTGCTGGGTCTTTTTGAGGATGGAGTTGATGTTGGTCTCCCACTTCAGGTCCTGGGAGATGGTTGTACCCAGGAACTTGAAGGTCTTCACAGTTGACACAGGGCTGTCTGATATGGTGAGGGGGAGCAGAGTTGAGGGATGTCTCCTGAAGTCCACTGTCATCTCTACAGACTTAAGAGTGTTCAGCTCCAGATTGTGCTGACTGCACCAGAGTACCAGCCGCTCAACTTCCTGCCGGTATGCAGACTCATCACCATCTTGAATGAGGCCAATGACAGTGGTGTCATCTGCAAACTTTAGGAGTTTGACAGCCGAGTTCTTGGAGGTGCAGTCGTTAGTGTAGAGGGAGAACAGTAGTGGTGAGAGGACTATAACATACCATAATAGACCTATTTCTGTAATATACTCACATATCTATATTATTGCTAATATATATTGTAATATATCTATATCGTGGCTAAAGCACTTCTGGATAGATGCAAACTGCATTTCGTTGCCTTGTACCTGTGACATGTGCAATGACAATAAAGTTGAATTCTATTCTATTCTATTCTATTTTTTAAAACAGGAAGATTACTTAATAGGACTAGATTTTGCAATCCCAAGTGATTCAGCTCAGTACTTGCTCCGAGTGGATTTTGAGGCATCTGTTCAGTTGGCTCCAAACAAACAGATAAATTACAATGTATGATGAATAGAGCAAAGACCAAAAGCGAAACTAAACAACAAAAACAGACAAAAGATAAAATCATGTTGCTCAAATAAATGCTAAACTTTTTCCTTCTGCAGTCATTAAAAATGACTGAGCCGATTATTAGCCCCTCCCTCATTTATCCGCGACACCTTAAAGGCCGGTCTGTGAAAATATTGTCGGGCATAAACCGGTCCGTGGCGCAAAAAAAGGTTGGAGACCGCTGATTAAGAGGACCCGAGGGAAGCTCGGAAAGCTAAGCAGAAGTTATTTGGAGAGGAGAGTGACTGCCGTTGGTTGAAAAGAGAGGTAAAAAAAACTTCAGTGGTGTTGCACACTATTTTATATTATTTTTTAAAGTCATTGTTAACCCTTTAAAGCCGGTCAGAGCAGCACGCTCCGTTTTGTGTAACTATTTTTAAATCCCTGTAGAACCTGAACCGTGTAAGCTAGCGCAATAATTTGTTTTGCATATGAAACCGGAGGAGTTGTACTTACATCTTATGCCATCAGCTTGTCCTAGGTCCTTCCACATATAGCTTTGCAAAAATTGCATAAAAAGCGCTTGCAGGAACAAAACAGCAAAACACAAAACCAGAAACACGCTTTGCCGATCCGATCAGCTGTTCGTAACACTTCCCACAGTGAAACAGAGGTCAGCGCGAACTATCGCATGTCCGCCATTTCCTGGCCGAAACCGGAAGTGACGTCATTTTTGCGGAAATGTAGTTTTTTTTACTTGTAGGCCTTAAAAGCCTATACTGGTCATGTTTGACTTTTCTGAATAGTTTCTGGGATGCTTAGAACTCAAATTGCACTGCTGGAAATATTTTATTTTGATGCACCTGCTGTTTTCTTTGCAAATTTGCATCATAGGATTGTTTTTTCGTTTTTCCTGCAGTATATAAAAATTGCTGTATCGCCAAAATAAAACTATGAAGATACTCAAAATAAATTTCCTGTTGTTGTAAACTATTTTTTGCAACTTTTTTGTATTTAAAGTTTTGAGGGATAAACCTCTTAAATTTCTCCAAGTAGAAATATATGTAAAAAAACCAAAAACGATTTTCAATTTTTTTGTAGTTTATTGCACTTTTTTGCAATTAATGTAGTTACTATGGACTTAATGCATACATATTATTAAAATATGGGCTATAACAGTTGTATAGCAACTTGAAATGCTCCCACAAATGGCACTACAACATGTAAAAAAATAATATAAGCTCTGGCGGACTTGGTTCTATAGTAGGTCTTAAAGGGTTAAATAAATATCGTCAAATAATCGAGATCTCAATTTCAGTGAAAATAATCGTGCTTATCATTTTTGCCATAATCGAGCAGCCCTATACTAAATGCAAAAATGTGCCACATGTACTTTGAGTATATTTGGAGATTTTTACAATAACTAAGGCAAACACTTGCTCCCAAATTAGCCTCGACACACAACGAACTGAATGGTTTTTTATAAACATATCTGGTTTGATAAATGATCCACTCCTTAGCTGATGACAGATAATTGATTCTTCTATGGGTTTATAATCCTTTCCTTTCCTGAATGACTGAAAATCAAAGCCTATGAGCCAATTTCTGAGGTTTAAATGCACTGGTTGCCAGCTCATCGGTTTCTCCTTAATACTTGGGGAATGATATATGATTAAAAGTAGATCAATGGATCACAAAAACCTATAAATCAATAAAGAGTCGGCATCTGATTACCTGTAATTTGAGGAATGTGTGCTGGTGAAAGCATTAAAGAAGAACAGAGCAGGAGAAGGAGGACTAGTTGCCAGCTCATCGGTTTCTCCTTAATACTTGGGGAATGATATATGATTAAAAGTAGATCAATGGATCACAAAAACCTATAAATCAATAACGAGTCGGCATCTGATTACCTGTAATTTGAGGAATGTGTGCTGGTGAAAGCATTAAAGAAGAACAGAGCAGGAGAAGGAGAACTAGTTGTCTTCTTCAACTAGTCTCACAGTGATTCTTGTGACCTTGTGTCTGTAGATGGTGAATGTTCCTCCCAAAACAGATGAGTCACATTAAAAGAGATTGCGGCAAGGTTTTTCTTCTTTAATTACCAATCCTGGCTAAAAGCAGATGTGGAAGAGTTTTTGTTTCCTTTGAAGCTTTGACCTTGCCTTCAGACTTCCTCACTGTTACACTCTCTAGAAGTTGGCAACTTATTGTGGGAGAAAAGCTCCCTGCACATCTTGCTGCCCCTACTATCGGCTCACATGGTTATAAGGCTTTAAATTTCAAGTCAAGCAGTTGGGAAATCTTACTAAAGGATTCTTATTACCATTTCTGCATCTCCAGCTAATTCTGTTACAAAGTGACAGTGACGCCAGGACAAAAACCTGTTGCATCGTGAAAACAAAGGGTTTCAAATTTTAAAGATCTTTGTTGAATGATGAAGCAGATTTATGGCCATCTCTAAAACCTCACTTTCATGTCTTTGTGGGTTTAAAAACCAATTTGATGGGGTGCTGTTTGCTTTAGTCC
Organism: Diplotaxodon limnothrissa; assembly: GCF_057381915.1. Lineage (NCBI taxonomy): Eukaryota > Metazoa > Chordata > Actinopteri > Cichliformes > Cichlidae > Diplotaxodon > Diplotaxodon limnothrissa. The sequence continues at coordinate 18,445,295 of NC_140610.1, read as the reverse complement.
TCTAAATGTCAGAGAAAAGCACTTGTGTCCAACTGAAGCAGTTCTTCTTTCAAGCCCAAATCATCTCCCATCCAATACCATACTTGAGACTGGTACGAGGATTTTCTGGTTACATGCCGTGTTTCGTTTTCTCCAACCGTGGTGCAGTGAATTATAGCCAAACATCTCCACTTTCTCTACAAGTATTGTGGTTTGTTCAGATGCAACTTAGCAAACCTAAGTTGTGCTGTTATTCAGAAAGGTAAGAGGCTTTTTCCTGTCAATATTTACTGGCAGGCCATACCTGTTCAATCTTTTCATCGTGTTCAGTCATGAATTTTGACATTTAGCATGCTATCTGACATCTAGAGTAACCCTTTCCAGATTGATGGGCAGCAACAGTTGTTTCTTCAGGCTCATGGCTGTTGTCTTTCCTGTTTGGCGTTGTTCTAATGCACACCTGAAAAATCCAGACCAGCAAACTGCCAAAAGTTTTGCTTTTATAGGAGGTGCTTACGCCTGCCCTGCTTGTTGATCAGGTAATCCCGGGCATTTGAATCAAGTGCATCTGGCTGCTACTTACTACTTGTATTCTGGCTTAATTTTTGTATCATAAAAAAAAGACACTGTAGTATGTCATGTGTTGTTGTACAGCTGAGACGGATTTATCCGTCTTTTGCTGAGGACGAGATTATTTTTATTATATTCTTGCACATAAAACGTTACAGTTACACACAGAAGGTGTACTTTTTCCCCACATGACTCAAGATTACACAGTTATAAATCCTCATAGAAATACACGTGCGTTAAAAAAGTCAAATCAATCTAAACTAGCAACAACACTATCTGTTCCCAATTATTTGTCAGAATAAACAAAATCTCAAGGCCGTGTCGTTCCCTTATCCTAAAACCTTACAGCCTCCCTAAAAAATCAGGAAAAAATGGCCTTTGCAAAAACAGTCCTGCCTTACTGCACACGGCAAATACGTGGGGATGTTGGTGTAGGATAGTGCCAGAGAACGTGCAAAATATTTCACTGAAATGCACCAGGGAAGTGTTCTGTCTCAGACGATATGCAAATACCTTTCAGAAGAAAATTAAACACTTCAGTCGGCAACAATTAGAATGCATAATTTGAGGCTTCTTTGCACCACTTGCTCAGTTAAACATTAATTAACTCAATCACTTAGTCTCCCTGTACACTTTAAATTGATCCAGAATGCAATACATTTGAATCTTCCAGGCTTATTTGTACAACATAATCAGCAATTATTCAAGATGGATTTAATAGATACAAAGGGAGACTTCTGAATTTAGTGTAAGCCAAGACAAAAGCAGTACTAACTTCACCTGCCTGACAATTCCAGATAGATCAACAACAAAAAAGTAGAAATATACCTGAAGATCTGTTCCAATAGAAGTAATAAGTGATACATTTCCTGAGTGGCTGTAGTTATTTCCTTCAACTAATTTGAAGGAACTGCACTGTAATAGTCGGTATTAGCTGTATTGTTATTTCCTATTGGCATTTTAGGGTCCGTAATGAAATGGAAATAGGAAATACTAATCTGTTCTCTAATTATTAGGCATTAAGACAATTGTATGAGCAGATAATAGCATTACTGACTGAAATAAGCATTTCCACAAATAAGACGTCATCTACCTGTGTTAGTGGTCAGTACTTCTCTGTTTATGCTGATTTGTTTTCCTGGCACAAAACGTTAATATTCAAGGGAAAAATAGACAGGAAAAAAAGGTATTGTTCTGCTTCAGTTATCTATCAAATTGCTGTTTTAAACATCAGTATTCCACCCAGGAATTCACAACTGATGCATCCTTAATTTTAACTAACGCTTCCCTCATGCTAAACAGCAAAAACAGTCACATTTGTTTGTATAGCTCTATTCAGACACAAGGAACATGGAGTACCTCAGAGACATTTAAATCATGGCTACAGGTGATACAGGATGCACAATCAATCATGACAGAAACAGAATAACAACAATTAGAATCGAAGGACAAATAAGACTAGAGTTGTTCCTGTGGTCACAGATCTCTACTTATATAAATCTGGCATGTTAATCCCTGCCGTAGAAGTGATCATCATTGCAAATAAGTGTTGTTTCTTCAAAGAAAAGTCTCACAAAGTGTGAGAGGAGAGCTCTGATCACCTCCCCTGAACAACTTCTGTAACTCAAAAAGTCGATAATAAAACACCACTTCTCTCTAGGTCGAGTCAGTGCACACTGGCCTCATATTAATTTAATTGCTAATATTTAATAGTCTACATCTTGAGACAAGTCAGGGCCACAACTAATGACTGCACTTATTATCATATTATCTGAAATTGTGTGCTGAAGTAAAATTTCCTCATTTTCCTCACCCAGGCTGGAGTCAAAGTAAAGCTATTCAGCTGTCAAAATTAAAAGAGGGATAAAAGCTTGTTATATTTGCCAGACCAAAGCTAAAATAAATGAATTTTAAAAAAGCTTAAGGGAAGAAAAATGACACCAAATCATCTGTAAAAATAAGATCACACAATCTTAAGCTTCACTTCTTACCTGCTGTGCCATGGACCAGATAAGTATAACTGACCTATTAGCACCAGAGCTAACTGTTTAAATAGACGACCCTGGAAATAACTACATATCTTGTATGATATGCACAAAGGAAAGGAAATTCTTCCTGTGAGCTTGACCCTAGCAGAGCAGACAGCTGGCCGATAGCAGCCTCTTGTTTACACAGTGATAAGTGCTTTTTGAAGTGGCCTTGTGTTCACATTAGACTTGTTGAAATGGAAAACACTGATTCTCCACAAAAGTGCACGCAAAATACAGAAACGAGAGACCCTACAGCCCTAATGATCCAAGAATACACTGGAGGCTAACAGACCTTAAACGATAAAGGAACTAGTAAGATAGTTTGCGTATTAATAGCCTCCTTGCAGTTAAATCATATCCATACGACCTTAAACTTTTAAAGAAGCTTTTCAAAGATCGATTACATCCAGTTAAGATCTATGAATGGTTATTTTTAAAATACACTGGTCAGCTAAAGTCCTTAAAAGCCTATGTAGTGATTTCTTGCTGGAGTTTATTCTGACCACCTGTTATCTATGTTATCTGTATTTTATGCGCTTTCTACTACAGGTGCGGGCCTTGTTGCATTGATATTTGACCCCGCAACAATAAATCTGAGGGACAGCGGGGAGTCTGTGAGCGTCCTCTGCTTCAAAACGTATGTAAACGCGTGAAAAATAGTATTACCTGTTCCTTCAGAAACACCAATGGCAGGGGAAAGTTTTCAGGCCGACCCCACCGAGTCCCCTCGTGGCGTCATGCGTGGGTAAAAGTGTAAAGTCAAGTATTAAATAGGGCTGTCACGAACCGCTTAAAGTCCAAGCTCCGAGTTCACAGACAGCCCTGTTGCGCTGATATGAACCGCGGCTTTCAGCTCAGAGGCTAACGACCAGCAGCGTTTAGGGAAATGACTGCAAGCGACAGCGAGTTAGGTGCGGAAGTTCCGGCTGGCGCCTTCAAAATAAAAGAGATAACCACTATGAAGTAAAAACTGAAAAACAAACTGTGGAAAATGACTTATTATATATTTGTAGTAAATGGTAAAATGGTAAATGGCCTGTATTTATATAGCGCTTTTACTAGTCCCTAAGGACCCCAAAGCGCTTTACATATCCAGTCATCCACCCATTCACACACACATTCACACAGTAGTAGTTAATAACTGCTGGATGTCTTTTGATATGAAAAGAAATGTCAAGTTTGCTGTTTGTTTGGTTAGAATTGTTGTGCACTCGGTTACACTGCAGTATGTCTCTAATTGCTTTATTCTCCCATTGCATATAATGAGTCCAAACATTTGGTTTTGAATAGTGTCACTGCTATATGAATGGTTCTCAAGGTCCACCATGAATGAGCAATACAAAAAGAAAGAGTACTGAAATACTGAAAGTGACTTTATTTTCAGCCCTGAAGCAATGTGCCATTTGGGTGACCGAGTAACAATTGAATAAAAGCTGAAGCAAAGAACACGTTTGTACTGGACAATGTAAGAGACACCTGGCTGAATGGTAGTCTCGCATTTGACTCTTTGTAACCTAATAAATACAGACACACTAATTATACAGGTTGAAGATTTGGAATCAATCATATAAAAAGAATAAATGTTAATTTTCCCACATTTGCCTTCTTAACTTCAGTGAATTATATATTTATGTACATTTTTATTGACTCTAGTATTTAACACTGCACGACTGACACGTTTACAGTTTTGTGCTGCTTGAACAGTGTTCAACAATAAAGCAGTAGCAAAAACTTTAAAAATACTTGCACGTCTCATATTTTATAGACGGAGTGCAAAAATGATAGAAAAACAGTATATTGATCAATCTGGCCATTAGCTGCTACTTTTATTTTTTCCGGATCACCTTTATAAAGAATATTATTTTTAAAGACTTTTATGCTTTTATTATGAAGGAAATCCCATTTCCTTTAGTTTTTAATTTTATGGCGTAAACTTGGCACTGCCCAGGGAAACACACACAGACGTCAAAACAAACCACACCTTAAGTGGTTATTGTTTTTACCATCAACCAGTGAAAGTGAATGTAACTGGTTTTAAATCTAGTCAGTTTTAACCATGCAGTAGAGCTTAAACCAAAAACTAAATCTACAAAAACTAAATTAAAAAATATCTTAAGATTCTTAAAAAATATATGTTTGTGGGTTTTTATCAGTATAGGCACAGAGCTAACATATTGTATAGGGTTTTATGCTTTTATTTTTATACACACACAGATAGATAGATAGATAGATAGATAGATAGATAGATAGATAGATAGATAGATAGATAGATTTATATTTATACTGGGATCATATTGTAACTGATTGCAACCTTAAATTCTTTCTGGATCTAATTAAATGTAATTATTCACAGATTGCTTGTTAATTCCCAACATTTCTCTCATGTTATATTCAGTTCCTGAAAGCTTAAATTTGTTGCAGCTGAAAAAAAAAGTCTTTATGTCTTTTAGCTGTGCTGCATTCTGATCTACTGAGACTATTCCTGCCAGAGGCTGTTATCTACTTTAGGTCAGCTCTGAGGAGAAATGGGAGACACGCATTAATTCTTCATTCATTAAGTGCCTGTTTATGGTGTTGTTCCCCTGCAACACTGACTAGTGTCAGTGCATGTGTTATCCATCAGAGCATATTTGGGCTCACACACTTCTCAGCTAGTTCTGTGTTAGATGCCTGCACTCTCAGTGCAGTTAGTTCTGAGCTCATTAGACCATTAGACAGTTCAGAAAGGAAACTGCTTATGAATCTGCAGCCAGGGGTGAAAGAAAGAAAACAAACAATGCTGTGCACAATTCATTGTTTCAAGAGAAATCATGCAGTAGCAAAAGATTTAGTTGGCGTTAGTGGATAAGACAATAGAAATATTCCCATAAAATGAAGTCAAATGAATGACAGAATATTAACTAAATCTGAGGTATAATATTTTACATTGAGAAATGTAATATTTGTTTATGTGTACTGAACATTACACGTTGTAGGATATTTGTCTGGCTTTGTGTGGATTTTTCTTAACCTTCAGGTTTGTTTGTTTTTTCATATATCTCTTGACCTCCTGAGCAATTTTATATTTTTAGAAAGTATTATTTAGTAGTTGGGCTTTTTTTCAAATCTTGTGTATAACGACTGGGAGTATAAGAAATGCTTTTTCCTAATAAATGTTGGTATTTGTTTTCAAATGGCAGCTATTGTTGTAATAAATAGGTTTTGCAGGACTTTTTTTCACAGGACAGCACAGACTCAATGAAAACGTCTTTTTAACCCGCTGATTTAATAGCTTTTATTACCAACATTAGCAGCAACAACTTGATGTAATTGCTTTCTGTATGACTTTTCTGATTCGTATCAGGAACCTTGAGGTATTTGGTATGTGGAGGACTTCATGGTGGCTACGAAGCAAGCCCAAATCGTCACCCCTCCACTACTGTCTGTGGCAGTTAGCATGAGGTGCTTTTAATGACATGCTGCATTTGAATTATGGCAAAGCATAACTACTTTGATCTCACTTACCTAAAGGGCATTGCTCCAGAAGTCTTGTGATATATTCAGATTCAGCTTTGCAAACATGAGCCATGCCGCCATGTTATTTTTAGAAAGAAGAGGCTTTCTCTGGCAACTCTTCCAAACAAGCCATTTTTGTTCAGTCTTCAGTCTAGTTGAACTATTCTGAACTTCAACATTTAACATGGTAACTGAGGCCTGAATGGTTGAGACCAAAAAATTGCCCAAACTTTGGCTTTTATAGAGGTGTTTGCACTTGCTGATCAGTTAATCGAGAGCTTTTTATTAGCAGCACCTGGCTACAAATTAACCTCCTATTACATATGAAAGTAGTAAGGGTGTAGTTAGTTGGCACAGGATGGTGAGAGTTTTCTTTTTCAGATGACTGTACATTAGTTGGCTCTATTGGTGTAAAGGTTATAAATGATCATTTGTTGTCCAAACTCCACAATTTACTTCCAGTTACTCAGGATATCAATAACAAACAGACAACTATAGTTTACTGCATCTACCATCCCACTTATTCTGTTAATGTAAGAGTAGCCTGCAATGGCTGCAAAAGCACAAGTGGCTTTCAGAAAAGATCTTAGTTTTTGTTTTACCAGCACAAGAGTGCGAGTTCCTCTCTGTACACTTTCGTGCAGATTTTCGAGGTATTTGGGAAATAGGCTGTTCCAGGATCGCAGGGAACTTGCCAGTTCTTCTGTGGATTTATGTCTCAATTTCTTTTGCCTCTTCTTGCAGTGACGGGCCAACGCAGAGATGTTAAGATCAGGGCTCACTGACAAATCAACAATTGACAATGACTAATTAATATTAAAATCTGTAACATAATGTATTGTTTGGAGTTTAGTCTGTTACTGTTGCTATTTTTTTTTTACCATTTCTTCTTGGAGCAACTGTAACCCACATAATTTCCTTAGGGATTAATAAAGTATTCTGATTCTGATTGTTTCAGGATGACCTGCCATTATCCAATGACACATCTGCTTACCTGTATCTTTTGCTCGTTTCTCTTCCTCTTCTTTTCTCTTTTTTCTAAACTGAGGACCTGATGGCTTTGAACTTTTCTTGTCCATCTTCCATTGGTTTTAATTTTGCACTCCAGTATGAACACAAATCCCCCAACTCGAGGATCGCCACAACTTAATCTAACACACCTACACCTTAGTTCACAGATTCACTTTGTCTAGGGTGCATTTCTGAGATTTCACACAACCCAGGATTCAAATCATGAATACATAATGGGCTTGGATTTACAACATTATAAATGAAATGTGCTCTATTTGGAAGAAGCAGGCCCCCCTCCCCTTAAATCATCAAACTGTAAATTTTAAATTGTTATTGATCCCTTTACCCCGAGTCCTAAAGTGTAATTTATTTTCTTGCTCTTCTTATATATATTGTTTGTTTACTTGCACTGCTGTAACTGGAGCCTCGTCGTCTCGTCTCTCTATATACTGGACTGTATGTAGCGGAGATGACAAAGTTTACTTTGACTTTAGCAGCGAGCAGGCGCACCGAGGGCTCTCGCGCTCACTTTTCGTGTACAGAATTTCGAAAAAACATTGGTGCAAATTATAAGTCTGTATTATAATGTCTGGTGTAGGGCTGCCACAAACGATTATTTTGATGGTCGACTAGTCACCGATTATTTTTGCGATTAGTCGACTAATCAGATCATGCATCCATTGGATGTAAAGTTTAATAAACTCCTTGCTATCTAAAATATAACGGGACACCGGAGTATATTCTCGAGCATCTCACACTTCTGATAATCAGTTGTCTGCTTGACGTTTATTCAGCTGTGTAAAAACTGTAACTTTAATCTCAGCCAAACCGATTTACTCAGGAACAAATAAAATACTAAAAAAAAGCCAAACAATAACATTTGTAAGTTATCTAAGTGACTTATATGTTTAACCTGAGTAGCGAAAGACAGTGGTGGGTTTGAAAACGATTTGCCGGGAGTCCGGTGTTCTCACGGCTCTAGTGAGCCTAGCCCCCGACTAGCTATCGAGCTAGTGGGTAACAGACGTCGCCGAAAACGTCGGAGCGCTTTTGAAAATATGTGGTGTCTTGATAAACTGAGCAGATATTTGAGGTTTACACAGCTACATTCTCGCCTGAAAATATGTTAAACGTTTATTTTGTGACCCAGAAAGAATAATAAGAGTAATATTAAAACTAACTAGCTGTCGCCATTGTTGGAAACTGAGCTGGGCCGCGCTATGAATTCTGGGACAGAGCTACTTCGGGGTTTAACGGCAGCTGGCATCCTTGTATATGCAGTGCTGCCATCTTCTGTTTCAGTCCGTTATTACACTCTTAAATCCTACTACTTATTCCTGCGTCTTTTGTGATCTTACAAAGCTTCAAGCGACGCGTTGACTGTTAAATCAGTCGTCGACGATTTTGATAGTCGACGTAATCGTGACTAGTCGACTAATCGTGGCAGCCCTAGTCTGGTGTTTTCGTTTTTGTTGGTTTGTTTTTATTTTGTTTTATTTTGCGAGTTGATTATTAGATGCTGCTCCAGCCAGCCAGAGAATCCCCCGCTGCCCCGCCCTCTCCTCCCTGTTCCGCAAGCAGCAGGCGCACCTCGCAAATGGAGGGCGCCCTTACTCCCAGCAAATGGGCGATAGAAAACCGATCGGTGCCTGTACCATTCCCAGTATGCGCTGGCTGACGTCGGGGCAGCATGAGTACGAGCATTTTCTTTTTGCCGAGGCCCGTGATGCCGCCCCCCACCACGATGCCGCCCCGGGCAACCGCCCGTGTCGCCCGTATCTAAAACCGCTACTGTGTCCATGACATTACAATGCCTGTATGGAGATAAAGCAAAGGTTGGATAGCCGTGTAAAGGTACCTAAAACTCTTCATAGTATGGTTCCAGTAAGTTCATCAGTTCTAGTGATCAGGCAATACAGAAAAAATGACGTAAGAAAAGCAAAAAGGCGCTCTGCTACGATTATAAAAATGCAGTTCTTGTACCTGAAATACTTTTTTCGTTCCTCCATCTGCACGTGCTCTTCCAAAAATCTGAGGGACAGAGTATGTGTTTCTAAAAGAGCATTATCACTCTTGCAATTTTCTCTGAAGGTTAAAAAAAAAACAAACCTTTTCTCAGTCATCGACCACCACCACACCTGCCGGGATAATCATTCAGAATTATGATGCGCCCATTTCGCACCTCTCAAAATCCAATTTTGGTAATTACATTTTGTGGCTGTGCACTCTATCAGTGGTTCAGAAGCTCATTTGACATTACCAGGTAATGGACTACAGTCTTTACAGTCTGACCAAATCTGAGTGCACCGTGGGTTACAAGGTGCAAATTGTGCAAGACGACGTAATTTGGTTCATTGGGATCTGAAGGAGCAATTTGCCCTCAAAATTGAGCTTTTAACCCTCAGTTACCACTAAAGGCACATGACTAACTTTTTTTCTGCACGGTCTGAGACTATTTCATCTGGAAATCAATTAGTTGGTAAACTGAATAGATTCTGGGCGCAGTGGGCAGTTTTTTCGGGACTTCCATTTTGGCTGTTTACACATGCTGAAAGTTTGCTCAAACATCATGGGTCAATTCTACTTGGAGCACAGTCTGACTGCAAAAGTAAACCAGAAAGCTTCCAGTACCAAAACAGTTGTCCATCGAACACAGATATCTCCATATACAGAGCTACCAACTCCAAACCTGACACGGAGTATAAGAATTTTTCACGGCTAAGAACAAACTGTGGAGACATAATTTATATGAAAACTACATTTTATTTAAGAATACAAATATTGTATGTGCAGTTTATCAGCAATCTGCCCACTGGTGGACATGTTCTGTGTAAGTAAACCATGAAATAAAGTCATACATGTCCAAGCAAATCCAAAGAGAAGGAGTGAGAGAGAAAGCGAGACACACAGATGTGCAACCCAAGTGACAAACATGAATCTGAATGAGCTACTTCACTGATCCAAGAAGTCTAGGGGTCAAGTGTCCTTAACCACTTGCAGCAAGTACCCTTTGTATCATAAAGATATAACAACCAGCATCCTCGAATCCTGAGGAAGCACTTTTAAGAGAACATCAAAGGCAAAAGCAAAGGAATACAATGGATGAGCCATACCAGAATATAGCATTAGTTCCCAAGTCAACGGAGTGTCTTTTATGAAAAAAACAAATGCTGAAAAAATCCACTTTGAAAGCATAAAGCTAGTTAAAAAAATACAAAGCAAAACATAAAACATTTACATTCCAGAAAAAAGTCCCTCAGTTCTTTTACAAGCCTTGCATTGACCAAAAAAATTAAAACAACCCTAATATTTATGTATATGACCATTTACATAGTAAGCATATGCAAATTTAATTTTACTTGGATGAATAAGTTAAAAACAATACAGAGACATATTTTTCCAAGTGTGCCAACAATCCAGAATAGCCCTGAGACCAAACCTTCAAATTAATTTTTAAAAAGAGGCAAAACGGTCATGAATAAGATTTTTTTTAATCAAATAGGCACAGTAAAGAAGCAACAATATGAAAAATAAAAACAATGCCTTTTTTTCTCAGCCTAAACTTGGAGTTTAAAGGTTAACAGAACTGTGTGAATGTCTTTATTACACAAATATGCAGTCGACTACGCAAACTGTAGTTCAACCATCGGTCCTACTATCTCCCGACAAGTAACGAGGACTTTGGATGATGTGATGTTTTTACGGAGCCAGAAAATCTGCAGAAGTAGGAGGTGAGAGTGGCTGGGTGGAACAAAAGAGACGTTTACTTGGTATTTACCATTCATTCAACACTTGTTTTAACCACAGCTGCTGCCCATCCTTGGGCCTATTGCTTAGTTATGCTATTGCTTGCATCGGGTTGTTTAAATGAGATGACAGAGAAAATCAAAATCTTTTAAACGGGAAAGTCAAAGAGGAGTTGTTCATATAACATTTGCATGCTTATTTGTATTATTCCTATATTAGATTCTGGCAGTTATTTCTACTTTAAATGAGAAACTGATTCTTTTTTAAATTCTCTTTTAATTAATAATATGAATATTTGTGTGTGAGTTCTAAGACTGTGTTTAAATAGCATGTTCATGTGTAAAATAATGGTGGGAGGACAGTTTTTTCTTTGTTTTTTAAGATTGCATTTTTGTCCGGAAACAGCTGGCACAGAGAAAGGAGAAGTCCACTCTGCCCTGGGAGAGATGGATGCATCAGTAAGAGGAACACACAGGGTTATGCTGCCTTCAAAACTCACAACCCCAAAGATCTGCCCTCTAGTTCACAGCTGGCCCCTGGGTCTGTTTATGGCTAAGATGTTACATAAACTTATAAAACTAGCTTGTACATGACACTGCAGCTTCCAAAGATGTACTAGGGTCACATGCCCCTACATGTAATTAAAGACCTCTCTGTAAACTAAACATTAAAGGCCTGACAGCATCTCAATGTTGAGTTTAAAAATAAATAAATAAAATGCTTCATAAAATAAAAAAGTCAATCAACATATTCCCAGATGTTTAACACCAAAACAAGGAATCAAAACTGCCCGACCTCCAGGCTGGCAGGGTCTTGTCAAGGTTAGAGGTTCACGTTGACCTTTGAAGCCATGGGACAGGGCATGTATCACATGCTGGCAGCTTTATAGAAGTGAGAGTGGGAAGTTGTTGCTCTTATTGTGGCAACCTGGCACATGAGGTGACACTGAGTGCACTGCTGGGCATTTCTGGCAGCTGGCTCCACACACTGGGTATCAGCAAAAAAGAAAAAGGAAAGATTATGACCAAATGATGACAAAAAATAGCCTTTAGGGTTTACAACACTGAAGAAGGCACGGATGGATATTGGTTGATTTATTTTATAATATCTTCAATTTTCTAAAATAAAGGTCTGTTATTACTGGTTGAAACTTGAGCCGGGATCGCTCTCACTGTTCTTGTCAATGAGAGACACTGATCACACTTTTTACCTCAAATATATCAGGGGAACTTTAATCATCTTTATAAGTACATCTACACTTTTTCAAATCTGTTTTGCTTTATTCCATTTACATTCTCTGTCTTGTTTGCTGTCTATTCAGCTGACTTAATCAAATAGCAGGACATTTTTTAACCATTGTTTTACATTGTTTTGATTAGAATTATTGTGCTTAATGACCAAATAATATTTGTTGCATTACAATGTGTAATCTGGAGGCTGAATTAATTGCAGGAAGATTTGCACAACACAATACATCAGATTGATGATGATTGATGATGGTGATTATGGAGACTGAAAGAAGGGACTGTCTGCATAAGTCATTACAGAAACTAAGGAGGGAAAGTCTGGATGATAAAACATACAGCCTGGTGGTCTGTTCTTTGAAATGCCAAAAGAACAACAATAATTCATTCCTTCAGTGAATTCATGAATAATCGATCCCTATACTGCCACTTTCCGTTACTCCTTTGTTACAAGGGAATTCTGCATGTTTTTTGGGCGTTTTACACCAGGGACTTTTCCTGTCACAACCCCAAAGGGAACTGAGTCTCCAGCTGAAATCGAGTGACCTTTCACTTGCCAAGCAACTGTGTGAACCAGCCACTGAATATACAAACCCAAAATCCCCCTCATTAAATTGTGACGCTGCATGAAATGTAAAAACAGAATGCAATGATTTCCAGATCTCATAAATTGGTATTTTACTTACAATGGTGCATTTAAAGGAGGAAAAGTGCTGCTTTGAAATCAGTGACATCTCGAAAAAGTTAGGATAGGGTCACTGTGTTTACCAGTGTGTAGCAGCCTCTTTTCTTTGAACAATCTGTAAACATCATAAGTTTTTCAGCTGGTGAAAGGCCTGGACTGGAGGCAGATCAGTTCAGCACATGCAGTTGTAATACTGTAGCTGCAGTATGTGGTTTAGCATTGTCTTGCTGAAATACACTATATTGTCAAAATTATTCACTTATATGCAGTGTTGGGTAAGTTACTTTAAATTAGTAACTTAGTTACATTACTAGTTACTTCTATCAAAAGTAACTCAGTTACTTCAAGTTACTCGTTACTTTCAGAGTAACTAGTTACTAGGGAAAGTAACTTTGGTTTTACTCAGAATTCTCTTGTTAATGTGTTGCTTCCGTAACTGGATACCCAGCAAGTTTGCCAGTCTTCTAGCTTGCTCACTTGCCACAAGTGCACTGTGCCACCTACCAATAGAAAGGAAGAAAATAATGTGCACATTTCCATGAGAGAAATCCCACGCCTGGACCGTCGTTGACCGCCGCAAAAACACAAAAACTGCAGTCGTGGTGCTTTCGATTGTACTCAGTTGGCAGCTGTCAGCTACGTAAAAAAGGCTCCTGGTGTTATTTGTCTCTCAGAAACAGTTCATAACTTCCCTTCAACTCATTCATGTGACCTAAAAGGTAAACCTGTTTCTCCATCACCTGTTCAGCTCTGATGATTCAGTAAGGACATCTCCTGGTTTCATCTTCATGTTTCCCTCTCACCACATATCCAAACCGACATCATGACCAGCAGCTTTACAGCTGTGGCTCCAACAAACATCAGCTGATACTAGAAATTAATATTAAATAAATTCTAACATCAGCTTAAACGTGCTGCTGTTGTTTAGCGCGACATCCGCTGGTTTCCTCTTTCTGGCGCAAAGTGGGCGATAAATAAACAAGAGAGAGAAGCCGATCAGCTGATCACTGATCAGTTTTATGATTGAAGTAGAAACAGGAGAGGAGAGAATGAGAGAAGAAGAGGCAGCTGTGCAGCGTAGACACAGAATAACTCCAGCTTTGTGTCTTTTTCATTGTAGCTGAAGTCCGGGACAAAATGTTCCTTTTCACCTCAATACGAAACGCGTAATATTTTCTCTGAATACCAGAAGATTCTGTTTTTTACGGGACGGTTGGCAACTCTAATAATTAACCGTATGAACAAAATAAAGTTCAACATCATTAACTTCATAGCACCCACCCAGCTGTATAGAAACTCCGTCATGCTAGCTAGCACGCAGTACGAAAAAGTCAGCATAACGAAAATAAACACCACCTAAACTTGGTTTATATCTGACTCAGATAGACTGCAGGTCATAACTTCTTACCTGAAGTTCAGTTCACCTGACACTCGGACCGGCGGCCGCTTCGGGTCTCTCCTCCTCCTGCCTCTCTTTTCCTTCACCCACCTGCTGGCTTCCACCACTTGCTAATGTTATTGAATCTGTGGAAGCTCCGCGATAGCCACCACACGAAGTAACGAATAACGAGCCTATCTAAATCCCAGTAACGAGTAACGCGTTCCTGATTTTGGCATAATAACTAGTTACTGTGCTCGTTACCACAATAATAACGTAGATACTGTAACGCGTTACTTAATAACGCGTTAGTCCCAACCAGTGTTGGTCAAGTTACCTGAAAAAAGTAATCAGTAACTAATTACTGATTACTTCCCCAAAAGTAATCCCGTTACTTTACTGATTACTTATTTTCAAAAGTAATTAATTACTTAGTTACTTAGTTACTTAGTTACTTTTTAAAAACACGATTTACACCCTGAATAGGTGATAAAGCGATAGATCTTTCAGCCCAATTCTACTTTTTCTGCATAATCCATCATACAAAATGTAATCAAATGGAAAAGTCCCTTTTTAAAACTTGTTTTATTAGTTTTAATCTTTTAACTTTATGCATCAAGCAAAAATTAAATTATATGCAACATTCACTGACTGGAAGAAATTTGTTTAATATTTAAACCTATTTTCTGCACATTCCAGCACATAAATTTTTTTTGTGTGTGTTTACACTCACTCTTTCAAATAGATGCAAGTAAAACACAGCAGAAAATAAATAAAGTCAAAGACTAGCGGTCCTTTTGCTCTATTTTCACCTGTAAAGCAGGAGTAGAGTAGGCGGAGGTTTACCCTGGTGCAGGTGTGCCGCAGCGGTCAGTGGAAGGATACGGCAGTTTCTCTGTGAATTTCCCATTACGTGGTAGCGCACTCGGAGCTTGCTTGGAAGTTTAGGGGGTTTTTTTTCACTGTAAAAAGAAGTTTTCTTCCCACACACAATGCTAATGGACGCTAATGTATTTGTCACGTTTTATGGAATCAAACTTAAAGTAAGGTCAGTACTTCCACGCTTTAAACGCTGCATGCTCATACTCTCTCCCGTACTCGATATATGATCCACTGTTGATCTGCGCACAGCTGTTGTCACGAACATAGCACTTGCTTACATGAGACATTCTCGCAAAAAATCACGGTTTTAGTAACGCAGTAACGCAGCGTTCCTACGGGAAAGTAAAGGTAATCTAATTACCGTTTTTGCAATAGTAATCCCTTACTTTACTTTTTTCAAGTAACGAGTAATCGGATTACAAGTAACGCGTTACTGTAATCCGATTACTTTAAGTAACGCGTTACTGCCCATCTCTGGTCCCAACACTGCTTATTTGCCTTCAAACGAGAATGTGAGACATCTTTCACAAAAGTTTGTAGAAGCAGTCTGCATGCTTAGGTGCTTGATTCTTTTTCACATCCAGATAATGTGGCATTAATGTTTTCCAAAAAGAATTTAAAATTTAATTTGTCTCACCAGAAAATAGTTTTCCACTTTCTCTAGTCCCTTCTAAATAAGCTTTAGCTCAGAAGTACAAAATGGCGCCGGTGAGGTCGGCTGCCGTGCTGGATGCTCTGCCCTAACTTCTCCACTTTTTGCAGTTTTTCGTCACTTTTTGCTATATCTGCGATAATCTTGCATGGGCATCATGCAAAACACACAAATCCGCTACAGTAGAGACACTTTGGTTTCTATTGGTCTGCAGTACACGAACATTTCACCATGTTTAACTCCGGACCCAACCTGGCCAAAGGAGATCCTGAGAGAGAACAAAGGACGCGACCCTAAGCGACGGCCTCGAGGTAAAAGAGCCGGCATCAGGAACAGGCTACGGGCTCGCGCACACCACGCACCCATGCCCAGTATCCTGCTAGCCAATGTTCAATCCATCGAGAACAAGCTTGATGACCTCAGAGCCAGAATCAAGTTCCAGAGAGACATTCGGGACTGCAACCTCCTCTGCTTCACCGAGACTTGGCTGAACCCAGCAATACCAGACCACGCCGTGCAGCCGACGGGGTTCTTTTCGGTTTACCGCATGGACAGGACAATGGAGTCGGGGAAGAAAAGAGGTGGTGGAGTGTGTTTGATGGTGTACAACAGATGGTGCGACAGCACAAACATCTCCCCACTCACACGCTCTTGCTCGCCCAATCTGGAGCTTTTGATCGTTAAGTGTCGCCCTTTCTATCTCCCTCGGGAATTCACTGCGGTCATTGCCTGCACTGTTTACATTCCGCCTCACGCGGACTCGGACACTGCCTTATGTGAGCTACATGAGGCTCTCACACATCAACAAACACTTCACCGAGATGCCGCACTCATTGTTATGGGAGATTTTAACAGAGTGAATCTCAAACGGACATTTCACAACCTTCACCAGCACATCAACTGCCCCACCCGGGGCACGAGGACATTAGACCACTGCTACACCCCGTTCAAGAACTGTTACAAGGCTCAGCCCCTGCCGGCATTTGGAAAATCGGACCATTCCGCCATCTTCCTCATACCTGCTTACAAACAAAGGCTAAAGCAGCAACCACCAATCAGGAGGGAGGTCGCTCGCTGGACGGACCAATCGGTGGCCGCGCTGCAGGACGCACTGGATGACGCAGACTGGGACATGTTTCGGCGCAGCTCTGATGACATCAACATGTTTACGGAAGCGGTTGTGGGATTTATCGGGAAACTAGCGGACGACACAGCAGAAAGAACTATCATCCGAACGTTTCCCAACCAGAAGCCGTGGGTGGATAAAAACATCCGCGACGCTCTGAGATCATGCACCGCTGCCTACAATGAAGGGCTCGTCTCCGGTAATATGGACCTATACAAGGCTGCGTCCTACAACGTGCGCAGCGCGGTCCGAAAGGCAAAGCGGAGCTACGGGGAAAAACTAGAGTCACAGCTACGACAGTGCGACTCTAGGAGCCTGTGGAAAGGACTGCGGACTATAACGGACTATAAACGACCAGCTTCTTCAATGATGAATGCAGATGCTTCACTGGCTGATGAGCTGAACACGTTTTATGCTCGCTTCGACGCCGCAGCAATTAAAACAACAAACGGCTGTGCACGCTCGGAGTGCACCAGTGAAGAAAATGCATTCGTCATCACAGAGCATGCCGTGAGGAACACCTTCAGGAGGGTGAACACCAGGAAGGCAGCAGGACCAGATGCAATCCCTGGCCGGGTCCTTAGAGCCTGCGCTGATCAACTAGCACCGGTGTTCACGGAGATCTTCAACCTCTCCCTGGCCCAAGCTGTGGTTCCCACGTGCTTCAAACGGTCCATTATTGTCCCTGTTCCAAAGAAACAACAGCCCGCTTGCCACAATGACTACCGTCCAGTAGCACTGACTTCAATTGTGATGAAGTGTTTTGAAAGACTGATGAGAGATCACATCACTTCTTCACTTCCTCCCACCATCGACTCACTTCAGTTTGCTTACCGGACTAATCGTTCCACAGACGATGCCATATCTCACCTGCTCCACACATCCCTGAGTCACCTGGACACTGGCAGAGGGAATTATGTTAGGATGCTGTTCGTGGACTACAGTTCAGCATTCAACACAATAATTCCCTCTAAGCTTTTCACCAAGTTGACGGATCTAGGACTCAGCTCATCACTGTGTCAGTGGATCCTCAACTTCCTCACAGACAGACCCCAATCAGTGAGGGTAGGAAAACAAGTCTCCCCCTCCATCTCACTCAGCACTGGAGTGCCTCAGGGCTGTGTTTTAAGCCCCCTGCTGTACTCACTGTACACTTATGACTGTGTAGCCACATCCGACACCACCTCCATTGTCAAGTTTGCTGACGACACTGCTGTTGTGGGCCTGATCTCCGACAACATCGAGACGGCCTACCTGGAGGAGATTAGGAACCTGGAGACCTGGTGCCAGGAGAATAACCTCCTCCTAAACATCAGCAAGACTAAGGAGCTGATCGTGGACTTCACTACAAAGCAGGCGAGGAATTACAAACCCCTCATCATCAGTGGCACGCCAGTGGAGAGAGTGGACAGTTTCCGATACCTGGGTGTCCACATCACTCAGGACCTGTCATGGTCCTGCCACATCAACACCCTGGTTAAGAAAGCCCGTCAGCGTCTCTTCTTCCTCAGAAGACTTAGAGACTTCCATCTGCCACTGAAGGTGCTCAAGAACTTCTACTCCTGCACCATCGAGAGCGTCCTGACGGCAAACATCTGCACCTGGTTTGGGAACAGCACCAAGCAGGACAGACGAGATCTGCAAAGGGTGGTGCGCTCGGCAGAACGCATCATTCAATCAGAGCTCCCTGACCTGCTGTCCATCTACACCAAGCGGTGCAAGTCCAAAGCTAGGAAGATTATGATGGACCTCTCCCATCCCAACAATGGACTCTTCTCACTGTTGAGGTCTGGGAAGCGCTTCCGCTCCCTTAAGGCCAAAACAGAGAGAATGAAGAGGAGCTTCTTCCCCCAGGCTATTCGGGGCCTGAACCAGGTGTAGGACTGGACTCTCACACACGTCACCACACGCACCACCACACATTTCCTATAATCCTATAATTCCTATAATTTATAATCCTTATCTTTATAATCTCTTCTGCTATTTGCACATTCTTTACTGTAAATTCCTAAGTTAATTTGTAAATTTTTGTAGTAAATTGTAAATATTGTAAAACTTTTCTTCTGTCATTTAATGGTCGGGCATTGTACAGCTACAAGCATTTCACCCCCATGTCATACTGTGTATGGTTGTGTGTGTGTGACAAATAAAATTTGAATTTGAATTTGAATTTGAGAAGACAGCGATGTTTCTGGATCATGTCCACATGTGCCTTTTTTTTTCAGACACGGACACATTTGTTTAATCTCACACTAGGGAAATTCACTTGTTACAGCAAGGAACACAAGGGACAGGAGGAAAAAGTGAATTAGAGATATAGTAGGGAAAAAAATATGAAAAATACAGAATTATGAGAATAGTGTAACAAATAAGCCAAAATAATATACCATGTTCAGATTGTTAGAATAGAATAGAATAGAATAAATAGCAAACAGGAAAAATATATACAAAACAAGAGAAATATACGCAAAAATAAGACAAATGCACTTTACTATATACAGTATAAGTACTGTAAACTGCCACAGTGAAAGCTTAACAATTCATGTATGGGAGGAGATGCCAAGGTAAATACTGCTGGAGAGGAGAATCAGGTGGAGACTGGGGCAGCGACGCCTATTTCTGAGAGGAATAAACAGAGTTAATGTTCATACACACACACTGTTACCCCGTACCAGGGCCTCCAGTGAAACACACACACACACACACACACACACACACACACACACACACACACACACACACACACACACACACACAGGACAAATTACTTTACAAAAGCAGATCTTGGAAAGACATTTTTAATATGCACTCAATTTCACGTTGTTGTTGGGCTGGTTTGAATATTTCACAAACTGCTGATCTGCACGCAGTCATCTCCAGGTTTTACGTAGAGTGGTGCAAAAAAAGAGAAACCAGCTAAGAAAATGCAACTGAAGCTACAAATCTCATTAAAACTGGACAATAGAAGATCGTAAAAACATCGCCTGGTCTAATGCATCTTCATTTTCGTTGCAACGGTAGGATCAGAATTTGACATGAACAACATTAAATCCGTCTTGCCTCAAACTGGTTTTGTGAGCATGACAATGAGTTCACTGTGGCTTCCACGGTCACAAGAAAAATTTGTCAGGCTTGTTTCCAGCACCTTGTTGAATCTATGCTATGAAGAACTACGTCACGTCTGAAGACAAAAAGAGCTCCAACATATAGTATTACCAAGATCTGAAGTCTCTGCTCAGTGAATTTTTTTAGTGATGTTATTAAAAAAAGTGCACTTCCTAATGATTTTACCCAGGTTCAGAATATAATTGATGCAACATTAGTCAAGAATAACTTGCACACTCTGAACATATGTTTGCGTTTTCTTACTTTTTCTGACCAAACAGCGAGTAAATGAAATTAAATAAGTAAAACCCACTAATAGGAAAAGCAGGTTATTATTTCTTCTCTGCACAAAAATCACCCCCTGCTTTTTCTCCTCAGTTTGATGAATGCCTTAAAATTATTTCCTGGCTGTAGAAACTTAACATGTGTGTCAAAACCCTAATGGGACCTGCCTTGAGTCGTCCGTCCCCCCCGCTGGCTGTTTTCAGACCTGTAATGAAATGGATTTTATATTAATAAATGTATTAAAGCAACATTGAAAGTGCTCATTTTCCTTTTTAACTTGAGTGCTGTCATGGACCACTACGCATTTATATAGCTGTCACAGATACATCCAAAAATCTTCCTCACATAACTGCATTTTCACCAAAGCTGCTGTTCACTGGTTTTTGTTAACAGATGCTATCGAGTTCCAGGCTGTGTGAGTGGACTCGGGAGATAAAATTTCCGTTGTGATATTACACACACAAAAAAAAAAGACAAATGACAACGGAGAGTAATAACAGAGGAAGACTGGAAAAACGGGCAGAAAAGAAAAGGTTGCAGAGTGTGTGGGTGTGCGTACGAGTGTGTGTCAGCTTCATGTTCTTTTTTTCTTTTGCTGCTGGTTTCCTGTAACAGGCTGAAGAGGTTATTTATTGCTGGCGAGATCCGTGCCTCGCATTCTCTTTCGGTACATGTTGTGATGTGGGAGTGAGGCTGTTCTTCAGAAAAGCAATTAAAACCATCCAGGTTTTAAAAAAATAAATAGCTAGCGAACCCACAGCCCACACAATTACTTAAAACCATGTTTTTAAGCTTTAATTCCCATAGGTTACATTTCGAGGAAAGTGGTGTTGTATTCAAAGAATAAAGATTACGATAATTGTAGTTATTTTTGTGTTTTTATGACTGCAAGTTGTAATAATATAGCTACCTTCCATGTACATCAGCAAACACATTTGTCCATTTTCTTTACTGCATTTCTAATGAAAAAGAATCCAATACCAAAATCATCTTATTCAAAGCAACAATCTCTACTTGCTTCAAATCAGATTGAGAGGAAGGTATTTTGTATTTCGTGTAGGTATTTTATGCAGTCCTAAGATTGCATAAAATCAAGCGATTGTGTTTCCCTGTGAGCAAAGTTAAAAGCCATTTAATGATGTGGTGAGTTTCCCTTTGCATATGAATCATGCAAACCAGGATCAGATTGAGACTCCAAATGATTTTATGTAATCTTGTTTTGCTCCACAGATTAAGGGAGACCGGCAACTTTAGACGCAGACACAATAACACATTGTGTTATATGAAATCATTTTACTAGTACAAAGTGTAAAATGATGCACTTTATACTAGGAAGGCTGAACATTGTGTGAGATACTTTTAGACTCTTGGCAAGACTAAAGACTGACCTTGAATTACCATGTCAGGATTTTGTCTCTACTCAAAGGCAAGAAATATTCACTATCCTCCCTAAACAATAAAAAGTAGATGCCAGTGATCTGGACTTGATTTCTGAGGATGAGGATAGATAAAATCTTTAGCCTTCTTCTTATAGGACACACATCTGTCATTTAAAAAGGTGCAGACATGCTTTACACCTTCATTAGACTTTGAGTTAATTATAGTGAAATAATCCCTGCTGACTTAATTTACACAACAGTCATTTTAGGACATTTTATATTGTAAGGTAAAAACAGTACAGCATCGTAATCACGTGGTGAGAAAAGAAAGAGGAGAAGAGAGTAGACAAACATTAATGATATTAGTAAAATGAACTGGAAGTAAAAAGAGGGGAGACGCCATAGCAGCATAACTACAGATGGTTGAGGGTCCATATATCCCTTCTCTTCCACTTATCCTTTTTTCAGGGTCGCGGGAGCCTGTCCCAGCTGTCTTAGGGCTAGAGGCAGGGTAAGCCCTGGACGGGTCGCCTGTCTGTCACAGGGCTAACACAAAGACACGGACAACCATTCGCACTCACATTCACAACTATGGGCAATTTAGAGTTTCCAATTAACCTATCCCCACTAACTGCATGTCTTTGAAGTGTGAGAGGAAGCTGGAGCACCTGGAAAGAACCCACGCAAAAACAGGGAGAACATGCAAACTCCACGCAGAAAGACCCCGGCCTGATGACTGAATTGAACTCAAGACCTTTTTGCTGTGAGGTAACGATGCAA
Source organism: Diplotaxodon limnothrissa (assembly GCF_057381915.1). Classification (NCBI taxonomy): domain Eukaryota; kingdom Metazoa; phylum Chordata; class Actinopteri; order Cichliformes; family Cichlidae; genus Diplotaxodon; species Diplotaxodon limnothrissa. The sequence continues at coordinate 18,422,947 of NC_140610.1, read as the reverse complement.
ACCACCGTGCCATCGTGCCACTATGGCTGAGGGTCTCTATCAAAAAACTCCCGTTTTAACTGCACTCATAGGAAATTCAGATTAAAATGGCAGCGGTGACAGTGAGTCAAAACTGAACAAATTAAAAGCTAAATCACTGCTAAGCTGTGAGCTGCAGATTCGACAATGACCAGTGACCAATTTTAAATCATCAAAATATCTGCAGAAGGTTCCAGGTCATGCTAGCTACAACAGCTTTAAAAAGAAGGTAAGTGGATTTCTTTAAATTTGTCCGTTTGTAAACAACCCTTCCCTTCAACACCCACTCAGGGGGCCTCAGGGGGCCTCGTGTATCCCCAATAGGTCACGTGATAGGGTGGGGCAAGCCCTCGCAGTCGTTTCACTTGGTGTCACGGTGGAAAAACAATGTACAGAAATAGAATATATTCTATACATATTTAGTGTATCTATATACAATATCTCTATGTGAATATAATGAAAACACACAAAAGGAACATACACTAACTACACATTAGAAATTTAAAAATATGTAAAGATTGTGAGAAAGTGATCCAAGGTCCCTGCTCTAGAATCAGATCTACCCATTTTCAGTTAAGAAAAAAAAAAAAGACTGGTGCTGTCATCTGCACACCTCCCTAAACCGCAAGAAATCCTGTGCTATTTTAGGTAAAAGTGAGGGCAGGAGCAATAAGCTTTTCAAAAGCAGCATTTAACTTCAGCTACATAATTTTAGTTTCTCAAATTTAGTGAAAAGTGTTTAATTTCTCAAATGGCACCAAGCTGGAACTGACACAGAGACAGAACGTTAGTGTGCAGCTTCCAGATAGTTCATCAAGATGCAATGGAAACCAAAGCAGAGCTATATCCACTGGGTCGCCAAGGCATGTGGATAATAAAGTTACTCTAAGTATGCTGGGGGTGTAAAGAAGGAAACATTTACAAGGAAGTTGGCTGTAACCACATAATGTACTTTTAAGGTAGAGAATCTTTATGTTGAGCAGTCCACCTGGAGGAATAGAAACTATTCTACCTCTTGACTGGATGCAGACGCCTACTTCCTGCTCGGTAAAAACCTCAGAATGAAAAACCTCAAAAGCACTTCAGCATGAAAAAAGAAATGTACCAAGACAGACAAAACCAATGATTTTGCTCCATCCAGTGCACTCACCCACCACCAACTAGGACGTTTTACTACTTCTTAAAAGTGAAGTGTGCCCGAGTGAATTTACTTCTTGTCTGTCAAAGACTGCCAAGAAACCTGCCATGAATGTTGAGTTTTTCTCAGCAAGTTAGCGTGTTTATCACTCAGAGCTGGCACTGACCTGATGCCCAGTCCTCTCAAAAAAGTCCATTCTGAATATTGTGGAATCAGCTATTAAATTTCATTATATTCCTCAGTTTTCCTTAAAGTTCAATTCTATGGTTTGTTCATTTTTAATCACATGCACATACAACTTTATATTGATCGCATGCAAATGTAGCTGCACCACATCGGACACACTTTACATTTACATTCACTCTCCTCCGTGCACTGCTGCCCTGCATCGCTGCCTGCAGTTTCAACCCTTCCGCCACGGCAGTTAATCTGCAGGCTCCAGGGAGATATTCAGACAAAATGCACGAAGTTAACATGAAACTTAAAATGAGGTCGATTAAAGACAAATGGACTGGTATGTATATAGCACTTTTCTACTCAAAGCCCTTTATACAACTTGCAACAATTTTTTTTTCTATGCCTCGGTGTTTCTATCACAGTCCAATGAAGGCATCCAGTAACAATAGGGTTTCCTATGGCTATTTTGGCCTGAAGACTGCAGCAGCCAGTAACCAAACCACCAACCTTCCGATTAGTAGATGACGTGCTCCACCTGAGCTTGGACGCCAAATGCAAACTATATTTTTCCGCTATAACAAAACATTGTAAACATGAGTTGTCTCAACCACACACCTGTATGTTGTTTATTTTTCTGAAAAGTCTCCAAATAGGGTTATCTCTAGCTCTATGTTGTCATTGAAAGACGCATTTGTTTTAAGTTTTCAACAAGAATCTGTTTCACTTCCTTTAAATTATGGGGTTAATTGCTTAGTCCGCAGCATTTTGCCTTCTGCGCTGTATTTGAACGACTTGAGAGAACCCTGGATTTTAAGTAGGGTAACAGTGCACTCTAGTGGTCGGATTACCCACTTACACTGGACCACAGTTTAAATGATGAGGCAAGTGTTTTACAAGGCGTTTCTTCAATTTCATGAGTTATTAAACAGCCACATTTATTAACATTCACAGAAAACAGCAGATTAGGAATACACCAGTGCAGTGTTTTAAAGTTTGAAAAAAAAAATACTATACTACTAATATCATCTATTGGTCATCAGACCTGATAAACTTCAATTAACATAATAACACAGGAGTGATTGTCTCTAAAATTGGGCTCCTGCACACTTGCAGACATTTTTCCATCACAATTTATGGATGATGAAGGATTTGATTAAAGCTGTGAAAACATTACTGATAACCTTCATGTGATGTTACATTAAAGCCAATTTTCTATTACAATCAGGGACTTTTCTAACTGACCTCAGACCTTTGAGCAGTAGTGTGTACTGTATGTTTGTATGTAACTGTATCTGACCTGGATTTTATCACCAGTTTCAAATAAGAATTTTCTTTAAAGTCTGTCTTTAAATACAAATGAAGTTAAACTTTAGCGAGGCTGATGATAAACTGGCCCTAACAAGTCCACTTTATTGCGTGCTCATTGACTTTCTCCTATCAGAGCTGTTTAACAAGTCCACTTTATACATGCTTATTAATCTAACACACTTATCAGTGGCTCATGGTTGCTTAAAGCCTATGTCTGAACTTGAGCACAGAGGCAGACCATCATTCAATCTCGGCAGCAGCTCCAGGATGACAAACTCCACTTTCTCTGCATCAAGACAGCTCATAACTTTTTAACAGTCTCTGCTGATAGTCTCATATCATCTGCTCTAATCAATAACCATACACTATAATTACAATGTAGACTACAGCTCAAAAGTCTGAGGTCAATTAGAAATGTCTTGTTTTCTGAATAGACTCAAATTTGCTTTCAGATTGAATCACAGCATTTTATCAAAATAATCATATAAATGCTTAATATTAACACTGATCACAAATCATGAATGATTTTTAATAGAATATCTACAGAGGTGTTCAGAGACCCATTTTCAGCAGTAATCCCTTCTATGTTCAGTGGTACATTGTCTTATCTAATGCAAGTTTAACACAGTAAAAGCCTAACTTATCATTCAAAGCAGCTTCTTAAGACATTTTAGCACAAACTGAAACTATTGTGGTGATTGAAGAAACAATAAATGTGTCTGGATCATCTCAGTTTGATACATGGGATATTTTTTGTTTCATACACTAAGAGTTATCCAATAAGATTTTATAATAAAATGCTGGTTAAATAACATTAATTTTTCCACATTAGTATTTGTAAATATGTATATCTATATACTCCAAACCTGTGGCATACCCAGCTGTACCATCCAAGAAAACTGAAGTAATTTTAAAGATTCTGTCCATCAGCAGAATAGTTTTCAGTCCTATGCTAATGTCATACCAGAAAAGTTGATTTTAATGTAGATTATCCCTTTGACAGGAGGGTGTAATGTGTTTTCTTACTCACAGGTTTTGCCTTCTGCCTTCTGGTACCTTTGTTTGATACACCCTTTGCTCTGCCCCATCTTGTGTCCTCTCCTCTGGTTTCCGCTGACATAATGGATCCAGCTCCTTCCTTGTTTCTGCCTTGAGTGAAATCAAAATCATTATAGAGGTACGCTAAATCAGGAAATCTCTTCAAGCTGTAACTACTGTTAATATTTTCAGGCTTATTCTAGCCCTTTAAATGTACTTGATTTGAAGAGAAGATATACAGGGAGTGCAGAATTATTAGGCAAGTTGTATTTTTGAGGAATAATTTTATTATTGAACAACAACCATGTTCTCAATGAACCCAAAAAACTCATTAAAATCAAAGCTGAATGTTTTTGGAAGTAGTTTTTAGTTTGTTTTTAGTTTTAGCTATTTTAGGGGGATATCTGTGTGTGCAGGTGACTATTACTGTGCATAATTATTAGGCAACTTAACAAAAAACAAATATATACCCATTTCAATTATTTATTTTTACCAGTGACACCAATATAACATCTCCACATTCACAAATATACATTTCTGACATTCAAAAACAAAACAAAAACAAATCAGCGACCAATATAGCCACCTTTCTTTGCAAGGACACTCAAAAGCCTGCCATCCATGGATTCTGTCAGTGTTTTGATCTGTTCACCATCAACATTGCGTGCAGCAGCAACCACAGCCTCCCAGACACTGTTCAGAGAGGTGTACTGTTTTCCCTCCTTGTAAATCTCACATTTGATGATGGACCACAGGTTCTCAATGGGGTTCAGATCAGGTGAACAAGGAGGCCATGTCATTAGTTTTTCTTCTTTTATACCCTTTCTTGCCAGCCATGCTGTGGAGTACTTGGACGCGTGTGATGGAGCATTGTCCTGCATGAAAATCATGTTTTTCTTGAAGGATGCAGACTTCTTCCTGTACCACTGCTTGAAGAAGGTGTCTTCCAGAAACTGGCAGTAGGACTGGGAGTTGAGCTTGACTCCATCCTCAACCCGAAAAGGCCCCACAAGCTCATCTTTGATGATACCAGCCCAAACCAGTACTCCACCTCCACCTTGCTGGCGTCTGAGTCGGACTGGAGCTCTCTGCCCTTTACCAATCCAGCCACGGGCCCATCCATCTGGCCCATCAAGACTCACTCTCATTTCATCAGTCCATAAAACCTTAGAAAAACCAGTCTTGAGATATTTCTTGGCCCAGTCTTGACGTTTCAGCTTGTGTGTCTTGTTCAGTGGTGGTCGTCTTTCAGCCTTTCTTACCTTGGCCATGTCTCTGAGTATTGCACACCTTGTGCTTTTGGGCACTCCAGTGATGTTGCAGCTCTGAAATATGGCCAAACTGGTGGCAAGTGGCATCTTGGCAGCGGCACGCTTGACTTTTCTCAGTTCATGGGCAGTTATTTTGCGCCTTGGTTTTTCCACACGCTTCTTGCGACCCTGTTGACTATTTTGAATGAAACGCTTGATTGTTCGATGATCACGCTTCAGAAGCTTTGCAATTTTGAGACTGCTGCATCCCTCTGCAAGATATCTCACTATTTTTGACTTTTCTGAGCCTGTCAAGACCTTCTTTTGACCCATTTTGCCAAAGGAAAGGACGTTGCCTAATAATTATGCACACCTGATATAGGGTGTTGATGTCATTAGACCACACCCCTTCTCATTACAGAGATGCACATCACCTAATATGCTTAATTGGAGGTGGAGGTGGATTAATAGGTGGATCGTCTGGCTGAGTGGTGCAACACAAACAACCTGCTGCTTAACACCGAGAAGACCAAGGAGCTCATCGTGGACTACAGGAGGAATGCTGACCCACATCCACCCATCTACATTAAGGGGACGGCTGTGGAGCGTGTGAGCAGCTTCAAGTTCCTGGGAGTCCACATCTCCGAGGATCTCATCTGGACGACCAACTGCTCCAAGCTGGTCAAGAAGGCTCACCAGCGCCTCTTCTTCTTGAGGACTCTGAGGAAGAACCACCTGTCCTCAGACATCCTGGTGAACTTCTATCGCTGCACCATCAAGAGCATCCTGACCAACTGTATAACAGTCTGGTACGGGAACTGCTCTGCCTCGGACCGGAAGGCGTTGCAGAGGGTCGTGAAAACTGCCCAGCGCATCACCGGAGCACCACTTCCTGCCATAAAAGACATCTACAGGAAGCAGTGTCTGAAAAGGGCTGGGAAAATCATCAAAGACCCCAGTCACCCATCACATGGACTCTTCACCCTCCTGCCCTCTGGGAGGCGCCACAGGAGCCTCCGGACTAAGACCACCAGGTACCGGAACAGCTTCTTCCCCACAGCTGTCAGACTCCTGAACTCTGCCTCCTGACATCTGACCCACGTTAAAACATGGACTGAACATACACACACCCACAATGGACAACTGTACCCTCAAACACACAATAATAACATGGACTGAACCACCACTCACAACCACTAGCACTTTATACAGCCTCTGTAGGAATTATATCTCACTTATCTTAACTGCACTACTGTATAGCTCTGTGTAAATAATCATTCTGTACATACGATAATTTTTAACCCTACAACTGTTTACAACTTGCATAGTTCCCATTTCTGTATAGCTGTATATCTCAGATTTCTGTAAAGTTATTTATTTCATATTCTGTATAGTTTTTCATATTTATATCCTGTTCATATCCTGTACATAGCTTGTACTCACTACAGCCTGTACATACTTATAGTTATAGAATATTCACAACATACTTCATACCGTGTACATTATAACATACCATAATAGACCCATTTCTGTAATATACTCACATATCTATATTATTGCTAATATATATTGTAATATATCTATATCACTAAAGCACTTCTGGATGGATGCAAACTGCATTTCGTTGCCCTGTACCCGTGCATGTGCAATGACAATAAAGTTGAATTCTATTCTATTCTATTCTATTCTATTCTATTAATTGGTAGTAGCTTGGAGTAAGACAACATGCATGAAGAGGATGATGTGGACAAAATACTCATTTGCCTAATAATTCTGCACTCCCTGTAGACACATTCACACACATGCAAAGCATAGCCTTTAAGGACTAAACTGATCTTGAAGGATCCATTTGTGTGTGTTACACCATGTTCAAAGGAGCATTGCTAATGTTTTTAGACATCCTTTGATCACCTCAATTATTTATTATTAGAGCATAAAAGACTGTAATGAACAGTACACTTTACAGAGTCATTGGCTCAAGTTTTCAAGCTTTTTTACAAAGGCTATGGAGCTTGTTGTAGATGTAACTGTCCGTTATCCACAGTTCAATTTCTTTTAATTTACCCCTAAAACATTAAGGAGTTAATACACCTATTTACTGCAAGAAACACCTTAAAAATAATTTTAGAAATTTATATATATATTACAAAACTGCTTTCTTCCAGTTTTGTTGTTGGTATTTCTCAAATATTAATAAACATATTGTTGAAAAAAACACTGAAATGTAACAAAGCATGCAGAAAGAGTAAACTAAATAGTTTCTTAATAATAACATGAATGATATTCAGCAGGCTTTAGTCACAGATGAATATGCCTTTTTTTATTCTGTCACTTATTCACCAAAAAGTTAATATTCAAATATCTCCTTGCTGGAAGTTAATGACCAGGTGAAAAACCAAACAAAAAGAGCTGCTTGAAAGGATTATGTATACTATCTCGCAAGACACACACGCTCACACTAGATGTTGATACAAAGGGAGGAGTTCAGTGAACTGTAAAAACTCTAATGGGATTCCTGACAATATAATTAACTAATGAGGCTGATGAAAATGACAGCTTTCTGGTAAACCCCACCAAATCTCCCCCCTCTGGTTTTTCACATCTGCTGCTGCTCTCCTTCCATTTTTCCTCAACATTCATCTCACACATATGACTCTGTGTATGAGTGTTAGTGTATTCTTTTAGCTGTTCAGCACTTTGGTCAGCAGCTGTCAGTTTTAAACATGTTAGATAAAAAAAAGCCTGACATGACTTGACACAGATATTCTGTCAAGATACTCAGCCAAGATTTTTCTTTCTCTATGAATCAGTAACACAAAAGAGTTTAATAACTTATTGTGGTGCTTACATATGATTAGAAATTTCTGCAGACTGCTGATTGTTTTTTTTTTTTATCCCATTATCTGTTTGACAAAGACCCTTCTTGTACTTTTGACCCTGTACACCACCACAGTTGATAAAATCAACCTGTTTAGGAATTACAGACATATTTGTTTGAGGTCAAGTGACTGGCTTGGACACTGAATTATATCCTATTTTTTAAACCCGAGAAACTCCTGGGTTGCTTTTTTAGCATGCTTTGGGTCATTATCCATTTGCACCGTAAAATGCTGTCTGATCAGTTTGGCAGCTCATTTCTCTCTTCCTCCATATTATTCTCTTCCCATCATTTCCATACAAGTTAGTCTTGATTTCATCTGTCAGAAGAACTTTGTTTCCAGAATCATGTTGACTCTTTTAGATGTGTTTTCTGGCAAGCTCGGTGTGCCATTCTTGTTCCTGGGTGTTACCAGAGGTTTGCACGTCATTGTAAATCCTTTTATTTACATTCATGAAGGTGATTCTTGATTGAAGACTCTGACAGTGATGCACCTCCGTCCCTCCTCAAGTGTTTTTTGGTTAGAAATAATTTTGACATCATGCAATTTCATTGCTTTCTGTGATCTTTTTAGGCATTCTGGTGTTGTTGAACTGGCTAGCACATTCATTCTTATTGAGAATGTACCAGACTGCTAATTCCACCATTCCATAAATATTACTGCTATCCTTCTGAGTTTTGTTTTCTTAGTCTACTGATGGCCTCCTTCATTTGCATTGACATCTCTTTGGGCCTCATATTGTCACACAGTGTAAAGCTATAAAATAGTAAGCACTTTGATATTATCTGTCTCATTTGTCATGAAATAACAGAAAAAGGCCTAACCCAGGCATGAAACTGCAAATCCATCAAAAATGGCTCTAATTCCTCTAAAGTAAAGAGAAATTATTTTGCAGAAAGTGTCTCCTTCAGTCACACATTGACAAGAATTATGTCTCAGTCCAACATCCCCAAAGTTTGATTCTGTTCATCTGGACGTAGCGTTTTCAGTGATTTACTTACCTGGATGATTGAGCATGCATCAAGATGCCTCAGTCCAACACTTTTTGCATCTATTAACTGTATTTCTGTATGAATTGGTTCTTTTATTGAATGTATTGAGTTGTCATTTTAGATTAGTTCATTATTATTTTTTACACATCTCACTGAATAATTTATCAGACAAAAAAAAATTACTAGAAATTACTCAACACGTACCATGTGAACTGTTGTATTCATTTCCCCCCCAACATCCCTTAAAAAAGACAAAAAAAAGAAAAGCTGTAAATTTTCACAGCTGAGAAACTCAAAGACAATATGTCATTTTGGCTGGCGTATTATTCAAAATGAAAATTCACTTATTGAATTAGCTGGCTTTTAAAAAATGATTCAAAGAGCTGCACAATCAGATAATTTATTCCACAGCTAATAATTTTACCCCAGCGGTGTAAACTTCAAAGACGCACATGACGACATCAAACTCTGAGCGTCCATAATCACATATTCTAAATGTACTAACTCGTTTCCCTCTGCTGAGCTGCCTCCTGCAGATTTTTCCCTTGACCAGCGAGCGCATAAATCCTCTGCTCTGATCCGTCCAATTTGCTGCTTTCACCACCTGCCTGTTCTGATTACAACCTGCACTCAGTGGGACGACTTGCTTGGAACAAAGATCAGCCTGCTGTGTGCGTCTCCGTGCGCCTGAGTCCACTTTACAGCCCTGTGAGGCTTAAACTGCAGGTGCACAACTTAATGGAAAGCTAATTAAATTTAGCTTCTCCTCAGTAAACAAGATGAAGATGAACATAATTCTGTTTTCACAATAGTTTTGATGCCATTTATATAGACCAAGTGAAACAGAAAGCAAAAGGAAAAATTTGTTCCATTTTTCTTTTTTAACTTGTGATGAAAAAGGGAAACAAAAACATTTGAGGTAGCAGACACGTTCCTAAAGGAAGGGACCATTTTAAAACTATTGCTGATTGGCTCACAGTGCTTCTGGTTAACAGTTAACCTTCTTCCACACCTGATTTCATGGTTACTGCCAGTTTCTCACAACCAGTTTACTAAGGAGGTGCTGGAATCACTAATGTGACCGTGGTCATTACAGGAATATAACGGTTACACTGTGTTAAAGTGTCACTAAATCACTGTGGCTACTGATTTTATTAGTGAGCCACAAAAAGCCTTTTATTGTCAACCAGCGTAACAGCCAAGAATGGTGGACGCTCCATTAATTAGGCAGTTCATTGTGCTTTAGCAAAGGGACAATATTAATGATTAAGCTGGTCTATAGTCATACAAACACTGCTTGTCGCTGACCTGGTAGATGTTAATTGGTTAAACCCTTCCCACATTTTTTTCGTATAGTCTGAACCCCCAAGAAAGAAGCTTCTATTCAGTTGTAATGAAGCTCTTTCTTTTGGATCACAATGCAGATGTGTAATTGTGAAAGCTGTAAAAGCTGGAGGCCAACAGTAGAGGTCAGTATAAGTAAGGATACTGGAAACAAACGCAAAGTGCGTGTACTATAGTTGAAAAATTTATACTGCTAAACTAATACCTACTTCACTCTCTCTGCACATTAAGCACACTTCAGCCAGTATATATACTTTGCCTGTAGCAACACCTTAAACAAATATTTACACTGTATTTAAGCTGTAGAGGCTAATTTTCCCACATGGTTTTACTGTGCTATGTTACAGTAAGAACCGTGTGGTTAAGCTACTCCACCTTTAAACCTTTAAACAGCATATACTGTACAAAAGTCTTGTGTCACCCTTCAAATGGCAAACAAGTGCAGCAGTCTATTGGAATGTGCAAAAACAAATGGAAATACAGTATATAAGAGAAAAACAGAGTTTGTACAATTGTAATGAGGTCGAAATTCAATATTTATTCTTCACTGCAGCCTGAAGTCTCTTAGGGAATCTTTTTTGTCAATTCTTTAAGGAATAGTTCTCCAGGCTTCTTTAGATGTTGACTGACTTTTGTTCTGTTCCCTGTTAAAATGAACCCTCACTGCTTCAATAATCTTGCGGGCTGGACTCTAGGGAGATCCATCCATGACAGTGTTTCATTGTGTGATTTCACTGCACATAATGCTGCAACATGCAAAGTTTTTGTCTAATAGCTCTCACCTTGTTGGTGCAAAACTGTTATTTCATGCCTGTCAAACTCTGCATTTTTTTTAGAATCATCTAAAGAAATCTGAACAAGTCATATGTGTTTGTGACAGGCTGCAACAAAGTGTATAATTGACTCTAAGTTGGTTCATCCCTAAAGTTAGGTGCTTTTTTATGCCTAAATGATCCATAGATCAGTATTCAGAGGCTCAACAAACAATAGAAAAAGACATTCCCATTAAATATATAAACTATTCAGAGAGAAAAACCTACTTACCTACTTACTTGCCTACTCACACACTTGATCAAGTGTATTACTGTACACAGTCTTGCAAGTTAAATAGGTTAACCAGGCTAAAAGTACTGCTTACTGTCATATGCTGGCTGTGATTAATCCTTCTGTTTTTCAGCCTTCCCTCATTGATCTTTTTGCTTTAAATGACAAAAAATAACCCACTGCATGTAAGAATTTTTTACCTCGAAACAAGACAATTCCAAGATGCTTCCCCTACAACATTTTCACAATTTTACAAATAACATTACAAAGCAAGATGCTTAAACTCGCAGATGTGATTACATTCATTTCTTCATCACATTCAACAGCAAACTTCTAATATATTGTAAGAAGTTATAGCAGGGGACTGTTTTGAAATAAACCTGCTCCCTCTGGGAGATATCCCTTGCTTCTTGTTTTATCTTTACTTTCATTTCTCCTCTGTGTGAAGCAGAAATCCTTCCCTCCCTCCTTTGCCGGTAAACTTACTGACCCTCTTTGCTGCAGCAGTAGTGCTCATCTCTGCATTGACTCTCTCTGTGGAGAAAATCAATAAGCACAGGTCAAAACAACCACCGAAGGAGGAGTACTGGTAACACTGTAAAACCATCAGCGCAGGATTTACGGAGGATGCAACCGCAGTCTAAGCACTAAGTAACATGCTTGGTGCAATTTTACTTGTGTTTATTTATATTTAACCAAGCTTTCTTCAGTGATTACTGTTAAATATTTATTAAAGTGCATTATTTAGAGAGACATTAGTGCAGTCAATCAATCTTACATTTTTAACAGAATGAATTTAATGACAAAATCGTTCACACAAGTTTGACACAAACCTCTGATAAGTCTATTGTGAAGATCAACAGTCTTTCCCCCACATGCCTCTCACCTCTCAGCACTCTCAGCGCTCATCATGAATGTGCCGCCATGGAGTGTCTTTGGCTCCACGCCTGCCGGTGTCCATGCTGCACTCGAGCTCCTTATCAGGTGTCAGATGTGGCTCTGGTGTCACTGAAGTCCTGTCCATTTCCCTTCACACCCTTCTTATTGAGCTTCAATGCAGTGACCAAGGACCATTAGAACAGCCAAGTAACAAAGTGAAAACAGCAGCTAAATACTCTTTATCCATTTTTCTTTCATTCTACTTTTTTTAAGGGAAAATCTAATATCTATGTCATCCTTAAGTCTTTATGCTAATATGTATACATATGTGAACAAACAAAAAACTACAATGAAAACCTCATATAGAGAAAGCGAAATATGGTTTACTAATATTTGGATTACAGCAGAAGATTGAGGATACATTTTGAATCTGTCACACTCATGTTGCTTCATTTTTATTCCCACAGAAAAAGCAGGTCTAATATTTTTTCTGTGGCCTGAGAGACTGGAGCCTTGTTCACCCTCACATTGTTATCATGGTTGTTGCATGTCCACAATGGCCGACAAATTAATGTCATGTGGTTAGTGGTCACATGTATGCAAAGCCTCAGTAGTTCCTCCCTTCATAATAACTGCGTGTATTATTGTAGGGTATTATTGCGGAGTTTAATATAACCTCAAGACATTAGTTGTTAGGGACAACTAATTAGGTTGTCCCTAACAGTTAGGGACATGGCTGCTAAGTGGAGTAACTAAAAGTAGTTGGAGGGGAGCATTTTTAATGCAATTATGGTCCATCCAATACATAATTATTCAGTTTTGGTAAGTGAAATTCTCATATTTTATTATTTTGGAATTTAGGTGTACTGCACATGCAAAGTTAATGAATACAGTTTGCTAATTAAACTTGCTAGCAATGGCTAATAAGGTTAGCACTCCAGCAAAATATGGCATTGGCTTCACTTTTCAGAAATGTCAATTTTAAAAAGTTATTAATAAATGTTATTAATTACTGGCAATAGCTGGTTAGATTTACCACTGACTGCTAATCTTCAATAAAACGACTATAAATAAAGAAAAACTGCTGCAAAACTCAGAAATCTGACGGGAGAAACATTAAGTGTTACTGAACACATCTACATTGTCAAACATAGAAAATACAGAGACCACCAAATAATTCCTAAGAGATCAAAGAGAGCATTTATGTGTGCCCAGACCTACTACATCGCTTGAGTGTTTCACATGTATACCAGATGGTTAAGCAAAGCTATTCAAGCCTTAATCACTGATCTAAACAAACAATTATCAGGCATCCCAGTACTTTGCTTGTGAAGCTGCTGATAGCAAAGGGTAAATGAAAAAGTCCCATCCTGAATTCTGCAGTTTGGAAAGTCCCACCGTGGGAATATGGGACATCAAAGCCGGCAGCTCAACACCAGGATAAGTGAATGAAAAGTTCAGATGTAACATTTTCTCCTTGACATTATTGGTGGCAATTAGCTGCTGATAAGTAAGCAGGAAAGGAAGGAGACAGTGTGTGTAAATGCCATCAGAAGACTTACACAGAGCTCCAACAACACAGTGGTCTGAGCAGAATGAGGATCAAGAGATAATGCTGTCATGCATACACACATGCATGCACTAAAAAATGGAAGCTATTAAATGGTAAAAGCCTTTTTTTTCATCGACATATGAACAAAACTACAGGGAAGCAAAAATAATGATTCCATAGTTTAAGGAAAATGTACACAATCACTGGATTTCTCACTCTTCATTTGACACTTCAGGTTTCCCAGGTCTGATTTCTTAAAACCACCTAAAACATGTTATACATTTTATCTCCTTCTGGTAGCTGAATCATTCATGATTTTTCTGCTTTTCCGGTCAATTACAGATAAAGAGGAACTATTTCAAGGATAAACATAAATAAATAGATTAAATCTCAGGCTGAGATAACTCGTTTTAAGATAAATACAGACCTCAAATTGATTGTTAATGATCTAAAACACACTTAAAAAAAAAAATCAATAACATAGAGCTATTTATAAAGATATTTATGGGACTTTTGAGAGAGAAATTTAAAAGAAGGAAGAAGGTCTTTGGTTTGAAAACTGTGCAGGAAGCTGCCTGTGGAGGGCAACAAATTACCTCAGGTTTAAAGGTATCTTTCCATAACACACCTTTTTTAACACCTTATGAGTAATCCTAAGTGTGTTTGGATGAATGACAACGTTCTGTCTTTCATCAGAAAGCTTTAACTCAGGGCTGAATGCATAACTTCTAATGGGGAAATACAAATGGAATGCACTCTTGCAAGACTGGATCTGTGAATAACCGAATCAAATCACTTACCCTGGGGTTAGAGTTTTTACCCAATGTCAGGGTTGGCTCACAGACATGGACGACATGGTTAAAGGCCAAATCCAGAAGGTCATTTTCTATGGTTATCGATAGTGCTCCTGGTTGCCCCCTCATACATCGAACTATTTTACACGTGTTTTCTAAAGTCAGCTGACTAAATGGGGAAGGAACACCACACTGATATTTCTGAACAATGGCTAGTTTCAGCTGGTTTGGAAGTCAAATTTAACTTCAGGCTGTGTTTTAAAATACACTTCTGTCTGAACTCCAACTCCAGCATACACATGAACCTCTTTGGGGCGACAAATCTTGATCATCGGGAAGAATTTTCTCCCTCCCACTTTGATGTTTCTTCAAGGTTGACTATTTATAAAGTCACCACTTGTTGTCTGGAAAGTGCAAGTCTGTGGTGCTACATAGATCCCCACTGTACACAAGCATATAAACAGTCCATGCTCACAACACTGCCCTCCTTATCGACAGGAACCCAAAGTTCCTCCAGCGGAAATGTCTTTGTTCCCCCACGGCTGCCACACAATGAACGCGACTCTCTGGAGTCTGCTGAAGGCACTGCAACCAAAGGCCTTCGCTCATTCCACACATAGTGTAGCACAACGAAGGCAGTGACCTTGGCAAGAAGCTATTAAAATTGTTCTCCACTGAACGAAATATGTACAGTCACCTTGGCACATAAAAACACTCCCTTTAGCACAACAAAACATGTTTAGGTGACAGCTGCTAGAATAAAACAAATGGAAAAATTTATCTCTACTTATCTGTCAATCTATCATTATATGATATGATCTGTATCACTTACCAACTAAATTCTGATATCTTTTCCATCTCATCTGCCCTTTTACTGCAGGTTCCATGGATCACACCTCTTTTTCTACCACATTCCACAGATTATCGCGTCTGATATCTGGGGAATTTGAAAGTCAGATCAACAACTTGAACTTTCTGTAAAGCATTTTTCTACACATTTTTGCAGGGTGGAAGAGCGCATCCTGCTTGAAGAGGTGAACCCCATCAAGGAATGCATTTGCTGTGAGCAGCAAAGTAAAAGCAAAAGTAAAAAAGCAAGTGCAAACAAGACGAATCAGCAAATGAAAACCAAGCAAAACAAAATGCAAAGCCTGCAAACACAATCGCTGGTGTCTTGGCCAACAACCTCCTCCACCAACCTCTTAATGTCAACCTTTATCTCGTGACAAGGCACTAACTTCAAAGGGCACCTTATACACCTGGGGATGAGAATTCACACGCACAACAGAACTAAACCAGGATGAAACCAGACCACCTTCTCCTATTGTTCAGTTCTGACGTTCACATTAGGCTCTTTCAATAGTGGGCAGGGGTGAGCATGGCTCTCCTTTTACAGACCCTTCTGCCGCTTTTCACACCCAACATTAAGACTTTCAGTCATGTGTACACCAAGTTCAGAGTTATCCTGTTTTTGTTGTACTAAGATGGCAGCTCACTTCTTCCTGGGTTACAATACCATGGCAACTTGTGCTGCAAACCCAAGTAAGTAACGTGTATTTATAGATCACTTTTCACACACGTAAAGTCACAGAATGCTGTACAACAAAATAATTGAAAGCACAATAAAATATAATCACGAGCTCTGGATAGTGACCGAAAGAACAAGATTAGCTTTAGCTGGCCTCTCCTTTAGAGAGAGGGTGAGGAACTCAGGCATGGGCTCAGAGTAGAGCTGCTACTCCTCCACATCATCATGATGACTGATGCAGTGTATATTTCTGTACTCATATTGCTTGACCTCATTGACCTTAACCATAATATTTTACTTAACACGCTTAAGGTTTTAGCTGTTATCTCTGGCTCAGCAATAGGCTGGTGTTGCACCTATTTTTTGAAAAGACTTTTTCTGTCAAATTCTCCCCTAACACTGTTTCTTTAACCTGCAAGGGTCAATTGTAGGCCATTTATTCTTTTTCTTTAACATCCTTTCTTTATCCAGCATTTTTGATCTTTTCTGGCATTTTCTATCATTTCTGTGCTGATGACATTCAGCTGTATATGTCTTTAAACCTCATCAGCTGTATGGACTGTCCATCAGAGTTGACAGTTCATCCCAGATAAGTGAGTGGAGCTCCAAGTGGCTCTCCTTGTTTCAAACTCCAACAAGAGGCCGTGATTAAAGCTCCTCCTGAAATACGTTCAAGAATGAAGTGATTGTTTCCTTTTGCAAAGTCCACTGTTCACTGGGATAATATTTGATCCTTCTCTGGCCTTCACATGCAAAATCTATCTCATATTCTCGTTTTATTCACTTGAGGAACATTTCGAAAGTTTATTTTCCATTACTGAACTGGAAAAACATATGCATGCATAGATATCATCGCACTCCTGTTATTGTAATGCCCTATTCACCAGCTTAGATAAATCATGTCTTTCACGGCTTCAGGCAATACAAAATGCTGGACCCAGACTCCTTACACGTTCAAGCAAGCAACCTCACATCACCCCTATCTTTCACTCCCTTCATTTCAAAATTTCAATACTTATATAGAGAGCTCTAAACAACTAGCTTCACACTATTTATTAACTTTTTCTTATAGACTGCTAGCATTCTTTGTTTGCGGGCTCAAAATGTATTAGTTGTTCCTTTTGCAAGATTGCAGGAAGACCAAGGGAGAAAGAGCCTTTCAGTCTGTGGCACTTATACTTTGTAACATTTTAATCGTATATGCTGTGCTGCACACAGAAGCCCAAAGGATCTTCCAGGAATGGTGATGCTTTTTCTAGAGAATTAAGTAGGCGATGATTTCATATCTGTTTCTGTCAACTAAAACAATTCCTGTTCTTGGGTAGAGTGATGTGAAAATGGTAATGGGAAATGGATTTATTCTTAAATAATGATTTTCTAATCCCCCAGCGCACTCAAAGTGCTCTGGGAGTGCGAAATAAGGTGTTTGTCTGCTTACTGATTTCTTAGTTTTCTTGTACATTTACAAATTTCACCAAGGGCTAGGTACATTTGATTAGATCATTTTCCTTGATAAATTAAATAATTTAAAAACTGCGATTTCTCTTTACTTGTTTTATCTTTGTCTAATATTAAAATTAAAAGACCTCTGAGAAACAAAACAGCATTTTCTCACAACGCATCTTAAACCAAGAATAATAATTTACATACTTAAGATAAAACACACCTATATCTATTGGTGAAGTTAAAAGCAATATAAGAAACACAATGAAGGAGTCAAGCGGATGATGTTCTATGGGTGTTTGTATGCTGTATACTATGCTGTTGATTTTGTACTTTATGGTGTATTTGTAAAACCTTTGAGACAATTTGAGTCTGTATGGCTGGTGCCTTGGGCAGGTCTCCCTTGTTAAAGAGATTTGATCTTAATGAGACTTTCTGGTTAAATAAAAAACTTTTTTTTTTTAATTGACTGTTAAACACCACCAAAGCTGGAGAATCAAAACTAAAACTGTCTTTGAAAGATCGGTTTAATTGAAGACCACTCATAATCCATCTGTGTCTCCTGTGTCTTAATGAAATTATTGCGACTTGATAAATCTGTTAATTTGCTTTTCTTCCCGCATTTAAACTTTATTAATGTAGTATCACTTTTTCAAACTTCCTGACCAAAATGCACCCATTCATTCATCCCTTGAGTGTGAGTTCCCTCTCACATTGATTTGTTGTGTATTGTTTTAAGTTTGTATTATATATGTAGCCTCTTTCCAATACTAATGTTTTATCATCCTTTGAAAAATCAGTTGCTCTACTACCAGCTGACTTACCCATGTTTGTGACTGGTCAGAATCTGCTAACACTACCTCTAGATAAGGAAACCCTGAGTTAACTTGGTGAGCTGATAACCAGCTTAGCAATCGTGAGAGTTGACAGTTCATCTTGTAATCGGAAGGTTGCCGGTTCAAGCCCCAGCTCGGACAGTCTCGGTCGTTGTGTCCTTGGGCAAGATACTTCACCCTTTTCCTACTGGTGGTGGTCAGAGGGCCCGGTGGCGCCAGTGTCCGGCAGCCTTGCCTCTGTCAGTGCGCCCCAGGGCAGCTGTGGCTACAATGTAGCTTGCCATCACCAATGGGTGAATGGGTGGATGACTGAACGTGTAAAGCGCTTTGGGGTCCTTAGGGACTAGTAAAGTACTATACAAATACAGGCCATTTACCATTAGTGTGACCGCCTGATTGCCAGTGTTAGGATAAATGAATTGAGATACCCTGGGTACAATAGAGTTGTACAGGGCTCTGAACACCACTGGCATCAATGAACTTTGGGCACCCAAGATCCTGCTATTTTAGAGAAACTCTGACCCAGTCATTATCTATCAAGATTACTAGATTTGTCTTTGTCAAATCTGCTCAGAACCTCATGGTTGCGACTGAATGTTCACTTGGTAAGTAACAATGGTAACGGGATAATCAATGTTACTCACTTCACTTGTCACTGGCTTTAATGTTGGAGCTCACTAGTGTGCATCAACTGAATTGTATTTCCCTTTGTACCTATAAGCCTTAGGATCTGCTTTTTGCTGAATCTGTTTCTTCGTAGCACTAGTTCTGGCATGCAGCAAATGTGCATGTGCAACAAATCGACCAATTGAGGCCCCAAATAAAGTATAACTACCTACATACAGTATCAGCAAAGATGCACAAACACACACACACACACACATACACATGCACACAAGCAGATATTTCCTAATGACTTGCCTCATGGCAGCAGTCAGTTGAAGGTCCACAGAGGATGAAATCCTGTTACAGCTGGCTTTTCATGACGCCTTTAACTGCATTATACTCTCCTCTCAAGTCTAGATCCAATTTCCCTATCAAACAAGGTAGCACACGCACAGCAAAGCTGTAACAAGGCTGGCTGCCTTTAATGTCACATAAAACAAGCGTTTTTTTCTTCTGCAGTGTCTGGACTTTCTGAGTAGATGGGAACAGGAAGTTGGTCAAACAGATGGGAGAGGATGGGGGGAACAGTGAGTGACTGGATAATTCACTTAAGTTTGCTGTGGTAATCATAATTATAGAAAGGTCGCCTGATCACTTAGCTTGCTTAGGATTTCAGAAATTTGTGTTACAGTAAACTGGATTAAGGGGGAGGTTTAGATCTATAATTGAATGGTATGAGAAAAAAAACCCAAATAATGTATTCGAAACACTCCCTGTTGATTTATCTCACATTACCTTAAGCCTAACAAGCTGACATTTCCACCTGAAATCATTATTTGAATGAATGAATGAATGAATATGAAGTCTTTATTTGTCACTTGCCGTTTCCTGCAGTGAGTAATACAATCATTTTAGACATTTAAAAGCAACACAGTGGAAATTTCTTACATGATTACTGCCTTTAAAAAATGAAACGGATTAACTGAAAAGTAAAAATAAAAATAGTAACTGGTTGAGCTCTCCAAAAAGTGGACATGGAAAATTCAAATGAGTTATTAGAACTTGAAAATATCTGGGTTGAATTTGCCTGAACTCTTATAATATCACCATCTCTGAATACCAAATGGTCATCAAAACTAGTGTGATGTGTTTTACTCTAACAACAAGCAAAAGTGATGTGAAATCAACTAGAGAAACGAGTGTATAAAGAAGCAGTTGCAGTATCTGCACATGTTCCTCTACAGGATAAAAGGCCTTCCTTATTCAGTCAGCTGTCACATCTGGCTTATTGCCAAGCTGCACATCCATCTACTCGCTAATAGCAGCTGTACTCTTATCGCTCAGTGCCAATGACAAACCCTAGTATGACCTTATACAACCTCAGCTAAGAGTTTTACTAGCCTCGCTGTATTTCTTCCCAATCTCACTTAAATATGCCTTCACTGTGGGCAGCCTATTTAAAGAAAAGGAGCAATTATTGTTTATTCATGCTTATCTAAGTGAAATAATGACAATAGTTGCAGCCAAATACAATTTATAGAACTTTCCAAAGGTTTTTAATGAGTAAAGGGGATCACTGGCTTAAACTCAATCAATTTCTTTTATATAGGTCTCGCATGGTAACTTTCAATTATCCTTTCATTTACTCTTTGTAATTGAATTGATGGAGTTGACCTCTAATCAGCTTTCTAAGGTCACACCTGTCAAGTGTCAAATTGAGAGAATTGATTAAAGGATCACTTCAGTTTCTGATTAATTGATTTTCTTTTCTTGTGGAAAGGATCTCTTCCACAAACACAGGACATATGAAGGAGACCCGTTTCAACATTAATGAGTCTTGAAAGCCGGAAGTTGCTTGAGTTCCATACACGTTATTTTTAAAATTGTGTGTGAGGAAAATCTTAAACTGTATAACTGTATAAATGTAACTGTAGCATAAAATCAATCAGCATAAAAATCAGCCAGAATTGGGCACAGAGCAGTTTTTTCCGTTTTTATTTGCTCTCAATGCCTCAATGAAAAGGCTGGTACAAAAAGGGTATTGACCCTGATAATACTTTGTAGTGCCTCCTTTGGACACCACAGATCCATCCAAGAATAGATGATGGACACAAGACCTTAAGGAGCTATACAGTATATGTACATTTAAATTAACTTCCCAGTAATGCATTTCATAACTAGTTAGAAAGCTAAGCTGAGGACTATGCATATCCATCTGTTTAGCTAAAGTGCACCACCTGCTTCTTCTAATGCAAACAGTGCTGGGAGTATTCAAAATAATCAAGCTCTGCAAGACAATTTCTCAGTTAACCTAAGCAATTTTCCTGCTTTTGTGTTCTGTTCATATCAAAGCATACCTAATATGTCACTGTATATTTGTGTCTTTGGGATCATGTCCTGTTCCATGACTCAATTTATCTGTCAGATAAATGGCCTTATTTTCCTTTTCAATTTACTCACAACACACATTTTATTTATAGAATAGTCACAAATGGAAAGAAAGGCACTGATTTATGTCAAGTAAGATAGTTAAGACTCATCTCTCTGTCTTGTACTGTGCATGGATCAATTATGCTTACTTTCTTTTCCTTTTTTTCACCTACTTAGGAAGAAAAAACCTGAATGGCTCAGTGTTGGATGATTAATATCACCTATCAATGTTATCAGCCACAATGTAGACATCGTCGCTGATAACGTATATCCAGGGCATGATTTACAATGAAAATGACCGTACACTGTCAGACAGTTTTAAGGGCGTGTAGGAAATATTACCTTAACCCAAAAAATTCCTTTAACAGAAAACCAAGCCTCTACATGCTTCAGCTGAGCTGTTTACTCACGTATTAAGAGGTGCAACACATCATTGCAATGTGGAGAAATTTGCAGCTGTAAACCATTTTTTTCACGCCCCCTGTTTTGTGACTGAGATGTGAATCAGGGGTCCTCACTAAGTTAGTCTGAGCATGATTAAGGTGGCCACTTTCCTCCCTGCATTATGTCTAAAACACACAGTCTGGCTCATCTATACTTGCCATGGCTCAAGGCAGCATATTTCCATGACATGCCCAAACCAAACATGGAATGTGTGATATTACACAGTCACGCATTCATTATTTCATTATTCACTCTAAACCATTTGCGTCAAGACTGAGTCATATAGGAGTGTCAAAATGAAAAGATCAGCAAAGCCTCACAATGGGTCGGTTTCCTTTTTAAAAATGTGTTTTTCCATCACAAAAATCTAAACAGAAACACTCCTACTTACCTTCACATGGATGTCAGTGAAACCCTTATTAACTCATTCTTTATTAGAAATAGCCCACTCTTGTAGGCCTTTCAAAGGGTTTTTTGGGACATTAACACTGACCTATGAATCATTCAAGCGTAAATCAACCATGCATTGTCTTCCACAGAGCCTGGACTACAATGTTATTGAAGCAGAGTGGGATCATCTTGACAGAGAATATGAAAAAAAGGCAATCAACATCCAAAGAGGAGCTTTGAATGTCCTTCAAGAAGCCTGGAGAACTATTTCTGAAGACTGCTTAAAGAAATGACAAAAAAGCTTTCCTAAGAGAGTTCAAGCTGTGCTGATGGATAAAAGTTGGCATAATAAGCATGTGCTTCAGCCAGTACCTTTTTGATTAGCCTTACTTTCTTCCTTTGTGGTAAATCTTTCTTCTTTATTCATTGAGAGAATTGAATGCTAACCAATAAAATAAAAATAGAAAAAGTGGTCAAACCAAATACTGACTTTCAAGCCTATTAGAAATATACAAAGTATTTATACTGTATTTTCGTGTGTGTTTTTACGTTTCAATAAATCTCTGTACCTATTTCCAGTTTTCCTAGCAAAAGTTAAAGAAATGAGGGGTCGCTCAAGATATTTGCATAATACTGTAGATGACATAAGCTGGTGCAGAATGGTAGTAATGCAGTGTAATTTGAAGAGCATAAAAAATCCTCTTATGTCTAATTATGTTCACAGTTCATATTTTATGAGGAACATAAATCAGCACCATGAAAGAATAATAAAATAACATATAAAATAAACCCCTAAAGGTAATAAGTCATTGAATTACTGCCCACAGGTAGAAACCAAGACTAAAGCAGAGGAATAGTCAGTGTTAGCTTACATGAACTGAGCCAAGAAACAGGAGTGAACCGAAACCAAAATCTCAACTTGTAATATGCACGTTAGGACGAGCAGCTTATACTTACAGCCAGTGATATAAAGCTCTGGTGGCTGACATTTCAACACAAAGTCTGAAGTATCTTTGGCAGAATAGTTTACTTTAAAATGAGTCATAAATATTTAACAGCAAGCTCCAAGCTGTTCTAGCTGCAAGCTACGGGTACTATTAGGCTACTAGCTAAAGTTAGCTAATGAAGAGTGTATATGTTACAGCAATATCAGCAGGTAATATTAAGGTTCAAATCCACCACAAATAAAACTCTTTTGCTCAACATCACACTTAAAGCATGTGAACAAAGTGTACTAGAATTCCAAAGTATAAGTTTATGTTCTGTAGAGATATATATCTACGATAAATTATGTAGTATTATAAAATTACAAAATTACTATGTAAAGTGAAATCAGTGTTTTAATGCTAAGGTTGTAAAGGAATGGGGAAATATTTCATTTCAATTGAGCTAACATTGCCTAGGTTGGCCTTGAACAGTTATTTCTAGATTTATTTACTTGAGGGCAATCTTGTGAATGAAATTGTTGGCAGATAATTTGGTCAATTTTGTGTTGAAGTTACAAGATAAAATAGAACAGCATTGTAAAATGAGGTTGTATGATTCACAAGACCAATACCGCATGAAAAATAATTACACACACAACACACACACTCAATCACTGACTAACCTAACATGTAATTCTTGAGGTTGTGGGAGGAAACTGGATTACCCATTGAGGACCCATTCACACACAGGGAGAACACATACTATTTTGGCAAAAGTATTCACTCACCTATGCAAATCATAGCATTCAGGTGTTCCAATCATTTTGATAGCCACAGTTGTATAAAATCAATACACTTGGCATGCAGACTGCTTCTACAAACAATTGTGAAAGAATTGGTCGCTCTCAAGAGCCATGATAGGATGCCTCTCGTGTATCCAGTTGTCCAGTTGTGAATTTATTTTGCTTCCACTGTCAACTGTTAGTGGTATTGTAACATAGTGGAAACAACTGGGAATGACAGCAACTATTAAAAATCAGTGGATATTAGAGCTGGGCGATAGAACGATAACGATATGTATCGCGATATAACTTTTACTCGATAGAGAAATTAAGCTATCGCGATAGACCTCTCCGCTCTTGTCCCCCTCCCCCCCCCCCCAAAAAAAGGTCAGCCAATCCAAATTAAGTAGCGCAGAGCCGAACCAATCACAGCCGCAGCGTCATGTCGCGTGACTTGTTACGTACAGCACAAGTGCCAAGCCGTGTGTTTGTTTAGGAAGCGTGCCGACTAGAAAAATCAACCGAGCGTGACCGAAGAGAAAACAGATGATGGTTCCAACGCCGGAGAGATTGTCGAACGGAAGAGCCATAGAAGTTCCGTAGTGTGAAGGTATTTCGGCTATTTCAAGTCTGACAAAAAACAGAGTAGCGTGCACTGTAAATTGTGCCGAAAGCAAGTCTGGAAATACAATAAACTGGTGCATGCGTCACACTGTGCGCCACGTTATTGTTTCGGTGAAATGAATTTCTACAATACTGTTACTGTTAATTCTACTCTCTGCAGTGTTTAAATGCTTACATATACACACAGTTACTGTCCGTCCACACATACGACTCGGTTCTGCTTCTATGCCCCAGCTTTGTTTACTTTTTCCCACCGAGGCTTCTAGACTTCTGATTGGCCAACATTTCTGCACGGTTAGGAATCTAGCGCCACCTGCTGCTTTGGCATGTTCATAGCAGCGTTTTCCTTCATTTCTGCCTTTATGTGTGGACGGGATTATTTTTTAAAACGAAAACGGAAAATCTCCGTTTTCAAAAATACCCGTGTACGTGTGGACGTAGCCTCAGTCTCTGACTGGAAGCGCTAATTCGTTATTCGGCTTTTGTCAGACTAAAGTAACTGTTAAAACTGTTTGAAAAGCTAAGCTATACAACAAGGAGAGATTGAGAATTTCCTTTTAGTTCTCAGTTTATTTGATATTGACAAAAGTTAGTCAGTTTTGTCTGTTCTTCTGTAAAACAAACTAAGATTTATTTTTAGAATTAATATTTTCTTTCTAAGTGGAATTGACAATTTAGTCTGTTTCGTTTGTTCTATTTTGAAACTTAAACGCTTTAGCGGCTGTGTAATGGAGGAGGTCACTGTAAGTGGGATGGACTTGACCTCCTGACTATGACTGATGTAGATGATAAGGTGCTGACTCTAAGAATCCACAATCTCAACAGGGTTGTCCGATAAGAACAGATGGCATATCCACAAAATCCACTGCCACTCAGGTATCTGTCGTTCACTCATTTATTTAGCAAGAATCCGAAGCACACATCCATAATGTGAGTGAGGGGATTTAACAGACTGTAAAATGCTATATGCCGTGTGGTGAGTGATGGTGTGGTTTCTGTTGGAAAGAACATAAAAGTCTTCCATAATTATGTGAACAGAGTGAATTAAATGTGTAATACAACAATACAAACAATACTGGATAGTGGAACATTCAACCAAAATAAGGGAGTGTCAACAAATGCTAATTTTACTATTTACATAAATCCTAACTAGGCACTTTACATCAGAGCTAACATGAGAAATTAGTGACGGTCCCTTAATGACCACACGGCAGAGGCTGCTTCGCAGTAAACGGCAGTAACAATCGGTAAACAAAGTATGCGCCAAGGATTAAACAAGGGAGGATAATGGCCGCAGCAAAGAACAAACACGATAAAACACAGAAACTTACAGTCTCATGGACGCACACCGCTAACAGCATTAGAAGGAACGAAAATCCACACGGTGAGTAAACTCTGCTGACTCTTCCCACCTGCAGCTCCGACCGAACTCTCTGCGTCGACGTGTGCGTAGTGATGAGGTAGAATTGTGTCTTCTGATTGGCGAAGAGAATGGGTTGCCTCACCGCTCATTGGCTAAACGGCAGCAGTATGCTGATATCTTACTCCGCAGATGTGGCTCCGTTCATGAGTTCTGCGAACTGGCTGGCCTTTTGTACAGCCGCCCCCAACTTTGCGGAGCAAAGGTGCACTTCACTAGGAAGGTCAGGCAGTAGACTCCGGTGGAAGAGCTGGAAGTCTGATAAGTCGTGCCACTGATCGTGTATATGTCTTGTCTCCAACCTTTATCTGAACGGTTCGAACCCTGCCATCTGCTCCAGGGATTACTTGGCTGACCTTACCAACTGGCCATAGGGCACGAGGGAGCTGCTGGTCCACAATGAGAACGATAGTGCCAACAGTCAACTCATCTCTTTCCTGCTGCCATTTGTGCCGCATCTGGAGTGAAGGTAGATAATTCCGGATGTAGTGGATCCAGAATTGATCCGCCAAGGCTTGACATTGTCTCCACCTACGACGGCTCAGGAGTTCTGCTTCTGGGTAGACGACCTGTGGCATACCGGAATCAGGCCGCCCCATCAACAACATGTTGGGAGTGATCGGATCAACGTCTGCTACGTCTGAGGAGACATAACCTAGCGGCTTAGAGTTGATGATGCTCTCTACCTCGCTGAGTATCGTCCTAAAGACTTCCTCGGTGACATGCTGCGAGCCGAGAATGGTATGCAGCGCAGACTTGATGGAACGAATCTCCCGTTCCCAGGAACCACCAAAATGTGGAGCCTGTGGAGGGTTGAAACGAAAATGAATCTGCTGGCTGGCCAACTGTGACTTCAGAGCTGGGCCGAGTGCGTTGAAAGCCTCCTGGAGTTCAGAGCTACCACCTCTGAAGTTGGTACCTTGATCCGACAGCAGTTCGAAGGGCTTCCCACGTCTCGAGATGAAACGACGCAGTCCCATCAGGAATGAGTCAGTGTCCATGCTGGCAAGCAGATCAAGGTAGACTGCGTGGGTCGTTAGGCATTTGAAGATGATCCCCCACCGTTTCTCTGTACGCCGCCCCATCTTGACAAGGTATGGGCCAAAGCAATCCACCCCAGTTGAATAGAAGGCTGGGCGATGAAGTCTTAAACTGGATAATGGAAGGTCAGCCATCTTGGGAATGACCGGCTGGCTGCGCCACCTCCTGCATTCAGGACAGTTGTACTGGTGCTTCCGGACGGCCTCTCGTCCTCGAAGTATCCAGAATCTGCGCCGGAGCTCAGCAAAGACCCTCTCGGAGCCCGGGTGAGCAAGCTGGCGATCGCAATCCTGGACGATGAGCTTTGTGATTGGATGCTGAGGGTCAAGAACGACAGGATGCAAGATGTCTTGACTGAGGGTTTCACATCTGCGAAGCCGCCCCCCTACCCGAATCAGTTGAGCCTCTGGGTCATACTCAGGAGCTAAGGCAAGTAGGCGACTGCTGGCAGCTACCGGTTTGTGAGATGACAGCCGAACAAAATCTTCAGGGAAACTGTCTTCCTGTACCTTCCGGAGGAGTGCTAACTCCGCTTGCCTGTAATCCTCTGCCGTGGGTGTCGAGTCAGCAGCTGTCCCATGGACAGCTCGAACGTAAGCTTCCAGCAAGGTCTGGTAGCCACTGAAAGAACCAACATCAGGTAGATGTGGATCAGGTATTCTGGTGATGTTCCCACAGAAGCTCTCCTTCCGCAGCTCTGATGAATCATCAAGGGAAACGTGGTTCGGGAGCTCCGGGCAGTATGATGCCGCCTGCCAGAGAAAGGGTGGGCCCCGGCGCCACCGATGATGAGAGGTGAGCTGTGAGAGCCGTAATCCTCGAGTGATGTCGTCGGCAGGATTGTCGCCTGATCTGACATATCTCCACAGGCTCCCTTCAGTTAGCTCTTGAATATCTGCAACTCTAGAGCCCACAAAGATCTTGTAGCGGCAGGATTGGGACTGGAGCCAGTTCAGGACTGTAGTGGAGTCGGTCCAATAGACAATGCTTGAGATATGAAGGGTGAGTTCCCTCTTGAGGACGGCAGCAAGCTGGGCTCCCACATGAGCAGCACAGAGCTCCAACCTCGGAATGGACTGTTGACGGACGGGAGCAACTCGAGATCGGGCAGCTAGGAAGACTACCTGGATTCCCCCCATATGATCTTCTGTCCGAAGGTAGGCTACAGCTCCATATGCCTTCTCAGATGCATCGGAGAAGATGTGGATGCTCTGCTTGCAAAGGGATGGGTCTGTCTCTGGCTGCACGTAACAACGTGGCAGGGAGACATCAGGGAGCTGAATCAATTCACTTTCCCATGCATGCCACAGCTGCAGCAGGTCGATTGGCAGATTTGGATCATCCCAGTCTCTCCTTTTCCTCCAGAGATGCTGCACCAGGATTTTGGCCCGAGTGGTGTAAGGAATGAGAAGGCCAAGCGGATCATACTGCTTGGCCAGAACCCGATAGGTGTTGCGCATTGTGGGCTCCACCAACTGCTCAGTGTGCCGAATCTGATATCTGAGCTCGTCAGACTGACAGTGCCATTGCAGGCCCAGAGTCCGCTCTGGTACATCAGTCCCATCGGGGGAAAACCACAGTTCACTGCTCTGTGAGACTGATCCAGGTGGCATATGACTGATGAGTTCTGGGTAGTTGGAAGCCCACTGTCGTAATTCGAAGCCACCGGTGAGCAGCAACTGCTGGATTTTGTTAACCAGTTGCTGGGCTTCGGGAAATGATGCGAAGCTCTGGAGGAGATTGTCAACATAGAAACATTTCTCCACTGTGTGACGGGTATCCTCGCTGGGGCTGCTGTGATCCAGAACGTGCCGCTGCAGAGCATAGGTGGCACAGCAGGGACTGCATGTCGTCCCGAAAGGCAACACTTGCCATTCGTAAACCTCTGGTTGCCTCGTGCGATCCATATCTCTCCAGAGGAACCGGAGGAAGGGCTTGTCCTGAGTCAAGAGGCGGACCTGATGAAACATCCCCTTGATGTCACTGCTCACTGCAATGGGATACTCCCGGAAGCGAAGTAACACACCCAGGAGCGTCGAGCCCAGGGTAGGACCAGGTAGGAGATGCTGATTCAGGCTGTTACCATTGTGCACGAAAGAACAGTTGAAGACAACGCGATCCTTGCCATTATGCTGAACCATGTGGTGTGGTATGTACCAGGTGCTACCATCCATCTCCATGTCTGCGATGGTCAGTTTACTCACATAGCTTGCATCCACCAGCTTCTGAATTTCCTGGTTATAGGTGGCTGCTTGTACAGGCGTCTTCAGGAGGCGCTTCTCCGTAGCTCGCAGGTGACCCAAGACAGAGTCCTTAGTGGAATGAAGCGGGACTGGTTCCTCTTTCCACAGCAACGGGGTGGCATACCGGTTGATACCATCCACCTCCACTCTAATGGTCTTCTCCTCTAGCATCTTGACAGCCATGGTATCCTGTTTTGAACGTGTGGCCACCTTCTCATTCTGGTATGGGAGAACATCCATCTGCCAGAGCTTGGCTACATTACTGAGAAGTTCAGCACTGGGAGTCAGGGTGCTTGTGAGTAGACACTGAGGAGTGGAGGCTTGATGTAGAAGAACCTTGGCTGGACCCTGCAGAGTCCAACCCAGCCGTGTCTTGAGTGCAGCTGGTCCTCCCCGTGGACCCAGATGGACAGGCTCTATTGGAGTCAGGAGATGTGGGTAGTCAGAGCCAATCAGCAATAATGGTTGAGCTTGGTGGAACGAATGAAGTGGAAGACTTCGCAGGTGGCGGTAGGACCTTTGCAGTGCATCAGCTGGATGTGAGTGTTTGGCAAGCCCAAGCTCAGTGGCAGTGAATGCTCTTTGGTTCCGGAACCGTCTCCGAGGGTCAGTGGCGGAGGCTATAGAGAAGGAAACGGAATGTCCTTCCACCGTTCTAATATCTTGTCGGATGGTTCGGAGCGCCAACTCCTCCCTCTTTCCCTGAAGGCCCAGCTCTTGGGCAGCACTGTGAAGAAGGATTGTGCGCTCTGACCCATCATCTAGGATGGCATATGTCTCTAGCTTCATTTTGCCATTATAGAGGCACACCCTGACCATTTTCAGTAGCACACAGCTGGTCCCCCATGTTGGATCAACGTAGTACGTGACGGGTTGGACAGCTTCCTCCGCCGGTCTGTCAGAACTAGTGGATCGCGATGCATTAATCTCATGGAGTGTCTCCAAATGCACCTGATTGCATTGCTGGCATCTAGCTTTCAGGTAGCATTGCGCCTCTGGATGGTCCCTTCCACATCTCCAGCACCGCTTGCCTGTCTGAATCCAAGACAACTTCTGCTCCATATTGAGCTTCTTGAAATCTGTGCACTGATTGAAATAGTGCTGAAGATTATTACAGAAGGGGCAGAATTTCTTTGGCTTCCCCAATTTGGAAACTGGACGTGATGCCTGTTTTGGAGGCTCTGGGCCTTTAGCAGGAGGGTCGTAGCCCAATAAGACGGTTGTGGTTGCCGCTGCAGATCTCTGCTTGGGTCTGGCACCCTTCCCACGATCCACACGTGGCTCTCGAGGTTGCTGATGATGATGGAAATACACATCATCATCTTGGATGCGGACTTCATATTCAAGCCACTCTGCCAAATCTGCTAAGGTTGGGATGGGTGTCTGAAGAGGATTGATGAACCGCTTAAACTGCGCTCGAAGACTGTGTGGCAGTTTGGACAGCAGTCTGGTGACGTGTGACCCACACTCTAGTTCTGCTCTCCCCTCTTTCCCAAGCTGTTCTAACATTCCCACGAGAGCCCTCACTTTCAGGGCGAAAAGACGGAACGCTCGGCTGTCACCACTTCGCACCGGAGACTCTGACAACACGTCAGTGATCCGCTGCAGGGCAAGTTTGTGAGGTTGACCATACAGCTCTATCAGGGATGACATGGTCTGGCTGTATGGATAGCGACTATTGCTGTAGGAATCGGCAATAAGGAGGGCGTCTTCCAACTTGAGGTGATCGACTAGGATCTGGTACTTGAAACGTTCAGTTGCATCGTGAGGCAGGATATTGTCAAGGGCCATTCGCAAACGAGCGAACTGGCTGGGGTCATCAGACGTGAAGTATGGAATGTGTGGTGTTGGTCCCCGGTACACGGTCTCTGTACTTGGTAGAGGTTCGTGCTGACCATATTTCCTCCAGGCTTTGGAATCAGTTGGCGGCCAGCGAGGCGGGTCCCCAGTCATCTCCCGGAAGCTTTCTGGTTGTTGGCGCTGAAAGGTGTATGGCTCTGCATATTCAGGGGTGACCTGCCTCTTCACACATGCTCCAGGCCCATACTCGTCCTTCACGTTAATTTTCCCGACCTGTTCAGTCACAGGAAGTTGACTGTACTGATAAGGTGACGTACATCTGAAAGGACCTGAGGCTGCTGCACTAGCAGGAATTTCTGATACCGGAGGTGGTGGAACAGGGAATGGCTCAGCACTCTGAGGATCAAGTGGAAGTGATGCCTCTGGCCAAGGTAAATCCTGTATGTCATCCTCTGGTATGTGAAAGGAACGTACCGTGTGTGGGTAGTGTCTGGAGGCATGGTCAGGATGAGGAGACTGAGGCATGGAATCAGTCCACAAGGACTGCCTCTGGTCCTGGGTACTGGGGCTTAATGCAGAAGGTTGGGGAGCTGGTGACGTCTGGAGGGCTGAGGACCGGAGAGAGAGGGCACCAAGCAGAGTCTGAACCTCTCGTCTGAGCTGATTATTATCTTCCTGCATTTCTCTCAGTGCTGATAATACCACGTCTGAGGTGCCATGCTGAGAAGTCTGGTCAGCTGGAGTGGCTGAGGTGTTGGGATGTGCCCCATGGTCATCAGGGGACTGGTTGTGCGACACATGCACCTGTGGTAGTGATCTCCTTGGCAACTGCACCAAGAAGTCATCGAGGTAACGAGGCCGATGACCATCGCGACGAGGACGAGGAGTGGATGAGAAAGCCATCTTGCCTGTGAAACTGTAACTCCGGCTCGAAGGACCATGTAATGGAGGAGGTCACTGTAAGTGGGATGGACTTGACCTCCTGACTATGACTGATGTAGATGATAAGGTGCTGACTCTAAGAATCCACAATCTCAACAGGGTTGTCCGATAAGAACAGATGGCATATCCACAAAATCCACTGCCACTCAGGTATCTGTCGTTCACTCATTTATTTAGCAAGAATCCGAAGCACACATCCATAATGTGAGTGAGGGGATTTAACAGACTGTAAAATGCTATATGCCGTGTGGTGAGTGATGGTGTGGTTTCTGTTGGAAAGAACATAAAAGTCTTCCATAATTATGTGAACAGAGTGAATTAAATGTGTAATACAACAATACAAACAATACTGGATAGTGGAACATTCAACCAAAATAAGGGAGTGTCAACAAATGCTAATTTTACTATTTACATAAATCCTAACTAGGCACTTTACATCAGAGCTAACATGAGAAATTAGTGACGGTCCCTTAATGACCGCACGGCAGAGGCTGCTTCGCAGTAAACGGCAGTAACAATCGGTAAACAAAGTATGCGCCAAGGATTAAACAAGGGAGGATAATGGCCGCAGCAAAGAACAAACACGATAAAACACAGAAACTTACAGTCTCATGGACGCACACCGCTAACAGCATTAGAAGGAACGAAAATCCACACGGTGAGTAAACTCTGCTGACTCTTCCCACCTGCAGCTCCGACCGAACTCTCTGCGTCGACGTGTGCGTAGTGATGAGGTAGAATTGTGTCTTCTGATTGGCGAAGAGAATGGGTTGCCTCACCGCTCATTGGCTAAACGGCAGCAGTATGCTGATATCTTACTCCGCAGATGTGGCTCCGTTCATGAGTTCTGCGAACTGGCTGGCCTTTTGTACAGGCTGCCTTTTGTGTAGTTTGCAATATTTGCCTTTATTTATCTGAAAAAGTCTCATGTTCCTTAAGTACATCTACCCTGTTGAACTTATTATGGGAAATAAATATTTAAATCAAAACAAGCTGCTGATTATTTCACATTTTACTTGTGAGCAACGGCACATTTAAATCTTACAAATATAGTTATTTGGCTTATATCGTGATAGATATCGTTATCGCCTGAAATGAAAAAAACATATCGTGATATGAAAAAATCTCATATCGCCCAGCTCTAGTGGATATGGGGCACATAGTGCACAGAGGTTGCCAACCTTCTGCAGTGTCAATCCCGATAGACCTCCAAACTTAATTTAGCCTTCAGATCAGCAGTGCGTAGAGAGGTTCATGGAATGGGTTTCCATGGCCAAGCAGCTGCATCCATGCCATACATCACACAATGCACAATGCAAAGCGTTGGATGCATCGATGAAAAGCCCTTCACCACTAGACTCCAGAGCAGTGGAGACGTATTCTTTGAAGTGAGAAATCACTTCTTTTTTCTTTTGTCATCATACCAAGACATTTTGGATCATTTCATGGTCCTAGTTTCATGGGAACAGTTTGTCTATGGCCCAATATGACTGCCCTCCAGTGCAAAAAGAAAGGTACATAAAGACATGGATGAGGGAGTTTGGTGTAGAAGAACTTGACTGACCTGAACAGAGTTCTGACCTCACCCCGAGAGGACACTACTGGGATGGACTAGAGTGGAGACTGTGAGCCAAGCCTTCTCCTAGTGTCTAACCTCACAAATGCACTGCGAAACCCCACAGAAAGCCTTCACAGAGGAGTTGAAGCTCTTGTAGCTGAAAAGGGTGGGCCGACATCATATTAAAGCCATGGATTAAGAATGGGATTTCACTCAAGTTCATATGCGTGTGAAGGCAGACAAGCAAATACTTCTAGTGTAAAAACCTCTACACAGATTAGTTCAAACCCAGAACCTTGATGCTGTTAGGCAACCGTGCTAAATACTGCATAATCGCATCACTTCAGTTAGTTATTCATCAAATGGTTTTAAAACCTAGCAAAAAGTAAGGAAATTTGTGTTTGATTGATTATTTCTTTGTTGTAAAATCCTTCTTGGCAGTTATTCTTATATGACTGGAAAGCCTGTTTATTTCTCCTTAAATAGTGCTACATCTCTAAAGGAAAACAGCCAAGTTTAGTATGTGGGCTGTGCCCATTAAAAACTTGCCAAATCTTTTCTGCCGTTGCCCAAAAGCTTAGCTTGCTATTGGATGTTGTTTTGAGATTCTAGTAGCCCAGGTAAGGACAAGCAGGTGCCTGATTAGTGCAGCACCTGTGAGCAAGGACCCTGCTACAGTGGTCAGTTGGTGTCAAGTATACCACATTTGACTGAACTAGATCAGACCCCGATGCCATATACTCAGCCCACAAATACATTTTATATAAATGAATAACATAAACAATCGACCAAAAACAAATTTCCTTCCATTTCTGGTAAGTTTAAATTGTAGCCTACATGTATACTTTTGACTGAATTGGAGAAAATCCTAAATAAATTCAAACTTGTATCAGTGCAGAGCCACTAAAAGTTATCGTGACAATTCTGCCCATGATGAGTGTAGGTAAACTTGTGACCACAACAGTAAAAACATCCCTATAGTGCTTCACTGTGTGTTATGCCAGTTACCTTTGAGTTTCGTTGCACTTTACATTATTGCAATTTGCTTATGAGTAGCTCCTGAGGGTGTTTTACACTCCCTGGTGTCTCTTGGGCTGGGAGAGGGGCAAATTGACCTTGCGTATCACTGCGCAGAGTGTAAGGTTACACTGCACACTGTCATTTGAGCATGTACAAACAGACACGCATGGAATATGTGGAGGCAAATATTGCAAAATCTCAAAAAAGCACAGCCCTGACCATAAGTGTTTCCATCTTCATAATCATGTAATGTATGCACTTTGTTTTTCACCACCAGTTGCTAAAGAACACGTTTAAACCAGAGGTATCAATTTGACCAACAAGTGCTGTGCATGCACTGGCATCAAGCTACTGCATGAGCATGCATGTACAAGAGTGGCTGCCGACTGTGGTAGGGAAGTAGATTAAAATTCACAGTTTGTTTATCCTCTTTTGGCCTCTTGACCTTTCCTTTGACCCTGCAAAATCCAGCATGTTTGTTTTGAATTGCTTCCATGGTTGTGAAGAAGAATGATTTACATTTAAATATCTATGTACGCACACAATCCCCAGAGGACAACTAACATTGTTTTTGAGGATAGGCAGCTAATCTACCTCTCAGTGTTGTTTAGAGCTAAAACTATTAGTCAATAAATAGAATTTGAATCAATCAAAATTGAGAAATTTTTATTATCACTGCTTAAAAACAAAACAAAACAAAAACAAATTACTCCATAAAATCCTGTTTCCTGTTACCTTTAATGTGAAAATTTTATATATTTATGAATTTGAAATAATGATCATCAGACTGATCAATATTAGAAATAGTTATAATTAAGAATCAGTTTAAATTTCAGTGATTAAACCTCTGTCTATGTTGCATTATCTATTTGTCTCAGTGTAAATGCTAGGTTTAGCCACAAATCATTTAATTTTCATCTTAATCTTTGTTTATTTAGATGCATGGCATTCACACACACACACACACACACACACACACACACACACACACACACACACACACACACACACACATCGAACAGCTGTCCCAGAAAAGCTGTTATGGATCTCTGTTGCACTCCTGCAGCCCCAGCCATCTCCTCCTCTCTGCCAAGACTGTGCCCTCCCCGCCTTCTGGTGCAGAGGGTACGTGTCGGGGTTTCTGCAGCGCCAAAAGAGACCTGCAGTGCCAGTAAACACACCACTCCCCCAGCACACATACACAGACTCAGTCAGTACACTGTTGCTTGTTTCCCTGCCTTAAACAACCCACAGTGCCAGCTGCAGCCCCGCTGTCCACCAGCACGCGCCAGCTTGATGTCCAATAAGGGCCACGTTCAGCATGTGTATGTGTGAGTAGACCTTATGTGTGTATGTGTGTTTAAAGGGACGAGGGGCTTAGCCTTAAATCCTGTCACCCAGCTGCCTCTACAGTCAGATGGTCCCAAAGACCCACATCAACAGATGTACAGAGCAGCTACAGCGAGCAGAGCAAACAGAAAAAAATCTCAGACTTAGTCTGCCTGTGTGTGCAGAGGGAGTATGTGTCTATAAAAGAGTGTACAACCTCCTCTGAATTAATGAAGAAAAGCAGTCGTGACCTTTAATATTTAGCTGTTTATGTCCCTTGTGAATCCTTTCAGCCATTTTGAGCTGTCTGTAGTAGTACTACGTGTTTACAAATGCAGCACTGAAATGTCCTTGGCTGTTGTGGAGAGCTACTTTTGGAATCTGGTGTCAGTTTCCTGATGCAGTCTGGGGTATGTGGGGGGAATTGATGCCGACAGTCACAAAAGCAACTTGGCATCACACTCCTACTTCCTTGTACCAAGCAACAGCAATAAATAAATATTGGTATGCTTCCAGATTAGACTTAAAAAATTGATGTTGGCATTAAAAGCAGAAACAGATTAAATGTAGGTCAAGCAAATAACGTTTTACAGAGCATATTGTAAAAGCTCTCTAATGGCAAATTTGTGATTCAGAATGCTGGACTATATACATAACAGACTTAATCAGAATATTAGTTTCCTGTTAACCTAACCTTTTCCCAGCTAGAACAAAGCTACAAGTAAGTGCATGTAAGTGGAGTGACAAATGCCACATGGCTAAATTTTTTACAGCATGTGTGATGCCGTCACTGATCTCCCAGTTCTTAGCTGGGACTCTTATGACTTTGAGTCAATCCAAGATTCCGTCAATATAACACGTGAAAAAAGCATAACAGTAAGAGCTACACAACATATGCATGCTTTAATAATAACCTCCACTCTTTAAGCTTCGGATTTTCCACAAGATATTGGAACCTAGTTGCACGGATTTGTTCTCAATCACCGTCCAAAGACGAAGAGAATTAATAAATCTTTAGCTCAATGACAGCTTCCCAGCTTTTGGATGGGGTCTTGGTTAGGCCTCTGAGAAGGCTAGTCAAGTTCTTCTAAACCAAATTGTGTTTTCTGTCATATATACACTGGACAGAATGGAGAAGAAAGATGACTTTGAACATGGCGTAGCTGTTTTCACCAGAAGGGCTGATCTGAGTATTTCAGAAACTGCAAAGATTTTCCCACAAAACCATCTCTAGTTTGTTCCAAAAAGAGAACATATCCAGTGAGAGACAGTTCTCTGGGAGAAAATGCCTTGTTGAGACATACATACAAACACATGCAGAAAAGCACAACACAGCCAACCTTGAAGTGGATTGGCTACAGCAGCAAAGAACCACACTAGTTGTCACTCATATCAGCTAAGAATAGGAAACTAAGGCCAAAATTCACATGGGCTCACCATAATGACATTGACAGTGACACTCGGATGGTAGGGTCAGAAGTTGGCATAAATAGCATGTGAGCATGGATCTATCCTGCCTTATAAACAGTTCAGCTTGGTTGTGGGGGTGGTTTAATGGACTGGAGGATATTGAGCATTGTTTAATGTTACAGCCTATCTTGGTAATGTTGCTGACCACGTTCTTTAATTTTGGGATCACAGTCTACCAATCTTCTGATGGCTCCTTCCATCAGGATAAGGTCACAAAGTTAAAATAGTCTCAAACTGGTTTCTTGGACCAGTTTAGGTTCATTGTACTCGAACTGCAGTCACTTTCAGATTGGTGAAGGCTTCCACAGCCACCAGATCTCAATCTAATAGAGCATCTTTGGGGTGTAGTGGAACGAGAGATTCACATCACGAATGTGCAGCTGACAAATACGCAGAAACTGTGTGATGCTATCATGTTAATATGAGCCAAAATCTCTAAGGAATGTTTTCAGCACCTTCATGCCATCACGTATAAAGACATTGCTCAAACCATACTGTGGTCCAAGCCTAGATTTGCAAGGTGTACTTAATAAAGTGTGATCTAGCTTGATGGTGCATGCATATGTTACACGTGACCAGAGAAAACAACTTATTTCATACAGAGAATAAACTGTACCAAGCCCTAACTGTATAAATTAAATATGGATTATTTTGAACTGTGA
Organism: Diplotaxodon limnothrissa; assembly: GCF_057381915.1. Lineage (NCBI taxonomy): Eukaryota > Metazoa > Chordata > Actinopteri > Cichliformes > Cichlidae > Diplotaxodon > Diplotaxodon limnothrissa. The sequence goes on along the minus strand of NC_140610.1, from coordinate 18,385,040 downwards.
ATTATCCAGAGATACTCCACTAGAGTCCAAGGGTAAAAATATGGAGATAGAAAGCATGATAGCCCCCCTTAAAGGACCTCATACAGAGCAGGAGGAGCACGGCCATGCTCAAACAAATTGTTTGTTTAGAGCACAAAGCAATAAATGCTGAGTCATAAAAGCAGCAAGAACTGCAGACAGTATTTCTGCAGAAATTAAACACCACATTCTGATATCGGTTACTCATGTCCACCAGATCTCTTTTACAGGATGTAATTATCCTAAGACCAGCCAAACCCTTCCTAAAATGATACAGTCATCTATATATTAATATAGCCGTAAACATAATCAGCTGACTTCCCTTCTCCCGCTATAACACCATCACTCCTACGAAACTGTAAGCTGATCTGGCTTTTCTGACAAAGGAAGGTCCCATTAGCACCAGCTGGGGCTACCCATGGGAACGAGGAGGAAAAAAGTTGTCCCACCCACACCACACACCATAACATTACTCATGAAACATTCACATCCTTATGTGGCCTGGACGATCACGCCAGTCTCCCATTGGCAGAGAAGAGATCGGCCCAGAGCAGGAGACAAGATTCTATTGGTGTGGTGCGAGCATGAGTGATGACAGGACGGCGGGGAGGCTGGCGAGGTTATTGGATCAATCGATCCAGGTCCTTCGCAGACCACACAGATGAGGGCAAGGGCAAGTGCTGCAGAAATTCAGAAGATGGCAGTTCTGGGGTAAATGCTAGCAGTTACAAGTTGTATTGTGTCATTACAAATACAAATACATGTACATATGTCTGTGAAGGTTCTCAGTCATCCAGGTCATCGTAGTCAAAGGAGCTTGCAAAGAAAAGCGTCTGGACTTCTTTAAGTTGCTTGAAGACGTTTCACCTCTCATCCGAGAAGCTTCTTCAGTTCTAAGGTCAAATGGTGGAGAGTCCCAGATATAAACCTAGTGGGAGTGACCCCTCTAGGTTTATATCTGGGACTCTCCACCATTTGACCTTAGAACTGAAGAAGCTTCTCGGATGAGAGGTGAAACGTCTTCAAGCAACTTAAAGAAGTCCAGACGCTTTTCTTTGCAAGCTCCTTTAAATACATGTACAGTTATTGAGCAGAAGTAAATTTAGTGAGCAGCTTATTTTGCCCACTTTGTGCTTTCGTCTTTATCCCTGTGGACAAATATTGCAAAATCACAGGGTGAACTGCTCCCAAAAGAATTACTACTCAACTATTCAATAATCGGCCTGTGGGCAACCACTTTCAATCACAAGGCTCAGTTGGTTTGTATTCCCACTTTTAAGTTTCTATTTTAAATCTGACATTCTATCTGGATGGAACTAGTTAACGTGAATTTCTGTGTATACCGATGATGCCATCATATTCCTATGTTATTGCCACCTTGATTGACATTTTGTTTTGAGGACAGCCATTGATTGCACGTGCTTGCTTATCTGGTCCCCGTCTTTGAAACAACCATTTCAAGGGGAATGATTTCAGAGGTGCATTGTAGAATGACATACATCTTGGGTGTCCCACTATCTCCAATCAGCATTTTCTCTAGACTGACTGTAGTATAAGGCAAGATTTAATTTAAAAAAAATAAAATACATTGACAAATCAGAATGTGTGTAATCGTTAAATGTTGCTGCTCAATTTACACTGGATGTGAATATTTTGGGGTGATTTTTGCACTGTAAACCAAATATTACAAGTGTGATCATGGTGTGTCAAAACTGCTTTAATAAATAGGTAGGATGATTATTTAAAACAATGAAACACCCTTTTTGCTTTGTACAAAATTAACGCATGTCCCTTGTACAATAAAATGTATACAATATGCATATTCAGCTTTTAACACCAGCAGTGATGCAGCTTTAATTGTTTATTTTGCTGTGTCCCATTTACAGAAATACAATGGCGTTTTGAGACAATGACATGATATGAAAAGGGGTAAAACTGTTTAAACTGAGTTGGTAACTTAAAACACATTTGCATGATGGCAAAGAAAAATCTGCATCTGCAAACATTGTTCCCTTCATTAAAGCCTTTAAACCAAGCTAATGCAAGATGTCCACATTTGACCCAACATCCACATTCAGAACTCTAAACTGCCAAGAGTGGACTGGTTTTTCTTTTGTTTTTAAACCATCCATCTGTGTTTTATTTTAGAAATCTCCATGACAGTAAAGTGACAGCAGTGCACTTTACTCAAGCGAATAAAGCACACCACACTACACAAGATGTCTTACCTGCCTTAATAGTGGAACAACATCAACAAAAAAAACAAAACAAAAAAAAAAAACCCCAACAACATAACACGACCACTGATAACACAAACAATGCACTGTTACATTAAGGCACCTGAAATAAAAGGGTTTGTGATGGGTTTATAAATGGTTTGGAAACTTGTTAAGGCTATAGTATTGGCAGCTTTTAAAAAAAAGAAAAAGAAAGAAAAAGAAAAGAAAGACAAAAGAAAAAAAAAACAAACAAAAAAAAAAAACAATGAAAAAGAAAGCAAAAGAGCGGTTTGACCATAATAGCAATATGATTTTCTCTACAGCACTTACAAATAAATAGCAAGTAAATCTTAGGGCTAACAACAGTTAAGAGCAAAATTAAAGCATTTATAGTACATTTTCCTACAAAATAAAACATCCAGGTTATGCTTCCTACTTCTAACTTTGCCAATTGTGTATACACCCCCCTAAAAAACAAAAAACAAAAAAAAAACCCAACAACAACAAAACACTAAGGGAAGCTAATATTGAGACTGCATGCTAGACTGAAAGAAAAGCCAAAATAACATCAATGACACGAACAGGATGCCTAGTGATGCCTCGGCCCTGTGAAAGTTATTCTATCACATAATGTAAAGGTGAAAAACCAAAAACATCACTTTTTCTTTAATATTTCAAAACACATATTAATACCCCCCCCCTCAAAAAATAGACACCATTTATAAACCCTTCATAAATTCCTTCATAGGTGGTACCTCATTGTAAATGTTCCTAACTCTTAACTGCGGGACTCTGAGTATTAAGTGTTATAAAACCTGCCTATTTGGACAGGCATTAAATAAAAGGAATGGCGTTGTAAAAAAAATAAAAATAATATTAATCATAATAATAATAATAATAAAAATGTGTGACTTGTCTTTTAAGTTACTTATTTCAAATATACACAGCGACTCCTTTAGTATTTACATGTATGTACAGAGTATTCATTTCTGCTTTGATCAAATACCTTGAATGGCGTTGCTGTGAAATTGAAGTCTAAATGTACACATATCCCTTTGAGATTTGAGAACAAGGAGGTCAAACTGGGCAGCGCAACTTGGAGCCTGAACGCAGCTCTTAGAAAGGCACTTGCTACCAACTCAAATACTGCAAAAAATCGTCAAACAGAGCTTTCAGCCAAGAAAACGAGACAGGAGAAAAGGAAAACAAACAAAAACAAGGAAGGCCACATAGTAGGCACTGGGGTTTCTGCCCCCTCTTCCCCTCCAGGCCAAGTGTTTTTGGTAAGGCTGGCGTGTGACGGCCACAGGTGGGCAAAGCTGGAAGGAAACTAGAGCAAAGGGAGAGTTTCCCCTGTTACTGTGAATGCAACAACAGTCCATGTCTCTAAAACCCTTCCCTTTCTCTCCCTTTAATGTGCATCTGCCCCAACAGACACTGAACAGGAACCCACTGATAGTTTAACAAAATCATACTCATCTGTAAACAAAACAAAAAATAAAATCATTATACAGCCTGTTTTTTTTTTTTCCCCTCAATCCATATCAGTGACTCACCATTTACCAACAAGTCCATAAACATAAATTGCAAGAAGCTTCTTTTGCCTCCTGAAATATCATTACATCTCAGCTCCTGTGTACATGTAAAGGAAAATAAGGTAACAGAATGAAAAAAGGATGTTCACTGTGCTCTAGCCCTCCTGAATCAAAAATCACTTCAGGTGACAGTGACGAAAACATGAAAATGAAGCAAACAATGGCTTATATAAACAAAAAGCATTTTTTCCTTTCTTTCCAAAAATAGTCCAAACTAAAAATAGTCACTGCCTTGCAGCTTCTCTTGCTTCCACACTGCAACTCATTTGTTTATATATATCTCATACACAATAGTCTCTGAGGTCTTTCTGACCAGTCAGGACCGCACTGACATTTTTCCAGCGGTTGTCTTTGGGACTGTAGCCTGGGGTCCGGTGGGGGGCTTTGAGAGGTGAACTGGAGCTGTGCATGGTGCAGATCACTCCTCCACTGGGCCGCACTGCAGTTTTAGAGTACTTATAAACTAGCTGCTTTCCCGCCTCTGCTCCACCGCACTCCTCCTCGAGCTCAAGCTCGCCTTCCGTCTCCTCCTCCTCCTCATCATACGTCCGACAGGAGGGGCCCATGAGCTTTTTGCGCTCCTGCTCAGCCTCCCTGTTGCTTTCTTTCAGCTGCTGCTGCTCCTGCTGACGTCGCACAACGATCCGCAGTGGCTCCCACTGGTTGTTGACGCTGTCGTCGGCGGCTGATCGGGAGGTCCTCTCGCGCTCTTTTCTCCGTTTGCGTGTCCACCAAACACATACAATGATGCAGAAGAGGCAGAGCAAACAAAAGGCGACACATAGTAGAGGCACCAGGTAATCTGTTGACATCAACATGGAAGGAAATTGTAGAAAAAGTAAAGTCAGTAGGAGTGCGACGTCAGCAATAACTAAAAATGGCTGGCCCTATGAAACCATTGTGCAACATTTGCGTTAATCATTCCTTACCCACTGATGGACGCATGACCTGGGTTTCCACTTTGACCTCAATGACTGCCAGCATTATGGTGCTATTGTGCCGCTTAGACAAGGTGCCCACAATGGCACTGGCTGTCTCCTGGATCAGACTGTGGTCAGGTAAATCCTCTGGATGGAAAGACTGAGAACCAAATCAAAAAGAAAGGAAGAGAAAAGACACCATGAAGTCCCAACCAAACATCTTATTGAGTGTGCCACTTGGGTTGTATGGTAGGCACTGGCTGTTTGTGTATTTTATGCCCCCACCCATAAATCTGTGTCAATCAAGCTTGGTAAAATCTCCAACATGAGCTAGAATAAGGTTGTTTTAGAAGGCAATGGAATAATCACCACTCTAATTCACTTTTACTTACTATAGCCACCTCTACAGCATCCTGATTTGAATGAGAGAGATCACAGAGAAGGAGAAGAGCGTGGTCTCTTGCCAAGTGTCTAGTATCAGGAAGATACCTCAGCTCAAAACAGATATTCTCCACTGTTGTTCCCTGTAGATATACACAAAAACCCAAAACGCATCAATCAGAAGCAACACAAAAAGTAGTTTAAACGGTTCAAAGCGATATGTGGCTGATTACTCACCGGCGGTACTTTGTCTCTGTTGAAAACGAGTGTTATGCGGCCGCAGCTGTTGTCCAAATGGCCGCTGTTTGGCTGGCACTTGGTGGTTACATGTGGAGGTGGAGGTCCAACCATTGAACAAACCCCCCACTGATGACAAGGGGGGGAGAAGCAGGTGAAGTAGCTATGCTCCAGACATTCTTGTCCAGCCGGACAGGACTGGTCACGGCCCGATGACTCGAGCCGGCACGGACGGCGACCACACAGCACCTGGTGTTACAAGGTCAAAATATTCACTTAGACGTGAGACAACATTCGCATTGCCATTTCTTTCTTGCGTCACTTGTCACCATGTTAAAATATCACGTGGGAGTGCGACTTCATATGAAAGCATTTTCATTCATGCTTCTGGAAATATTCCCTTGAATATAATATCCATTGTGAACTCAAAGACACAGAATGGAAAAGCTAATAACAGGATATCAATCAAGCCATCTAAAAATAGCACAAGTCCTGGAATCTGTTCAAAGGTGCGAAAGAAGAGTACCTTGAAGGCTCTAATCATAGGCGGTTATTTAACTTTAGGGTCCAGGAATAAGATAAACACGATGAGCTCTTAATCAGAACGCCGTTTTGATAGTAATTAAGTCTCTTACCTTTGTACAATCCACCTTGCCATCGAGGCAATGGCAACTGTTGCACTCCTCCTCCCAGTGGCTGCCATGTGGAAACTGCAGCCCAGTATAGTGGCAAGTTTTCCCAACGCCTATGACTATAGATAGGAAGAACCATGATGCACTTATGGAACAGTTTTAAAATCTCCAGCTGTCCTCCTGCAGCTCTCCTCTCTGGTCTAAGCCCCTTGCAGTAGATAACGACATTCGTAATTGCATGTCATAACCAGACAGTGAAAGCCCTCAGCTTAAACCACTGTGCCACTGGAGCTCATTCAATGCAAAACTTTGTTTTTAAGATACTCCATGGTTTTAGCCAATAATGTAAATCTAAAGGAGGTGATTTCATCCTGAAATCACTTAAATTTGAGCGTGCTTACACTCTTGGCATCTGGCTCCTCTTCTTCCACGCGGACAGATGCATCGGAAACTATTGATCTCATCCACACAGGTGGCTCCATAGGCACAGGGTGAAGACTGGCACTCGTTTATGTCTACACAAAGAGGAAAAACACCACAATTTAAGACAAAATGTTAAACCATTAGTTAGGTCTACGAGTCTTCCAAGCTCCCTGAAAGTTGATGTTTTAAGTACTTTGAGCTACTGGGAAAAAGTTGACATCTTAAAACAAGACGTGGCCTTCTTATGCCTTTTTTTGCAACCAGTCACCATTGGCTGTGCATTGTTAAATAAATGTTGTTCTACAGACAAAGTTAATTCAAAAAGATAGAAAATAACTATAAAAGTCACATTTTCCCCCACTTACAATCATATCGCATTTGATGCTTTAGGGAAAAAAACAAAACAAAAAAAAACAAACAAAACAAACAAAAACCGCCCCCCAATAACAACCCCCCACCCCCCCACCCCGAAAACAGCCAGTCAAAACTAAAAACTTCCAAAAAGTGCAAAAATAAAAATCACAAAGCCTCGCCTCCCGTGTCAGTGGGAACCTCCAGGCCATTGTCACCCAGATTTCACATGAACATGTCTGAATGAGAATTTTCAAATTTAAGCCCCAGAAAAAAGGTGAAGGCTATCCGTCCAAAACAAAGGAGCAGAAAAGAAGAATTTCGGGGTCACTGGGTTATTTGTCTTCAATGTGTGAATATGTGACTGTGTGAGTACGGAGGAGGGATGACCTTTGACCCCCCCAAGGCGTTAAAGGACTAAGAGAAAGTGAGAGGGGTCTGTCTCGGTCTCACATTTAGATGTCAATACAGCCATCTTTTTCCACGCCCTATACTTTTTTCCACCCCTTCTTCCATGTAGCAATCCTCTTAATCATGTTCTCATCAGGAATATCATTGCGGTTGGTTTTAGCCATCACATCCAAAATCGGTTCATCTTAACCTCATGTCATCACTCACTGATTCTGCAGTCAGGTCCGGCGAAACCGGGGGCGCACTCGCACCGGAACCAGTTGACTCCGTCCACGCAGATCCCACCATTGTAACTGAGGGAGCAAAGAAACTGACAGTTAGATGAGGCCGTACATCCTTTCCAGCTACAACAAAGCACATCGATTGTGTGCCTTTGTGGGGGGGGGGTCACAAGACTCAGTTCAACCCATCAATACAAGCCTCCACCTTTCAAATGCTAATAGGTGTGTCCAGTTCCTCCCCTCCCCTCATCAGGCCTTCTTCCATTCCTCCTCAAAAGCCAAGCTTCCCCCCAGGTCGCACGGAAAGAATGGACACGTACACCCCCTCTGCCATTCTACCCCCCACCTGCATTCACCACAGGGTAGGTGGGACTCTTGTCCTCCCCACAAAACTCCCACTTCTCACTGTCCTATTCAATATTTGAGCCCCCTCCTCTGCGAGATGCCCTTTGAGGCTTGATTTAAGGACAACTTCCACTGCTTTAGTGGCCCTTCACCCCTCTAGCCTGTAAGGTCTGAGTAAAGCGTGGAGATGAAGGAGCCAGGGAGGTGTGCAAGGAAAGAAAAATGTTACATACCATGGATGAGGGTCGCAGTCGTTTGTATCTGTTGAAGAAAAGAAAAAGTAATATATCATCTTTGTTGCATACATGTGGCATGCTACCCCCCACATCTGAATTGACCAGTCTATTATTTATATGCATGTAATGCAGCAATAATCCCAGCCTAATAAGATCATGGGTTTCAAGCTTTTGTTACTTGCAAACTTTATAATAAAACTTAAATGTCCCATTGCAACAGATTTCACCTCTACTTCAAAAACAGTACACCCAACACACAATTATGGTGATTTTACCGTCAGTTATATTTAAAGTTATACAGTAAAACTAACTTTGTCCACAGGTGGGGCCTTCCCAGCCCTCTTTACAGATGCAGGTGAAGGTATCGCCTCCTCCCACACAAGTCCCTCCGTTAGAGCAAGGACTGGAGGCGCATGTGCTGTTCTTAGCTATGGAAAGAGAGAGTGAGTCACGAGGTGCACTAGACTGTCAAAACCCAAAAGAGCAACACATACACAGGTATATGATTCCAAGCAGTGGAGCAAGTGGGTGATACTAAACTACCGGGAATAAGGTTACAGGTTTCCTACACATTATAAACTTACCGTACAGTCCCTATAGACAGTTATTTTATGTTCTACCAGCCTATATTTATCATCATTTTACTATTTTTTTAGCAACAGGCTTGAATAATTACTTGTTACCTGAGTGTTTGTGAAAGGCGAGGTAATTTGGGACATGCTTGTCCCACTAATTCCAGCCAGCCTTTAAATTAGCTAAAAGTAAGCTCTCAGGGAGGTCCTCCTTGGAAGGCTAATACCATATTGGATTGTCTGAATCATCCACTCCATATGGCGGTGTAGCTTCTGCCCTCAGGTTATCATGCAAGGTCAACCGTTTGGTCTCTCATGAGTGCGATTCAGATATTTATAATGGGTTCTATTCTGCAAAAAAATGGGTACTTTGCTCACTTGTTATGAATTTTCATTTCCCACTTCTTTTTTTTTTTTTAAATGCTAAACTGCTGATGCCATTACGTTTGTCATGTTTACAGTTTCTATATGAACCTAGAAAAACAGGACCGTCACCAGAATCCAAAACCTCTTCCGATTAAAACATTCGCCAACTTTCTCGTCAACCTAAAATTGGCTCACCGATCAGACAGGATTAAACTGCTGAAATGCGACACCAACAATGGAAGCCGATCAGAGGTGGCTGTTCTAAGAGTTACGTGGTTATTAAAAGATATGCCAAGTCTTGCAAATTTGCAGCAATCACTGTAGCCCGTTTTACTCTGAATCTAACCAATCGAGACTAACACAGCTGGTTGTTTCTCAGTTCTATTCAAGAAGTGAAGGGGTATAAGACTGCATGACATTTCTTTAAGGAAGGGCCAACAGACATCCCATCTATTACTCCAAGTTTGCCCACCATAAGGTTTATGAGTGAAAGACAATCATGCTCCATCTCCTACACTTAGTTTTAAAATACAATAATGTCAGTAATATAAAGCATCAGAAAAGTTTCTGATAATCTTACAAGTGGATGTTTCCTGTCAATTTGTGACAGTTTCTTATTAACATGATACTTATTCACCTATAAGGAACTGCAGTTGGTTTAAAATCAGGGCTGATTAACAGCCAAACTTTTTCATCCTTGAATCCATCATTAGCATTACTCTGGCTTAGCCTCACCCACACACATTTCTCAGCTTGTTCAGAGGGTTAAGGTTAGGCCTGGCATTGTGTCCATTAATGACAATTTAAGCCAGTGACGGAAACAGCCCATTTCATAGTTATGAAAAGCATTAAGAGCTCCCAGCAACTACAAATGTAGCCGTAATGATTGGTCCATGCATCGTCTGTTTAGTGAAGGCAAAGCAGAGCAAAAAGCATTCAGTAAACATTTTAAAGTTTTTGGATTTCTGACAAAATCTCCCGTAAAACTAAGCCATTAGCTTCCTTAAACCTTAGCGTATTCCGTTTCTGCCTCACCTGTGTTGCACATCTTTCCTCCCCAACCAGGTGGGCATGCACAGCGGAAGGTATCCCCGTGGTCATTGCAGGTTCCTCCATTACTGCAGGTGGTTTCATCACACTGGCGCTCACCTGGCAAGAGGAAATTAATTAATAATTGGTGTAATCCAATAATGATATAAATGTAGACATCAGTTTTACAGCTGTGAAACTGTAAAAATACACAAAAGGTGGAGCTGGAACTACTGGGAGCTGTGAACATAAACACACCCATTAACACATAGGCAGATAACTCACGGGAATGGCAGGTCTTGCCCTTCCAGTTATCGGTGCAGTTGCAGTAGAAGTCGTTTACCAGGTCGATGCACTGTCCACCATTCTTACAAGGATTGTGTCTGCACTCGTTGACATCTGAGGAAGGAGGAAGGTTTCTATGATTCAAGTGTTTCATTCACTTTTGCATAAACTGTGGCGTGTTTGGTACAAAGCAACGCAGTGGTGGCAGATTCTTTAAACCAGCCGTGACTTTGTGTTTAAGAAGGACACAAAGACTAGCAGGAAATCACTCACTGTGGTCACAGAGCTGGCCCTCCCATCCATCAGGACAAACGCACTGAAATGAGTTCACTCTGTCAACGCAGGTTCCCCCATTTCTGCATGGGTTGCCTATGCAGTCGTTAATATCTAAAATAAAAAGAAAATGATATGACGTATATAATGATATACTGAAAGGGTTAAAAGAAAAGAAAAAACACCCCAAAAATGAATTACAGACCACACAGCACCTCCAGAATCTGAAAGCTCAAGTCTCTACGTACTCTCGTGACAGTAGATGCCACTGAAACCCAGATCACAGACGCAGGTGAAGTTTCCGGCTGGCTGGCTGATGCAGCGTCCTCGTGCGCCACAGACATTGGAGGGTATGTTCTGTATGCCATCCGAGTCATTGGTTGCAACAGCAATGCTGCAGCTGTCAATAGCTGTCAAAAATAAACCAAAAACCCCCCCAAAAAAAACAAGTTTCAGGTTTAGTGTTTTCTCATATTATCGATCTATTCCAGCCTTTTCCCCCCTGCAGATTCCTTTAGCCACCTTGACATGGAGTGGTTTGGCAATCCTCTTTGAGCCTTTCACACATCTTTCCTTCGTAGCCTTCAGGACACGCACAGTAGAAGTCCTGTTCCATGCTATGACACTTGGCCTCATTCTCACAAGGGTTTGGATCACAGGCATCAGAAGATGACGAGCTTGGGATCTTTGGAAAAAACCGGAGAAGAGAGGGGGGGGGGGGGAAGGACAAACAAAATATACACATTAAAAGAGTGACTGTTCCAATTATAAGACCAATGATGGCGGAAAAAAATAAATAAATAAAAATCACTCAGTAAACATAGTCCATCATCTTTACACAGCCAGGTATCTTCTTCAGGTGATGATGGAGACCAAGAGGATCTAAAGCACTATATGTTAAAACAGTCCATTTGTATTCACCAGGTCATTGCAAGCACAAATGTTGAGGATGCTTCCTCAAACTAACAGCCTGATGTTGGACACAAAAACCCCGGCAAACAATACAGCAAACTGGTGTGACTTAGTACACTCAGCAAAGTTTTCTTCAACAAGTGCTCACGAATTGTGGGGTGGTAGAGCAGATCAGCTACTAACTGGAAGGTTGGTGGTTCGATCTTTGGCTTCCCCAGTCTGCATGCCAAATATAAATCCTTAGGCAAGATACTAACCCCAAATTGCTCTCCGATGTGCCCATCGGAGTGTGAATGTGTATGAATGTTGGTTAGATTATACTTGAGTATAGAAGGAAATGCTTGTATGCACACTATATCAGTCCGTTTTACGGACAAAAGAGTTTCTAAGTGGTAGAAAACATTATCATCACATTAAACTGCCTATGATAATAAAGCAATCAGGCCAGCTGGAGTAAGGACAGCTAAAGTCTGAAGGTGAGCAGCTTAGCTTGGCTCAAGCCTCTGCGATTATGAACAAACTGAGTAAGTGGACGAGCAATGTAAGCCTCAGAAACTTTTACTAAGCTCATCAACAGAATCCATGCTTTCGGTTTTACATCTCTGCCCTGCGTTATCATTCAAGATTATTTTGAGAGGAGTCAGAATGCGAAACGGAGCAGGCAAAAGAACGGCTATCCATTATGAAGCTGGTTCCACATCATGCAGAGACAAGCGAACACATAAATATAAATCCTCTGACACAGAGAGAAGCTGCCTAGAGGTCAGAGTGATAACTTCAGCCATTTATACATACGGCATTTCTGGGATTGGACAGAAAATCTTTCAGTTCCTATAAACAGAGCATAACTGTGCATAAACTCTGGGTTGCAACCCGTTGCCATTTAAGGTGCTGAAAAAGGGAGATGGAATTGGGCAACGGGGTTGGTGAAGTTTGTGGTCACACACAGTTTATTTTAAGTGTCAGGGCCAGACTTCTTTCTTTAGTATTTGCGCGTGTGTGGTCAGGGAATCACGTCTGAAGGTAATAAATCTGCAGAACATCACTGTTAACTGCTTGCGCTGTCCAGAGCACAAAAGTCATTGTTAATGCAGCAGGCGAGAGCCCAGAATTTAGTGCGTTTCATTGCATAATTTATTTTTGCTGTGTCTAGCCAGACTTTTTGGCGATCGCTTAGATCACCCACATGTCCTCTGTGAATAAAAAGGGCCCAATTAAATGTAGATTGCCAACTGAGGACTCACATTTTACTGACCCCCTCTTTTCTTTCTTTGTTATTCTCAACTCGTATCCATGTTGTCCACTTGTCATCAAGTTTTCTACAGGAGACAGAGGCTCTCGTCACCAGCACCACCCGGGCAAGTTTAAGCGAAATTGCAAGATGCACCATTTCAAGTGGTCATAACTTGAAAAGTTGGCTCTGAAGAGAAAACTGGCAAAGGTTAAATCGGGTATTCCTGGAAGTTTTTTGTTATTTTCCCTTTTTTCTTCACACCTCTAAGATTGTTTAGATGCAAGTTGCCCATTTTTGGATATCTCTTGCTTTAGAGATGTTTGATTTCGCGTGAATAAAATCTCACTAGATGGCATTCACCGTGTTGCGAGTAGTTTCATGTAGGATATTATCTTTCTATTGCACTACATCCACCCGAGGTATAATTGTGCAGATGGAGGCGGGCATCCACCTGGGTCCTGCTGATGTCAGCGTGTAATGATTAGAATTTCTTTCGTTTATCATTATTCAGCAGCTGGTACCTCGCGATCTCAATTAACTCTGAGATAATTTAATATATTGCTTAATTTCCATAACAAGAGTCTTTAAAAAAAAAAAAAAAAAAGCATTGGCCAATCAGATCACCAAGATATTTAGGAACCATGAATGGATTTCAAGGCAGCAAATATGAGATTTCACGCTGGGACCTAGTGCTTGACCGACTAAAAGTGATATTCGCAGAGTCACACTAGTAAGTGTGCTTGAATATAAAAAGATAAAGCTCTTTTTTGCTTGGCCCCTTAAATTCACAAAATTCACTAAATTTAAGCATGTCTACTACCATAAAAGTAAATGCATCATATTTGTCCCCTTTAGCCTTTTCTCTGTACCCATTTTCTCTGAAGACATGAAACACCGAGGCAAACATGACATTGATTAATCCAGTAAGCACTTGATTGTGTAGTCACAATCTAATCAGAGAAATACGATGCTGGAGGCATTGTAGTTTTGGCACTGCGGGGTAGGACTATACGGCCCTGCAACAGCAGGCATTAGAGCTCTGTAGTATGCGGGCAGAAATCCAGGGTCCCCTCATTCAGAGAGGCTCATATTTATAGTAGAGATGCTAAATCAGGATTGGCTCCTGACCAGCAATGTCCTCCATTCAGGACCCCAAGAGATGCAGCTGAGTGTCGGTTTCCTCACTGCTAACCTACATTCAAACACTCGCTTCATACATGAAGGGCTGCAGCAGGGACACCAATATGTGGCATCTTTATGAAATAAAAGTATGAATTGTGACGTGGACTTGGCTTGCAGGGTTGGAGGCTGACAACATTGCACGTTTTGGCAGATCACAGCAGCGATTTGGCACGTAGGGGAGTTTAATGATCTGCTGGATCAGATGACTATTGTGTTATGGCTTTTTGGTTGTCTTTATAGTTTAGGGCAATTTCTAGTCCATCTTAATGACACTTACATCCCAATTCATGGGCTGCTTTGCTTCACAACATGTTTTCTAGCATCCAACTTCACAGGAAACCATTTCCCCATCAGTGCTGGTACAATTGCACATGATTAGTCGCTATGATGGCATTTTGTTAATGTTCTACGTTTACAGAAGATCTGTGAAACAAACAGATCACCTTTTACGGTCATGATACCAGGTTATAATAAGAGATATCATCTCCTGATTTACATGCATATAACCACAAAGCATTTGCGGTCACATTTTATTTGTAGTGTGAACAACCAGACCAAAAAAAAAAATAGGAATTGAGCATTAAGACCTGCATTGTGAACGTAGCCTTAGACCTCCAAGAAAACACCCTGAACTTAAGTGGACATAACATACAAACTCCACAGGTCCTGGACCCCTAAGCCTGGGGTGGGGAACTCAAGGGCCGGTGTCCTGCAGGTTTTAGGTATCGCCCTGGGTCATCACAGCTGAATCAAATGATTAGTTCATTCCCAGGCTTCTGGAGAACTTCAGGACATGTTGAGGAGGTAATTCCCCCCAAACCCTGTCCTAAGCACTAAAGAGCTCAAGTTAAGGTAGTGTGTGAAACTTCTGGTTTTGGATCGATCAAATAATCAACGTTACTAATTTACAAGCGTTTGTTGAAACAAACTTTGAAAATGTGAAATTGTGAAAACCAAAAGTGTGCCTTGGCAAGGCCAACAAGTCCAGAATTGTGAAAGGCAGTAAAGCACTTTACACAAACCATAAATCCTGCATGATATTGGTTTATGGAATTACAGCAAAAAACAGGTTTCGCCTCTCATATTTTATACCACAAGATGCAATAAAGGGTTAGTCAGCATCTCACAGCAAAAATTAATAAATGAAGCCTACTGCTACGTTACGTATTGCAGTTGGTCACTGGTAGAACCTGGGTAACATGAGACTCACCTCACACAGCTGTCCAGTGAACTGCGGTGGGCATTCGCACACAAAGCTGTTCAACACAGCGCGGCAAGTTGCTCCATTCTTGCACTGACCGTGGCAGGCACTGGTATCTGAAGAGGAAGACAACAAGAATTAGCAAGTTTCCTGCAAACATTCATTTTAAAAATGCTACTCCACTAAAAGAGTGAACGATGCGCTATCAGTTGTGCATAGATTAAGTAAAAGTTAGGAAAAGAAAAAAAAACTAGTGAAGTGAGAAGGGTGCCAGATAGATTCTTATGTAACTGGGCATGCATAACACAGCTGGAGTTTCGGTTTGCGAGACGAGAAAGGAACACGTTGCCACACGTGTGGAAAGTAAGCGGTGCCAAAGTACACCTAAGCTGTGCATCCAGAAAGTGAGGAGGAGACATCCGAGAGCAGCCAGAAGAAGAGTTATCGATTTAGGAGCGACTTTGAAGGGAGGAATACTGACTGATGTCACAGTTTTGTCCGGACCATCCCCGAAAACAGCTGCAGTGATATCCGCCAATCAAATTTTTGCAAGAGTAAGCGTTCACACAGGGCTGTCTTGCACACTCATTTGCATCTGTGAAGGCAGGAGTAAGGAGTCAATCAATTGAATGAAACCAGAGAAGGGACAAGATAGGAAAGAGACCAGCAACCCAGCTTTGAAGGCCTGCTGGCACCTGCGCTCTTGTATAATCGAACACTCAGAAGTTCGAGTGAGGTAAAGTTCGAGGAATAAAGAGTTAATCAAAGAACAGTTTAAATAATGAGGATTTTTGGTCAACTTCTGAGTTACAAAACTTTATGAACGTCTAATATTTAATGGCTCAAGTGCCTTAATTCTTACAAAATTTGATATAAATATATTCATTCTTTTCAGTTTCTTGACCAATGAAAACATTGCTGGTTAAGATCAGGTGGAGCGGTCTCATAGGCTCGCTTCTGTACCCACAGAGTTCTCTCCACTTTCAAAGCTATAGTCTTCAGACCGAAAATGACGCAGGCTCAGGCGACAACACCTCAGGCACTGTATCAGACTTCACACAGCTTTAAGCGCCACAAAAAGCTTTATTCAAGCCTTTACTCCACAATACATGGAAACAAACTTTGAAGAGTAAAAGTGCCGAGCTACTTTCAGGATCTCAATTTCAAATTCAGTGTAAGTGATAAAATCTGCGAAAGTTCACCTGAATTTAATATTTAGCACCGAGTTATCCTGTAGTGCACTGAGTCGACGTCATTTTCGCAAAAAATTCCCCATTTGCATCACAGGGTGTTTTTTTCCCTGCTTAAGAGATTTTAGCCAGACTGAGAGAAAAGCACTGTAATTAAGTCTTATGTAAAGTTTATTTTAGAACTTCATAATATTTTTAGAATATGTTTTGTGCGCCATATAGACAACCTCACAGTAATTCTATACACCACTTTGACCTGTTCAATAAAGATTAACAGTTTCACTCACAAACATCAACCACCTGCAGGTATTAAAAGTGGGTGTTTGGGGAGGAGAGGGCAGTCCGCAGGGAGTCCTGCTACACTCCCCTCACACACCTGTCTTCTCTATGAAACCCCAAACTCTACACATGCACCAATGGCCAGGTAAGACAGGAGGCCTATAGCTGCCTGTAAACTGAGACTGGAGCTGGTAAAACGACACTGAACTCTCGGGATCTCTTTCCTGCCTTTACCCCCACACACGCAACCCAACTTTGTTTACCGGTTGTAATCCATTTCCTGACTTTATGCTGGTCACGTCCGCTCATCGGAGAGGGGGGGTTCTACAGAAATGAATGCCACAGAGAGTGGCCAGCAAACAGCCGGATATAGGCTTTGGTATCTCATAAAGTCATTGAGAAAAAGGTGGTCACGCTGTGGGAAGCTGCCAGCTCATTCAGGATACCAACATCCTATATTGTGGCCTTGTGACATGGCAGTTTCATTCCAAAATGATGAGCAATGCTATGCCTGCGTGTCAAAGGCCAATTATTTATTTTAGGAAAAGGAACAAACAGGAAAAGGGCAGAAAAACATCTTCCCCGGCTGAAATAAAAACACACTAATATGTGTATGCACACAAAACTCACCTATCTGGCAGGTCTTTCCTTCCCACTGAGGGAGGCACACACACTCGAATCCATCCTTCAGGTTAATGCAAGTTCCACCATGAGAACATGGACTGGAAGCACAGTCATCCAAATCTGAGGAAAATACTCAGGTAAGTGACTGACTGATCAAAAACCTGATTTTCATGGCTGGAAATCACTTTCATCATATAAAAATAAAAATAAAAATGTGTGTAGAAAAGAAATGAAGACACTCACTGGCACAGGTTGGATTATCCCAGCCTGGAGGACACTGGCATTCAAACCCTGCTGGAACCTCGCGGCATGTACCACCATTTGCACAAGGACTGGAAACACAGGCGTGCTCAGCTGAAGAAGCAATAGTGTGGAAGAAAGGGAAACATTAATTTCATATGAGATATGTTTGGGTATTTTTTTCCTGTTTTTAAAAGTGTATTGTTAAAAAAAAAAATAAAAAATACAAGTCTCCATTTGTCTTGCTGGATGCTTTCCCTACAAACTGTAAATAAGTTCACAGAAAAAGTGCCATGTATTTCTGACTAGCAAAACAAAGGCCAGTATAGCTGAGAGAGGAGGCGGCGGCAGCAGCGGAGGAGAGGGCAGAAAATATGCTGTACATGGAAGGCCCACCTCTAGGGAGTGGATTCTCTCTCACCTATCTCACAGTTCTTTCCAGAGAAGCCCTCTGGACAGGCACAGTGGTACTCATCTGGCTGGGTGTTCATACAAGTTCCTCCGTTAACACAAGGCTGATGGCGACCGCAGTAATTCAGATCTGGAGCAAGAACAGCAAGGAGATGCACAGTGAAGTGAAATGACAACTCAAGGTTGCAAAGAGAAGCACAGAAAATCTATGAAGCTGTCTTTTTTCACTTTGCGCTATATTTTCAACCAGGTAGAGAGAAGTTTGATATTAAGTGATAAGTGAATGTTCAGAAGGAACATGAGGATTAGAACTTCACCACTCAGAAACAAAAATCAAAGATGACAGCTGTTGCCACACGTGTTTATGATGTTTCACATCAATCTTAGACACGGGTACAGAGGCATACTGCCAAATATGAGTTAATGCAGGTCAAAATAATGTTTTTACAAAACTGTTCCTGGTTGAACTGAATACTAGAATTTTATCTGTATTGGTATATTCTGAAGTGACACTACTAATAATTCTCTTTAACAATTACAAGTGGAACAAACAGCTCTCGTCTTGTTCCACTTTTTATCCCGTTGGAGCAGAGAGCTCCCAGAAAGCTCGTCAGATTCCTCAGTCAGCAAGAAGCACCAGCTGTCCACTTTGACAGGAAGCACAGTGTTTTCTCAACCCCTCTGCTGCACTGCATTAAAATAAATTTTACTGTATTCAGACCACTAGCTGTGTAGACTTAGTCTGCTTATCTGTATAAATGCAGTTTTTCACAATTATATTCTTTGCTTCATTATTTTAAAGCTCCCAAAAATAAACTAACTGATCGCCGCACACCAGCTTTAGGCTAAAAGCCAGGTCACCCTAAAGGCTGGTAAATAAATGAGCAGGGGGATCAGTCTCCGCTGGGGATCTTAGGGCCCATTCTCATCCCCTGAAGAGCCCTGTGTGACGAAGGGATGTGGGGGGGTGGAGATCGGGTGTCCCTGCTGTCGCTCAGATCACACAAGCAGTAAAACTATCCAGCCGCCGGTCTCCACTCAGAGAAAATGAGCAGTAAATATAATTCAGACCTCATATAAACAGTGTAATTCTGTAATAACTGAATAACTATAATAATATAAAGATAAATGTAACTCCTCAATGTTAATGGGTCAGGGTGTGAGAAGCTTGCTCATCTATTACTCATGAAATCCAAGAAACTGTACCTGGAGGGGGAGCAGAGGAACGACAACAACGACTCACCCTGCCTGGTGTTGCGAGTCCCTGTGAATACATTTTGTAAAAAAATAAATAAATAAACAGCATTTCTTCCATACCTTTTTCGCACATCAGACCACCCCAGTTCTGCTGGCAGTTGCACTGCCAGGGGGCGTTGCAAGTCCCGTGGACACAACCAGGATGAAGCTCACATTCATCACAAAACTGGCCCTTCCAGCCATATCGGCACCTGCCAAACAAGAACACAGCCATGAATAATTTCCCTTTAACAGCTTCTTGAAAAATTGTTGGTTTCATGGTCCGAATCCTAATATAGTGAAATCACCCATCGGTGATGAATCAATCTTTTCAAAATATCTACATAAAACAATCTGCAACTTATGTCCAACAGTTTTGAAACTGATATGGTTTTATGCTTGATTATAAATCACCACAACCAAACTAGCGTCTGTTAAGAACAGTTCTTAAAGACACCCATTAGGCTGTGAGCTGCTGTAGCTACTAATGATGCACAAGTGACAGACAGCCCGTGGAAACAAACCTAATATTGTACCTGCTATAGTGTCAACACATCCCATGGACGTCTTCTGCCAACTAATCTTAGTAGAGGGTGACATTCCGGGGCAGCAGGGGTTAAGGATACTTCCAGTAGCTACTGTGCATTGGGTTAGAGTATGCGGGTGAGGCGGATTTGGGGGCTACAAGGGTGACGTGATGTTTCTGAGAGTGCGTGGCTGGAGGTGATTGTGTGTATACAGTGTTTATGCGCAGCAGTCTGACGCTTCGGGACTGTACTCGGCTATTCCAAGGCTGAAATGTTGTCACGGCAGCTGTCTTGTCAATTGGCTGCTATTTTGAGCCCCTTGCAGACGGCACCGCTGCCTCTCTGAGCTTTCAGCACCCCCTTCCAACCCCCTCTTCCAGCCAGTCTCAGACTGTGGGGTCCGGGGTATCAGGGTAAGACTTGGCATGCTTCATCCACTGTATTCAATTACCACCAGAGAGCTTAACAGCAATTTGGCAATAACACTAAAAAGAACACGGAGACTGCTTTAAGGTATCCAAAGAGTAAATCTGTAGTTTGTCCTTATTGATATAATTAATCACAAATGTGAAACTTATGAAACTTGGCAAAACTCCATATAGAAGGGTTACAATTAATATCTAAGGAGTTCTTAGGAACACTGCAGCAAACCTCTTAAATATGTCAGAACAAGCCTAATGCGGGCTAATAAAAAGCCTCAATACTGTGGTGTGACAACAGGCACGTACTAGCCTTTGTGTTTCTCAAAAGCCCGTGGCAGACGAGGCAAAGCCCATAAAACCTTGATGAAATAAAGGGAATAAAGGGAGATGGCAAGGGATTTGATGCAAGCTTTCTGTGACCTGAGGCATCATTAAATTCATGCCGCTGCAGGAAGTCTCTTTACTGCTGCTCTTCCATTGATGTCACACTTCCTGTTGACTGCAACTTGACATTTTGTATGACTAAGAAGAATGCGCTAACTAGAAAAAGGACGGCACAAGAAAACACCATTCCCTCATTCCTCAGCTTTCGGCCAACTCTCTTTCCTAACACGTGGAGGCAAGCATCCCCCCCCCGATACAGCAGGTGAAAGACTGGGGTGGCGAAATGACGACGGGATGTACCACATCCTGGAAACGTGGATTCACTGGGACATCCAACGTCACTTTATCTAATTGTCGTTTCCACTTTGGGAAATGTACATAACACGGCGGGATATTCATTTCCGCTCCTGTCCCTTGCCCTTCGAGGAGGACTGCAATGCGGATCGGGAGAGCATCTGACAATTCCCAGCACGTTTTGCAGTGGTCAAATTCACACACCAAGACGAGTCCCTTTCTTCAGTCCGAGCTGCAGAAGCCTGATGAGGTGCTTGGTATTCTAAGGAGGATTTCGGATAGCTAAAAATACAAGAAGGCTGGTACGGCATTGCCCTTTTCTTCTGAACCGAGGTGGAGATGCCCACGAGGGAGGGAAAGGCTGACACACACACACACACACACACACACACACACACACAAAAAATACAACAGGCTTCGACAAGTGAAGGTGCCTCTGCTTTAAATCCAGCCTTTCCACCCCCACAGATTTAGCTCCTCTGCTGAATTTTTAAGAAATACCGATGCAATTTTGTATGTTTTAAAAACAAACAAACAAAAAAACAAAAAAACAACAACCAACATTTCATCTAAAAATGCATGAGCAATATGACAGTGATCTAACATTTTACGACATGTGATACATTTAGAAAATTACAGCGCCAGAAACAGAAAGATTCTGCATTTATGATTCACATTTTTGCATATCAAATAAAATCTTCCCAGTCATCTTACTTGCATTCGCCTGGGACACTGCATGAGCCATGTAACAGGTTGCAACCTTGCTTGCAGATCGCTAAGACAGAAAAAGAGCAACAACATGTGTTTATTTAAATGCATCTCTTCCCATCCCATGCAACCCAGGTAATTAAAGAAGTGGAGGAAAGGGGGCACCAAGACAGAAAGTGGGTGGTAGAGACGCTGGTTTGTTTTGTTTGCCTTCATCCTAATAAGTGCAACAAGACATGAAAATTCATGGCACCCTGACTAGACAACTTTATGGCCTGCATAAAACACCACCCTCTTTTTTAAAAAAAAAAAAACAAGCCAGGCCTTCTGCGCTCTCCTCCCCTTTTTCACCCTTCATCTTCTAAGGTCAGTTGGATGATTTATTGAGGGCCCCGCACTCTCTCCAACACCACCCACAAGCATGACCTCAACACTGCTAGACTTTAGAATAATGACCTGACCAAACATTCTACGTTTATTTATGCATACTGCACATTTCTGCCATCTTACTTTAATAATTATAGCCTTGATGATCAGTGAAGAGTAAACTGATCGGACTCCCTTTGAAAATCTGAACCCAAACTTAATAGAAACAGTTTAAAAGACATCTCATTAAATAGATCTCAAAAGGCAGCGAATCTTTACAATTCATTCACGCATTTCTTTTTATTTTTGAAGACATTTTAAGGTGCTAGGAGCTCACCTGTTGTGCAGTCGTGGCCCATCCAACCATCCAGGCACACACGGGTGCCTAAAGGTCCACAGCGGTAGTGGCCAAAGTAGTCGTCACGAGGAGAACACTGTATGTTGCACGTGCTGGTGTAGTAGTTTTCGTCACACTTTACCCGGATACGATAAGTGATGCGAGCCACGGGCCCATCGTGCATGATTGTCTGCCAGGGGTCACCAGGGTTGATCATGCCAGTGCGGGCACTGCGCTCAATCAGCAGGTCCTCCTCAGCTGAAACAAAACGGGGTGAATGTGCGATTCAGACTCACTTCCTTCTCACCACACATAAAGCAACTCAACCTGACACTGGATCAGATATTAGTCCACTCAAAAGGTGTCCTGACAAAACGTCCATCTATACGGCAGTTTAGTTTTTTGACTTGATCATTGCGGTCAACAGAGTCGACACAAAGTGTAAAGCTCAGACGATGACATTTCATTATTGCCTTTCTCTTGTTATGTTCTACACTAGCTTTAGAAGCTTTTATTGGACTTGTGCTAAAATAATATCCTGCCATAAACTGAATTAATATTTCACTTCATTTCACTTTCACACCTTTTGTCTGCTGAGAGCAGCTACACTTACAGTGAGAGGAGGGAGAGAAGAGTCTAACGTGACTAGATCAGAGAGGTATGCAATAGGTAAATTGAAAGTGGTGTTTAAGTACAGCCTGATGTTGCCTGGTGCCATGTAAAGAATCATTCCCAGCTTTTTCCTCAAAGTGAGCACCACAGCTTATTAGTATTCCCTACACGAACACCAACTACAGTCACTCATTTTAAATTTTTAGGCGGTCCCAGACTTCAGTGCATTTTACCAACTTTATGAAGCTCTGTAATGCTCCATATTTATTCTCAACCCTCAAGTTAATTTGTATAATTCACAGTTCATAACAATCCTCATAGCTCGAAGTAAACCCGCATAGTTCTCCCCGTTTATAAAAGCAAGACATTTCAAGGTCTCTCTTTTTAAGCCAGCTTCCTTCTGATTGGCTGCCCTCTTGCAAATCGATGGTCTGACCAGCAAGTGAGGGAGCCTTCTCTGCTCACCACCAGAACTGTGTCTGAGTTTGCCATTAAGGATAGCGAGGGGGGGGGGGGGGGGGGGGAATCTGGCTGGTACTGAGCATTTACAGAGATATTAATTCTGAACGTTTGTTGCACAGGCGGTGCCTGCACGTGTGGTAGACTCCACATTTAAGCCAGATTTAAAATAATCGACTAGTTTAACAGTCAAAATACAGAAAAGTGTAACAGATCCGATTTCAGACTCTGACAAACACTCGGACCACATAAATAAGGCACACATGCTGTGCAATAACCAACAAATACCCACTACCCAGGCTGAGATCCTCACACTTTTTCTTTCCCCTGCCTATTGCACGCTTCTGTCCGTCTGTTACAGACCGAGCCACAGCATCTAACAGAGTGTCAACAGTAGACTTTATATAAAAGATTACAGTTGGAGACTTTAATATGAGAATCTCTTGGACCTGACTTGCATCTTCAGTCACTCTCAGGAGGTTTTTTGAGATACTGCAGTTTGTGGCACTTTCTGGTGGCTTCGCTTTTCAGCATCAGAGGTCACTGCTTTCTGTAAATAAGCTTCCACTTGCTATCATCAACTTAAAAGGTAATGAAGATCAATCAAGCACTTTAAAAAAAACACTATCTAAGGAGTGAAACCTTTATGCAGAAGTCTCTCCATTAACTAAGTTGTTTAAAGGCTGAGGTATACTTATCAGGATGACTAAAAACTAATTTATTTGAAGCAATTTGAAAATCGGACGCTGATGTGGACCCTCTATCCATTCGTACAGTCACACTCAATTGTACCCACTGAATTTTAAGTGCGCTCTTGAAATTCATTGTCAATTTTCTGGCAACAGCACATATCATCTGTGAGCTTTAAACAAGCACCATCATGAAGCATCTGTGAAACATTTAAAGCCAATCATCCTCTAGCATTCAAACAGTCTACTTCTGAGGGGCAGAATGAAATAACAGGCAATCTTTTCACAGTGGAGTCAAAGCTGGAGAACAATCTCTGTGGAAATATGGGGGCCTGCGACTTCCTCCGTGGCTTTGGGCTCAATGCTCCAAAGACATTTTAAAGCAGGAACACGCACACACACACACATTCCTCTGCTGGAGTCTGACAATGTCAGACAAAATTAAGCAACAATAACAGAAATAACCCTCGGTGGTTGCCAGATAGAGAACAATGGGCTCGGGGCCCAAGCCGGTCTCTGCTACTAAGCGTCTAAACACTGAGCCCGGCCACCCAGTCCAGTCCACTTCCTGCTCGATAAACACAAGGAAAACAGCCGGCGGCCTTTCCTGAGGACACAGGGGGAAGGGAAGAGGGGTGCTATGGAGGACATGACGCTGGAAGAGAGGAATCTCACTGACATCCTCGACACACTGGTAGGCTCTTACGTAGGACCAGACATGACCCCGATGCTGACTCAGGCCAGACAAGTTCAACTTAATGTCTCAGACTGAGAATGAAGAATCCATCTGTGCAAAAACAACAAATAGTTCAATGACAAGCAAAAGAAAAACTTAAGTATCGCTGGCTCATGACAAGTGTGAACTATGGCTACACTTGGAGTGGCGTGTCTCCAGAATATTCAACTTTGCAGTAGCTTGCAAATGCAGACCCTGTTCTGTTCTGCAAACTCTCCAAAGTCTCCACCTGCTACAGGTTCTAGTTAGAGTGCACCTCTAGTACACAGTGAGTCAGAGTACACCACTGGGGTGAGGAGGTCTCTGAAGAGGCAAGTGAATGACAAAGGAGCACTACAACGGGGACGAACAGGGAAACATGAGGAAGGAAGACTGAATATGTCCCAGCATTGATTCATTAGCATTGGTGTCCATATTAATACAAGCACTGTTTTTTCAGCACTACCAACTGACTTAACAGGCTCCTTTTTTTGTTTTTTCTTGCAATGGTTACAACGGCTTCAAGCTGCAGTTCCACATGTATCCATTAGTATAGATCAAACTACGGATTTGGTTGTTGCACCCCAATTCTCACCAATATGTGGTGTTCTGGTGTTGGCCCAGTATAGATCTGGTGTAATAGAACTGGTGCTTCAATGTTCATGATCTTGGCTCTACTAAGGCCTACAGACCAGTCAGTGCAACCAAAGAAGACAAAAAACCCACTGATAGGTCTAAATTTGTGTGACTGGCGCTTTAGTTTTGGTGGAAGAAAATCTTTTACCATCAGTAACAAAGGGGTTCAGATGATGCTTTTCTGTTCTGTAAATCTAGATGAAGGCTTGACATCTTAGAACAGCGGTCCCCCAACCCCCGGGCCACAGACCAGTACAGGAGTCGCTTGGTACCAGGCTGCGAGAGTTCAGGCTTGGGTGTGAAATTTATGGTTTTCAGGTTGTTGTTTTTTTTTTAAATTATTATTAACTCTGTTTCTCTGGGTCTTTTCCTGTGTTGTAGTTGTGTCTTATTTTGAAAGAAATATGTATGCATTACCATAGCGACCAGAGAGCATTAAGGGGCAGAGGGGACGATGTTACTCTCAATGTTGTTGGCGCATTTCAGGGGGACACTGCTAGTAAAGTTACAATTACACAGTGAATTCACGGTTATTATTGTATTTACAAAATACCACAGTTTGTCTTTGTTGTATCATTTTATTTTGTTGTATTTATGGACGACACCTTAAAGGCCAGTCCGTAAAAATCATGTCTGACATGTAGCGCAAAAAGGTTTGGGGAGCGCTGTCTTAGAACTACTGGAGAATGAGGTCCATGTCTTTCTAACAAGTCTCCCCATTTATAAAAAGTTGCCTTACCATTACTCATGAAATAAACCTACTTCTAACACGTTGCTATGAAAAGCACAAGACACCACTGCTAATGAAAAGATAAGACAAGTTCACGTGTGACCTGTCCAACCCTCCCACCTGCTGAGAAAAGCTGTAATAACTGCCCAACTCTGACATAAGCTTGCTACTACTGCAGACTGGCCCACCATCCTCCACAAAAGAAAAAACCAAACGTGTTTGTTCCAGACATTGTTATTTCTTGAACTTACTAAGGTAAGAAATTTGGGACATAAAAGCCAGTGACATCTGAAAATGACAATGAAAATAAAATAAAGTCTAAGCTGCCTCAGATTCAAAGGACAGTATAATTAAGGTTTTTCTATAGTTTGGCAAATGATGAAAAGCACAGCATTTTCCTTCTCATCTTGGTGAGGAGTCCCATGTCTTGGGGAAAAAAAAAAAAATCTTCATCTTCTTTATAGCGATTTGGCTGAGACTAAAGCGAGAGTAGTTGGCAGATAATCAACTGGTCTGTTACTCAACAACTGGGCCGTACCACCTTCATCAGAACTAATTACCGTAAATGTACACAATCAGTGCAGAAACAGGAGACTACACAGGGCATGCACAGTCTAATCAAAGAGTGATGATGTCAAAATCTATTTCTTCTCCATTGTCTGCATTCTCAAGTGGAAGTGTGTTTGATGTTATGGACAAAACAGGATGCAGTGACCTCATATAAACAGAATAAGCTCAAGACTGGACAAGACAGGATGGCATGATTCAATACAAAAATTAATTCACCCTTGCATGCACATAAGGTTAATAGAGACACATGAAAAATGACACCTTTCTCACAGATCAAAGTTACATCTAGACATGCAGACATTATATGCCTCAATGTGTCCTCTTCCTCCTAGACTGGGCTACTGCTCAGATGGGGGAAAAAAAGAGGCTCTACAGGAGTCCACCCAGCGGACACAACCAAAGGAAAACAGGATACAGCTGGTCAAAACTGACTGCCACAGCCAACATAGCCAAGGAAAACCAAGGCTTGTATTCTTTATGAGGAGTCCTGTAATTCGTGACCTCTGCCATTAAGCCATCATTAAACTATGTGTCACAAAGTATTTAAGAAATTTGGAGGATATGCTGGAAAGATCTTTGGCACATTTTAGTGGAAATGATTAAACGTAATGTAGCGTCATGGTTTTTTTAACTGTAAGATGTTCTCATTACTGTATTAAAATAAATAAATAAGGAAAAAATACATTAAAAAAAAGAAACCCTTACTACACACACACTGGATTGCAATCAAATCAAATTCGAAACTCAAGTATTGATGTCGATACTAAACTCAAAGAAATCCAACGCCAGTCAAGATTTGTACTAAACACTTCTTACTGACAAACGCTACATAGTAAAATCCAAAGCAGTATGATGAAGGTGAGGTTTAAACTTACTTTCTCGTGTCTTGTTGTCCCAGTCCCAGGCCTCTACAATCAACGTGTATGTCCGCTGAAGGAAAAAGCAAAAACAAAAAGACATTAGTCACATGGCATTTATGACTCATTATTTTAGTTTTGGGCAGGTGGGCCTAAATGAGCTTGTTTAGTGTTGGCCATTGACTGGTATAATGTGAATAACAGGAGTCTTCAGGATCATGCACATGTAATAGTTGTGTCCATAAGCTGCATTTTTGCAGCTCTTTTTCCTTCTACAAACAGAAATCAATGCATTTCCAGTAAATGAAGTTGCAAACAGAGTCTCAGAGTACACCTTATATTCCAATGCACGCACAAATGTTTGGGACTATTAATCACAGGCCACACTGTAATACCTGCTGTACAATGAAAAGTTCCACTTTATTCAGTGATTACCGTGACCAGTCCAATTGTGACATGGCTGTTGTAGCGAAACCCAGTGAGCATTGCAAGACAGAATTTCAGTTGATTTTACTTGACATTTAAATCTAAAGACAAAGAGGAATTGAGGACAATGAAATATTCTCCAACCAGTTTTTGTTTTTTGTAACTAGAGGGGGGGAAAAAGGGAACATTAAAACAGCCTTTGTCATTTTGTTCCTAAAATCACAGCAGTACGCATTAATAATGACAGTCGTTTCCTAAAAACAGACCGAACTGTGGAGATGATCATTTTAGCCTCAGCTGTGCTGCTCTCAAACATCAGCACGCACGGATACAAAAATCAATTTTACTGCTACTACAGCGTCTCATATGGACCTCGGCTCCATTATCCAAGGGTATGCTGAAGTTACTGCTGAATCATTGGGTTTCATTGACAGTGTAAGACAACAATTACAACTGTGGAAAAGAGCCAAGACAGGGAACAGGACTTCGATGTGAAAAGTACATGACAGGAAGATAATGCATCGCATTGGGTATTGGGATTATAGCTGGTTTAAAAGAGTTTTTGTACCCTTACAGAGCGGTCCAAACACATCAAAATGAGATAAGAGCCATTCAGGAATACAACTACAAGATATAGTACATGTCAGGCAGGGGCTATGATCACATGTACACATTTCAGTCTAATGTGCAAAAGTGATGTCTAACCAAAGTCAATCTTTCCTGCTTCAGTCTCCAGTTTTTAAGTTTGCCTTTTATCAAAAAAGAAATTAAAAAAAAAAAAAGAAGAAAAATCTGCAAAAATGTACGGTCACTTTGCCAGTATAAGCTGTGTGAGATGAATTGGCTTTATCCTTGGTTGTCAGACAGTGAAAGAAAGCAGCAGCTAAGGGGATTATCTTGTTTCTGTCCAAGTTATGCTTTACAGTTAACCAGTACGACAGCGCTACATGGGTTTTACACTCTGCTGAAATTATTGTGCAATTAATAATAAAGACGAGCAAAGATACGATTGAT
The DNA here is from genome assembly GCF_057381915.1 of Diplotaxodon limnothrissa. Lineage (NCBI taxonomy): Eukaryota > Metazoa > Chordata > Actinopteri > Cichliformes > Cichlidae > Diplotaxodon > Diplotaxodon limnothrissa. The sequence goes on along the minus strand of NC_140610.1, from coordinate 18,356,271 downwards.
GATCTATTGATGGAGTTTCATTAATGTGAAAGCTCCTCTGGTTGCTTAACTCCCCTCGACCAATGGACAGACGGGACCGCCCACTCTGATGAAAGTCAGTTTATGGACTGAAACGGTTTTATTCACACTTAATGGAAACCAGACAACCGTTTGCGTTTTAAGCAACGATGCAGCAAAAACTTGAGCATTCTGCACAGCTGATGCTGCTCGAGTAAACACCCGCACACAAAATAACCAAGCTAACCAGTATCACAGTAATCTAGCTGGTGTGCTGCAGGGCACACTGCTAGGCAACTAGCTGACCTAAATAGCACTCGTTACGTCACCGCCAGTGACAGTTGTAGTAGCCACAGTGTGACTGCTGTGATCTCTAGTGTAATGTCAATGACGGGGCATTACTCTCAGTGTGGATGGAAGGAAAAAAAAAAAAGATAGTAGCATTTGAGCTACTTAAAGTTGAATGAAATGAGGAGGAGAAATCAGGGAGGGTCACTGTAAAACATGTGTACGTCTGCCTACGTTGTTGTTCTGGGGGACCAACAAGCTGGTAGGCTAGTTGCTGCTGGGCTGTTGGATTAAAGAGGCTTGTCTGGCTGTGGGTGGCAGCGGGAGGAAAGGGAGGGGAGTGTTATTGTGGAAGATCATTGGTGAAAAGAGAACGGAATGGAAGATGACAGGATAGGTGTGAGCGGGAGAGCTTGGGTTAATAAGGATTGGGAGTGCAGGTGTATGAGATTGTATGTATCCAGGCAAGACAACATTAGAAAAGAAAAGAAGGCTGGCGTGAAGAGATGGAAAGCTATAGTTAGGAGTTAAGAGAAATCAGGGGATCAGGGCATGGGCAGACTCGTGCTTCTGTTGCCGGAAGCTTTGCCAACCCATCCGACCGCAGACACACAACAGATGCGGGCTCAAACGTGGATTATTATACATGAACGTGCATCATCCCACGACACGTAGACGGCTTCTGACCTTTCTAAAAACCCACCCTCCCCCAACAACAAAAGGGTGGGCTGGCCGACCCACTCAGAGCATTTGGATGGGTGGGTGCATATGCCAGTGGATATAAAGAGGAACTATAAGTGGCAATACATGCATTTGGGACAGGAGATCTTAGAATGAAGCCTGTCTGTTTCGTGAGACTATGCAGAGAGACGAACCTCGTCGTGACGCACATTCAAAGATTAAACAAAGAAGGGGTGGTCATACCGTGACTTGCACCTTTTGGGGTTTACTTTAAGTCCAGGCTTCCTTACATGCCTACATGTAGTAAACGTTTGAGTAAACAGTCCCGAATCGCGCATGCTGGGGATGAGCAAAGCCATGGACTAGTCTGGTTTCCCACAGACCGTCCCCGTCTGTGATTAGCTGGATTAAGTGACAGCTGCCCAAATGGTTGGAACAAGATAGATGGATGGGCAGAGGGATAAAGGGGAGGAGTGGGGGAGGGAAGGGGGTGAAGGCAACTGAACAAAGACCCTTGTCCCAACACCGTAACTCACCCCCATTCCAATCAAAACCATTGTCCATGAAGAGACACAGTCAGCACGGGGACAATTAGTGTCAGCATGTGTGCTACTGAGCCTGAGCAGCACAGTTGAATTGCTGAAGTCAAAACAAGCCGCCAGTGGCTCCTGTGCAAGTCCTAATCATATAATCAGACTCAGAAAGTATCCTAACATCATTAACCTGCCCTTTTTTCAACTCAAAACACATCTGCCATGTCTGACAGCGTGAAATACATCATTTGAGACTACAAAGTATCTGCAGTCAAATCTCCAAAACCCTTCCAAATGGATTAGAGGATTTACTTGGAGAAATCCTAGCTTTCAAGTCAAGAAGGGGGAGCAATGGTAAGAAACAAAGGATGTTAGTTGGATGCACTCAGTGACTTTGAGGTAATGATGCACTGACATTTAAGGGAAAAATAATAATCATTATCTATTCCAGGTAGTTATTTAATTCTCCACAGTAGACCACAATGATGATAAAAGCAAAGGATGTACCACTAGTGATGTCTGGGGAGAGCTACAGGTGTAGGTTCCCACGCCAGACGATGGGTGGATGGGTGAGTGGAAGGTGGCTGTTGAAATAATAAAAGGGACGGGAAACAGAGAGAGGTGGCAGTGGGAAGTGGAAGCCGGGGCAGGTTGGGGTCACTAAGCATGGGATCTGCACGCTTCTTTTTCAAAAGAGGGGTCAGCCCTCTGTATGTGGGGGCGACGTGCGGGTTTGCATTCGAAGAATACTGAGAATGTGAGATCCAGGGCTGGTGTGTAATCCCATGCAACATCCCCGTCTGCCAACAATTCCGTATCGTTGGAGGGGCGCGTCTGCTTTGTAGATCACAGCTTTGATTGACTAATTTCTGTCCCTTGGGGAAAGTTGGGATATCAACCGAGCTTTGAGAACGACTTTCACATAGTTACTATAAAAAAAGGTCTCAGATTAGCACTCGCAATTTAAAAGGAAACAAAAAAAAAAAAAAAAAAAAAAAAGCCCCGTCTGTGTCCTTGAGCTATTTTTGTCTCGCATGTCCACTGAAAGTAGCCTACATGCCCACCTCCAAGCTCGTCTACAGAGAGTTTAACTGATGTCTGATTTATTACCTTCTGATGGGACAAAAGGTCATCACAATTCATTCCATGGCCAGTAATCGCCACATGTAATCTTCATTAATCTGCGATGTCAATCCCAGCTTTTGATGTTAATAGGGCCGAGTTTACACTATTCTAGTGTAAAGGCACCGCACTAGAAGTCCTTCCTAGACTGGACACAAGAGCATGTGACACAGGATCTCTGGAAGAACTGCTAAAAATCTGGATTAATGAGAGATATGACATGCTATGTCACCCTTAATATTTAGTACCAGGTAAGGTGAGAAATAACAGAATTCATCTGGTATTGCCATTTCCTAATGAATCAGGATCAGTAATCAAGCAACCCCAAAGCAGAGAAGTTTCCAAGGGAAGGAAAGCATGCTCAGGTATAGGATTTTGGGAAGCCATTTCAGGGTAAAACATTTGAAAAAAATAAAATAAAAATGTGAGCTTCCCATCACTTCTGCCAGTAGAGTGGACTTCAAATGTAAATCTCTCAGACTAGCTCCTCAATCTGTTCAGAGGCAAGGATCAAAGACCTCCAGTGGCAAAGTCCTTGCATATGTTGGCAGGCAGAAAGGTTGGATGGTTTTTGACCCTTCTTGACATCAGTGTTGAAACAGCACAGTGGCCATTCCAGGTTTCCAGGTATGGAAAACTCTAAAATAACCTAGTAGGAAATAAATTCTCAGTCATAAAGACAATTAGAATCCTGAGCACACAAATATATGATTAGTGTCGTCAACCTATCAAATATTTATGACATAATCCTGTGATTTTAACATCTTTAAAGGAGGAGAAGCTGGCAAATAAATCACAGGATTATGTTGGGTTTATTTTTAAATGTCCTCTAGCAGTCAAGTTAGGCATCATTTATTTTCACCATTGCAACCACAGGTGTAGTTGAGGAAGCAGATTACAGACAGTCGCATCTCTCCGGGTAGAGAGGTGGAGGGCTATGAGTTCTGCACGCCTGCCAGAGTCGTGTGCCAAGAGATCTCGTACTGAAGGCAAGGCATTTGGCTGGCTGGCATATACCGGCTGTGCACACACACACACGGCCCATTGAGCATGCTGCTACTATGCCAACAGGGTCATTACCCATGCACTTCCAATACAACAAACCCCTCCCCTCCTGGTGCTAATTAACCAGCATAATCCAAGACTGTGTTACACGCAAAACAAACACTGACGCATGCACATGTGTATACAAAGGCTAACGAGCTCGGCGTTGCCGTGTGCTAGTTTAGAGTTACAATTAAAATAAGCTAAAAGTAGGGCTGCTCGATTATGGCAAAAATGATAATCACGATTATTTTCACTGAAATTGAGATCACGATTATTTGACGATATTTATTTAACCCTTTAAGACCTACTATAGAACCAAGTCCACCAGAGCTTATATTATTTTTTTTTACATGTTGTAGTGCCATTTGTGGGAGCATTTCAAGTTGCTATACATCAATACAACTGTTATAGCCCATATTTTAATAATATGTATGCATTAAGTCCATAGTAATTACATAAATTGCAAAAAAGTGCAATAAACTACAAAAAAAATTGAAAATCGCTTTTGTTTTGTTTACATATATTTCTACTTGGAGAAATTTAAGAGGTTTATCCCTCAAAACTTTAAATACAATAAAGTTGCAAAAAATAGTTTACAACAACAGGAAATTTATTTTGAGTGTCTTCATAGTTTTATTTTGGAGATACACCAATTTTTATATACTGCAGGAAAAACAAAAAACAATCCTATGATGCAAATTTGCAAAGAAAACAGCAGGTGCATCATTTCACTGTGGGAAGTGTTACGAACAGCTGATAGGAACGGCAAAGCGTGTTTCTGGAATATTATGTTTTTGTTCCTGCAAGCGCTTTTTATGCAATTTTTGCAAAGCTATATGTGGAAGGAAACCGTGACCGAGGACAAGCTGATGGTATGAGATGTAAGTACAACTCCTCCGGTTTCATATGCAAAACAAATTATTGCGCTAGCTTACACGGTTCAGGTTCTACAGGTATTTAAAAATAGTTACGCAAAACGGAGCGTGCTGCTCTGACCGGCTTTAAAGGGTTAACAATGACTTTAAAAAAATAATATAAAATAGTGTGCAACACCACTGAAGTTTTTTTTTTTTTAAACTCTCTTTTCAACCAACGGCAGTCACTCTCCAAATAACTTCTGCTTAGCTTTCCGAGCTTCCCTCGGGTCCTCTTAATCAGCGGTCTCCAACCTTTTTTGCGCCACGGACCGGTTTATGCCCGACAATATTTTCACGGACCGGCCTTTAAGGTGTCGCGGATAAACGAGGGAGGGGCTAATAATCGGCTCAGTCATTTTTAATGATCGTTGAAAGCCCAGATCGTAATCGTGATTAAAATTCGATTAATTGAGCAGCCCTAGCTAAAAGCTAAGATGTGGTGGGGGATGAGAGGGGTGACACTACAAAGGCAGTTTAAATGCTGTAAGTTAGCTGAAAATAATTCACTGACAGTCACAAAACTATTGACAGAAATGCCACATGTCATGAGTTCATCCCGATGCGTGCCAAGTGTGACAAACAAGTCAGAGTTCAAACAGGTTAAATCTCCATTACTGCAGCGTCTTGGATATTTGCAAATTACTTCCTCTGGAGTTAATTTGCCTTCAGAGGTCTAAGAGGTACTAGAGAAATAAGCATGCTTCAGAAACATTAACAGGCCAATTCCTGATCCAAAGCAACAGGGCTCCTGACTCGAGTGCAACCCAGGACCACCTCCAGCACAGCCCCATTATCATTTCAAACAAGTTCAACAGAACAGTGACAATTTAACTGCCCATGTAATGACATGCTTTAATTACCCCCACAAGGAGCCTCTTGCACCTGCACACCATTCATTTAACAAGAGGCAGGGGATGTGGTGGGCCACAACAACACGCTTCAATGCAGAGTGACCATGGAAATACACACATGTGCAAACACAACTTACTGTACAACAGGGTTATACAAATAACATGTGCAGCATTCGTTGACAAGCAGGTCACTGTGCCACCTACTTAAGCAATGTTTTTACAATAAGAGACATAATGACTTTTAAAGTATGTGGTGAAAATACTGGAAAAGAAATTGTCATATGATTTAAAAGGTTTCCACCAGAAAAAAAAAAAAATACATACAGCAGTGCTTGTGAGTCCTTTCAGGTGTAACTTTGAGCCTACATCTGTAGATCAAGTATGACACCTTAATCAAGGTGTCACCCCCCCTCCCCCTTTTACTTCATTTAGACCAATTGCACTTCTTCCTCTGTTAATATGAACACTGGCTACCAAATGGACTGATGATATACCAGACAGTGCTTTTGCTGCAGTGTTTTAAATGTGAAACATACCAAATATATCATTGATCTTTAGCAGAAAAAAAAACAACAAAAAAAAAAACAAACATCACACACACACACACACACACACACACACACACACACACACACACACACAGGTGGAGCAGGTGCACTGTGCATTTACAGTAAATCTGAAAACACCAGTTTCATTTTGAGCAGAGACTCTGCAGATGTAAACAGTGGAGTTTTCTTCATCTGTCCCATGAGCTCAGATCCACAAGAGAGTACTCAGACCACCGTCTTAAACGCGTTCATGAATACACCCTCTCTCACCTGTGAGATCACAACAAAGGAGCACATGCAGTCCCCTTCTAGACAGGATTTAAAAAAAATAAAAAATAAAGCAAAAATCCTTCAGTTACCAACCTTACATACACTGATAAAAACAAAAAAACGTTTAGATAGTAAACTTCGATACATTATGGATGTAGTCGAGCTAAGGAAGGCATTAACTACACAGCAGATGTTATAAAATTACAGTAGGTACACTGTAGAACAGATTCACTGTGCTAAATCTCGCCGTTTTATTCATTTATCATGTTCCCTCTTCTACTTACGTCAATGAAATCTGAACTGAAACCTTTACCACTGAAAATGACAAGAGTCTGCATGTTGGACCACGCAGATGCAATTTGAAATTTTGTGCGTCAATTTGCCTCTGGTTATGTTTGCACAAGGTGTTCTCATGACTCTATAGGAAATGGCTCAATGGCAACTTAAAGCCCATTTGCATTCGCAGTGCAGTGGTTTGGTTAAAATATGGTTTACGCCAAAGAAAAATAATGAGCTTATTTTCATACAGTGTGGAAACAGGATGTGTCACATCTTCTTAAAATACCCATCTGCAACATTTTTACCAGTGTTGATGAAAACAGCTGTGATTCTAGAGATTTTGTTCCTTTTAAAAACAAACTTGGCGTTTACGGTTTATTTTTAGTCGACTTACTTTTAAAGATCAATATCCAGAGCCAATTAATTAGTTAATTGTGATGACCGTTTTTACAATAAAACAGAAGCATTACTTTCAGTCACCAAGACTTAGCGATAACGCTATGTTTATGTTATAAACAAAAGTGGCTGTCTGACATTAATAACTGTTGAGTTCCTCTGAAGTCATAAGAAACTTTATATATACACGAACATGATATTTACAAGCTCATTAGGAGAGGTTTGATTCCCATTTGAGACACACGAGTCAAAGAGCGTGAAACTGCAATAAATGTCCAAAGATTGAATCTGTAATTGCACTTAACTGTAAAAGATGAGAACTGTAAAGACTGAAATGATCCAGTTATTAGTGAGCCTTTCATGGTAAGATGTCAGTTCATCACAGTTCACTGAAGCCCCCCCCCCTCACTCAGTAGCACAGAGCATTTGGACTGTTGTTTACGTCAGTCCGCTAAGTCAGAACCCAAAGTGTGGAGCTACTGCCTGATAAATTTAATCTGTTTACATCTTTGTTTAATAATTTACAGGTTTTTTTACTTAATAAAATTGGAAGAATATGGTCAATCATTTCAGGAACAAAAAAAAAAAAAAAAAATCTCATTCTGCAGTAAAGCCTAGAGGAACATGCAAAGATAAAAGTAATAAAACTGTAGGCTACCACATCTTAATCACCACTTCTTAAAAAAAAGAAAGGCTCTCTTACGTCCCATTATGTCACTTTGGGAGTTCAGTGCGAGTGGCTAATTGTATAATCGATACAGAACAACGCTGAATCACAGGTGAGACTCGTGTGAGTAGCTTTCCACAGACCAGCCCTGGGACCAGAGGAGGATGGATGGGGGAGGGAGCCACACAGAGGAAAGATAATTGTTTACTAGAGGCCTATGCAGCCGTCTCCTAGCAACAGCTCTGACACGCTCCGTATCAGGTGTGGTTAACCATGGCAGCCTGCTTTAGCCTCTCTCTCTCTGTGTGTGTGTGCATGCGCGTCGAAAAAAAAAAAAAAAAAAAAATATAGCTGCCCCTCAGCCAGAGAGGGGAGGAAGGAGGAAAGACCTACATTACATGAGCCAAAGTGCATCACCAAAGCACTGAAATGCTCTGCTTCATTCTCATATTCAGATGCATCAATAAGAATCCTTGTCTGAGAAATGCGATGATACTCAAGAACATTTTCCGCTGCTCAAGCTCAAATTTGCTGACGTTTATAAGACAAAGAGTTCTATGTTAGAAGGTTTTGTCTGCTACGGAGTTTTACTCTGATAACGGGTCAGGAGCAAATAGATCACATGTTATAGGTGATATGTGGTGTTGGATATGCATATATATTGCTAGATGCAGTATCCAACCACTTCACTTCCTTTTTCCATTCATCTTGCAAGTACTTCACACCTGTCAAATGTGTGCACAGCATACTTTAACACAATTACTACCTAGTATCCCAGAATGTGCATCTTTATCCTAGGATGTATAATTCATAACTTGATACAAGCACAATGACTGAGTTGGGGACTGTGTCCTTGACCATCTTCTAGGAGTCAGTCGAGGTTTTTGTACTTTTATTCTCAACAGAAGCATGAAACAGGAATTCCAATAATTTATGTTTGCTCCAGAAAAGAGTTATGTAAAATAAAATTTAGCAGGTACGGCTAAGTTGAGATGTCATTTAATTGTGAATCAAATCTGCTCACAGTTGAAATAATCAGCCGCATGAGACCAACTACACATTAAGGGAGTGCGTGAGCGGAAGAACAAATAAACCAACCTGTAGCACACTCACTATCCCTTTACCATAGATGGGTCAGAGTGTTTAAAAACTCTTTATTCTAGGAAACAAACTATTTTAAGAAATATGTAGTTTAAGCATTTTAATGACACTGATGCCTGGTGTAGATCCCAGTAGAGTTTAAACTACCTCCCTACATCCATTAACTAGCAGAGTGAGGATGGAGGCTTGATACATGTCAAAGCCTGGAGCGGATAGAGTTACAGGCAGGATCACATCAAACGGACGTCCGGCTGATGTCACTTGAGGGCAGGGAGGATGAGAGAAAGATAGGAAAAGAAATTCCACCGGCAATTTCATTAGTGTTCAAATGGAAGTAAGACGTGGCTCTCTCTTTCACTTGCTCTCCAGAAGTACGCACGCAGCATGAGCCAACAAAAAGGAAACTCAATAAGAGTGGCCAAACAAGGCACTAACTTGGTCAGCTCATCTGCGAGCTGGAGCATGTGAATCTACATTGCATAAGGTCCATGGGCTTTATTAAACATGAACGCTGTTTTTATTTTAATGAGCAAATAGGCTTATTTTTAATCTTTCTAAGGCCAAGATTAAGAAAATCAGTGATTAACCTAGTCTGGCCTAAATAATGGAAACGCAGGGAAATGACTAGCCTAACCCTGATTTAACCATCATTGAGTCTGTTCCTTTTTCCCCCCCCTTTGGCCCAGTCTGCTCATAATCAACTGGGACCCAAGTCAAGAACCTCCAATCAGAGCCGCTCCATCACCATAATGTTCAGTAAGTTACAGACAAGATGGGTGATAGTAGCCAAACACAAAGCAATGTCTAACAAAGGTTTGGTAGATTTCGTTTCCAGTTTGGACAAATGAAACCAATTCGGTGCATTCTGAATTCTATGTGGAAACCCCTGCATTCTATTTGAAGGCCACCAGATGGCGATGGCTGCGATTATAAAAAATAAAAATAAATAAATAAATAACAAGACTGATATAGATTTCTATGGGAAACAGATTTTTATCCATCAATCCTTTTTCTGAAGCTGGCTTGCAGAGGCAGCAGCCTAAGCAGAGAAGCTCAGACCTCCCCGTTCCTCGTCCTCCAGCCTATTCAAGTGAACATGGAAGTGGTGCTCCCAGGCCAGCCAAAAGATGCAAGCGTGTCCTGGGTCTACGCCGAGGCCTTATTCTGGTAGGACATGCTTAGAACACCTCATGCAGGAGGCGCTCATCCTGGTCAAACGCCTGAACCACCTCAGCTGGGTCATTTTGATGTGGAGTAGCAGCAGCTCTACGCAGAGTCCCTCCGAAGGTTATTATATTTTATTGACAGGACACAGACTGAAATGCTAGGATGGCTCCTGCGTTGCCTACTAACATTACGAGATTGAACGTTAGCATTGGGAACACAGTTGATTTTTCAGCTGCAATGCCAACTATCTCAAACAAAATAGCAATATTTCCTAAGAAAAATAATATTTTAAGAAGATGTTGCATTGAAACTCATTCCCCCTCGAATTCTTTGGACAGATCTTGTCTATGGATAGTTCCTTCACTAAATTTAAAGGATTTCCTCCCTTTGTCTACAAAGCTGGACAGTATCACTTGGATATTGGTTTGACTGCCTTTCCTATCCGCAAGTTAGGGTGGACACATCGCAGAAGTTGTACTAGTCGCAATCTTCCATGTGCTGTTTTTTTGCGTGCTTATGGACATCTTCTTCAGCATGTAAGGACAGACTGGAACACTTGTAGACATATGCTGCCCCCTTCAGTTCCAGAAGAACTGTAGTGGCAGATATGCTGCACGCGGTACCCACGGTAATAAAGAAAAACACGAGTACCATCGTGTTGTCAGAATATCTGAATCAAAAGTTCTAAGTATTGGTTCTGGTGACATCCTAATTACAATATGAATGTCGGTCTAACAAAAAGATTTAAAGCCACGAGAGTATAAGCAGTAAATTTAGGACTGAAGAAAGAGAGAGAGAAGAAAAAAGTGGAGGCTGAGCTCAATCAGTCTTTTTACTGGCATGCTGTCAAGAGAACAACAAGACAGAGAATCACTGGGAGAATTCCAAAGAATGGATAAAAATCAGCCATTAGCAGCTGAATCATACTGGTGTGATGATAGAAGAACAGAAGAAACTATGATGCATAGAGCCACTATTTCTGTGGAGACAATCGTCTCCAGGAATACATGATAACCTTTTTTTGTTACAGCCTGAGTGCTCTACACAAGACTGAGATTAAATGTTCACTTTCAGATTTAGCTTAGGTGAACGGTTTAATTGAAACTTAGTGTCTTTAGCAGCAACATAACCATCGATCTAAATTACGCAGACTTGCATAGCCAAGATCCTAGGATTCAAATTTCCGCTATCATAAGAAAGTGTGAGACTAATTAAGTGTATGTTTAAGTATGAACAAGAACATTTATTATCATCAAAAAAGGCAACCTAAGCAGAATTTTTTCTGTTGACATCAACATCTGATAAGGATCAAAATTGAGAGCAGGAATAAAATCATTCATTCTGCTCAAGCCTGATTCAAGATGACAGAAGAGTCCAGGCCTCGCTGGTTTTCATGTGGCTCGAAATGGGCAGTTGACCAGATGACACAGCCAATAGTACACTGCATCTTTGTTTCTTCAGTGAGGAAAGAAACAAGGCCACAGCCAGTGACCCCGAAGACTTGTTGTGACATCTGGCACTGGAATACTGCGACGTTATCAGCCGGGCACTTAACAGAAGTACGACACACCAGAACAGCCCTCTTCACCTCTGCCTCAAGTTGTTGAGATCCTCAGTGGATCATATTTTATGAGATATGAACCATGTAGTTAGTCCATATGAAGTTTGAGTTAGACTCGAAGGAATACTCAACTCAGATGAATTATAACTTGATGGTGAATATATATGGCTAGACATTGACTTTTTTGTCTTTTAGCCTTTTATCAAGTCATTTTGGACACAGCAGACTGCCTCAATTTGAGGAAAGATTTCAGGCATTTTAAGTCATTAATAAATATGGTGCTCCATCCTTTTCAAAGGATCAAAAGGCAATTAACATAGCCTTTGGGCTATTTGCACAAAAGCTGTTGATTATCCCGGAATCCTTTCCATGGTACAGAAAAATCCCTTTGTCGGATCAATTCATATGAAGAACACCTCCAGGTACCCAAGTGGGCAATTAAGGTTCCCAAGGGGCCACATGAGAAAACGGGCCCTTATTGTTAAGCTCACAGTGAGCAGAGACTTCAACAATAAGCTGAACTCACTGCTCACTGTTAATTTTATCTCGTCAGAAGCTTATTGGTGCAGTCCTCCACAACAGGCCCATTTTCTCAGGTTAACATGGGAAAATTAATTGCCCACTCCTGCTCCAGGTGGTAGATGTATTATCATTCAGTTCCACTAGCATGAGGTGCAGACCAGTAATTGGCGCCAGGAACAGAATAAAATGTCTACTAGACACGCCGAGAATCGACTAAAACGGCTCATGATCCAAGGAATACAACATCACCTCTACAACACTGGGCAGGGAGTCTAACATATGGCCATTCGTAGCTTCCAACCAGCTGTCACTGGCTTGCTGATGTTTAAGCAATGTGACAGAAGACAGGTAAAGACCGATGAATTCAAGTGTAGAGCACAACGTTTTGCTCAGATTCAGTGAAAAGTTAAAAAGAAATTTTTTTTTTTGAAAATGAATATTTTAATTTATGATTATGTTCATTTGCCCAATCACATTACAGCTCCTAATGGCTTTAATTCCTTAACAGTTAATAGGATTTCTCCCAGCCTCTTGAATTAAAGCTAAACATCTCCACTTAAACTGAATATTTATTGCACAAATAATCACTGTGGTGGCATACACTCAAAATTATGCCTTTGTATCCAAATGCTTCTAGACATTATTTCCTCTGAACCTAAAAAGTAAGTAAATGCAGCTGTTATTTCACTATTGGTCAACCACTTGTACTTAAGTTCACTTCGTTTATCATAATAAAACCTGAAGCACTCAATTAGTTAGGAAACTGCTGCTGATTTTGTCATCCATCCTCAACTGCAGTTCAAAAGACAGCACACACATCCTGGTCTAAACAGCAGCCAATAATGTGCAGTACAGTTCCTTTGACACAAAACATCCCCCTAAAGACGTTTTAACGTCTACCCCAACTGTGTCAGACGTCTGCGTTCGCATATTGAGTTTCACTGGCTACTTTATAGTAAAGAACACCTTTAGGTGTTCGAGGCTGTGTGAAAACAGTGCTTGACATTAGAGTGTCCAAAGGAAAGCACTCATTATCATAAAAACCTCAAACAGTAAAATTGCTCCTTTATCAGCTATCAGTTATCTGGAGGGAAATGAGGTTAACTGGCCTGGAAGGACCACAAGCAGCCACCTAGCAAGCACAGCATGAGAGGAGGCTCCTGGGTGCTGAAGAGGGGCGGAGAGTTGTCAAAACCAGCCAGAAGTGCACATCGAGCTACTACCCAAAGGCATCATTCACTCCAACTTGACGCATATTTCAAACTTTGAGCATAATGTAACACATTCATTATTGTATTACAGAATTCATCCAACCAGCACCTACAACCAGGCTGCATCCCCTCAATCTCCTACACCTGTAAAACTTGGCTGTTGAATGTTGCTATGTGTGAAAGTAGGAGTTTTCACTCCCACACACCAACAATCACCCCACAAAACTGCGAGTAGCAAACAATAAGGTTCAACCTTTAAGTTAACGAGCTAAGGCTCAATAAATTGATTTGACTTTAAAATCAGCAATTTGCTGATGCAAAAAGCATTGCCGTAACCATTTCTCCATAAAAGCAGAAGCACTCCCCATCCGCCACCATCTACATATCAAAGCATTTCAGAGTAATCACCCCATCACGGCCTTGACAGGTGCAAGCTGGTGGCCTGGAACAAAGCCAATCCTCATATATCAGGGCAACTTTAAAAGATGACCCAGTTGACACTGCGAAACACTGTAACTGCAATCGGATCCTTGTGAAGCATGTAATCATTTAGCCCCGATGTGTGTCAGTTCTCATAAGGACAGGATGCTGCTAAGCACCCCCTTTAATGAGGTCTAGCTTCTCTGTAATAAGACAGAGGAGGTGGGAGATGCTACAAAATCATTTTGGATCACTGCTTTAAATCTATTCCAACTGCGACTCCTTTACAGGTTCTTGTCTCCAGTCTTAACAGCATAAAGGAGAATCGCTTTAATTTGAGCCGCAACAAGCAATTGTTGATATAGCTGCTCAAAAGTTAAAGGTAATCTGCAATCGTTTTCATAATGGGTCAGAAATTTTACTCACTTTCAAATAGAAAAAAAACAAAAAACAAAGCAAAACCAACTTGGGGGGTTTCAGCTTCTGATGTGTTGCTCAGAGCTTTGAGAAATAAGCTCCAGATGAAATAATCAACAAAATAACTGACTGTCAACTAAATTTGGAAGCAACTGTTAGCTGTAGTTTTTTTTTTTTTTTTAATCTTGTGGATCTTATTTTGAAAATATGAACTTTTCTCCAGGTAGGTGCTGCTGGGGAAAACCTCATTATGCAGAATACCAGAGCGTTTTCTACCCACGAGTTTCTGCAGGTGTGTGCTTGCGCGCGCGTGTGTGTGTGCCCGCGGGTACATGTAACAAGGAGGGGGAAAAAACCCAAACCCGCCCTACATTTTAAACCGGGTTCAAAATGATGCACTGTCTGAAGAAAGGGTAAAGAAAGGCTTAACTGGAGCAAGAGAAATCACTCACCGGCCAAGCAAACTGGAAGGGGATCACAATCCTGCCAGCATCGTCGACTTTATTCGGGTTATTGTTGGCGCCCTTAAGAGAAAACGTATTTCCACCGACAACTTGCGTAGATTCAGCTCCGAACGTGCAGGAGCCAGTGGTGGCCACCTCCATCTGATATTCCTTCAGGCACACTTTGAAGTAAGTGTCGCACTCGTCTTGAGTGCAGCTCAGGTCCTGGGAGCTCCGGGGACCGTCGCAGCACTCCCCGTCCGCCAACTCGCCGTTTACATTCTCCACGGAGATCAGCTGCAGCTCGAAATAGCCGGTTGACTGGGACACCTACAACCAACGTATATACATTTTTTTAATAGAGAGAACTACATATAGGCTCTTGTGGAGAAATTACAGCATAATTTATACATCTTAATCTGGTGCGTAAAAAATAGCATGGAAGTGGCCAAATCTGAGTCTTACTCTCCATTTAAAACGGTATAGAGGTTTTGGAGATTGGGTGGATGTGCCACAATATTTTTCTGCATCATGAATGGAGCACGTGAACAGCGTACAGTTTGCACGCTGGGATTTTAGACAATCAGGTTACTCTCAGACGGGAGCGAATTAACCGCTGCAGCAGCCAATTGATGCAATCCAACTTACAACTTGTTTGGTTCAGGCCTAATTCTCTCCCCTCAAGAAGATGAAGAAATTCAAATAAAGGAGTCAGCATTAAACCAAAATGGAGAGTAGCCTGTATCAATTCCTTACACTTGTCATGGTAACACGATCACATGCTCCACAACTGACGGCTACGTAATTCAATTATCGATTAATGTGACGCGAATATGCGTCGCCGGAGAGCCAACGCATCGCTCCACGCCCACCAACTTTTTAATTTGAATTTTAAACATTTTTTTTTAAATTAGCAGAATTAAATACGAGTAATAAATAAATTATTTTTAAAAACACCCTCTTACCTCCGTCCATAACGTCAACAGCAGGCACACTATTGGGAAGCAATTCCTAATCCTGGTGAGATTCCACATGCCTCCGACTAATTAGAGTGATATGTGGGGAGGGGGGGACGATCTAAAAAAAAAAAAAGACAAACAGCCGCGGACCCGGCGACTAGTTCCTCCTCTCCATACATGCAAAGATGGAATATTGACACGCGTGTCGTCTCCAACGTGTACGTCCCGATTTCAGCGAGGCATTACATGCGTGTGTGTGAACAGGCGGCGGATTGCAGGCGCAGTGATGGTCCATGTACAGCAGCGTCCCTCCGTCAAATCTCTCCACACAGCAACTGAGATGTTTCGTTGCCACAGCCTGAGGAGAGGATGTTTGCTGTGATTGGCAGCTCCGCAAACCACTTACAAATTGGCCTGCGGGCAGTCTCTGAGCCAACCGGATTAAGGGGCGGACAATAGTATAATAACCCCCGCTTCAATCCTCCTCCACCTCCGCCTCCTCCCAAAACTTGAATTGTACTGCCTTTCTATTGAGCTTCATTTAGACAAACCGCATTACAGCGTGCAAACAAAGCAGGGGTCGACTTTAATTAAACGCGGCCGCAAAGATATTATAATGAGCATGGCCATTAGCCTATGTCAAATTAGGAACTTATCGGCGCTGCTGTGCTTTTAATTACAGTCTTAATTAGGCCCAGAGACAAATTTGGATGGGTGTTTAAATGAAGTGACGCCCGATGGCAGAAGGCACATTAAAAAAATGATTTGCTCCTAAAGTTAAAAATAAAAAATAAAGCCCTACAAGTGTGCTAAATGTTTGGCGTTAATCTGCGGGGATTACTTGATTCGTTTACAGTACAGTTTCATTTTCTTTTCAAGTGGTTGCTTTTGATTTGATCTAATAATGCTTAAAATTGTTGCCACTAACACCGTTTTTGGAGTGATATGGAGAAATAAAGAGGTGCTAAAGTATTTAATCTAATCATCCACATTTCTGGATTATTAACTGCGATTAAAGGTTAAAAAAAAGAGGAAGGAAAAAAAATACTCCATACAACGCAACACTTTTCAGTCCACGAATTGCAGTTTAGAGCGCCCTCTACTGTCTATGCAATACTCGTCAACTTTAAAAATATGAAATCATGTTCGAATTTTTCCAGTATTTTTTAGGTGTTGCGCGGATCTTAAGTTAAAAACACAAACCTACTGTTGGTGCAGCATTTCCCATCATACATTTTCTCTTGTTTCCTTTGCTTCTCTGTTCTCTGCTGCATCTCATTGCTATTTTATTTGACCACACAAATCCACAATAAAACCTCTCCCTTATTGACTTAATGAGCTTCCTTGTCCTCAGCTCATTCCGCTGCCTTTATACTCCACGAGGAGTGGAGGTGACCCCCTCTCGAAGAACGCAACGACAGCAGCAAGCGCGTTTGGTCATATAAAATGACTCCTCTTCTCTCAGATTGTACACAGAGAAATACATGCTCACAGAAACAGATGTTTGGGATACCTGCATCACCTGACAGCGCACTCAGGTGATCTGGTCCTCCCTGACAGATGGTCAGTCCTTACCAGTGTTTTTCCATGCTTTTTAAGCCCATTATAAGCACAGCAATACTCATTTCTCAAAGCATGTTCAAGCTCTTTTGATATTTCTTTCTTCCTGCATTGAAGAAGTGAATTAAGGTCACTTCTAATAGGCAAGCTGCAACTAGCGGCTGCTCACTCCGAAACCTAAAGCACCTGCTGTGAAAAAGGCTGCTGTGAAAAGGCTCCCACTTTAACCATTCCAGTTATTCACCCACAACTAAGAATGAATTCTCCTTTAATCTAATTTACACTTTTACAACTTCCTCATCTTCGACCCGATTGAGCCAGAGTGTCCACAAATTGTATTTCTTCAGTACTATGAGCCACACCTTAGCATGAGCGTGATTTGTAGGTTAAAGCTCCCGATATCCAGTAGTTTAGCAGCCCTTTATTTGTTATTTTGCTAAATACTATAATCATGTAAGGTTTTAAGTAAGATGTGCACTCATATTAACAGGACTGGATGTTTTTGACTGCAACATTAACTGCATGGGTCATAGATGGGAGGTATTTAAAGAAAACTAACACTCAGTTTCAAGCCTAACATTGCTCCGTTAAACAAGTACCCAGATAAACTGGCCAAAAACTATGACAACAATTCTACAGGCTCAGGTAGACATTTACCACGCTACCAGGATAAACTGCCACTCAAAATGTACGTGACAGCAGCCTTCAGCCTCCTTTCATGTCACTGTCTCCTCCTCATCAGGCGCCTGCCAACCTGTCAGATAGGCCTTGAAGGAGGCTGCCGATATCCTAAGCCACCGCAGTCGCTTTGACTGGAACATTTCACACGCTGTCACAAGTACATGTTAGTGCCTTAAGTTGGATAAGTAAATAGTCTTGGGTGGCAAAGGAACAATGTGTAAGAGTGTGCATGTTCCATGCTGGGAGATAATGGTTCAGCTTGTGGTCAGCCCAAAAAAACGTGATGCAGGCTCAAAATACAGTATTTAAATTTTTGGTTGCTTAAAAATTCTTGTGCGCTACCCTAAACCTACTGACCCAATGTCTGCACTGTTTAAAAGGAATCATGAGAGTGGTATTTGTGGCTTTGGGATATTTTGCCAATGTTGCAAACACAAATGTTCCCCTCTGGGATCCATAAATTTTCAAACTACAGCCAATAATTTTCTTTTTTACTGAATACTGGAGCTAACGACCTGCCCGGGATGCACCGTGCTCTCATTGTCTGACAGCTGGCATAGGTTCAAGTCAGCCCCATGACCCTAGGTAAGCAGAGGAAGATGGATGGATGAAAGGACTGTTGCTACTGGTCTTATTGGTTTTTGGTGTTGCTAAACTAAGGCAGTGACCAGCATGTTTGCATTGCTATTAGGATGCTGGTGTTAATGTTTAGCAGAGAGCCCTAGAGTAAAGCCTAAGAGATAGATGTGGCTTTAGATTTACCTGTTAAAGTCCTCTATATATGAAGGTTATTCATAACCAATCTCTTGCATTAAAAGCATATATTAAAAATGCTTTTATTCCCATATTCAGCACTTCAATAGCCAGGCCTGTTTTCATGTCACAGTAGAAACGCATCTGTGAAAGCATTTAGACGTTTATGATTCACTAATATGAGTCTCTCCTTTAAATGTGTGACTAATGCAATTTGTTCAGCATATCTTTAAGCTCAAGGATTCTTAATACATTCGTTTTTTTTTTATAAAATTGATCAAAGGGGGGGAAAAAAACCCGCATTCTGAATTGAATCCCAACAAGAGAAAATCAATCAATAGATTTAAGATTCATGGAGCCTCGCTTTATCACATCAGTCACGGATAACATCTATAATGTTATAAAAGACTAATATTAGCACCAAACTGATGAATTCTAACACCTACCGAGGACCTGAGGCGGTGTGTGTGCCTACCGTGTCTTCCTGTTTGCATACACCACATGCATGTGTTTGAGGCGCAGGGAGAGGAGTGTGTGTGCAGGAGGAGAAAGGATTATGAGTGGGAGCGCTGTGGGGGGTTTGCCAGCCTCCAGGGGGGAGGTGAAGTGGATTTCTTCTCTCATCCATTTTTCATGGCTTTTCTCCTTTCAGATCTCCAGTCTCTGTACATACGGCTGACGGGTCGATTCTCTTTTATCTTTAAGCATCTTTCGGCAACTCTGTGTGTGTGTGTGTGTGTGTGCGGTGGTGGTGTTTGGCGGGGGTGGTGGAGGTGGCTTGGGTCAAGGTTGAAGCGTGCTGTTTTTCATCAAGCTCTAATGGCTACGAAGATGATGATCATTTGCTGATGTCTTTGGATTTTTAATAGAGGTGGGTAGCTTCATTACCTTGGTCGGAGGAGAGTGAATTCCAAATACTTAGTGAGGTCTGTGATTTCTACAGTGCAGATGGCTGCATCTCAGAGGAATATTACAGAGGCCGGTCCACATGGACCATAAACACTACTATTTAATAGCAGTTTATTTCTCTTGTGGATTTATTCAAACTCATGTCTTTAAAAGGGACTTTGAATGATTAAAGACCTCCGTTTGCGACCTCTAGAGTTCAGCCTTCACTGACCAAACTTGTTTCGTGGCCACAACCTTTCCCCCTTGACCTACTTAACTGGCATCAATAACTGCAATATTCCTATTTAGAGAGGCAGTTTAGGTTCAGAACGTAACGATCACCTTGATGGCTTTGTCCTTTCTGGTTTTCAAGGTCTTTTGTTTTTTTATTGTTGTTTTATCTACTGTAGTTTTGATAGTTTCATTATTATCTGTGAAATAATTACTTCTTTTTGATCGAATCTATGCTTTATACCACTACATGCATGTCAGAAAAGGCTGAAGAATTGTAGCTGCTCCAAAGCAAACTAACCTGACCTGGTAAAAGACATTTCGCCAGCCATATAGTGTATATTTTTGTAGTCAGCATAAGTCAGGTTTCTCGATTTCAGTATCTCTGAAGTGGCCTTTAATGTGGCCACCTTCAGTTGCTGCTTGGCTATGAGTCATTCTGCCTTCAGTTTCATCTGCACTCATGACTTATTTCTCTTCCTATCGCTGTGGTACTACATAATCTTGTTTTCATCAGCCCAAAGACTTTTTTCCAGAACTGTGCTGGCTCTTCTGTCAAAATCTACTCTGGTCTTTTTGTTCTTCAGCGGAAACAGCGGTTTACACCTTGTAGTCAAAGCCTCTGCATTTCCATTCATGAAGGCGTCTCTTTAGACTACCTCCTCAAAGGTGTACTTCATTTAATTAGATGTTGTGAGACTGTTTTTCCTTAACCATGGATTCACTGCCATTCACTTTCAGGTCTAAGTGTTATAATCAGGGTACTAAAAGGTCTTTTAGGCCTTCTAGTGTTGCAGAGTTGGTCAGTGCATTTAGTCTTTTAAAGAAAGTACCAGGTTGTTGATTTTGCCACTCCAAAGGTTTTTGATGGCTACTTTATTTAGCTTTTCATCTTAATGATAACCTTCAGTGAAATTCAACACCTTGGATTAACTTTAGATATTAAGTCTGCTTCATTTGTCATGAAATAAGAGGAACAAGCCTCACCTGGCCATGAATGTACTTGTCAGCCAAATGTCCAATATGAGTCTGAGCATCTGAAAATGGAGGATTGTGTGTAAAAATGGCTGTAAGTTGATGTAAAAGCCCTTGAATTAACAATAACATATCGATTGCTTGTTTTAAAACCGATGGTTGTGCTCCAAGAACCATATGCTCCTTTCTTTCTACATATGCATAGTGCTTTGAACCAAATAGGCTTATTACGTGTCATATGAATGCAGGGGAAGTTTATCATACAGACCATACTGTATCAGTAAGATCAGTGTTATTCATTTTGCCCATCACTGGTTATAGTGTTGCAGCTGATCGGTGTGTGCAGTAGCACAAGCATAATTAATGGTTGAATTCAAGTGAGGGCATTATCTGAATTATCTGCACTTTTAAGAGGTCATTTTAAGAAGGTAGCATTTGTCAGTGGAGATAAAAGAACTCATTCGCTTACAGAAGTAATGTTATCATACCTTCCCACAGCACCTAAATGAAAATAAAGTGTTTTAGGTACAGTTTATCTGCTTATATCAGCTGAAAGAACATCTCACCCGTACTTTAAACTTTCAAGATAGGAACGGGGAAACTACCGTATCCGCTGTGCCAAAGCTAGCTGAGAAATCCAGCTTGTCCAGCACACTTGTGTTCAAAGAACATATTGCCAAATGCTTGTGAGTTCAGCCTTGAAAATAAACTATCTTGACATGTACAACGTTATCAGCACTCAGACTTACATAGTACCAGTATAAGTGATCACGTATAGTATGAGCTGTGTCACGACAACATAAAACTCAATAATGTTCTAAGAATACAAATAAATACGACCATCCTAGTTTGTGACCTAGATTTTCATTATCTATAAGAAAATCAGCAAATTGTAATTAAAAACTAAGCACACAGGTCTGATCAAGTTTAAACTGTACACTGGAATGAGCAAGAATGGTGAGTGAAGTGACTCTGAAGGTGCCGTGGTTGATGGTGATCGACTGGGATTCCCCCCGCACATCCATCTCTAGGGTTTACAGAGAATAAGTAACTTTCAGCTGCTCTCAAGGGGTTGTCACAGGGTAGCGTATTTCATTTTGCAGATTTTTGTAGTTAATGATCCTCCTGATGTAATCTCTGAGGGAACTGTCTATCTTCTCAGCCTCTAAGTGGAGTCCTTTTACTTCTCAGACAAATATATAAACCACTACGCTATGGAGTTGTCTAAAAAAGCAAAAATAATCAATGAGTGGCAGTTCAACAGGTGACGTTAGAGGAGACTGACCAGGCTACTTTCAGCTGATAGGAAACTCAAATAACTACTCTTTTCATTCAGAGTATGCAGAAGAGCATCTCTGAACACACAACATGTTAAGCCTTGAAGCAGATCTACTACAGCAGCAAAAGACTAGACTGGATGCCAGCTAAAAACAGGAAACTAAAGCTACAGTTCAAATGGGCTCTCTAAACTTGCATAATGAGAAGTTGGAAAGACATTGCCTGGTCTGATGAGTCTCAGTTTCTGCTGCAACATTTGAATGGTAGGGTCTGAATTTGGCATGAACAGCATGAAAGGATGGATCCATCCCGTCTTATATCAATGGTACACGCTGGTGCTGGTGGTGAAATGGTGTGGGGGATAGTACAGCGTACCCATCCTCTCTTATCTGCTTCCAGCAGCATAACACATCTTTTCACAAAGCTCAGATCATCTCGAATTGGTGTCTTGAACATGACGATGAGTGCGCTGTACTCAAACGGCCTCTGCAGTTACCTAACCCAGTAGAGCCCCTTTGGGATGTGGTGGAACAGGAGATTTACATCGTGGATGTGCAGCTGACAAATAGAAACTGAAGAAACTGTGTGATGCTCACATGTCAGTGCAGACCTAAATCCCTGAGGATGTTTCCTTCTCAAGGAGAGGTTCAAGTAAGGTAGGTCGAAAGGAAAAAGTGGGCTGAACCTGGCATTAGCAAGGATGAGCTATTCATTTTAAAAAGGCTAGTAAATCTTTAATGATTTGGGATTTATATGTCTACTTGAATGATATTTAATATCCCAAAAAGTCTGCCACCCTATCCTGAGGCTAACTTTAAACTATCCACCTTTACATGTTAACAATGTGTAACACCTACTGACCAAATATATCGTATGGCAAATGGAGGAAATTATGGCTCTTGACGGTTGTTGCTTTTTTTTTTTTTGATGTTGCAGAGCTGAGATAAGCATTGCCAGGAGAAAGCGTCTGAAGACACTGCAGTAACCTTTCCTCAACAAGCAGAAGTGAGGACAACGCCAAGCATGTTTGCCAAAGGGAACTCTCCAGAGCCTGACTGACAAGTTAGCAGACAAAATAAGCTCTGCAACCTTGAGGCAGTTTTTTATAGTACACTTAAACCAACCGATATATTAATTTTAGCTCACTTCAACTTCACTTCAGTGAAAATAATTTCTTAATTTGCAACAGACAGTCCGGGACTAGAAAGCTTTGTGCAGCTATTTGAAATATGACAGTTGGATTTGAAAGTCATAGTATGCATATATGTTTCAAAAGTTTCAAAAAAAGGAAGTAGTTTGCAGGTATTTGCAGTTTTAAGTACTGTTAACAGCAGTTTATGTAGCCTACAGTTGAACTGGATCTTCCATTAGAACTACTTAGACACCAAGCTAATTTGATACTTGACATTTTCCATATCATGACTTAAGAAATCCAAACTTAGTATACATTTTTCATACATGGCTACCAGATTAAATCTTTGTGTAATTTCTGAAGCGTGAATCAGTAAGAGGTCAAAGAAGCTTTGTGCCTCAGTGACCTTAAGTTCCCAGTTTTTGTCCCGTAATTCCCCATGGCTGAGTAAGCCAGCAAGTGTGTGGAAAGGGTGCATTTCCGCTGCGATAAAGGCGCATTTTTAGCCACCGCTGAAACCCAGGCGTACCTCTACCTCTTTCACACCCTTATGTTCTGCTCCAGCGACAGTACCGCATGCATTTCTGTGCTCTCTTACAGAGAGCTCACATTTCCAAGCCCATGCTGGCTTGTTTGACATATTTACTGTTTAAAGAATTGGAAAAGTGACAGACATTTCCAAACTAACTGGAAAAGCATAGTTGGACTACAGTAACACCGGACGAACAGGGAAACGGTCCACACCAGCTAAGATATGAGCACGCACACACTTTTGTGAATGGTTTACAAAGGAAACGCCTGTGTTCATGATGTTAACCAGTTGGTCAAGTTAATCTCATTGCATAATGTATGCCTCGATTTGCTTGGTCATGTTTGGCAACATGAACAAGCAACTTAACCTTGACACACTTCTTAGCTGCTTCCAAGAAACTTAATTTAATCTTTTAGTTATTAAAACATTTGGCAAGTCTAAAACAGATCGAAGATCCTTTTTATTTAGTGTTTTTTCAGCAAGGTAACCACCGTCAACAATGAGTGAGATTTTGAAAAGAAAAAGCTGCAGGGGTTTAGTCCTTAATCCCTCTGAACCTAAATTATTGTCTCTTTTACTTCCCCTGTACTGTGAGATAAGATATGATGCTCAGATTATCTAAATACTGCTGGTTAAAAGGCTAAAGTGAAATATGGTATGTTGTTCAGATTCCTTATTGTCAGTGTTAACATAGCAGATAACATTTTCCTATTTGTCTCCTTCCAGGTATGGAGGTACTAGAAGCAGAGGCTCGCTTTAACCCATCCTAGCTGGGAAATCCCAGAGCCTTGTAAATTTACCTCACTGATAAGGCCAGTACACGTGCACAAGAACTCAACAGACTGCAAAAAAGAGCAGTTAATCATTTATGGCCTGCTTGATATTATCTCTCTAAAGTTTATGGGTATTCACCTGGTCCCTATGGAAGTCTGTTTATCAATTTGGACCATGCAGTTTCTCTTCTGCTGTTCCTCAAAGCACAATGGCATGTTAATCCAGGGTTATGACCTAACTGTTTAGGAGCTAAGGGCAGAAGGGCAGGACATCTTGAAGTGATTTCATTTGTACCCGATATATCATAGACCCCTTGATCCAATCAGAAAATTCACTGATGTTTTCAGGGTAAATATAAAGAGCTTTCAGAATTTTAATAGGATGACAATGAGAACAGAAACAAACTCTTTTACATTTTTTAAAATTATTTAACAGGAGCAATATGAAACCTCCAGAAAATGTAGAGTACACATAATTCCAAAAAGTTGATTCTGTTCATCTGGATGTAGCGTTTTCAGTGGGGCAAACATTTCGTCGCTCGTCAAAGTGACTTCTCCAGCCAAGACTGTCCTCAGCTGAAGAAGTCTGAACATGTGTACTTATGACAGTCCAAATTTTCCCACTAGGCTCTTAGAAAATGTCGCAGATGAGGCAGTTTAACCAGTGTATCTTATCAGCTGGGAATATGATTGTAATTCTACCCTTTAAGTACAGAATTTAGCCCTTCAGTTTAAAAAAAAAAACACAGAATACAAAAATCTACAGGTTAGTTTGCTGTGCACAAAGGCATACTGAAGATTTGTGTTGATTGATATAAGGTTGAAGATCTTATCAGCATACAGATGGAGAGTGTGTCAGAATTCTGGCTTGGTGCATCTCAGTGTATCCTCTACCTGCAGTGGTAGTTATTGGATCTGGACTTTCTTTCAAAGGGCTTGTTTTAGATCCCACCTGTGAATGGACTGTATTCAGAAAAAGAGGAGTGGTAATCCATCTGCTGTGGAAACACACACACACACACACACACACACACACACACACACACACACACACACACACACACACACACACACACACACACATCCAGATGGTCTCTGGAGAACAGAGACATCCCATGCATCCAGTTACAACATGAAAGCAGCAGGGACACAACATAAGGACTGATGCATCCACCCATCCTCTCCACCCTCGCCTAAGATGGTGTTGAGGATACTATTGCTGATCATGTGCGCAGTGTCTGTAAGAATAGAGGCTTCATTGGGGAGCCACTCAGCTGACTCAAATATCAGATTCAGCTTCTCTAGTGATCTAAGGATGGTGAACACAACTTAAAAATACATAGATAACAGTATCTTAAGGTATATTTTAGTGTCTTTGATTTAACTGTCTTTCAACTCACTCATCAACCGCATGTCCAAAACCAAACAGCATGACAAACAGAGTGTTTTTGCACATTGGGGTTACATTTGTCTGCTGGACTCTAAATGAATGCAAACTCTGTTAAATAGACTGTCACATGCTCCCCGTGTCATCCAAATATACAAACCTATCACCCTATGAAAGCTGGCATAGGCTGGCCCACCCAATTCCTTGGATACAGTAGGTGAAAGAAAATAATAAAAAATAATAAAAACAACCTACTTTCCCTGCCAAGAAGTGAAACATCTATGTCCCTCTACTCGAAGTAGTTTTTAATATATTTTAATACATTACTGAAGGATATGTAAACCACTCTTTTGTAATCTGTAGAAAACTGCCTACCAATCCTGCAAACAGATGAAACATCTCATTTTGTCTGTGTTTAAAAGGTCAAAGAAATTCTTGCCACTAACTCTGTTGTGTGTCTGTGCGTGCTTTCTGGAGGAGTTGCGTTACCAGAGAAGCAAGTTTTGATGCTAAAATGGGAGGGAGTATGACTTGTTGCGATTTTGTCTCCAGGCAACATGCATTGAAGAAAGCCAGAGAAAAGAAAATAATACTCCAAATGAAAGTGATAGAGAGTTGTGATTGGATAACACCTTTGACTGATGAACTTTTGACTGTGATGGAAAGTCATTTTTGTCTTTGTCTTTCTTATGGAAGCATTGTTACAATGTTCTTCCTGTTTCCTTACACACCTCTGCTGAGCCACCTCAGATAAAATCACCACGGGTAAAATGAGAAAAAAAAGAGCCCGTTTTCATTTCTGGGAGAAAAAAAAGAAATCATGATGAATTTACACTTGCTCAGGCTTATCTTTACAGGCGGATTCTTTGCATAAATGTGTTGTCTCATTTCCTGATTCACATCTAGTTGTGTCTTATCGGGATGCCTTTTTTTTTTTCAAGAGGGATGATTCATATCACAGGGCCCCATAAAGGCCACTGACAGGTTTATATAAGCAGGCATGGAGAACTGATGTAGATTTTATGGTAACCACAGAAAAAGCAGATCTTTTGCTTTACTATGAAGTGAATGGAACTGTCTGATGCAAACAATACATTTTGGGTAACAGATTATACCCTCAATGACATTCATAAGCAGTTGCATCAACAAAATTTAATGACAACACATTTGAGACTTTGAATGTGACACGGTTGTTGGTGCCAAACGGGCTGATCTAATTTACCAGGATATTCCCACAATTTACCAGGACATTCCCAATTCTAGGTTTTTACAGAGAAAACTACTTGGTGAGTTTTCTGAGTGAAAATCTCTTGTTGATGCCAAAGGTCAGAGGAGAATGGTCAGACTGCTTAAAGTTGATAGGAAGGCAACAGTAACTCAAATATATTATGTCTTGTTACAGCCAAGGTATGCAGACGAAAATCTCTAAATGCACAACACGTCTGACCGTGAAGTTGTTGGGCTGCAGCAGCAGACAACCCCATCGACCAAGAACAGGAAACTGAGGCTAAAGTTCACCAAAAGGTGCCAATAGAAGATTAAAAAAAACAAAACATGAAAGCACGGATTAGAGGTGGGAATCACCATACATCCCACGATACGATATTATCACAATACTTAACGCACGATACGATATTATTGCAATTTTTTAAAAATATTTTGCGATATTCAGATTCTGTACATAAAGGTAAACTTTATCAATATTCATTTTATCTAATATCAAAGTCTCACACTCAGTCTTTCTCTCATTTCAGTCAGTTTTATTGTTGACAAACTGAACGGTTTGTATTACAGTCTAGTCCAACTTAACTGAATGCAACCATCTGGTACAATTATAGCTATTCTGAACTATGCAATTTATGAAAACTATGCAGCCCCTTCAGTGACTGAAGAATTTGAAAGTAAATTAAAACAAAATATAATTTTACATTAAATAAAAAAGTTTTAAACTTAATTAAAAAACTTAATTAAAATAAAACATGTCTTAAATTAAAATAAGTAAACTGTCATGTTTATTTCTGCCAAAAAAAAGTAAAACACATTTGGACAGCGAAGGAATGTCAGGATTCTTGCTCAGAAAAAGGATCAACATGCTCTGAAGTCAGTCATGTTCCAGTCCACAAAAACTTTTTTTGTAACAAAATATCGATTTCTGCTGTCCCTGTATCGATACATTATTAGCAAACAAAATATCACGATACTACACAGTATCGATTTTTTCCCCCACCCCTAGCATGGATCCACTCTGTCTTGTATCAACGGCTCAGGCTCCTGCTGGTGATGTAACGATGTAGAGGATATTTCCTTGGCACACTTTGGACCCCTTAATACAAAATGAGCATCATCTAAACACCACAGCCTACCTGATTATTGCTGCTAACCATGTCCATCTGTTTAGGACCACTGAGTACTATTCTCATAAAGCTCAAATCATTTCAACATGGAAATGAGTTCACTGTAGTCAAATAGCCTAAACAGTCACCAAATCTCAATCCAATACAGCATTCTTGGGATGCAAAATCTCTGAGGAATGTTTCCAGCAGCTTCTTAAATCTATAACGTGAAAGAATTTGGGCGGTTCTGAAGGCAAAAGAGGGTACTGGCAAAGTGTACCTAATGAAATGTCAAGCACAGTCATCAGTAGCATTATACACCTTTCCTCTGAAAACCTTATTTTTTCAACCACTTAGCTGTTCTTTGTCTATTGAGATACAAATAAACATCAGTAAAAGAAATGACATAAAATATGCACAGATCCTTATTCTACGCAAAGAAAGAAAAGTAAGTAAATACTCAGAGCATAAACAGACACTTTGGGCATCAAACCCATTTTTATTTGAATTTAATGCAGTTTAATCGAACACAGTGCACATGCAAAGTATCATATTTAAATATCCTGTATGTTTGTACCAAGTGTCATGTTTTGAAAGTTAAATATTTTAACATTTAGGTAATAAATTAACAAAATCGAAACATTACTAAAAACACTGCCCACAATGAGTATACACATTTTAATAAAGCATAAAATACATGATAAATTCATAAATATGCAATGTTCATACCTGTACCTTTTTCTGAAAATATTTTCTTAAAAACACAAATTCAGTTTAAGACACCAAAAAGGGAAGAAAAAAAATCACAACTGGACAAATTTCTTTATGTCTTTACCATAAGAAAAAGAGTACTTTGCTCACTTAAAGGTAGTATGTGTAGGATTTTCACTGCCTAATAGAATAACATGTGCTACAACATACAGTCACTGAGCTCCTTCACTGCCTCTGTTGCTTCCGAATATTCAGCTACCAGTCTGCTAATTAAGAAGCAAAAGTGACTTAGTCTTGGACTTAATACAAAATCATCAACAGTACTACACCTTCTTCAATAACTCAATACTACACATAGCACCTTTAAATGTATTTTCTGCTGTTCAGATCATCAAAAAATACAGTAAGAGACTGTCAAACAGTGCACGAACCCTTAACAAAAGAAAACAAAAAAACAATCACAGTTGAAGAAGCAATTACAGCATAGCCATGGGGGCAGGGTACAGCTATAAAAGTACTGATGAATGAAGTGTTTTGTGACAGGGAACCACTGGGTTCCCACGTTACTGATCTGTTTTTGAGAATTTCAACACCTTAGGGTCAAGCAAACGGACACAAAACACCTTTGTTGTGTGCCTGAGTGATGGAGGTAGAAATGCTGGGCAAATGGTTGAAAATCCAGCATAGGCAAGAATGAAATACTCAGTCATTTGCTTACCATAAATATGAGTTTTCCTGTATATTAAATACAAGTAGCATATGGCTTACCTGTAGCACAGTCTGCAAGCTCACTCTAAACTGTCAAAAATGTGTTTAGATTTGTCGCAGAGGGGCAGGTTAGGCTTGTTGCACTGGTAGACCTAAAGGGACAGTTAACGGACGAAACGTGCTTATTTGCTTTTTTGACACTGTGGCGCCGACACAATGAAGTTGAGCTGCAGCCAGCAGTTATCAGCAAGCCAAAGCTAACTGCGTGTCTACACAGAGAGCACAATGCAACCAGTACATCTAGTAGATGTACTGGTTGCATTGTGCAGGTACACGGTTTGAAGGTGCTGGAGCCAAAGACATAATGACTGTAGTTAAAAACTGAGCAAAAACGACTTGAATAACGTAAATGCATAATGTTCTCTCAGATGTGACAAGTAAAAAAAAAAAGATGGCTGAAATGTTTTTTTGTGAAAACAGCAAAACTCAACTCAAGTCTGGACACGATATCCTGTTCGTTACACAGAAGTGTGAAGAAAACATTTCACAGTTTAGAAGAGAATCTGTTCTCATATTCTGACGTCTCGTGTTCGCTGCTCCGTAGTATAGTGATTACTATATTTTGCATTAAATGCAAAAAAAGATCTGTGTGTGTGTGTGTGGTGGTCCCAGGCCTGGACTATTGGGAGCATTGTGTCAGGGTTTTCCTCTGTTTCTAGTCCTTATCCCTGTAACTGCCCAGACAGGTCATCAGTCTGCAATTAATTTCCGCCAAAAAAAGGGCTAATAACCACATTCCTCCAAAACTGTGAAACTTTTCCTATAAGTCTCCAAGAATAATGTTAGTCACCAGTGTTGAATTAGTAAAAAAAGACCTCAGAGATTGCCTTTACGCTCAAAAGATGTGTGTTTAACACAGAAACACACAGCTGTTTCTAACTAAATAAGATTACACAAAAGCTGATTAAAAAAAAAAAATCAATGGGGAAAAAAAAATCCTAAGTACAAAATTAACAGCAGGCCTGATAACACAGAATACGTAATACGTTTTGACTCCACAGGCTAAACAAAACTAAAATAACTCAAATACAGGCTGAAGCTGGCCGAACCAGCTGAACCTGAAGTGCTACCACTCTGTTTGTGCTTCTTTTGGCAACCGAATTCTCTGCACCAATCAATCACATTAGCAGACATCTGACACGATCCTTCCCACTTTGCAGCTGCTATTCACCCGCATGGACGGTACTTTTATTTTCAGTCAGTGAGTCATAATGCTGCTGCAAATCCTCAGCAATGTTCACCAAATACTCTTAACAACTAGAAGGGAAAGTGTTAGGAAATAATCACCTGATAATACTTGCCTGAAACAAACAAACAAACAAACAAATCTATTTCAGCCTAAAGAGAAGTCACTGTGCAGCTCTTCACTTTTGACAGGCACGTTAAAAGTTACAGACTGGCCTTAAAGTTAAAATGGCTTTTGCGTTGAGCCAAATCAGAAGCAAACACTGGTAAAACACATTTCTAAAAATATTTTTTTCTTCCAGCCTTGAATCCTCATGGCTAACACATTTCATGAGTTATTTCTAGACACAAGTGTGATACTTCTATTATACTCCACCATACTAGATGAGAACAAGACAATGGAAAACTGTGAGCACCATTGGAAATCCTTCACTGAGGTTCTCCAGTAAACCAAACAACAAGTGCTGAGATCCACTTTGACCTTAAAAAAAACAAACAAAGGGCTGTACGATTGTCATATGAGAGAAATGGGACTGCAGAAGTGTTGAGTAACTTCTGAAAGCTAACAGCAATTTATGATGTTACAACATATAATACACTGTCTGGCCAAAACAAGTCACATCTGAATGTAACTAAGGAAACACATAAAAGCCTATTACTGCAGTAATGAATATGTTTTTGCTAACAGATTATCCAACACTAACCAATGCAGTTCTCAAGCAACCATGTTTGAAGATATTCTGCGGTTGTGGAAAAGCCATTAGTCCATTTCAGAACGGTCAAATTATTGGCCTACATGGTGAAACTACTAAAACAGATCAACAGCAGAAATCAAGGATATGTTTAACAGTGAAGGTAAATATTTCTAAGTGCACACTGAGAGCTCAATGGAAGCTACGTTGCTTTAAGAAAACGTGGCTTAAATGAGGTTTATATTTGCTAGGGAGCATGAAGATCAGACTCTGGAGCAATGGAAAAAGGTCATCAGATTGATGGGAATATTTGGGGAAGAACAGGCAGGTGAAATGCCTACCACACAACATCCTGTGGGATCAGCGTTATGACCTGAAGTTGCTTCAGTTGGTCAGGTTTAGGTTCGAGAACATTACGTGCCCCAAGAAAAAGGTCAGCTGACAACCTGAAGCTACTGAAGTCAATTAACTTCCATTTTATTTATATATTGCGAAATCACAACATTGGTGGCCTCGAGTTGCTTGAGGTAAGGTAAGGTAAAGAGCCTAAAATAATACAGAGGGCAAGCACTTGGCCACTTGGAAGGAAAAACTCATTTTATTTAACAGGAAGAAACCTCGAGCATGGGTGAGGCGCTGAATTACTAGGTTTTTCCCAATAATGGGAATGGGAAGTTCGAGGGGTACGGCAGACTGGAGAGCGCTTTATCCACACTGAGAATCTTTGCTGAAGAAGGTTTTATACAGCAGTCTGACTCTCCCATCATCAATGATGAAACCTTTGGAAAATCCTAATAGAACTCTGGATGGAAATAAATGCTGGGGTATTCCCTAACCTTACAGAAACAAGCCCACGGCAAGTGCACGTTGTCATCAATGCAAAATACTGAAATTTGTCTTGGTCAGGCAGCATACAGCAGTCTTGTTAGGGGTACAATGTGTAACACTAATAAGTAATCTCATGGGTTTCCAAAGGTGCTTTCCACATTTTTCCAAAGTGTCCCGATATCACGCTCACAAAAGTAAATGCATTTGAGAGAGAAAATATGAACCTATTGAGCAAATGTTTCAAGCAGTCTGAGCAAACTCTACAATCGCACATCGAGGAACGATCCATGGTCGACGAAGGACAAAGAAGCTCAACAAATTATATTTATGGCTTTAGGATTATGCATATTTTTCTAAGCTATTTGGGTGGAAGTTACTCCCCAAATGTTTGCGTCAGTGTGTGGAATAAAATACAACCTTTGATTTTTTTAATCTGCGCGGGTGACGGAATTTCAGGTGGCTCCATGACACACTTATAGGGATATGCCCAAAAGTTATGCTCTTCTCTCTGCTTGATTTCTTAGTATGTAGAGGAGAAGAGCCTCACAAACATAGACATAAACCAAGTGAATAAGAAGCATAAGGTTTAAAGAAAAATTAATGTTGAACTTTTGATTGTCAGCTGTTCTTGGCGCTTGAAAAGCATTTAAAAAAATGCTAGACTGATTGTTCATATTAACCTAGAGTATTTATTCATATGCGCACCTGGCTGCTAAAGCTGAAAGTGCTCTTCTTTCAGAGAGGTGCTGATTTTGGACAATGTTGTCTGTAATGCTAGTAGTAATATTATTTTCTCCCCCCAAACTACAGAGATAAGTACAGAAATGTGGCTGTATATAATATAGGATTTACTGTTATATTACACTGCATTACTTTAAGCTTGTTGTCACTATCTGTACTCAGTCATTGCATTTCTGAAGTTAAAAAAAAACATTTCTGCAGGTGCACCATAAGGATTTCAGCTCTATTAATGGTTGTTTCAAATGTAGTTCTCTTATTATTACTGTACTAATGTTAATATAATGAAATGTGTCTTTGAAGGTGAATTTTTTAAGACAGTATTGGCTTTGCTTCGGTTTTTGTACATCTATATATGTACTTTTTGTTAACAAAACTACAAGGTGGGTGGTTCTCTTCCTCACATATTAAATAATGAATGATGTACCAGCCCTTTTTGAGTGAAGAAAAACACTAACATTTTATAGTATTAGTGATAACTTTCTTGCCTAGTTAGTGAAGCTGCAAGTGATTTTGAAATGTGAAAATATAGTAACAGACATGCTGGTCATCATCACATTCAGAGATCCACTCTGAATATAATCAAAGATTGGACTATTTGGACCTGAGATTTTAAGAAGCTGCTGTTGAGAATCACTTTGTGAGTTCAGAGGTGCGTCTCATTTTCTGATACTTATGAATATTAATTTTGATGTAGTAAACCAAGTACCTACTTGTGTAGGGTGTGACATTTGACAGGGTACTGTCATTTCAACTTGAACATGGCAAGCTGTTCACTCAGAGAACTACTATAGTAGCAGGTAGCTCGAACTGTCGCAATACTTGCAGCATTACAAGTTACAAATCACTGACCTAAAACTAGTTTTGCCTACACTAAAACAACCCAAGCTACGAATGCAGATCCACTGCCTAAAAAAAACAGGTTGCTTTTTGCTAAATAGTGCGCAGCGACTATTTAGCCTGCTCCTACTGGTGGAAAATTGTTCACCGGCTCCTCCCTTTCCACTTCAACCATTAAGGGTCCAGTCATACAAGTCAAGAGACTGGTTGGCAGGAGCCTGGCAACCACTGGTCACTCCAGCAACCATTGATTGTTAAGGTTTCTATAGGCTGCTGACAAGAGACCAGTCAGTGGCTTGTTGGTAATAATTGGTCACTAGGGAAAAATGGGTATTTCTTAATCAGTAGGCGAGTGGTTGCTAGAGGCTGTTGCTAGTTGTGAGGTGAAATCGGCTACAGAGAGGTATACAGTGTGTAACATATTGCCAACACCTGAAAACTGTTCGAAAAGTGGTACTGAAAATGTGAAGAGTCCAATGTAAACACAAATGGATAGTCTTGGTCTTCAGAGTAAAAGTTGTGGTTTTTGGAAGATGTTGGTGTAAACGGTAAGGCACAACTTTTACTTTGAAGGGGACCACTCCCAGTGTCCAGGATGTAGTCCACTTTTTCTTTCTCAGATTCTTGGTGGTCAATTAGTGTTTTCATCTCCGTGTCTTCCATGAAAACTAAGGGCGACTGCAACAATTTGCTAGCGATGAAAGCAATCACAAAAAAGGCAACAACATCGAGGAATCACTCACCAACTGGTCAGGGAATACACAGTTCGGTGACTAGTCTCTAGGCCTATAAGTGACAACTGAAAAGCATTCTCCAATCAACTTTTAATAAATGTTATGTTTACAGCAGGTACTTAGTGTGAATTGCATGTAGTGTACAGAAGCATACAATAAGAGACAGAGCAGGTTTGTGCATTAATGGTTTTCAGCATGTGAGTTTTGCAAATGAATTATTATAAAAATCAGACTTTCACATGGGTTACATTTTCTGAACATTTTTCTAATTAATATTGATGTGATTTATGGGTTCATAATGTAACTTTGATGTTGTGTGCAAAAAATAAACAATCTAAAAATCAGAAAAATAGAGGCTACTGCCTTAAGACATCATGTCCGCAACAGTATACATTTGAGTTCCTCCAAAACTCTAAAAAACAAACATACAAAATAAAAAACGAAACAAACTGTTGTTTGTCTGAGACTCCACTGATGTGCTACAAGCTTGAAAACGCCTGTAACACGGCAGTGTGAAGATGTCACCAGAAGTGGATTTAAGTGTCTCCAACTACAAATAGGCTGCTTTTAATCACGATCGTGCTTCAGCGCAATTGAGTTAATTAAACTGAGGCCCTCTGCGCAGAGGTAAGTGTTTGCTAATGTTAACTGGTTTGACTTCACGAAGAATTTGATGAAAAGGATAAGGGCTGATTTCAATGATACTACGATTGTTCAGCCTGGAGTACTTAGGTAAGTATTGCTTGAAGGCTATGATTCAGAACTTAAATGGGGCATCCCTGAATACCCCAATCATTACAAGGCCCCATGATTGACTAGTATAGTTTTTGCATTACTGGATCATGGATTAAAGGAATACTCCACTGTTTTTTTGTAACCTCATCTATCTATCTTTACATTATAAACAGTGCAAAAAGTAGCTACTGTATATGTGCTTTGCATTGTCACAGTCAGACTTTTTCAGGAAAGCAAAAATGCTTTCAAGATTTCAGTGGAAATGCTGGCAAACTGAAGGTAACCAGCGGCACATTAGAGGTTAATCATGAATACTGACAGCCGTGTTTAATGTAGCAGAGGTGAGAAAGAGGAATATTTTCACTTGCAAGCCTTCTCATCATGTGCGAAAATGTGTGAAAACGGAAATACAGTGCATTGACCACAAATAATTTTGAAACTGGGTTTAATTTAGTCGAACAGTGGTTTTCAGTGGCCTCCAATCTGGTTTTGAGGCATTTCCACATAATAATAGAAAATACAATATTGTTACAGTATTATAAAATCATATATACTGGAGCTTTAAATTCTCTTTACTAAAGCAACTAGCAATGGAGAAAAAGTTTAAAGAACTTTAAAGGCCTTTTTCTCAACCAAATTTTGATTTTAAAAACACTAACATGTAGATAATATTTAATATCTACATTAAAATAAAATTAAAAAAAACAGTGGAGCATTCCTTTAATTAAGGGCAGGCAAATGAAATCTGTGATATGCAGCCACTGATAACAAATGGCACAGTAAATGAATGATTTACGTATAAAAAGAAGAGAAAAAGTGCCAGTGACAACCAGCTATGGCATATTTGTATTTAGGAAAAACACTAGGACCACATAAAACAATTGTCTTTTTAAAAAAGCTAATAGGACAAACCTTAAAGATACCAGCTGGCAACAAGACAAGGGGCCCACCCTTCATCATGTACCAATAAGCAAAAAGGCAATACAGGATGAAGAGCCTTAAGGGGAGGAGTGAGTGTGCTGGGCCAGTGTTTGATTTAATCTGGAATAAATTGTAGAAAGAGGGCTTATTTTAATACTAGTTACACATTGGTGGAGATCTTGTACTTAGGAGACATGTTATTATGGAACCAGATGAAACTAAAAATGACGCCCATGGTTTTGGGTATACGCTCGTCGTAGGCAAACGTCATGGCCTCGTGCAGCGGGACTTTGACCACCTCGATAAGCTCTCCCTCCTTTGGCTCACCTCCACCTGGGCTGACGCAGTTGTCATCGGACACCTCAGCGTAAAACATGGTCTGCTTGGCACCGGTTACACCGACACCCGACCTGGAGGAGAGACAAAAAATAAAAAATCTAAAAGGACATCTTCTTTCATTTTTAAACAGGGCTGAGTGTCTTGTGCTGGTGCTTCAGTATCAACACAACACTCTTAGAGACCAAAACAAAGAACTCAACAAAGTCACATATGAATTCTGTAAATCTGTCTTTCACTCTTTATAATAAAAAAAAAACCCCATATGGTGTAAAAACAATAAATTCTTTAGCATTTCAATAAAATATTAAATCTCTGCCGCAGGCGACAGTGCCCTCAGGTTGCCTGCTATTAGCAGAGCGCTTCAGTATACTGAGTACTTCTGTCAGAAACACCCTCATAGGTGTTATGAGGGTTAAGGTGATCCCCGTCTGTATAATGGAAGCAGCCTACACACAACAATGGTCGTAGACAACACCAACAGAGCTGGAGGTGGTGTGTAAGCTATATCAAAAGCGTCCTTATGAGAGTCATCACTCAAAGCTGTCCAGCTGCTGCTGTCTAATGTGGGACTGTTCGTCTCCTGGGTCTTTTCACTGCCGCTTCAAGCTCTACTCAGCTAATAATACATGGACAAAGATGGATGACTTGCCTAATGCTTATTTCCAGGTCACTTATATAAATTGTGCACTTTTAGTTTATAATTTCAGAACTTCCTCCAACCCCCGCGCCCCCCCCAAAAAAAACAAACCATACAAAAAACCCTGCACTGTCACAAAGACTGTTAAGTAATGTTCTTATAAATCTCTCTACTTGACCACTCAAAGCGCTTTATTCAACATGCATCATTCACCCATTCATAAGAGCAATTTTTCTATGCCTTTCTAACATTCACAATCCAATGGAAGCATCAGATTGTGCATCCACTGGATTGTGAATCAATTGGAGAGCAACTTGGGGTTGGTATCCTGCCCAAAGATATTTGGGCATGCAGACTAGAGCAATCAGGGATCAAACCACCAACCTTCTGATCAGTAGGTGCTCTTCTGAGCTACTGCCAAACAGTGTTAATGCACTATTAAACCACTGTAAGGGTAATTGTCAGGCACTTTTTTCATTTTTACAGACTAAACTAGTGAAAGAGCACCAAATCACAGCAAGAAACATTCATATATAGAGCAAAGAATGATCCGACCTAAAGCCAGACTGATATATGATTTTAAGACCCATATCGATACCGATATTTAGTGATTTGAAAAAAAATACGATATAGCCTTAACACATGAAGCATAAATGGATTGGTTATGTGTATTTATGAGTCTAAAATATTATGATAATGCAGTTTAAAAATAATCTTGTTTTAGTGTCATAACTAGTGATGGACTAATCGTTTACGCTCTGCCCAACTCTCGGATGAGAGAGTTGTTGCGTTTCCAAACAAGTATTGCCAACAGGAATGTTGTAGAGTGCCCTCTGGTGGATAATCTATGTAACATCAACACCACTAGCATGGCTGTGAAGGGTGTTCCTCCTTTCTCGTCTTTATGTTTTTACATTTTTATTTATTGTCCGTTAAAGCAGATACAGATATGTCAGCTAATATTGGCTGATATATTAGCCCTGTCTACATATCAGCTGGGATATAATCTAACCTATCATGTTCACGCAGCTAGTGAAAAAATAAGTGGAAAAATGTTCATTTAGATGAGGTTAATAAACAATCATATACCAATCCAACAGTGACAGCTTTTATAGACTAAGCTCATTTTCAATGGCTGTACCTATTAGCTGAAAGAGTAAAATGGCAAACAGTTATAATATTTGCCTGGTTATTTAAGTCTTTAAAAAAAAGTCTTCTTACTTTATTTTCCAAGTGAATTTTGAGAACTCACTTTACTCCCAGTGCTCAGGATAAGGGGAGCACTGGTTTTGCTATTCACTGGCAGATCATCACACAGGAAAATTGCACACATGATTTGACTAACACTTTCAGTCTGGCACCTTTTAAAATCCATCCATAAAGCTTTCCCAAGCCTTTCCAACAGACAGGAGTTTTTGTGTGTGTGCTCCAATAATCTACAGTATATATCATTTAAAAGTTTGAAACACTGCAAATGTAGGTTATTTCCTAGTAAATGCTGCACAAGGAAGTTCAGAATGTATAATTAAAGGAAATTATAACAAAATAGGACAATAGGAAATTAATTGTTAAGGGACAAGAAATCCAGTGGGAGTGACTAAAGTAGATAAGATACACAAGATAATGAAAAACATTGCACTGAGACTTTCCTGTGATTTGAGTTGATACTTGACAAAAGACCTTGACCTTGACCGAGTGCTCCTAACACAAACCATCAGCTGTAAATTATTTTTGAATTATGCGCAATAAACCCAAAAAACTAACCTGTAAGAAGTAATCTTCTTCAGCTTGGAAGCTGGCACATCGTAGCCACATTCTTCCAGCACCTCCTGGCGGGCGATCTCCTCCAGAGAGAGGTTAGGTTTGTCCACCAGGCCAGCGCAGAGCTCATAGGTGACCCCCGCAGAGGCAGGCAGCCACTGAGAAGAGCTCTCCCCTTCTGAGGCTGACTGGCCCTCCTGAGACTCCGTCGCGGCTTCTGCAGCACCCTCCTCGGTTTTTTCAGCAGACTTTGGTGGCTGCGTCTTGGCTTTTTCCCATTCACACATGTATACAGCTGATGGTGGGAGAAATGGAAGAAAATGCCAATACACTCGGGTAAAAAAAGCTCATTTTAACTGCAATGGCTACTTTTCAATCTTTAAACATTTATTGTCTGATAAATTCTATCGTGAGCTCAAGGTTTAAAATAAAGTCCCATTTTGCACTGCAGATAAATACTTAAAAAAAATGGCAAAACAAACGGACAAAACAAATAAATCAGTGCCCAGGTGTCCTTGAATTTAATAAACGCCAATGTGGAAAAGTCTGGTGACTACTAACAAAGGAGGCTAGGTTGCATCGTAATGGGACCTCCTGCAGTCTATTTATGAGTCTGTATTGTTACTTCCATTCATTTGAATAAAAAGTATGCACAGGATGTCCATAGGATGTATACCAAACTTAATCTAGATTGGTGAACATAATGAAATTGAATAAACTGTACTGCAGTGTTTTTGGTGTGCCACTTTGTGAACACAGAAAAAGAAAACTTACCTGGACGGAACTGTTTGACGAGGACAAAACAGTGTGAGGTGGTGTTGAAGATCAGCACAGATACACTGCAGACATTGGGGTGTGGGAGAAAGGCAGAGTTAAACAAATGTTATTCTCAAAGGACATGTTTTCTACCTGCCAAAATGACACATCACTGGTGCAGTGACGTCAAGTTCAAGAGAGCAATAAGTCAGTGGTGAACCATTTTTTAAATCCCTTGTGATGGAATCACCAGTCTAAAACATGCACAAGTCAAAGAACCCTGGATTCATGTATAAAGGTGGTCAAGCGTCGGGTCCAAACGCTGGTTTTTGCCAGTTGACAACCAATACTTAGACTTCCTGAAAACAAAAGACCGCCTGGTAAAAACTACTACTCTACCAAATTTCTTTACCTGGCACATTCTCAAAAACCAGTATAAAGCTACCATAAATAGTGACATCACAGCTGTTGCACGACACAAGCAATGTCATGACTTTAAACTTAATGCAAGATGCTACTTGGTGAGGGGGGGGGGGGGGGGGGGGGCTTCTCGTCGCTATGTCTGTGTGACTGAGGCTAAACAATCATACCTGTGTTTCATTGTGTCTGGTTTCCGTTACAATGTTCATCCACTTGAAAGTAGTTTTACTTGATTCTGCAGTTTATAATTAATCCTGGTTAATCGTCTACTGGGTCTTAGTCCTTCAGTTCATCCTCTGTCTGAAACGAGTTGTTTCAGAGACTCTCCATTTAAATAAACCTTCGTCCAATTGGTTACCCTTCACAAATGGAAGATGTGAAAAGCAGGTGTGTGGGGCTTCTGTGCAAAAAAAAAAAGCCATCTGCCTGAGACGCCCATGTTAAGAAAATCCACCCTTACTAACATTAAAAAGAAAGTTGGGGAAAAGAAACTGAAATATACAAAATGTTATGTAGTTCTGTGTCATTCAGGGAGACACACATCTCAGTGTTTAACAAAAATCATAACCTACAAACAAACGGAACGATCATACCCCTGACTTAACCTTTGTATTAGACATTTCCTGTTACAAAGACCTAAAAATAACATGCCACTAAAAATAAAATGGTCTGCCAAAATGAACAGTTTTCTAAAATAAGAGTCTTGCTTCACTGCTGATATTCACAATGACTCTTAACAAGCAGGATATGGAGATAAAATAGAAGGAAGGTCAGCATGATATGCTTCGCCACTGGCACCCAAAGAGCTCTATAGGCACAGGTGGGTCACCGCTCGAGTGTGTTTGTGTGTATGTGTGTGAGAGTCTGACTGTTGCTGTTTGTGGCGACTTGAGGCCTGGGGTTTGTGTTGGGAAAGCGGATGCGTCTGAGGCAGCAGGAAGCCCTGCCCTGTCTTTCCCATGGAAAGAAGGAACCAAGAGTTTGCTGGTACAACACCTAGCTGCAGCTCCTGGGCTGATACTTGGTTAATGTCTGTTTGCGTTTTAGATTTTCAGTTTTGCCTTTTCAAACATGTGTAATGTCAGCTAACTGGTTAATCCTTCTTAAAAACGGGATCATTCCCTTTTTAGTTTATTTTATTGAATCCACTACCTCATTTAACCTTCAGTGAAAACAAATGTCTAGTCCCTACAGTGTGCATTAAATCAAAGGAAAAGTAACTACAGACCTCACTTTTATTGGTACAAACACAGATCATAGCACACACCGATTAAAAAGTCATTAAAAACACCTCTACTGTGCATACTTAAAGTTAATAAAAAAGGTAAAGGAGACTACACCAGGTAATAAATGTAGCAGCAAGCAGGCCTGTAAACTATGACAGCCATTAACTGCCATTTTTACAAATTCAAACATGCTTGCTGCTTTGTTGGGTCCTTTTTCAAAACACTTTTGTGTTCAAAATTGCAGAATTGAACTTGCACTTCCAGCAATAACAAGTTAAAATCAAAGCTGGAATTAACTGTGGGGTTAACTTATAAATCCTTATAAATTTGCATAAAATATACCATCTCATGGCCCTGAAAACAGCTTCAGAAAAAGGTCAACCATCTTTCTATTACTGATTAAAAAGCCTTTGATTCATATCTGGATCCAGTGAGCAAACTCTGCGACTTATCTATTCAGCTCCTTTCGCCATACTCCATTGTTTGCTCTCACCTTGAGAACACAGAACAGCCATTTTCACCTCCTCCCTTGCATCTTTCTAGAGCTTCTTTTTCACACTGATATTGCTGAAGCTGATTGCAGATATACACGAGAAGACTGCGCTGTAGGGCAATATCACCTCACAAGACACAAGTGAGGAGGATGTAGACAAAAAGTGGGTCACAGGCCTGAGGCATTGGAGCTGTCCCTTGTGGCAAGTCATGGTCTTATAGTGCTGTTACACACCATTACTGCTCTTCTACTGCTTCCTGGTGAAAAAAAGGAGCTCTAACAGTTAAACCAAGAAGCAGGCTAAACAGACACTCAGGACTTTTCATGCACGGTTAAGCTTTCTCTCTGGGGCATCTGGCTGAACAGCGGGAAATCTGGGTTAAGGCAGACGTATGAGACGCAGGACTAAGGTGACTACTGGTAGAAAGCTTATGGTTTAAGGATATTATTATTTGGCCCAAGTCCCACTAGAAAAAAAAAATGGGTTAAAGGCTACACAATCCATCTTCTGCTGTCAGATCGGAGCCAAGGACATAACCACATCCCTTCTTTCATTTACCAGCTTTGGTTTAAATGAGTCAAGTGTCGTAATATTACATTTTTTAAATGAATTATAAGATGCAAATTCTTTATTGATATAAACAGAGCCACATTACGAACTAATAAAACTCACAGCAAGCTAAAATGCATTAGAACAAACAAACAAACAAGGGTTTAACACAGTAATCATTTTATTTTTATCTTTGCCTTTCTGTTGCCTCTGGGCGTCTTTTATTCTCAGATTCATTATGTGAAGCTTTCTGTTATAAATAAGGACTACAAACCAATAAGAATGGCACCTGTGCAATGAGAAACCACCTATTTCCAAAGGTTTATCAGCAAGCATCTTAATACACATATATAAAAACAGGCAAAGAAGGACATGAAGCTGATGTCCCATAAGTATGAATGATCTAAATTATAGTTTAGAGTGTAGTTTTTATGTTTGTCTTGTTTGGAAAACCATTTCCACGCAGTCAAGTGTGATTTTACAGTCAGGTAGCTTTTCTCAGAAGGCAATATGCAAACTTCAGTTAGCTTTGTAAAGTTTTAACGCTCTCCAAGCTCTATAGAAATAGCAGTTTCTTAAATAAGTTAAAGAGGTAAAACTATATACTCTTCAGATACTTTATTACTAATTCTGTTAAAAATGTTGCAGAGTTTGTTGTCATCCATGACTCACCTATAAAGTAATTTGTGCTGTTGTGTCTGAATGTGTCCCATGGAAGAGCAATTCAGTTTCATGTGTTTTTGTAGTTTTCAGGTCAAACCCTGCTTGTGCAAACAAAGTAAGCACTTGCTCTAGATAAGTGGCAGCTAATGAAGCATGTACTTCCAGAATCTTTGGCTCCTGCATTGACGATCTGCACCTCTAAGTCAAAAGCCACTGAACATTTTACAGTCAACTGTCGTATTTACACTGAGAGTAAATTGTTCCCCTTGTGCAGAGTTAAGTACTATATCTAAGGCAATATCCACACACGGAGCTATTAGCAGTTGTGTGGCAATCAGAGCCCATAGAATATCAATTACATTGAGCAATTTCAAGTGACAACGGGAGAAATAACCCCCGGGCAAAACGATATGGACAGGTACAGAGGTAAATTTTTCCCATCTTAGAGCAATCGAAGTGACTACCAATGAGAGCAAAGGATATGCAGCAGTCGATTGAAAAACACATGGGTGGCAAATGCATTAAAGGCTTAACAAGGCAAATAGAGCCTGGAATGTCCAGTAGCAACCAACTGTCACAATATTTAAATATTGACAGGCCTTAAGAGGTGAGGCCTGTCCAACAAGAAGATGAATCCATAACATGTGGAATACATGTGAATAGGTGGATAATCCACATAGTGAGGGAAAACCCTTGGGATCCTTCAGAAGAAGCTAAAAGCAAAGACTGTGAACCAGATACACCCTGAAACATCATGAAATATCATGAAAACCCAGGTTATCAGTTAACCTTACAGTTTAATTGTATTTATTTATGCAGTACTGTCAAGACCTTTTAATAATCTTGGTAAATGAAATTTCTATTAACTACTGTAATTTCCCCAGGAGGCCACTTATCAAATAACCGCAAATCTTGGTAAATGTGCATGCTTATGAAGCAGATGAATAACTGTGCACGTCGCCACAAACTCATCTTCATAAGAATTTTAGAAACAAGCTGAAAAAAATGTATTCAATAACGCATCTCATAGCATTCTGACTACAGTCTCTTCTAGTCTAATGTTCCCTTTGATAAAAAAAAATCTGTCTTTCAAATCTTTGACTAGTTCTTCTGAAAGACAACATCCTGCTGAGAAGAAAATGCTATGCACACTTGCACAAAAATGCAAAACAATCCAGGGTCTATTTGATATATGCCCCACGGGGAATAACCCGTTTCGCAATATCCACATGGGGTA
Source organism: Diplotaxodon limnothrissa (assembly GCF_057381915.1). Lineage (NCBI taxonomy): Eukaryota > Metazoa > Chordata > Actinopteri > Cichliformes > Cichlidae > Diplotaxodon > Diplotaxodon limnothrissa. The sequence continues at coordinate 18,312,117 of NC_140610.1, read as the reverse complement.
GAGAAATGCAGGTTTGGGTTTACTGCTTCTTCCCTCTGTGGCACTATTTTTCAGAAGAACTTCTCTTTGGGGTCATTAGGAGAACAAAATGGGGCTGAAATAACCCGAGACTTACCTCAGGGCATTATGGCAGACTGCGAGTTGGAATTACGGCTTTGACGCAAATGTGTGATATTTCTCTTACAGAGCCCCACTAAAGTTCAGACATTTATTGCCACTTTCCCTGTATAATTGCATGGCACTGCTTTCTTCAAAACAAGGTGTGTTAAGGTTGACGATCCTCCAAATACAATGCATTTTTAAGAGAAACCAGATCATTGTGGTGTAAAAATACCAGAGAAGTCAGATGAGAGGAAATTGGTTTGGATGTTCAGGAGCAATCTAGGAACCAATAAGGCTTAAGCCTACCATGGTCTGGAAACTGCCGTTTTACATAGCCAGAATGACAAGAGGTATGTGTGGAAGACTAAAGGCTTTTAAACTTAAGTACACTGGACCGACTGCCAAGCATGGTGGTATTAGCATCTTGCTCTGAGGTTGTTTTACTGCCTGTAGTACTGATACACTGCATAAGTGGATGTAATAATCAAAAACGAGAACTACCTCCAAATTCTTAAAGCTTTACTCAACAGTTAGACAACTGAAACTTGCACACAACTGGAATGATGCTAAACACACATCAAAACAGGTTTTGGAATGAATAAAGCAATCTAACATTAAACTTCGGAAATGGAATCCCAAAACTGAGTCTATCCCAGTGACGTTAAAAATGTTATTGCTCCGACTTGTGAAATTATGAATTCTTATAAAGCAACAAATCTTGTCATGATCTAAAGAAACCTGAGAACCAGTAAGAACCAAAGTCATTGACATCTATCAGTCTGGAAAGGATTACAAAGCTATTTTTAAGGCTTTGGGACTCAGGCAAACTACAGTGAGAGCCATTATCGACAAATGGAAAAAAACTGCCAATAATGAGAAAACTTCTGAGCACGGCTTTATGTTTAAAACAAGCTCTCGAGATTGAATAACCTCTCCTGACATAAACATGTATGTTATACAATTTCTCAACAATAACAATGCTGTGTGTCAAGGTCTCATTTCAGGCTACATTAATGTTTTCTTACCTCTTCTGTGTAGTCTGGTATTATTTATTAGCCATTTAGTTTGCCAATAAGATGTATTGAGTAAATATACATGCAAGTAAAGGACAGGAGCAGTAAAAGTAAATTGAAAGTGTTTTTTACCTGTCATGGGTCCGCATGAAGTCCCACGATTTCTTTGTACCATTCTGCGTAGAAATAAGATGACAATAAAACACCATAAATTAAAAAAAAGTATGATCTCATAGTAATTCTCAAACACTGCTGGGTTCCAGCTGTATCAATCAAAGTGTTTAAAAAGATAAAGAGTGCCTACAGTTTGCAATCAGTGTATTATAACCTGTTTTATTTCATATGACTTGCATGACAAGATATCAAATCCCCTCTCATTTGGTTAACAAGAATATTTGCTGCACAATTAATGTTGTCTTATTGAAAAAAGTGCACCCAATAAAAACATCTGCAGATGCAAAGCAAAAGAAAAGCACCACGAAAAACGTGTTTTCTTTTTATGCCTTGCAATTGCCTCACAATTGCAGAGAGAGATTCCCGATAACTAAACAATAAAACCCTTAAGTGACAGAAGTTGTTGTGTTTGAAAGCCCTGTGGACACATCAGCACATTGGCATAACAGGCAGCTTCACTCTTTCAGTAAATTTCCATCTGTATAATTATGATCAAGCTGCAAAGGAGGTGTGTTACCCACACAAAAGACAGACAAAAATATTCCAGAAATCACAGGGCTTCAATTTATAGCTTGTGACACATGCATTGTCTGGCATGTGACTCTCATCTGTAAAATGATGAGCTAACATCCTGAAAGTTTGGTTTCCTTTCTTTTACATTATTTTCATTAAAAATGGCTGGAAAAGATTTTAGGAGTTTGTTCCGAAATGTATAAAGCCAAATTTGTTCAATGGAAAGCTACATGCTCTAAGCTTTGCTGCTTTTTGAAAATATAAAAACTGGCATATCCACTTCTTTTAGCATGTATTGGCCAATACATGTCATTGCTTCAATTAACTGAATTCCTAAAGCTACATTTAGCTACATGGGTCAAAATGTCAGGATAAGGCTCAAGGTCAACCTGCTTTCTACATACAGCAAGGCCAGTGTAAAGCTAGCATGACCTAATGCTACAATACTCAAGGTGAAATAATACCAAAATGTTTGTCTATTTCCAGCATTTACTCAGCCAATACAGTGGCACTGAAGAATAAGTCGGGCAGATGAAAACAACATTCATCAAAGCTATAATTACATGAGTAATGGAAAACAGCGTTTTTTCGTCTGTTTTCCGAAAACAGCTGAAAAAGCAGGAGTAACTTCCAAAGAAAAGGTGTGCCAAGCTTATAGGATCATTACCAAGAAGACCTGAGGCCATCATTGCTGCCAAAGGTTGACTTCTTACTTGTCATTTAAATAATTGGTTCATGTACCATCAACAAGCTCTCCCTGTGTGAAATAACCACATTAACCTAGCATATTCCTATCTCTGCATCCAGTGCTGTTTAAATATGGTAAAGTTGGCCTACATTTTCTATGCCTGAAGAAATATGGCCTTGATTCAAATTTAGGCTGCACCTCCTCTCCACCTACGAGCTCTTTCAAACGCAGGGATGACAGTTTTACTAGAACAGGCTTATCCCAGCTACAACACACGGTGTGTTAGTGAGCTGTTTTCAGTACCACCCAAGAAAAAGGGAGGTGGTACGGCTAATTTCACTGATTCAATCAGACAACATAACTGCTGTTGTAGCAACATGATTTGTGGTTAAAGCTGCAATATGGAATTTAAAGATTTCTATCTGAAAGGGAAAAGTTTAATCACAACTACTTGATTGTGTGGAAGTTAATTTCCTTTCAAAGCATGTTCCACAAACAAAATCAGCCCAAAAAAAAAAAAGAAGAAAGAAATGAGAACGGCAAGCTTGGAAGGAAGGAAGAGGCTTTATTTAGCACCCATATTATCAGTTACTCATTTCTTTTTTTTTTTAAAGTTCATTCATTCATTCATTCAGGGTTTCATCTGTAGCGTAGTAACTAAATGGCTGGGGCCTTTCTGTATAGAATTTTCATGTTCTGTGGGTGCTCTGGTTTCCTCCCATATTCCAAATAGATGCAGTTAGTGAGGTTAGGTTAACTGGTTATTCCAAATTGCCCATAGGTATGAATGTGAGCACATGTGGTTCTCTGTCTGTGTTAGCCCTGTGATAAAATGGCGACCTGTCCGGGTGTTCCTTGTGACCCTAAATGGGATAAAGCGGAAGAAAAAAGATGGATGACTGAATGAAAACAATGCCTTAGATCCCAGTCTCTCCATCCTACAAACTGGTCAGTGACTCTCTGGGAACTACAAATCCCTTGAGATAAAATGTATATTCCTTCACCAAATGGCAAGTGACTGCTGGAACTAACCAGGTATAATTAATCATAAAGAGGTATACGGATTTCACCAAAAAACAAACAAACAAACAAACAAACAAAATAGCAATATGACTCAAAACTATGATATTTACAAGACCAAAGAAAACCTCACATTTTAGGAGACAGTTCTGTCTTATGTTGATTACTTTTGCTTGATAAATATTTTGAAGACAAGTGAATATCATAATTTGCGCTGTACAATAGCTGTGTTACTACATTACTATCCCCTCTGTAAATCTGCGTCTAAGCAAAGGAACTAAAATGCACATCAACAAAATGCAAGCTACTGCAAGAACACGGCATCCAGCGCATGATGTAAGAGGTCATAGTCACATGACCTTAGCATGAAGCCAAGCCAGGATAATTCTGTTCATGCACCATTAACTGTCCTGATTTGGTGTGAAATGGAAGCATAAAACATTTATGTTCATTTATTTGGCTCCACAAGTAAAAGACTGCCCACTTACATATGCAATTTTACTGCATACTTTTATTTTAAAGCTGAGATAGCAACACTCAGTGATTAACTGAAGGCATTTTCTGTGTCAAATAAGAGAGGAATTCCTGTCAAAAGATCATGAAAGAGTGAAAAAGTCACTGCAATGAAGTCACTCAGAAATGCTGTAAATAAAAATACATTTTTACTCCAATTGCAGTGACTAAAAAAAGAAAAAAAAGATAGAACAATGAGAGTCATACATAATCTCATGTTCAGCCATTATTAAAGGCCTGATATTATGTGATTAAAACACTGCAGACATGCTGCGGGTGTAATTACTCACTAAATCCTTCCATGTCAGAAATTGGTATATGTGTTTTACATGCCATCATATGAAACCAAGCCCTTTCACTTCTCCTTATGAAAGCAAAGCTGGTATGGTGATGGAGTGTGTGATAAATCATTTTGTCATGACTGAGGTAGGGATGCACGTCTCGTAGCTTGTTGCTTTATAAAAATGCTTGGCTCTGGAAAATGCTCTGCTGAGGCGGAGTATTTTTGCCATCACTGAACGTATTACATGGAAATTGCAGGGTATTTGCATAAGTAAATGGTTACAAATGCATGCACTAGGGCCCCTAAACCCATCCATGTTGTTCAGAACTGAGCCTTTGTCAAACTGAGGCTATACATTGCATTGCTGTACAGCAGACACATTAAAATATACAATAGAGCTATACTTTGAGATAAAATGGCATTTTATAATCCAGTCCTCCAGCTACGGCAGGTTATGGTTAAAGTGGCCCTACAGCCAAGTACAAAAACAAGATCTATCACAGGACCAGAGCCTCTGTGTGAAGGCAGCTGAATAATCTCGAGAACCCCCAGAACAACCTGGTCAACCTCCCGGTACAGAAACACAAAACAAGAAGAATCTGAGCAAGATTTTAAGACAGAGACTGAACCTTCAGAAGAAAACCTTCAGATCTCTTGGAACAAATGCTAAAAGGAGTCAAAAATGCTTAGGTGGTCAATAATGCATCTAAAGGCTTCTGAATTTGCTCAGTGCAGAAGAAATGTGCAGGAAAGGTGCACCATCAGTTCAGAGTAAGCTGCAACTACTATACAGACATTTCTGGTAACAACACAAACTCAAGGTTATGAAACAGTGAGGATAAAAATAACATCCAAGAAGGTCTTTCTATTTAAAAAAGAAAAAAAGAACAAAAGTCATCTGGATTTCAAGATTAAAGAAATACCTTAATGTTGTCAGCAATTTCAGACAGCACCACAAAGAGACTAGCAAACACCTCGAATAGGGTTTGTTTACAGTACATCACCATTAATTGGCCATGATTACTGTTAAAAACACTGTAGATACAACACATTTATCTTCCAGCAGTGACCTACTACATAAGGTAAAACTGCACCGCATGAATGTGTCAGCGCACACACATTCCCTCTTTAGTCTCCTGTCACCACTCACAGATGGCGGGGTTCCCCTCATTACTCAGGCCACTTGCTGAGAGAGGGGAGGCGGGGACAGCTTGAATGGCCCAGGGGAGATGGAGAATCATGGCCGACACAGATTACGACAGAGAGATTAGCCCACGGGGGGAAAGAGAGAGACACAGGCAGAGAAAGAAAGAGAGAGAGCAAGGCAAGCAGAAGCAGGCTACACAGGACCTTGAAATTAATGTGGTCCCTCTGGCTTTGGCCATCCGAAATGACAGGCTCGTACGTGAATGGCTGTTGTAGGGAGGGATGTATGGTCTTGATCTTTTAGGTGCTTAAAGTCTAATAACCATCACACACACACACACACACACCTTCTATGCTGACTATAAAGCAGACAGCTGCAGCAAGAATAAAAAAAATTAACTACCATCCTCAAATACAATAGCTCCCTTTGAGTCTCATCATGCGCGCTCCAGTTTTTTTCCTGGTTTCATTTATAGTCTCTCTGTTTGACCCTGCTGTCTCGACAAAGGCAGCAGGACTATCATTACAACGGTCAACGTGTTTTAAAAGTAACAAAAAGCATCTACACGTGCAGGGGGGGGAAAAACCAGCATGTGCAGTTTCTTCTCAAGGACGCAGTTTCCAAGTACAAACTGACTGTGTCCTCCAGTGAAATCCACAGAGAGTATATAAACCTCAAATCAAGGCCAGTATACATCAGTGCCATCACCAAACTGAACTTCAAACCTCCTGCCTGGTCTGTACCATACACACACTGAGCCATATTATTTTATTTAGATACTTCCATTAAAAATGTTCCAAAAGGTACAAACACCACGAACAAGGTTGAGTAGTCCAAGTCAGTGATACGAATTAGCAGACAAGAGGCTAAAGCAGTCACAACCGCCGTGTTCCTAACTCTAAGCCTCACCAGACACAAAAGTAGTACCATAAAGCAAGCACAATACGTCATTCTTCTTGAAACAGGAGCTTTACTGACCTCTCAAAATTCCTTATAAAGTGTTGTGAATGTCAACTACTTCAGCTGCTACTGAAGGAAGGGTTGTCTGCCAATCTGTCTCCAGCACTACTGTTTGAAGTTGTATGCCAACTGCAGGAGGCAAGACAGCACTGTTGGTATCAATACTGTTGCAACTGAGTATCCAATAGTAACATTTTTAGTACTGATTAATATTTCAGTATTGATGTATTTTTTTTTTTTTTTGACAACTCTGGTGGATTTTAGTTAGTTTCTGGAACTTATTCACAGGGGAACAAAAACTAGATGCTCTCTCTGGATCAACTAAACTGACCATAGTGCACCAACGTTCTATCTTCTGTCATCATTAGCCTAAATTGAGTCTAAATGAACATAACATAGTGCTTATGTTAAGGACATAGTGTTTTCAGTGAAAGAAAAGTTTCGTAGAGTATCGAAGAAATCAAATACTTTAACGCATTTATCTCATGGCAAACCTGTAAAATCAAATTTTGAAATAATTACAATTGATGGAACCGTTATTCATTAAATCTAGACTGTTTAAACTGTGATAACCCGTGTTGTTATTGTGTTGTGAACAAATAATTTTAATAATTATATCCTCCTGGAACTGTGCCCTTATTTATAAGCAGATAATCACTATGGCAATCAGTTAACTGCTGTGATTCAAGCACGAGCAGATAAATAACCATTCACGTAAGAAAATGTGCGCTTCAAGATCATAAAGATCTCATATTCATTCACTGGCTGAAAGACGCACAAGGTACATAATTCTAGATGAATAATTCAAATCATTATAATGAATAAATAGAAGGTAATTATCTCGCTCTAAGCACCAACTCGTGATTCGCTGTCAGCACGAGGCGACAAACATAAGAGGGGTTTCCCAGAGTCAACAGAGCACAATCACCTGCTTTGGAGAAAGCACCAATAAACACTAATGATGCAGAGAGTCTCTTATGCATGACATTATGTACTTTTGGAGTGTGTTGCTGTGAGTGTGAGTAGATTTCTGTTAATGGCCAATAGCAAAAGCTGAAGATGTACAGATGAACATAAAAGGATTGTGGGAGAGATGCTCCCTCGGCATGACTGAAAAGCCTTTGTGGGGAGTCTCTGAACAGCCCCTCCTGACGTGCAAGGCAGAAATGATGAGAATGAAAGAGAAGGCAGGACAGAGAGAGAAACACAGAGGGTCCACCCGTCATCTCTTTTGTTGTCCATCTGCTGTCTTTAGCCGTTCCACCATCCTCTTGACAGGCTTAACCTTCCCCCTCTGCTGTCACAGGTGTGTACCCCAAATGGGACAAACTCCCAAAAAGAGTACCATGGTACTTGAGTTTTTGGATTACACTGAAAACAACAATACAAAAAAGAAGCTTCCATACATGTAAACCACAATTTGTCACTGCAAGTACCAATTAAAAGCCCTTTTTTCTCATTTGTTTCCAAAACAAAATATACAAAAGAGTCTTTTTTGGCATGTACTAATTACATGAAACAGATGTCATTAACGTGCTCTTATAATCTACTGTGTAAGTAACGCAGCAGCTCCTAAGTTTTAAGAATGAGTTCAGCACCACAGTCACTATCCAGGTTTTACACAACCATATCCATAGCCCAGCAACAGAGAAACTGCACAAATATTTTGAAACCTAAAAATAAATTCATCCTGGACTGCCGCCCGTGTTTGGGTAAGGAAGCACTTCTCACTTTGCAAGGAGACCATCGGGACACAGTCATCACACTTTGCTTTTAGTGGGAGGACAATTTTTATAGTAAATTATTAATGGCTAACCTAAAAAAAGTCAATCAAAGTTCATTGGCGGGGACACTTTCGGAAGCCCAGACCTTCTCATATTTAAGATGCATATATAAAGCAGTGCAGTGAGGTAAACGATGAAAATGAATATCAGATTTTGGTCAGAGATAATCAGCACTGCCTAAATTATTTTACCACCACCTGGATAAGAAGCTAAAGGTGGATAGATCATAGATAGATGCTGGCATGGATGGATGAATAGTGACTAAAACTGCACCCGCAAGCCCCTGAGACACCTATGTCCTTGGATAATAAATATTATCGACCTACAAGACAATTGACTCTGCACAAGAAGCGCTGCAAAAGCAAGGACGTGTTTGAAACGATTAAGTCATATTTACACCTGAATGCTAACTAGGAATAACAAAGTCTAGTTAGAAAAAATGAATCCCATCAACATGAGCATAAACATTTTTCCCCTCTTTTAGGTGACTTGGAGATTAGCACTTGCTATTTCAACCTCACTGAACTGCATTGCATTCATATTCAGAAAAATGTGAGATAACTGTGGCACTATGATCTGAGTCACAGCGTGACTAAATGAATGACTGAATGAATAATTTGTAACTGATAGGAAGAAACAGTGAATATCATTATGGCACTGACAAAGAAACCAAATTTTATTGGGGATGGGAATCAAAACCAGTTCACGAGCTTATCAGTTCATTTCATCAGTGTACGCTACATCTCTCAAAACAATCAAACTCAGAGGAGTAGCTTTCCTTTTGCAAATACTTTTTTTCTCCTGTTTTTTCCCATGTGTTCAGGTGCAGTGAAAGTAACAACTGCAGTGCTTCTAAAAAAGTTAAGTAGGCTTATTTTTTTCCACACCTAAAATTGATGATGAGCCACTAAGAGAGTCCGTAAAAATACCTACAAGCAGAATTAGTAATCACATTAGCAAAAAATATACTGACTTATTTTCTATTCATCCTCACTAAGGAAACTTATTGGGCATGGTCAGTAACAGTCCAATCTTACTGATTACAGTCTTCCTCTTTTCCTCTTACCTGGTAGCTCTATATTCAACATCCTTTGTTCAATATATACTCACTATCCCTCCTCTGCACACCTCCAAACAATCTCAACCTTTCCTCTCTGCATCTCTTAATAATGCTGACTCAAATTGCTTGATAACTGAAAAACCAAATTTAGGTACTCAAAATAACTGGGTAAGCCTTATTAAACTAAAGCGTTTGAATATAAAGGCACATCTACTATGGTTTATATTTAAGACAGGAGCATGACGTTGATACTAACAAAAAGACTTATAGTTATATTTTCTTAATTGAAACTTAATGCAAAAGAGTGATGCTGATCTGAGGTAGGAGCATGTTTCTCTGCACAATGTTCTGTCCATGATCTGCACATTTTTGCAGGTCAATAAAACACAAACACACGCATAACACTTTAAATCCCGAAAGGATATGAAAAGGAAAAACTACTCAGTGTCGCTCAAACACAAGCCTGGGCAACTTAGCTCTCTACACATCTGAACTTTCAAAACCTTCGACCTTACTAGACCCACCAGACTGGGTCACTTTGACAGCTGAGATCAACAAGTCTCGCCTGTCTTTACAGTGCAAATAGCGCGAAAAAAACCCCTCTCTTTTCACGTTAAAAAGACCAACTCGAGCCATCTACATCTCCTCGCTCTAATATAAAGCATGTGCCTCTGTTAAACCATGAAAAAAACCCTCTGCAGTAGCAGCAGGCTACCGTTAGCATGGTAGCTCATAGCTCCCTGTTAGCTTAGCTGTCTCGTAAAACACAGAGGTAACTGCGTTTCAAACCAGACCAAATACAGACCTCTTTAGGTCGTCGTGGTGCATGTAATGCCAATTTTTGCTGTCAGTGATTGTGTTTAAGGTCGGCTTAGCCTTCATGTTATGCTAAAAAAAATGAATGGGGGTGGGGGGGGGGGGGGGTTGGGTTAGCCTACATCATCCAACAGCATCTACTAGCCGTTATTACTCAATAATAACTCACCTGGCTATAGTGCACCCTGAACGGCTTTAGATAGTCAGACTCTGTGCACGGAACCACTTCAATGTTGTTAATCTCTTCCATAGTTTACACTTGGAGCTTAGATTTGGAGGCTCACCGCTGTTGTCTGTCACCCGCACACTAACTGACAGTGAAGGAATGCCTACGGAAGCCGGGAAAGGACATGAGACTTGGCAGTAAGGGAACAACAAAGGGGGGAGTGAAATGAATGGCGTTAAATTTATATAACAATATAAATATATGTGAAATAAAGAAGAAAAGAACAATGTTTTATTGTTGCATCATCTTAGCCCCAGTTATCTTTAAATGATTAGTCTAGATTAACCTAAAGAGCCAAGGACAATGCAATATTGCACACTATACATTCTATGTCACTCACCAGTGCTGCCCATAATACTAGGATAAAGGATGTAGCTATCTTCTGATACCTGTTAGATGGCAAGACAATGTACTTTGTGCAAAGGGAAACGTGGTGGCTGATGACTGAAACCAATGAAAATGCAACAGCCTGCAGTTGTCAGCTTTTCAAAGCCAGCTACAGCAGTCAAACCATCTAAGGCTTCACTCACGCAGGCCTAGAGACTGTTCTGACAGCATCTGATTACTAGGGAAAAATCTGTATTCTCTGACTGGTTGGCTCTCATAAGGTGACTGCGTTGCAAAAAAGGCTACTGTAACAAAAACCTCAAAAAGCTCTTCCGTTCTCCTAACCCTGACTTGTACATTCTGTAACTCCATGCATACATCACCGCTGACAACCATATCCAGGATGTTAAATCCAGTCAGTCAAAACCACATGAGGTTCTACCCTATATTGACTGTTCATTTATCCCACCTAATAATACCACTTGGGTCAGTTCAGCACAGAACCCAAGGTTAACAGCGTTAAGTTAACTGCCTTTTGATCTGTGTGGATAGTTTTCCTCTGTGCTGGGTGAATTTTCCTTTTTTCATTACTCAGTCATGGATTTGAGCCCACTTTGATTGGCAGATGTTCTAAGACAGGCAGCTGTAGCTGATATGTGTCTGGAAGACAAACTATTACAGTACTGTTTATGTCTGTCCATCACCTGTACACACTTTTTTCCTTTCTCTTTCTTTTGCTACTTGGGGGATTTTTCCTTATCTAAATCAAGACTGTGAATACAGAGGGTATTTTATGCTGCAAAGATTTCTGTAAAGTCTCTTGAGGCCTTGTGCCTTGTGATATTGGGCCATACAAATAAAAGTTACTTTATCCTGTGAAAGATCACAAGAGACCGAGTGCTATTATCGTAACACAGACACCAATTTATTGCTGTAAATAAACCTGCTGGCAACTTTTGACATGTGAGTAAAATGTGAGCACTTGAATTAAACCCATAAGACATGAAGATAGGCTATGTTATTATAAGTCTTCTACAATTTTACTTGAACAGGTTTGAGCTTGTCATAAAACCCTGATCAGTACTAACAGGCTTCAAATAGGGTAACCAGCTGCTGATTGGACCCATAGCTGTAGCTTTCTACCAGCTATGAGCGGCCATGCAAGCCAGGACATGGTGGTACTCTGCCTTTATTATAAAGCTGGCATTCCGTTAATTCGTTCCCCTTTGCCTGCCTATTAGATGTCTTCACGAGGGAAAGACTTTCTAAAAAAAGGGAAAAAAGGCAAAGTATGCAGGAAAAAATATTTGGATTGTACCTATATATCTACAAAGATTAAGCTAAGAATTAAACAGAAGAAGGGTTATGCTGTGTGTCAGTCTGCAGTCATGGGTCACATAGGGTTGCCAACCGTCCCTTAAAAAACAGAATCGTCCCGTATTTCGAAACAAAAGTACACGTCCCGTATTGAGCTAATAAGGGACGCACTTTGTCCCGTAATACAGTGAGAATCAAAAGTAGTCTATAACTTTTAATGGAATTAACGCTTTGTTTGAAAACATAATTCCCAGCCCCTCTCCTGCTTTGTGACCAATGAGCTGACAGCACACTTATGACAATTCGAGTATGACAAGTCAGATTACCGCTCATCTCATTGGTTGAGGAAAGGTCGCTTACGGAGAAAATACCGGAAGACAACCGATGACCACAACAACAAGCATGGCCAACAGGGAAACAAACGCCGACACTGCGGTGCAAGTCTCGGACGGCACACTGTGCCTCCATAAAATGAAGGTTATAACAGAAAATCTGTCGCTCGCTCTCTCTGTCTTTCACTCACACAGACACACCACCATCAACTTTGCTAAATTGCTAATGAAAAACATGATCAGGCAGCTGTGATTGAGCAGCGATGTAAATCCAACTATTTTCACGGTTGTTGTGGTCGTGATAATTTTGTGATGCCACATGGAAAAGGCTCGGATGAGCTTTCCAAAGTTCTACAAGTTGTGCCTCCATCGCTTGTGTCCAGATCACACGCTGCACAGCTGTGCTGCAACGTCTTTTTCACCGACGTTTACGTGTTTGCGCGTGAGCAGCTGCGGTGACACCCTCACGAGCGATTGATGATCGGGAGCTGGTCGTGAGGTGTTAATCGCTTCTCGTTACCCCACGTATACTACACGACGCACGATGAAGGCCAAAATCGGGCTGATCACCAAATCGGTCGCACGACTCAAAAATCGGCTCAAAATGGGCCAAAAATCGCACAGTGTGAGCCCAGCATTAGAGCAGCAATGTTTGTTCGCTCAGAGAAAGAAAAAAAAAGGCTGCAAAAGTACAGGGAGGAATGGGAAAAGGAAAACACCTGGCTGGAAAAGTGCACTATAAAGCGCACTGCACTGTGTGCCGGCGCACTTTTTCCATAGGCATGCTTCTATTGGTGGGCACATGAAGAACACGAGGGGCATGAAAGCTCGGGGAACCCTTTACCAATTTTTTGTCCGCCAGGCCACGGCAGAAGCAGATATGGTATGTAAACACTGGTTTGTTTTTTTTAAACCCTCTGGTTAAGGTTAATATGGGCATGTGCGGTGAATATCAGGGCTATGTGGCCAGAAGTGTGATAATATAATTTATTTTGTGTAATAAACAACTGCAAGGATAGATGATTACAACAAATAGATCACTAATACATAAAAGTAATACATAGATGAATAATGATGATGACTTAAGATGCGTAATCATGGGAACAAGTGGGTTTACAAACAGGAGCAGCTGATTAGCTTTAGAAAAGCTGAAATAATACCTCAACTGAAGCCAACTGTACTAAATGCACTAAATGTGCACTGTTACAAGAATGATTTTGTTCTATTGTTTTCTATTAATTTATATAATTTTAAGTTAAGTAGGACAGAGTTCTTTTAAAGAAAGATTTACTTATATTCTCAAAAGTTAAGCATGACAGGCTTCTGTTTAAGAAAGAGACCTGTTTTACTGTGTTAATGTTGTCATTGTGAGCTAAAAATAAATGGCTAAATGATCATTTGTTTCCCATATGGTCATATCACAAAGAATATGCATCTGCTTAAATCAAGTTCAAGTCAAATGGTTAAAAAATAATTTCACACACAAAAAAAGAGCTACCACACTGGGAAGGGTGAAGACAACTGGGTTGCCCGGCCCTGGCCACGAGGTGTCCCTTATTTATTTTTCAGGGAGTTGGCAACCCTAGGGTCACATAAAGGTGGCATAGCTATTACCAACAGTCTCAAATTAGTACTGCATTATTCACAGGCCGCAGCATGACTTATGTTATTGTCTGGCATTTTTTGCCAGAGGAAGCTGAAAGTAGTTCACTATTTTAATCTATCTAATGAAAGAGGGTTCCTGTACCTTCATATTTTTATACATGGTCCGTTCATCCATCTATCTTCTTCTCTTTATCCAATGCACGGTGGCAGGCGGGCTGAGCCTATCCTAGCTATCATGGGGCAAGAGGCGGTGCACAACCTGGAATGGTTGCAAATCAGTTCCTGGACTAACATAGAGAGACAGACAACTCTTTGTGTTCAAATATGGCCTTAAATATATTTCATGTACTAAAAATGGCATTGCATATTCTCTTTATGCAAGATTACGCCACTGATTAACACATACTGTAAAAAGTGCAAGGTTGATTTTCAAACTGCTATTAAATAGTCTTCACTGTCTTCATTGGTAAATATAAGCCTTTGAAATGTAACCGCAATGCCCTGAAAAAGTGAGAAAATTTACACTTTAGATTTGAAACATAAAAGAAAGGTTTGGTATTTTATGGGTTTCTGTTGCTCAGACTGGTGCATAAAGTGCTTTTTGAAAGTCATAGGAACTTTGAAGTCTTATTCATCCTTCTTAAAGTCATTCTGTTATATAACAACAGCCACAGGTCCATTTTGTGTGAACCAGAGGCCAGGTATGCTGTGGCATTTGGGCTACATCTGAACCACAATACTTGCATTGACCCATGACAAGCCTTCTTTACAACATCTGGACCACATCTGGCCCCCCTCAGCATTAGCAAGTGCAGTAAGTGAGTCATTAGTGCCAGAAAGTAACCCAGATTCAGCCAAAATGTGTCCGTTCTCTGGGCCTGGCTATAGCTTTGACTGCTTGATTCACCAGAATGTTAAACTATTGCTTTTACAGCACATTTAGGTACTTGCTAGTCAATTTCCATGCTCCAGCCTTCTGCTTTGAGCTTAGCTATTGGAGTGACCCTTTTGCGGGATGGGGGGACTCTTAAAACCTCCACTCAACTTATTTTTGGATGAAACATGAAGACAAGTCCATCCTCCTCGCTGTGCTGAGTAATGAATAAGAGATAGGCTCTTTCTCACCAACGCTGCCTGTGAGGGCGAGGCAGCATGATGTCACCCTCTCACATCAATAACAGCCTCATAATGGAAAACAATCTGCACAGCTCCAATCTCGATGGGGCTGACTTCCTCCAACAAATGAGCACCAGTCCTCCGCCCACTACACAAGGGCAGGACGTAACACTTTTGCAAACTGATTTACATCTAAATAAATACAGGCCTAGACGAAACAATGTGCGGACCCAAAAGAGAAACCGGCGTCTCTCTGCTGGGCAAGTTCAATTTATATTGCCCAATCCGGCCAAGCTGCAGGGCACGATAAGACGGGAGGGACTGCTGAATTAAAGCATTGTACAGGAGTCACCGCCTCTGGTTTGCTGCCACACTTAGAAAAGTGAACACAAAGGGACTATAGCAAATGACAAAGGGGATAAAATGAGAGTGAAGTCTAAAAAAAGTAAAAAGCACAAAAGTCAACAACCAAGAGTAAGTGCAGCCAGTACTCAACAGTTGTAGAGGTTTCAAGGGAGATTGCAAAGTGACCATAGAAACACAATGTTATACACTTGCAGGGCAACATTGGAAATAATCCATATTTTTATGCCTCCATGCTGGAGAACACTGTTGTAGCAGGCGTTGTATTTTCAGGTCGTTCCTTCACCTGTTTGTATGATACATCTGTCTCACTGAAAGGTATATTCTTGGAGTACCTGAACATCCACGGGAACTCTGAAGTAATAATACTTAGGTGGACAAAAGCCAGGTTTAGGTGTTGTGTATGTGCCTAATTCTAGTTATCATTGTCAGCATGAAAATAGTGAAAAGACTAAAACCATCAATGTGTGAACTGATTTCTCACCAAGCTCATCATCTCTTCACCTGCTCTTACGGAGGACTTAAATTTTAAACATTACATAATTCCCTAATATTATCCTTTAAAATCTTACAGCGGCGTGATTGTTGGTGGCAAAATATCAGAGTATGTCTGGAACTGCAGAACTACTTGGCTGTTCCCACATGATCAGCTCTTGGGTTTATAGAGAAAGGTCCACAATAAAAATATTCAGTTCTCTGGCAGGGTAACTAAAACTGGAAAATATGTTGCTGGTCTGACAAGTGTCAATTTCTGCTGTAATGTAAAAGCACAGCCTTGTATGATTGATTCAGGCTGCTGGTGGTGTGAGCTGGTTAGAAATTCCAATTTTTATATGTTTAAGATATTCTCTGTAATTCCTGCAACTTTCATGGGAACCTAAAACGTTAAATACAACAAGTAGAAAGTTTATCAAAAAATTCAATGGTTTTTTTTTTCAGTTGACATATACAGAACTACTTAAAAAGATATTTATCAGTGCCATATGAACAAAAGACTCCCCCCCTTTCTTAAGTATATTTCCTTCTAGGAAGTGGAAATAAGGGAAGGAAAGAAAACTGAAGTTTGACAATACGCTGTTTTAAGAGGGTCGTTACATGTTTCAGTTAATAAGTACCACTTCACATGCTTATACTGATACTTTCAAGATAAATGGTCAATAGAAAAGACTATTTCACTTCATGTGAACTAACAATACAACAGTGTAAAAAGTCCATACATTTACAAAGAAAAGTCCTGTTTAGCTGTAAAAATATGTAATATTGTTAGATTATAAATGACCCAAAATCTTATCCTAATTTTTATTGCTAATGTTGCTGGATAACTAAATCTTCTCTCATGTTTTGATTTTTTTTCTTCGTTTTTTTAATTGTTTTATATTTCTTTATATTTACTATTGTTTCTTCCTAAAAGGTGAACTTTAATGCCATCACCCAACGATACTACTTCCTCTCTGAGGCCTCATTTGAACATAACCTGCACAAGAGGCCTCCAAAAGTCTTATCAGCTCCTCAGCCAGAACCCGGGGCATCCATAACGTGTTAATTCCATTCTTCCAAGAACATGTGGGTACAGGAGCTTCTCAGTCATGACCAATTATTGTCTGCATGCGGATGATGCAGGCCAGATCTCCTTGGACTATGTACAACTCCAAACCTGGAGCCTGTTGAAGTCATCAAACCTGGTCCTTCTGTCTGTCCATGTAGCTCATCCTACTTAGTATATTTTTATTTTATGGCATATTGATTGAAAATAAAAGTTTGTTAAATTTATGTAGATATGATTCACACCCAATAATATGTAAAAAAAAATAAACCAAAAAAATCAACACGACTTTGTGAAAGCGTTTAATTATTAATAAAATTGCGTTATTCAATGTTAAGAGTAGAACGAAAATCTTTTGGGGCCCATATTTTGAGTCACAATAGTCCAGTTTGTTGTTGTAAAAACTTTCCACTAACCTTTATTTCAAAGGTAAAAGCTCTCCTTTGGTCTATCCATAGCGTAGTTTATCAGTCAGGGTCAAGCAGGGATTTGGGCTGGGGCCTTTGGGAATGCACTTAGCAAAGGTGGCTGCTGCGTCGATGTTAGTGGGCTCAGGGTGTGGGTCAAGATGACCAGTATCCGTCCACCAAGCAGTCTGGACAATCAACCACTGCCGGCCTTGTTCAGGAGAGGCTCCTAAATCCTCCCACACAAGCCTGGATTTCAAAATAGCCCCATGTGTCAAAAGGGCACTCGATAACGCAGCACAGAAATGTGAACTCTGTGTAACAGAGGTGTGTGGGAAGTTGATGAAATGGCGAGGATGGAAAGAGTGACAGAACTGGAGTTTTCACATTGAGACACATTAAACTTTTTCTTGAGACTTAAATGTCAGATTTAAGCAGTGGGCTTTTAGACCCCACGAATTTGTTGTTTTGGTTTATCACTATCATTGTGTTTCTAGCTGCAGCAGGTAGTTGTTTCATGAAGCAAGTTCAGATAGCAAAATAAGGCTGAGGGAGAAAGGCAGAATGAATATTGATTTCATACCTGCAGGATTTATAAACATGCTATTACATCTTGGAAAAGCTTTAACACCACTTAATGTTAAAATTGTAAAATAAAAAAAGTATTGATTATTTCTTATGAAAACATGAAATAATGCTAAATAATAAGCCAAAATAGTTACATCATCAATTCATCTACATTAAAGCAAGCATTCCAAACTGATCACAATTCAGTTTAATTCTCACTGGATTTGGATGGTAAATTTAATAAGGGATTTTGAGACTGTATTTCAGAAAACCTGTGAGTGTGACTGGGAAAAAGTATTTGTATAAAGTACAAATACTTGGTTACTGTACTTAAGCAGAATTATCAGGTATCTTTTTGACAACGTTATACTTTTAAGCCTTACATTTTTACAGAAATATTTGTACTTTCTACTCCATACATTTTCAAAACATTTGGGTTAAGACATATGAGAGAAGTTATTCTTTCAAGCTATTGTGGGCCTTCAAGCATCAAACCAATTTGAACCTGAACAGTACACGAAACATGAAAGGCAATCCTAATGGTGTATCAATCACCAGGGTTATTGCATACAAAGAGATGAAAGAGATAAAATCCATACAATTTATGCATAATTTATAACCCAACAGTCAGGGATTAAAGTGGGCATCGTTTTTTATGCACAAATGTCCATAAGCTGTAGTCGTGGTATTTCAGCATCCAGCCAGCTCTACAGAAGAGGAGCGAACATAAAGGGGAGCAACACTTTTTAAGTCAAGTCATTTAAAATGCAATGTTTCTATCAGCTCAACAAATATCAGCAAACACTGTGTGCAGTTTGTCCCACAATGTGTTGCTAGCTAAAACTCCAGCTGCTGTATTTCACAAGGAGAGAAGTGAATGTGAGATAACTTCACTCAGAGATGGAGAAAGATGTAAAAAAAAAAAAGAAAAAAAAAGACAGTACTGCTCAGTGGTATTTAATAAACTGAAAATTTAAAGTTTAGATGTAAGCCCTCTTTTGTTAAATCATATCTTGGATCTGAGGTGTGTATTGACTGACTTTGTGTTATTAAAGGTTCCATGCAAATACTCTGCAGTTTAGTGCAGCATAAACAGGTTAGTCTGCTGTACTGTGAGGGATTTAAAGCAAAGAACAGTTTGTTGGACTGGTGCAAAGTGGCTGTGGTGCTTGTGGTCAGGGTTAGGTTACATTAAGTGTAATAGAGATGGATTTGAAATTAAATTGATGACGCTTAGATTTATTCACAGAATTCCACCTACATACCAACTGTATACTGTCTTGTATAAAGACAGTGTGAACAGTAGACCGTCAGTGTAGAGGGTGGAAATTATCCAGGACAACTCTTACAACTGCTTGCAGTTGGGTAAATCCACTGTATCTGTACTTCTATTAAAGAATGTCTGTATTCTTTCCAGACTTTTTGCACTGGCAGTATTAATTTAATCCATTAATGTGAAAACAAACTGTAACAAATTGCCTTGACTGACAGTGTATTGGCAGTCACTCTGACCATAGCTGATCCCATGAGCACTAACCTAGTAGGTTGCATAAAGAAATCCCCTCTGCAAGAACTGATTCCATTGTAATGGCAAGCTTCATCAATCAGGCTCTTATATTTTTAGAAGAAGCTCTCATTGTCGTGTTGCTTTGTTGCCCGTGTGCCCCAGGATGTGTTTCCCTGTACAAGATCAAGATTCCTTCTATGTCATCGTTCTACCAGAGAATAAGCATCTCACCCACAACAATGCTCTCAGTTGTTGGGGCTCCTGATACTTGTTTTTCTTCCGTGAATACAAACAGACCTGAAATGGCAGTTGGATGAAACATACAGATTTAGTTGAACTCAGCTGGAAGTTATCTGATAGATGAGTTAGGATTCCTTTCCATTCATATATCCTTGGAATCTCCCAAGGCCGACCCCAGCACAAAATAATTACTTTAATCACATGAACTTCTGTATCTTAACATACAGCATATTTTAGTGTTTTATTTAATTTTTCTGCACATTACACATAAATTCTCAATGTTTTATTATCACCTTATTACAAATGTTTTTTTCTGACATAAAATTTCAACTTTTCGTGACTAAAGTTTTTGCCTTTTTCTGTTGAATGTTACATTCTTTGCAAGTCAATGCAGAAGTGCCTTAACCCTGCATTTTTTCCAGGGACCAGCAGGGGGCGACACCTGTGGTAGCAAAAAGAAGTGCTCGTTCATTAGAAGCCATTGGAAAAATGATCCTTTTCCTTCTTTGGGCTATGACCTCAGTAAACATTTGCTGAGTTGTTTGTCTCTGTTTTAAGTCTTTCTTTTTTTTTTTTTTTAGAAAGAAAACAATGTATGTTCTACAAATTCTGGCTCCAGTTGGAGTCAAATAGGAGGAATAAAACAGGAAATGCTTTAGAGTGGAGCCACTCTCAGATTAACCAATCGTAACAATATGAATATCTCGTGTCCCTCAGTGTCTTAGTCACGCCCACCTCTACTCATTATGGCCATTCAAAACCTTAAGATTCTGACAAAACAACAAAATGCTCAGCTTGTGGCTCCAAGACAGGACTTGTCTAGCTAGTGGATGACGTCATCATTCTTTCATCTTTTATATACAGTCTATATTATATAAAGGCTGTGGTCTAACATTGGATGACTCACTCTGGTCCTATCACATGCCACATCCTGGATTGCAAATATCCCTTTTTTTGTACATTTTACCCCTATTGTAAAATTACCGTTAAATAAAAACAGACTTTTAATTTTCACATTTTTATGAACAATAACCTTTCTAACATTCTCACATAGCAGCGGAGATCTAGGGAAGGTTTATGTTAATACTTTTAATATTTCATTCCTAATGAGATGTTGTATGTCCTCACAGAAGTATAAAATAAGCAAATCTTTGTACTGGAGGTTCTGTGGTTGCTCAGACTATTGAAGCTTTATACTATGGGACAGCTGCTGTGGCTCCTGTGTTCCCCCGCTGAGAGGGAGCCTATTTTAACAAGCCAGACCTATTGTCTTTTCCTAAGAATGACCAGAGAATGTGGCAACTCCATGGGTCACATAGTCTTTATTTGAGTGTTGATGATTGGGGTGAGGGGCAGGACGTGGCTATGTCTCTGTCATTCTCATCACCATGGGTGCACATGCCATCAGAGCTAATTACCTGCCTGGAAGGATCAATTAGAACGCCCTCTAATGCCCCCTAACAACAATGCCCCCAACCTCAGCTTTGCAGTAGCGCAGGAAGGCTGTGAGTGGGAAGTGGGGAGAGGCTGATGGTGATAACAACAATGCTTAGTAGTAAACTGTGTAGTGACACAGCTCCCTACCATCAACACACTATCGCAGCAGAAAGCCTGCACATATCCCCTGTTGCAAAAACACCTTTAACCCTTTTGTTCATTCCCGTCAACTGGATATACAAAAGTTACATACAATCCTATTCTTGTTACGGAAATTTGGAAAACAGACCTAAATAAAGTGCTTATGTTCTTCATTTTCATGCATGTTTTATTTCTGGACTAGTTCTCCAGTGTGTCTGACAGATGGCTGCATTTAGATCTAAATACAAATAAACGCTCAATGAACTTTTCCATCATCCAAAACCAATTGTATTACCTCAAACCTTCCGTCTTTCTGATGTCAGTGAAGGACACTGATAGGGTTACTAAGGTGAAATACTGCTCCTAGATCAGAGGATAAATAGGTTTGAATGAGGCCACATGAGGCCAAATGTTCCACTTTAGAGAATTAGGCCTGCAGTGACAACATGCTACCACCTAATTTCATCCAAAATCACAATGTGACTTTATATTTGTCTCCCAGAAAGAAAAAGTGTTTAATCTCATATACCGTGTATCTCATACAAAGATGTGAAACATGTATGCTTAGGTTCACTTGGACCATCTCCAATCAAGCACAATTTTATTTTCTAATGAATTCTTTATAAATCAGTAAACTTTTGTGCGAAGTGTTGTTTTTATGTCTGTGCTTCAGCAAAAAAACGAACCCTTTAAATTTTGGTATAGATCGCGATCACGTTCTAGAAAACTCTAAGAAGGGGCATCACTTAAAAAGCAGCATCATCCTTGGTGGAGGATTTGCCAAGTGTCTAAATGCCCTTCTAGTTCTCACCTTCATGTGGTAATTACTAATTAATCACCTCCAATCTGTCCAAAACATCACTCCGAGGCTTTTAACTTACTCTCATATCACATCAGTTTTAAAGTGCCTGCACTGGCTTCCGGTCAGCTTTAGGTATCAATTTAAAATTGTGTTTTTTACTTTTAATGGCTCTCATTTATATTCTTGATCTACCCCACCACTTTTCTTCAAGCTGGATCCTTAGTCCGTAGACCTTTTTGTTATTCTACGTATCTGTCTAAAAACTAAGTGGGACTGTACATTCCAAACCTTAGCGCCAAAATTGTGAAACACTGTAAAACTCTTTTTGGAACTTTGTGGTATTTTTGAAAAACTAGCTTAAAACTCATCTATTCAGACATTTGGATAATGTTTTTGTGTTATTGTACTCATGCTTACGTGTTCTTACGTGTTGATTAAAAAACAAAAAAAAAGCTCTGTAAAGCACTTTGTGACTGACTTCTTGTTTTAAAAAGCACTGTACTGTAGCTCTAAGACTTTCATAGTATTGAGATATTGAATCCAGTTAATTTTTGGTTTCTTCTTCTTGAGGAGCACATAGGTTTGTGAATTACATTGGTTATGCCTTACTCTTTAAACAAACATCAGGTTAGTATTTAGTGGCAAAGTTGATGGCTTGGTAACTGGTGAGCATTACAGCAGCAGCATCATATCAATTGTATGCTGCTGGTTGATCTGTTGACTCTAGTCTTCTAATGTGTTTAAGTACAAAGGAAAGCCCACTGATCTGAATTATTTACCTTTCAGGTGGTTTAATAAATGTTCAGTTGCTTTTCACCCGAATTTGTCCGTAACCATTATTTCATTTTGGGGTAACACTGAAATTACAGTGATGAATACCCATGTAAATAATTGTGCAAAGTGGATTATTAGGCACTTTTCAGGAATATCCAACACATAATTATGGACAGTGAAGAAAGGCCATGCTAATAAGATTTAAAACATCAATCAGTCCATCCATTTTCTTAATCAGTTGTCAGTCACATGGGGGCATATCCTGACTGGCACAGGGTGAGCGGTAGGGTACACCGTGAACAGCTTGCCAGTCTGTCACAGGATTTAAAGCAAATTACATAATCATATAATCAAATAATACATTAAGTCTGGAATCTGTTTTTAACGACTTAATTGCACAGCTAATAAGGTGGTCACATAACTGCAATAAACTGGTAAATACGTTAGAAAGGAAATCTTTTCAAGCAGGAAAGGAAGCAATGACTGAGCCACATTTCTTCTCAGGTATTTGCAAAACAAAAAGAAAACCA
The DNA here is from genome assembly GCF_057381915.1 of Diplotaxodon limnothrissa. Classification (NCBI taxonomy): domain Eukaryota; kingdom Metazoa; phylum Chordata; class Actinopteri; order Cichliformes; family Cichlidae; genus Diplotaxodon; species Diplotaxodon limnothrissa. The sequence continues at coordinate 18,288,810 of NC_140610.1, read as the reverse complement.
AGTGAAATTCAATCACGTAATATAACAAGCGTGACCTTGAGGAAAAACTTTGCTCCTGTTCTCAGTGTTGTATGATAATCTAATGACCGAATGAATCGCTCACACACATAATGAAAAATCCTTCGGTTGATCGATTAAAATCAAATTGAGTTGACCCTCAGGAGGTCAGGAGACCCAAATGTTGCTGTCCTCTATTTGGTTTGACAGCAGCCGTTGTTCCTGGGGGAGGAAGGGAGGACTTCATCTCCCCTTGTGGCTCACTCGAGGGTGACGGTTTGGAAACATCCACTTTGACCCTTGATGTCGGGGCTCGGGGAGTAGACTGTCATTGCCCACCCCCATCCGTCTTCTTAGAGGCTCGTCTCTGGCTGTTTGACCTTTCAGATGAACTCCGGACACTGTCCATGTCAGTCATGTCTTGGCTGAGAACAGAGCCAGGATCAGGCAAGATCCTGGCTCTGTTCCACTTTTTAGCAGCCTTTAGCCTAAACTGGATGCTTCATTAAAAAAAAAAATGTAGTCAAATTTTGGTAAGATAGAGTATAGTATGATTTTTTTTTCTCCTTCAAACATGCCTTAAAGCAGCAGTCCCCAACCTTTTTTGCGCCACGGACCGGTTTATGCCCGACATTATTTTCACGGACCGGCCTTAAGGTGTCACGGATAAATACAACAAAATAAAACTAGTATCGGTACCGAAAAAAAGAAGATTTATTCATAACACACCTGAAAAGACCCAGGAAAACAGAGTTAACGATAAAAACGATAACAAAAATAACGCTGAAAACCAATAAAAACCCTGAAAACCATACATTTCACACCTGAGCCTCAACTCTCGCGGCCCGGTACCAAACGACTCACGGACCGGTACCGGTCCGAGGCCCGGGGGTTGGGGACCGCTGCCTTAAAGTATAGGGACACAGTATATAATATAGGTCCATAACCTGCATACTCTATCTACCTACAAACTACATATAACATCTTAAAGGTTTCTTTTATTTCAGGACAAACACTATCATTTGAAATGTGGGACAAAACTTTCTAAATATCTTGATTTTTTTTACTGAACAAAGGCAACAGCTACCAGAGCACCATATATTTCAGACCCATAGTGACCTCCGAAGTCTAACCAAAGTACAGCAGTTGCAGAGGAAGATGCATTTTGATGCCTTATTTGTAGAGCTTTCTTTAGCACATTTAAGCTTGCAGTTCAGCTGTTTTGCAAAAGTCAGTTTTTACCCTATGTCCTTTGCAATGCTTGAGAAATATGTTTAAGAATTAGAAATACTGACCATTTCAAAGACTTATTGAATCATTTGAGGTCATGGAAATTTTAAATTAAGCTTAATGAAGATGGATTATTCTCAGTGGTGTCTACTCACCTGCAATCTAATTTCACATTTTAATTTGTATTATTGATCATAGCACGTGTCACATGTTTCAGCCAATTTAACAGACACCCTGTTTTATTCTTTACTGTGATCCATTTTCAAACAAAGAAAATTGGGTGAAAATGTGGCACAAAATACTCGCACAGCCATTATAATGCAAAGCATGTTTATTTTACAGTTACTGCTGTCTAATAAAAAGGCCTGGAAAGAGAGTATGTGCTTATAATCATTTCAGTATAAACAAAATGAAGCGATACTGATATTTACATGTGGGAGGTTCAGCAAAAACTTCCAACAGGTGATGGGTAATGTCCACCATCTAGAGGCAACTCTGGGAACTGCACCACACCAATAATAGGGTTTTATGCTTTAAACTACAGTGACCATAATCGTGCAGTCAGTAATGCTGGGTTGTTGTTGTTTTGTTTTTTTTAAAGAGTTGGGATTTCAATGTTTGCAAATCCTTTTGCCTCCCAACATAGCTTTCATTTGAGCCAATTCATCTTTTTATTTTTTTGCCCATATTGGGACATTAAAGTCTGCAGAAACAGAACAGATTTGTACAGTGAGAACTGTTTGTGTGTACAGCAAAAGGCAAAACAGCACATCTTTCAAACACCAGAAGAAACAGACTAAGACTCTGTACATTATACTTATTCTTTGATTTGTAAAAGAATTTAAGTTTTTAGTTTTTCCCCTCTATACTGTACAACAGAGTTTAATTACAAACAACTAGAATCAAAATGTGATCCTGGACTCATTCCTGGTCTCAACATAATAACACTTCATGAATCTCTCTGACAGTCTTTGTCAGCAGGTTCTTGGCGGGAGTGAACGAAGCCACAATGTCTTCAATCTGTTGAATCCTAGCAATACACAAAAATGTAAAAATTTAATGTTATACTTGAAGATAATATATTATTCCTTTGACACGGTTACCTTCAATAGTAATATGCTCCGTAAAACAACGTAATTTCTGTCAGTATTCATTAAATAAACAATAGGTTTTTTAAATCTAAATTTCTTGATTTATATTAAAATTTTACTTACGTTGTGCTTCCAATTAAGTTTTTAAAGCTCTCTACTTGCAGGACACAGAAGTGGTTGATGAGAGAGATGCCAAAGACTACCTCAAATTTGGAAAATTTCTTCAGAGTGCTGAAGACAATGCGCACTCTGGAAGAATAATTGAATGTTATACACCTCAGTATTGCAAAATGCAAAACTGCATGCAGATGTGAATGATTTTTTTGGATCAAAAAGTGGAATATTTGTTATTTCTGTGAAGCACTGTAGTTCTTACTTGGTGTCCATGCAGCTGATGTCGAGTATATCCAGCCGTAGCCCTCCCCACAGTTTCAGGAGACGCAGTTCCTCTCCCAGAAGACGACAGCGACTCACCACCAGGCTGACATCACGGAGCAGCTGGGAACAACAGCAGGCAAAATACGTTACCACAGACTGTATAAACAATAAACATACATCTTCTGGGTCTCATCACTTAAGCTAAAACAGAGTAATTTAAACTGGCATTTGTTTTAATGGCCACCAGGGGGCGATCACTGCAGATGCAACAAAAGTATGCGAGAAACAGCCCACAGGCCTGATCTAATTAAACACAGGCACTTTTCTCTAGTGCTTTATCACACGCATTCACATTGGGAGCAACTCGGGGTTAAGTATCTGACCTATTTTACATGAGCCTGTTTCTGTCCTTTGTATGCATCTGGTGTTTATTTACACTTACCTTTGGTACTTGTCTTCTTGTTGGGTATTTCTTTACCCAGCAACTTTCACCTTCAATGTACTCGGAGACCAATTTGTGAACAAGGCGTGCATGGCACTGCGACTTCTCATCTGGTAGGAAACATAATTGCTTTCAGTACATATTCTTCATAGTAAGTGCAATTAAAGGTAGCCAAAGGCCATTAATTTAGCATGGCAGGTAGGATGAAAAGAATAACCATCTAATAACCATCCATCACAGAATGCTTCTTGTACTTATTTTCTTACCATCGAGTTCCAGTTTAAAAGTGATGTGTGTTATTTTCTGCTCAGTGTCGGCATCATTACCTTCAAAAGCAGAAAAACAAAGTTATTAGAGTGTGCCTTAAAAAAAAAAAAACCCCAAACCAACAGAATTAAGCAAAATCTAAATTTTAATATTGTTCAAGGTTTGCGCAAACACTACTGACTGAGGTGCAACCATGAGTACAAGATATTCACAACTGTTAGAAACTGCTTTAAACTGTATGAGAAAACATGAAAAAAAGAAATACCATTGGCCTTTTCAAACACCAGCTGCAGATGCATGGTCTCATGGAGGAAAGTGAAGACTCTGCAGTTGTCCCTCATTTCTCTGAGCTTCCATTCATTCATCCTGATGTAAACAATGTACAAAACCAGTTTTGCGTTATCATATTTGTTTACAGGACTGGTCTAAAGCTGTAAAAAATGTTCCTGGTACTGACATATTCAGAAGGCCCATATGAATCTCCAGGTTCCTCGTTTCAGCTCGAAGCCTTTTGACTTTACTTGAATTCTGCTTCTTCTGCATCTCTAGTTCAGGTATTTGTCTTTAGCAGGAACAAAGAAAACAAAGAAGAAATAAACGAGACCGCTCAAAACTGGTAATTCTCAACATTCACTGCATAATTCAACGAAGAAGAAGAAAAAAGGATAGTTAATTTTAACCGACCTCTCATTATCAGCCGTCGTCTCAGTGACTCTCTTCATTTCTGTTAAACAAAATGAACCAGTAAAGGCACTTAGGACTTATTCAATTAAACTGACGTAAAATAAAAAACAAATAGATGAAACTGTATTAAGTTACCTTCCTGCAGCGACTTCAGACTTGGTTTGTCTTCAAACCCTTTTTCTTCAACTGCAGCAAATTCTAAATGAAGGAGAATATGTTAGGCTAGAGCAACACATCCAACCTACTTGTGCCCCCAGAGAAAGGTTTGCTAACAGGTCATCATCTTCCATCAAAACTACTGACAACTTTGGAAATGTGCCAGCAACAAAAGCAATCACATAGAGATTTGCGGTGCAGCACCATCTTTGCGATCGATTTCATCTAGCAACAGCCAAACGATAGAGAAATACATATGTTAGTGACTGAAACATTAGTTAATATCTACAAAACGAGCAAACTCTGTGGTATATCACAAACAGGAAAGTCATGTTTTCAAAGTAGCTATACCTGTTTCTAATTCACAAATACAGTCATCCAGAGTTTTTATCATCTCATCTGCTTCCTGAATTCTTCCTCTTAACTTCTGCTGCTCCTCCTGGAAACAAAACCAAAACAAAAAACAAACCCCAAAACAAAACAATGTCAATTTCATTTTGCATTCAAAGAAGTCCCCAATTTTGCATTTTAGTGTTTTTTTCTAAATGTGTGGAAGTTCTTACCAGATTCGCCTGCAAAAGATTTGAGTACAGAACCTCCTTCAGTTCATGTGACTGAACTTTGCTTGTTTTTCTGAAGAAGTTATTTCTCTCCTTTAGTTTAGCACCGAAAGATTTCAGCTGTTGATTCAAACAAACGCCGCATTGGGTGAATTGTGGGAACAGATGCCAAATTCATGTCACACACAAGCGCACAGCAAAGGCCAATAGCTAAATAAAGTTAAATAAAATGCATTGCAATTAAAAAAATATACACTGTAAATTACTTAATGTTCATCCTGCCCAAATAAATGTAAACATATCACATAAAAAAAAAAAACTTTGACTAATACCTCTTTATCTGAAGCATATCTCATGTCCTCCCACAAAGATCTATTGACAGTATTAAGAGGTTTGTTTAGATCCTGCATTCGCACCTTCAGCCTAGAAAGAACAAAACAGACATGTTTTTAAACTTCAATTGTAACGTATGAGATTAAACATAAAAAGAATTGTACAATTTCTAATGAGTTATAATTGTGTTTGTAAGCTACACCCAGTTTTTCCTTGTGATTTTGTCAGTTTACAGCGATACAGCGCAATTCATCTAAACCAGTGGTCCCCAACCCCCGGGCCACGGACCGGTACCAGTCCGTGAGTCGTTTAGTACCGGGCTGTGAGTGTTGAGACTCAGGTGTGAATTTTATGGTTTTCAGGGTTTTTAACGTTAATTTTTAAATTGTTTTTATGGTTACACTCAGTTTCTCTGGGTCTTACCCCGTGTGTTATGAATAAATTTTCTTTTTTTGGTACCGGTACTGGTTTTATTTTGTTGTATTTATCCAGGACACCTTAAAGGCCGGTCCGTGAAAATATTGTCAAACATGGTGCAAAAAAGGTTGGGGACCGCTGATCTAAACCACAAGTTTAGATGAATAAATGTATTTAACTACTTAATGTTTTCAGCATATTTCTGTAGGTTTAATCATGTGTACAGTATATGTTATAAAACTTGAAGTGCACATACCCTTCAACCTTTTCGTTGAGGTTAAAGACATCCGTCTCATAAACCATCTGTTTAGGACGACTGATATGTTGGTCTTTCAGTAAATCCATTGGTGAGGCCTCTGTGTCTGACAAAAACTGAAAAAACAACAAAAAGAAGTCACTATAACATAATATTTTTTTTGTGTATATATAATGGGGAAGTAGTTTTTAACACAGAAGATTGACCTACTCTGCCAGGAAGGACACTCTCCCGAGGATTATGGATGACAAAGTCAATGCCGAAGAGTTTAAAGAACTCCAAGACCGTTATGGTGCCATCTTTGAGTTTCTGTAATCAAGGCATCGAATGCAGTCAAATATGAGGCTAGTGCACATTTTCAGATTTCAAATAAATCAATTTTTAAAAATAAAACTTCTTACCATCTGCACATCAACAGCACTGTCTTCAAGCTGAGATTCAAACAAGCTGTGTTTAAAAGCTAAAAAACAAAACCAAAAGAAAACAAAGATATTTAATAATAATAGTGTAAAAGGAAACATTATTTCAATCAGGAATACAAGATCTTAATGATGCCCATCAACGTCAAAGATAAGAACTTACTTGACTCAGATGCAGTTTCACATTTGATGCTGGCTGTGTGATTGCTGGAGGAATCTATTGTCTGTGTAGTCGTACGAGCTGTAGTAATATTACTGTCACACTCTATGACCTCTGACTGCAATGCACAAGAAGAAACAAAACACATGGGATAAAAGAAACCATATTAAAGGTAAATTACGTAAAACAGAGAAAGCTGACCTACCACTTCAACAGTCACACAGGATGTTTTCATTCTCTTTTGATCCTCCACATTAGTTTTATCTTCTGGCAGAAGTCTCTTTTGTCCATGAACAGGGCTAATGACATCTTCTTCAAACACAGTGTTCTCTAAAGGCTCGACCATGTTGAACTCTTGACTTTTCTGAGGACTCCTAGTGTCCAGTGCTTCTGACATATCTTCATAACTACCCAGCTCTTCATCATAAATATCACTAACATCATCATCAAAGTTGTTCAGCTCCTTGGCAACGTTGACGGTGATCGTCTTTGTATGGTCTCCTGAAGATTTCACTCTCTTTGACTCATCAGGTTTGCATTTTTGGGGCAGTTTCGGCTTAAAGCCTCCCAGTGAGATTCTTGACATAAGCTGTTTGGTCTTTGAGCTGAAAGGAGTTGTAGTAATAGCATCACTGGGATGCTCTGCTTCTATAAAACACTGAGCTCGTGCATTGTCTTCAGTGTTTACCAATTCCATTTCAGCTTCTGGTTCTGCCATAGTGACAGGTAACGTTTTATCTTTTGAGTTTTTCCCCAGGTCTTGTTCCAAATGATGCAAAGGTGCAGTGCAGTTATCAGTTACGACTGCACTGGGAGCTGCACTTATCATGTGACTCAAACGCCTTACTTTTGACTGAATATCAGCTAAACTGATTCGTCTAGACTTTCGTGAGCACAATGCATCCACATCCTTTCCAGGAACCTTGGGTGAACTTTCCATATCCTGTGATATCAGACAAGCTGTAGTTCTTGGTTCAGGTTCTTCTGTGTTCTCCCTTTCATTTGAGTTAAGAGAATCTGGCACATTCATAATTTCCTGGTCATCAGGATTGGATAACCCCAAATCACCACTCCTCTGTGATGCAATCCCAGTTTGCCGCAAATGGTCTGAATTGGGATCTTGTGTGGAGGACAGGCGCTGAAGGGGGTCATCTGTGCACGTCTGACCCAAAATGCATCCTGTTTGAGCTTCAGTCATATCCATGCTCAAATTGATTTCTGTACAGTCCATCATGGTTGTACTTACTGGCTTCTTTATGAAAGATGAAACCAAACCTGGAGCTTCACTTTCAGTATTCATAGCAGGTTTCTGTGTTTTAAGCTGTATCAGTATGTCCCTTGGGTCAGTAGCTTTTTGAGGGGATGGTATATCATTGTCCTGTGATTTAATATCAGTCCATGGGTCACTTGTGTTTGACAAGTTTTTAAATTCTTGATATAAATCATGTGCTGATGAAGATATGTTTCCACGCAGACCACAGGCTTCACTATTTGATTTCTCTACTTTAAAAGAAAAACCCTGGATTTCCTGGATGGGCAGAACCTTTTGCAATGGTAGAACCAGGTATGGTGCAGAAACACTTGGAATACTTTCAGTGAGGCACTCTGTCATATCCATTGCTCCATCATTTGCATTGAACCTCCCCGTTTTTTCTTCGGAGGTAGGTGGAAAATCCACATTTTGATGTAACTTCTTGTCAAAATCAGTGGCAATCTTTACAGTGTGACTTCGTGTCATATCCATCGCTGCATCATCTGTACTGAACCTCACAGTTTTTTCTACATTGAGAGGTAAACTGTGATCTGACAGCAACTTTACATCGGTGGCAATGTTCACCGTGTGACTTTGTGTCACCTCCATGGCAGCATCATCTGTACCGAACCTCACAGTTTTTTCTCCAAGAGGAGGTAAAAGGTCTGAATTGTGATCTGACTGCAGGTTAAGGTTGGTGGCAATGTTCACCGTGTGACTTCGTGTCACCTCCATGGCAGCATCATCTGTACCGAACCTCACAGTTTTTTCTCCAAGAGGAGGTAAAAGGTCTGAATTGTGATCTGACTGCAGGTTTAGGTTGGTGGCAATGTTCACCGTGTGACTTCGTGTCACATCCATGGCAGCATCATCTGTACCGAACCTCACAGTTTTTTCTCCAAGAGGAGGTAAAAGGTCTGAATTGTGATCTGACTGCAGGTTTAGGTTGGTGGCAATGTTCACCGTGTGACTTCGTGTCACCTCCATGGCAGCATCATGTATACTGAACCTCACTGTCTTTTCTCCATTAGCAGGTAAGAGGCCTGTGTCTTGGTGAGACTGCAGTTCTAAATCACTGACAATGTTCATTGTGAGACTTTGTGTAACTTCCATAAGGGCATCATTAACAGGAACCACTGTCTTCTCTTTGCAGTCATTGTCCACATCAAGCTTAACCTGAGAAAGACAGTATAGCAGAGCACATGTGTTCATGAAGATATGTTTCCACACAGACCAGAGGCCTCACTATTTGATTGACTTTTTATGACATCTCAGGTTTGTAGTAAAATTAAAATGTCTTACTGAAACCATATAAACTTGATAAAAATAAAACAAATGCCTTTAATGTAAAGCAAATATTGACCAAAATGACCCTGTCTCTTTAAATTTATTTGATCCTTTGTTAAAACAAAGGCATTATTTGGTGCAGATACCTGAATAAAACTAACCACAAAAAGATCAAGACATGTTTATGCTCACCTGCTGTCTTTGCACCTTTGTGTTTCCAGAAGTCTTCAGGAAGTTTTCTTTACCTTAAGGTGGACATGGTAAAACTGAGTGAGAAACAGCTACCTGACCATAACTTCAATATATAATAATTATTAAAACTTAACTGAGGCACTCTGTACATTTTCTATGTAAAAAAAACAAAACAAACAAAAAAGCCCAATAACTTTGCCGTTTTCATACCTTTACAGCTTGATAATCCAGTTGCTTTACTGTTCTGCCAGTCAGCTTTTCTGACATTACCACTTTGGGCGTGTATGCTTTGCGTGGGAAAATGATCCTGAAGACGGGCATCTGTAGCTGTGCCTGCATCCCCTTCCAAAATGTAGCCAGTTTGAGCTTCAGTCATGTCCATGCTTATGTCTGCTTTGGGACATACTGCATTTCCATTAGAATTCATTTTAGTAATCATAGGATTAATGCTGGAGGAAGCTGTAAGGTTTTTTGACCCTGGATCCAAACTATGTGCTGACAAAGATGTGTTCCTAGGCAGATCACATATTTGACGGTCTTGTTTCTTCTCAGAATTTACTGAATTGGATGCTGAATTACTGGCAGTGTTGGTAGTGAGGCCATAATTCTTATCCATAATACCGTCATCTGGAGTGAATCTTAAAGTTTTCTCTTTAGCAGGTAAAAAGTCAAAATTTTGGTCAGACTGTACTTGCAACTGGTGGATATTTACAGTGTGACTTCGTGTCACATCCATACAGGCATCATCTGCAGAAAATCTCACTGTTTTCTCGCTGTAGTTGTTCTCAATGTCAGGTTTGTTCTGTGGATGGGAAAGGAAATACTTTGAGTATACAGCAAAATATCAACCTTGATTTGGCAATATGTTCTATCTTCCAGACCAGCTAGAACAAGTATTGCGTTGAAAAATAAAAGGGGAAAATATTTAATCTCACCTGATTTTTTAGTGCCTTTGAAGATGAAGCTTCAATGCCTAAATGTGGAAATGGGTAATAAATAAATAGATTAGCTAAAGAAACCAGAACACTGCAAAACTAGTGAAATCATTAATTAACTGGTTGAAAATAAATAAATAAATAAATAAATAAATAAAGGAGAATCTGTTTTGGAAAATAAATTTCAGGAAATTAAATACAAAAGCATTCACATGACCTGAAACGAAGATTTAAAGTTTCTGTCATTTCCTTTTTTTATTCTTAAGCTCTGGTAGAGTAACTTTGTATGGATTACAGTTCAGTTTTGCTTTTCCCCCCTCTCTTACAATAGGTCTTGGTTCAGCAATTAAATTCATCTACTGTCTGAAATTGTGTTTAAGCTCCTCCTCACTTTAGATTACCCTTTTCCCCCCTCTCAGAAACAACAGGGTTCGAACAGCACCTTACCTTTATGGTTAGATGATTTGAGTGCTTCACTTATCCGCTGTCCTGAAGTACCATCTGCTTTCTTGAGACAGTGGGTGTACATGTCTTGTGGTGGAAAAAGAAACTGAAAAGGATCGTCCTGCACACCTTCCAAAACGTGGCCAGTTTGAGCTTCTGTCATATCCATGCTTAGTTCAGGACAGATGATAACGGCTTTAAAAGGCTCTCTAACATTTTGAGTGGTATTTAGTGGCAAGTTTTCTTTATCAATATCTGCTGATTTTTCCTCTGGAACCAAGGGACCACAGGCGATGTTTACTGTGTGACACCCAGTCATGTCCATAAACTCGTCATCTGCAGCAAACACTACTGTCTTCTCTCTGCATTCGTTTTTCGCATCAGAGCTCACCTGAAGAACAGAACACAAACAATTACTACATGCCAACCAAAACTTTACTTTGAAATAACAATTATTAGCATTCAAAGACAACATTTTAAATCTATACTATGTTACGAGCAACTAAAGACAAAACCTCCCATGCATGACTTGCTTATATGTTCTATTTCATCTAAAAGCAAAGTTTAAAAAAAAGAAATGCCAAACTTACCTTATGTCTTTGATGAGGAGCAGGTACGAGAGGATTTATCAAGGACACTTTATCTGATAATTAAAAGTGAAATGAAATTAAGGCCATTTGAAATTCCATTCAATTAGCATTAAAACTGATGAAGCATAAAATTCATACAATGCATACAGGGATAATTTCCTTGCTCTAGTATTAGACTTTCATAAAGTTGTGAGCCTAGACGACAAGATATTTATGAAAAATGGTCTACATTAAAGGAACCGTGGCAGAACACAAATTTGTCGTCTCTGCTTGGCATCCCATATTTTCTTCTTATCACTTATAAGCTGATGTATAAATGCTGAAGAGTTGTCCTTTAATTTGAGTGACAGACATAAATGTGATACCTTTTGGGTTGGTTAATCCTGATGCTTTACTGCTCTGCTGCCGTTTCATCTGTGAGTGGGTGTACATGTCTTGAGTAGGAAAAAGACACTGGAAAGGATTATCGTCATCATCACAGACTCCCAGGATGCGACCTGTCTGGGCTTCAGTCATATCCATGCTCACATCATCTTCTGGACAGAGTGCACTCCTGTAGGAGGATTCTCCAGTTTTCCTGGTGTTATGTGGTGTCTTCTCCATCACAGCAGAAACGGACACTGGAACTTGATTTTCTTTATCCAAATTAGGCCTTTGTGTTTTAATCTGGACCAGGGAGCCTTTTGTTTCTTCAGAGGATGCTTCAGCAGGAAGAGTCATCGTTATGTTTACAGCATTAGTGCTCTGGCCACTTGGTTTAGACAGACTTGCAAGGAAGTTTTCAAATCCAGGATCCAAACATGACAATGATGTGCTTACATCGACATTTCTGCCTGTGGATAGTGGTGGGACTGTGGCTTTATCATTTATCAAGCGATTTTCTCCAAGAACTGGGAAAATGTCATACTTGTGAAGGGGTATATCTTCAGGTATGTCTGCAGCAATATTTATAGTGTGGCTTTGGGTCATGTCCATGGCTGCATCTTCTGTGGAAAACATCATTGTTTTTTCCCCAAAGTCATCTCCAGTGGCCTAATAAAGGTAAACAACCTTTGGTCAGTTAATGGGAACAACAAATGTTAAGTTAAAATACTTCTGCTATTATTAAGCATTATAATAATGTAATAAATGCAAATATCGACTTCAAATTTACCTTATCCTTTTGTTGGGAAACATGTAGAGGAGCATTCAAAAGAGTTTCCATACCTACATTTGGAGACCTGAATTTAGTAACAGCAATCTCTATAACTATCTAACAGATAATGTGGACAGTACATTGAAAACAATGATCCTACCAATTATTTCACTCCCATCTTCAGTGACTCCCTCTTGCACCCTTGTACAAAAAAATCCAAAGCATTTATGTGAGAGATTTATTTGACTCTTTGTGATAAGACTTGAAATTCACATGACAGGCTGGACCTTAATAGCTCATTTCACCTTACCTATTTTGTGTGGTTGTTGCTCCTGCTGTAGAATAACATACAATATAATTATAAAAATTACAAAAAGTTTTAAAAATTACATTCTTATACATAATACTACATTACATACTTGCTGTTATTATTTCTTGCAAAGGGCTTCGGACAGGGGAGGCATTTTTGACATCCCTATAAAGAGAGAAGCGCTGATTAGGTCAACTTGTGGTTAGGTACTTTTTGTAAAAGGAGCATTTCTTCGTGTCTCACTTAGAAAACAGAAGGACGTCATTAGCAGGGGCAAAACTGACTCGTCTTGAATTCCTCTTTTCCACTGGTTTGACACGTTCCACCTAAGAGGAAAAAGGCTAAATTATATCACCACTTTTTAATTTTTAAACCTTAAGGGTGTCTACTGCCACAGGCAGTTGGAAATCTTATATCAGACTCTCTGTTTACCACATTTTCTTGCTGATCTTGGTCAGGGAACCTGGCTGATTTCCGTGGTGCTTTTAAAATCTGAAAATTACAAGGTGCAAACAGTTTAGTTCATTTGTACAGAAATAAATAAAATCACACCTCTGATTAAGATACTTACCGAGGAAAGGCGGCGCCTTGAAAATCCACTGCCTTCACTGTAACACAAAGCATGAACAATAAAACTATTACATAAATATCACAATACATTTGTTAACATAAGGTGTAAAGTAGGAATGCCTCGATATCAATGTCCTTTTTATTTAATACAGTAATTTCGCACTCACTTATTTTTTGGAGGATCCAGAGGCTCCATCGTCAACTGTACGAATATAAAATAATGCTTTATATAGAAATCATTGTTTCTGCAGTGTCTTCCTGAAACCCAAAATGTTGCTTAAGAAGCATTTTTAATTTGTCCTGGGTATTTGGGATTAGCAGACATGATAAGTGTAAAAATGAAGCATTATCTTTGGACACAAAAACAATTGTTTCTAAAGTAGTGGCAATGGTTTTATTTGACAATAATTACAATAAATTCACCACTGTTTAACAAAGTTTAAAAGACTTTATTAAGCAGAATGAAATGCTGGGGTAAGACCTTATGAGCTGTACATGAACAAATGCCAACAAACAGTTATTGCTGCTAAGGTGGTTCTGGAAGCTCCTGAATCTCGGTGTGTAGTTGCACAGAGTCCTGTGCAAACTTTCTTTTTCACATGACCGTAAGTTACAACCTTGATTTTAAAAAAAATTGAAAACTTAAAGTTACTACGCCACACCTGTCAGGTGTGCAAAAGTAACGCCACTGTTCTCCAGCAGCCATGAAATGGGAAACCACCACTACACTGTCATTCAATTTACCAAGACCTTATGAACAAATGCAGCTCGATAAATACTGCTAACGTAACTTATTTGAAATAATAAACAAAGCTAGGCAGCGTTCTGCATTTCCCCTTGTAAAAATCATATTTTAAATAGACAAACCGATAACCACTAACTCTGACGTTACTATTAGCTTCCCATTCACGTAATCAAACAAGAAAACAACCGAACACCAAAGAAGCATTACGGCGCTTACCTTGCTATTGTTGATTGTGATGTTGCGGCGTTCTAAGACAAATACGTTTTTTATTATTACTTCTTAACTAACTTGAAACCATTTTCAAGTCGTTTATCTTCAACCACATTGCATACGATACGTAACAATTTTGAAGCTAATGTGAACAAGTCTCGATGCTAACGTCTTGAGTTTTGAATTTAGCCGCCTTCACGCGTGCGCACTGAGGTCCGTCTGTAGCTTAATTTTTATTTAGATAACTGGAGTGTAGTTAACAACAGCCTGTCAATTAAAATGTTAAAACTGATAACTCAGCTTAATTAAAAAAAAATCTTTTGAGGAACACAATTACTGAAAATTTATTTTATTTACACAGGAAATAACGTTAAAACCGGAAATGGTCGCAGAGGGCGGGACGTTTTTAAAAATTGTCAACTGGTATTTGTCTGTTGAGAATTCAGCTTGCATACTTAGTGTCCTTAAAGGTAAGCATTGATATTGTGCTAATTACCTAGATCACATTCAGTAAGCGACTATTATTTAAGTACTGCTTTTTTGATTTGTTGAGTATTGAAGAAACTACGACCGATATCTATTTTTCCATAGAGGTCGGTCGTTTTAACAGAGTTTTATGTGTCAAGCTCCCCTAGAGGGATCTCAGTGAGGCTGCGGTGAAGAAATAAATAAACTTAAATAAAACGCATCGATTTTTGAATTATCTGGTCAGTTTGTCAGACTTCTGATTTAAGTAGTTTAACATGACTGATATCCAGATAGTTTAGAGTTTTATGTAGTCTTTGCTGTCTCCATCAGGGATTGGGGAACTCCAGGCCTCAAGGACCGGTGTCCTGCAGGTTTTGGATGTGTCCTTGATCCAATACATCTGATTCAAATAGCTAAATTACCTCCTCAATATGACTTGAAGTTTTCCAGAGGCCTGGTAATGAAGTAATCATTTGATTCAGTTTGGTACGGAAGCTGCTCTGCCAGCAGCCGTAAATCACTACAGAGGGTGGTGAAGGCAGCAGAGCAGATCACTGGCATGAGGCTTCCTGCCATTCAGGACATTTATCTCCAGCGATGCCTCCGTAAAGCACACAGCATCATCAAGGACCACAGCCACCCAGCACATCAGCTGTTCTCCTTGTTACCATCTGGCAGACGTTACAGGAGCCTGTCTGCTCGGACTACAAGACTTAAAAACAGTTTTTACCACCAAGCCATACGACACCTCAACCACAACACTTAAACACACACAACACAGCACTCAGAAGCTACCCTGCAGCTTCACAAGTACTCTGTTAATCTGCACTGGTCACTCCACTTTATTGTTATTGATATTTATATTTAAAAGTGCAACACTGTAATTTTCTGCTGCTCATTCCTCCCGTCATATTTCTTTTCAAGATTTTCTTATTTAATCACTAGTGTACATATATTTATAGATGCATATATATTAAGATAAGATAAGATAAGATAACCTTTATTAGTCCCACACGTGGGAAATTTTTTTCTCTTTTACCATGTCTCTCTAATATTTTGCTCCTTACTATTTTTCTATTTTATTTTATTTTATTATATTTTCTCCCACTGTATCATGCTGCTGAGTGACTGCTGCTCATAAAACACATTTCATTGCAATGTTGATCCTGTGCTAACTTGCATATGACAAATAAAACTGAAACTGATTCAGGTGTGTTGACCCAGGGTGATATCAAAAACCTGCAGGACACTGGTCCTTGAGACCTGGAGTTCCCCACTCCTGGTCTACATTCATTGAAAGTTTATTGTTACATACCTCAGTCGCAAGATTTTAGAGTAGCCTGAATGCGAAACAAACCCAACAACAACCTCTTACAGCAGTTAATTTTATTTTACTGTTATACAACATCTTAGTGAAAAAAAGAAATGAAAACACCCAGGATACAAATACGGTCTTACTGTCTTGTGTTGTTTTTCCCATGCAGGTGCCTTTTATTATTGCTGACATTATACTTTTTAGGAACAGTCATGTCTTCAAAAATTCCAAGAGGTGAGGTGAATTTGAACTTTTCTAGTTATTTCAATGGATTACTTTAATTTTGTTAACAACTGTCATTCTTCCAGGTATACACCCATCTACAGAAACAAAGAAAAACAGTCATAAACAAGAATCCAAAGACACAGCAACTGCACCCACAACAAGCACTGCTGCCCAGAGACCAGATGGTGTCCTTAAACCACATAAAGAAAATGCACCAAGGTAACAAATTATGACCAGGTAGAATGGTCACAGTTGTATGAGAACAATAAAGGTTACCAAGTGCATGCATCTCAATGTTTCCCTAGTGATGTTAGGAGTCAACTGTGGTAACAAAACTGTGCCTGATAATTTCCTGGCTTACCTATTCAGCATCATGTAGTGTAAAGACTATCAAACGTTTGCTAGTAAGCCTAAATGTGTATATTCTCTTAGTACATGCCAGACTTTAGATCTGCTGAATTCTAATTTTGTTTCACTTTTTTGTCTTTTAGGAAAAATGTTGCTCCTAAAGTTCAGAAGGCGTGAGTCTTTCATAATCATTAACATGGGTATTGTTTAAGCCTGTTGGTTTTTGCTTTTTTTCCTAACAACTTTGATGCACATTTTCATAGAGTCTTCACTAGATATGGACAACAAGCAGAGCTCAAAGAGCAAAATCAATGTTTGATTGCTGCCAATGAGGAGCTGGCGAAAAACCTCACAGACACACAGGTATAGAAAGTAATCGCTACCACACATGACTGCCCACTGATGTTTGTGGGCTTTTGGTTTATGCACAGCTCTCTTAAGGTTCCACCATACCATTCAAATCAGGTTGAAGTTGAACTTTTGACTGCTTTGAACAATCTTTTCTTTTTTAGCCATTCTGTTGTAGATGCTGTAGATACTGCTATGCTTTGGATTGTTGTCCTGTTGTATGAACCAGTTTATGCTTCTTTTTTTTCTTTTCTTCAAAATTGTGCTGTCATGAGCTTTATCGTTTAAAATATGATTATTTCAGGCCTACAGAATCTAAGGTGTAGCCCTTGTTTTGATTAGGTTTTGTTTTTGGCACTTAACTGAGCACTAAAACTGGTGCTCGGTTAAGTGCATTTATTAGCAGCACCTGGCTGCTACTTACTCTCTTAATTCCTATTCTTTTCTTTATGCATCTGTCCTCTTTAACATTATCTGGTACAAGTTTATAGGAGAAAATGCAAAAGGGCTACTTCATGGATGGATCTGACACAAAAGACACCAAAAACCCAAGCGGAATAAATGCCATGTTTGGTATCAGCCACAGCTGAACAGCCCTTCTGTGTTATCTTTTTACCATATTCTATTTAATTCTGAATTCATTTTCCTATTACAGCAAAGAGTAGCTAAGCTGGAGCTGCAGTGCTGTGACCTTCAAAAAGAGAATGCAGAGGTTCAGAAAAACCTGAAAGACTGCCATGCTCTTCTGATTACTGCCAAAATAGACCCAGGTAGAAAAAATACAAAAATATATTTATCAGTTTCAGTTTCTTCAGTGGTTTCTGTAAGAGACTTAACAGAAATACATCTTTCATTCTTAGTATTGGGCGAAAGAGTTGGAGACACTGCACGGCAGAATGAAAGTCAGAGGAAAGAGGTTATGGTATGTTTATTTGATTTCACTTTACATTATGATATGTTTACACTTGGGTTTTATTCGTTAAACATTTAAGCAAACTTTAAATCATATTCACGCAAATAACCGCAAGCTGGAATATAAAGGAACACCAGAAGCATGCACTTATTAGTTTGTTTCATGCAAAAATAAATGTGCAAATAAAGAACAAATATTATAAATGCACCCAATATACATGTATTGTAGACACCCACAGGATTTATATAATCATTTACAGAAACACCAGGTTAAAATATTTACTCCTTGTATTTCAGAGCATCTCTGCAGACCTGCTGAATGAAATAAAGGCCTTTGGTGATATTGCGTCACAGCAACGTGCTCGACTAGAGGTGAGTAAAACTCTGCTCAGTGAAAGTAACAGGTCACTAAAAGTTACGTTTTATTTATTATTTTTAATTATTTTTACAACCTTTAGGAAATCCAGGAAACGATGAGAGGCCTCAAGGAGGCACGAGAACAAATGGTTCAAGAAAGGGAGAACTTTTCCTCTGAAGCAGCTGAACTGGAAAGAGCTCTCAAAGAAGCGGAAGCTCTTCTACTCTGAACATTTTCATTGATTTCTTAATTTAAATTGTGTCCATTTAAAGAGTAAACGTTGTGTATATATATTTGCAGATATGTATTTCTATGGCAGTGTGAGTGAAACTGAATAAAGAACCATTTCCACACGTTCCACATTCCTTCTTATGTCAGTGTACAAAATTTAATGTCACCCAATTTGTGTTTTTGTTTTGTTTTTTAAGAGGGACTGGCACTTGTATAGAGGCAGTGTGTCTCTTATTCACCCGTTCACACATCAGAAGCAGCAGTTCAAGGCACTCACCTGCTACCAAGTGCAACCTGAGGTACATCCTTTGCCAGGAGATATGGCCAGTTAGTAGTCATGGCTATTATAGTCTTTAGTACTTGACTAGAGCTATAAAACTATTAACAGTTTAAAATGGCTAAAAGAAGGACAAAAGTTTATTCTATTGATTTTTCTCAAACTATCAAAGTTCATTGCTTCCAAGACAAATTAAGACCTTTAACAGTAAAGCCATTTTCTAACATGTATTTACAATATCAACAAACCTAACTGGGACTCTGTGTGTTATTAACTATTAGAGTGTTTTACAGCAGTTTACACTTAACGGTACGGGTCTTCAGTCTCAGTGTGTCTGTTTCTTCAGCTCAGCCAGTTCGAGTAGGGGTTTGTAAAGCTGCTTAGACTGGTTTTATCAGTGATGTTACTGACGCTGCTTGACTTCTCATCAGAGGCTGGAGGTAACATGCGGGAGGTTTTGTAGTAGTAGACGAACAGGAAAAAACCTGGCAAGCAGAGAGACATGGTCAGTAGTGTATAGAGAAAAGGCAATTTGCATGAAGAATATGAAATATTTTTGTTCTTTCAAATAAATATGCACAGTTTTTAATATTAAAAACTGAATTTAATCAATAAAAACATCAAGTGTTATCCTGTGAGTGTTATTATGCAACACGGTTGACTTAGAATGATTGAAAGGTGCTTGCTGGTTGTCAGTACCTTGGAAAGAATTGAGGATGGTGAAAAGGTAGAGCGCGGGGACCTGGAAGACACCATAGGCAAAGAAAGCAAAGCCCCATGTAATGCCCAGCATGAAACACAGGCCCATGACGCTTAAGATGTTTATGCTACTTTGCTCCCCTTTTGCTTTGGCTCCTTTGACATTCCTGAGACAACAGAGCCAGGACATCATGATGATGAAGGTGGTAAAAGTGAAGAGGAAGACCAAAGCATAGTAGCCTATGTTGATGATTAAGTGGACACTGTTGTCTGTTATCCAACACCTTAGAAGGAAAAGACAAGTCAGCTTTTCTGAAATTTAATATGAAATGTAATGGAATAGTAATGGTACGTGATAGTGTAGCAGGCTCACATCATCACTCTATCTGCAGCGTTTCCAGTGTTTTGGTAGCTGATGACTTGTTCACCATATTTCCCAATGCAGAGCAGGACAATCCCAATAACTGAAGGCAGTACTGGAAAAATAAATGGGGAAAAAAATCAGGTGAAACAGCAAGAAGGAAAGAGTGAAACTTTCAAGAAGTCTATAGATGTTCAATTTTTAATTATAACATAAACTTACTCCAGCTGGTAATGGCGATTTTCAGTATGTAGCGATGGATTGCGATTTTCCCTCCTGTATACAGGCTCAGACACAGGTGGAAGGCCTGCGCAGCAAACCAGGTGAAAGTGGCCAGCATAAAATAGTGCATTAGAGCCGCCATGATCTTACAGCCCACACTGTTGTTCAGGTTCGCCACATAGTTATTGACCAGGAAAGTGAGGTTAAGCAGGAACAAGGCACACACAAGGTTGATGAGGATCTTTGTGGCATTAGTGGCCTTGATCCGCCTGTATGGGGAGATGATTAACAGAGAGGAAACAAAGCGTGAAATAATAATGCCCTGTGGGTCTAAATAATTAGCAATCAAGGTATTTGTTGATTTTGGTAATTATTTCATTTTTAATTAATATAAATTGGGAAAAACTGACAAATTCAATATTCTCACATGTGGAGATTCGCTGAATTTAACAGTTTGTAAAAGACTAAAGCCTGCTTAGTCTTTTACAAACTGTTAAATTCAGTCAAAGAAATGTGAAGGGCAAGTTGCTTCTGAGAGAAACTTGGTTTTGAATATCAGCAACCACAAAAGGTCAAATTTCCATATTGCAAATACAGTAAAATAAACATGGTTATAGACAGTAAAAGTAGGAGAGATGTTACATACAAATAACTGTTTTAAAGGGAAATTATGATAAAAGTGATATAGCCTCAAACAAAAAGTATAGACGATCATTTCAAGTTACAGTTGAACTTCCCTTTTTAAGCCATTTTAATACAAAGTCCCAAGTTTTCAGAAGCTCAAATTTTAGATTGAAAATTGACTGACAATCAGTTTCACTGCCCAATAAAACCCGTTCCCTTGTTATTTCATGACAAGTAAAGCACACATAATACCTGAAGTTGATTCAAACCCTTGGACTTTATAGCTTTTAAATGTTAACATTTTGTATAGGAGGGCCAAAGAGATGTTAGCATAAGAGAGACGTGCCATTTTTTAGCTGAAAAAACACAATAGACCTATGTGGGAGATAGCAAAAAAAGTTAGGAGTTTGCAAATCTAAAATCTGGTGCTTTCTTAAATAGATGCAATACTCTGCCCAGCTCAGGAACATCAAAAGACCGCAGAGGAACACTTCACAAAATCTAACCAAGTAAAGACCACTCTTGAGAAGGTGCGTGGATCACTGTCAAGATCTACAATCCAGAGACATCTTCATGAATGGAAATGGAGACAAGAATCTACACAGCACAACAAGATGCAAACCACTGGTTACATTCAAGAACAAGAAGGCCTGGTCAGCTTTTCCAGAAAGATCCCCAAGAACCTGGTGTGGTGGGATGTGGTTAGCTGCACGAGCAGGGTTCAGGGGACAGTGCCAGGGGAGATTGGCCAACACAGCTGATTTTTATCATCTGTTTAACCTCTTGCAGTAGCTGCTGGGGCCTGGGGAGAAGCAGCATGGACTGAGAACGGACTGCGGAGCAGAGCTGGGCTGAGCAGGAGAGAGCTCCAGAGCAGAACTGAGCGGTCAGCTCTGGACAGTGTGTAAATAAACGTCACCTAAAAGTGCAACTGAGAACTCTGTGTATGCATGTGTGTTGCGCCATGGTCAGCTAAACAGTGTTATATCTGGAATTTACTGGGGAAAAAAAAATCTTCGGCCACACGAAACCAATATTAACTTGTATCAGAATGACGCAAAATGTCACATATTAGTCATGGTGGAGGGGATGCTATGCAACTGGCAAAAAACGCAGGTGGTGCCCGTGTAGGCTAGCCGATGTGTGTCATACATCTACAGAGATGCAGGTAACATGCACCTGCTTTTCTTTAAACAATGCTCATTCATAGAGGGTTGTGTGCTGAGGACTTAGAAATACCCCAGGAAACATGGCAGGTAAGGAAAGTATTATATTTGCATAAGATGTACACTGATACATACTGCTGATATTTCCATTACATAACATCAGGCCCCTGTTGATGAATCTCATTTCCCTGTGGTAAACATTATAACACCTCATCACAGTGTTCCACTGTCCTGGAAAGCAGCCTTATTTACATGAAGCTTCATCACACCAGCTGCCAGAAAAGCACGTCTTTCTAAACAAGATTTTAAAAAAAATTCTGTACAGTGTTTGAGGCTATTGCATCAATAACAATTTTGCTCTATTTTATTCATAAAGATCCCAATCATGTTTTGTTTTTTTCAGGAATATATCACCTAGTTATAGTGAGAGCTGTGAATTAATCTGGTAAAGACTTAGTTGCTTACCCTTAAACAGCAAGACTTTGCTCTTATACCCCTTTGTGCAATAAACATTACATATTAAGGTCCAAATTATTTAAAACCTAAACAATATTTCTATTCACAATTAAGGATTTTGACCTCTGATGATGAATTTTACAGTTTCTCTTTACTGAGTCTCTCTCTTTACAGAGATTTTTAGAGTGATTTTATATCTTCTTCCTGGGATAAGTATTAGAGACCTATACAGCGCAGTACTTATTATATCAGCTAATTTTCAATAGATTTTCTCTGTAAAGCTTATTCTGTTCTTCTGTTGTCATCTGTATTAATGCACACTTTTTCTTTTCTGACTATTATATAGTTAAAATGCTTCAATATTGGGAAAAAAAAGCCCAACTTACTACCTTGAAAGGAAGTGCATGAAGAGGACTATGGCGAGGAAGAACATGGAGAGTCCACAGCCAACTTGGGTGATGATTGTGAGGTTTTTAAAATCAGAATCTGAAATGGTTTCATTAAGAGGAGTCTGCAAAAAGCACAGCAAAGCACATCTCATATGAAAACAGTGCCTCGAACAGAAAGTACAGCCCCAGTAATAGTAGCTAATTAGATAAATGGGCAAAAAATTAAGTCCACAAACTGTGGAAAATGTCTGAATAATATTCCTCAACATAAAATTGTGACCAATTTGATTATCGCCTAAAGAGTCAAATTCAAAATGAGCTCGTATTTCAAAACAGTTTAAAGATTTCTTATGTTTTCTGTGATACATTGTTAATAAAATGTGGGTTTACTAATGATTTATAAATCACGTCATTCTGGTTTTATTTACGGTTTACACAGCATCCCATTTTTTGGAAGTGGGGTTGTACATCATTACAGAAGAAGAAAAACATACCATCAAGATAGCGAAGAATGTCAAATGTGAACACTGACACGTAATGCCATGTTTAGTTACATTTGTCACACAGCCATCACTCGTCCAGTTTGGTTGACTTCCTAAGAGAAATAAAACAAGGAACACAATGACGGCCTAACCATCCATAAGTTCAGTTTGCTCAAGTGTCAGAATTTATCTGCTTGTGTCATTTGTACTGCTGATGAGAAATGGTTTCAAGACTGGTTTAAAATAAAACTTCAACTTCTGTTTCCTGATAAATAATTCCACACATTGAAAGCACCATAAAACTCACACCAAAAACTTTTAGCATGCATCTGTGAGGAAACACACTTTCAAAACCATAAAAGTAATGTGATCAGTTTATGTCCATTTTCTGATTTTTACTTGATACCATGATACAGCTGAATCTTTAAATTGGCCATCAGATACGTGGCCTTTGCAGTGGAAACCATGACCCTGTTGTTGATTTTTACTTTGTTAGTTATTCATGCTATGATGTGGCACTCACCAGAAACTGGGTTTCTGTTTTCATTATCTCTCGCAGTGTTTTCCATGTTAAAACATTTGCATGAGCTTTTTTTTTTTTAAAGTTCACCACAGCATGTATTATTGTGAATGCAGGCTAAACTGGTCTGATACTGATTCCAGTAAAACCAAAGAAATGTTGAGTTTATTTAGTCATGACAAGTCATGGCAATGTGGTTAGTTTTGTGTTTTTATAACCATCTAACACCAAATCCAGTCTCAGAGAAGTTTGGAAAAAAGAAGACACAACCTCCAGTCTATTAAGTTGTGTTTCTGTACTTAAAGTGTTCTTCTTCTTCTTTCCCAACCTTATTTTGATGTCCCTAAACATGTTTTTTATTAGTTCGGTCTCATCCGGTACTGATTTTTGTTCATTGTCATTCAATTAATATTTTCCACATTTAAAAACTAAAGGTTGGAGTTGTTTCATATTTTTCCATACGATTAATTAATAATACATTGTTAATTAGCATTAAATGCTAACTTGATTAGCTTTAGGATATAAAAACTACTCGGTTAGGGATAGAAAAAAAATCATGCCCTTTTATTCTTGTTTATGCAAATATCTAGTCCCATGGCAGGCATCTAGTGCATTTAAGCATAGAGAGATGACCTGAAACCGAGCATGAGAATGTGGAAGAAAGGTCATTTAAGTGACTTTGAATGTGGCATTGTTGTTGATGTCACGTAGGCCGGTCAGAGTATATATGCAGAAGATCGGCTCTGACAATAAATTCACTTTACTCAAATGGACTCCATAGTCACCAAATCCCAGTCCCATAGGGCACCTTTGGGATGTGGTGAGATGAGATGTGAGATTCACATCATGGATGAACAGCCAAAAAATCGGTAGCAATTGTGTGACGCCAGTGCGAACCAAAATCTCAGGAGAATGTGTCGAGCGACTCGTGGAATCTATGCCATGAAGAAATAAGACTGCTCAAAGCCAGTATTATCAAGACAAAGCGTAACTAATGACATGGCTGATGAGTGTATGCTTCCTACTGAAATACGAGAGTTACAAAATTGTGTTGATTGTCCTGAAAATATGTGTCTACCAATACAAGCAAATACAGTGTTTTTCTGTACATATTTTGGACTTTTACAGAGAGTGGGCTCAGAATTCACTGGCGTCATCATTGAGCTGATCACTTAAGACTGTAACACTTCTCTCTTAAATAATGTAGAGAAGAAACTTTTTGCTCAGCTTTTCTCAGCAATACATAAATAATATGTAACACACAAAACTGTAAATGCCTTATGTCAATGTGCAAATGAAGCAGAGAAGCTACCTTGACCATTCCATGAATGACAAGACGGTATCCCTCTCTGCAAACAAATCAACAGAAAATTAATGAATTTATGCTCTTAAAATGGAAAACAAAATAGAGAAAAAGACCCAAAAGACCCAAACTTTTCACTTACATATGTCATATTCGTAAAAACAATGTTTATTTTGTCTGTGAGGTTGGCGATAGCAGCTCCCATTTCAATGGCTAAAACTTCATTCCCTAAAACAGTACTGTTCTTCTCATCCTGAAAAATCAACTTATGGTCAATCCATCACTGAACATGAAATTTTACATTTGAATTAGCCTGTAGCCCCTTACCTTAGCCATATTAATAAATCGGAAAAGAGCTGCAAATAGGATACTGACGTTTTGAGCGATAGCTTTATCAAAAGCTTCTTTTGGCAGCATAACGGCTCTTGAAAATGTTTTCAAAGTTTCTGTGTTGTCTATAATCTGCAGGAAAGAACACAGAAAGAGTCAGGCTCAGTGCATATTTACCTGGATCTTACTCAAAATACCACAAAAATCTGCAATGTGATGCCCAAGTAAGCGGTAACTTGAACATACTATAATAACTACATAATAATCTTAACTGTTGTTTTTAGTTGCTGTAACTGTTTCAATTGCACAAAAAAATCTATAATAAAAAGGAAGTCGTAGGATTGTACATGCAATTATGGACAAAGGCCCCTTCCAGTTTGTAGGTGTCATGATTTCTAGGTAAATCTTAAATCAAAGCAATGACATTTTGGGAACCCGCTACTGCTGGGATTTTAGTGGAGGAAATGCTAGGACAGAACAATAGAACGTGTAAAAGTCAAAATAAATTTAATTCCACCTACATTTATGCTGTCATTTGGAGACCGATAAGCAAATAATACTTCTTCTACTTCGTCTTTATGTGTTTCTTTCACCAAAACTCCTTTGACTCCTTCTCCTACAGATATTTCAGCTGAAGATCCATTTATGTTGGCGGCCAAGTTGCTCATGTCATTCATTAGTTTACTGCAGACAGATGTGAGAACATTTCTATATTATACTATAAATGTAAGATGCTGTACGTAAAATCAGTTTTTAAAAAAACATGTTTTACAGTGGGGGGGGGGGGGGGGGGGGGGGTGGTTAAATGTCAAAAACCAAATTAAACTTTTCAGCATTTTCCTTCTGGGGAAAATAATGTAGGAGTTTTTCAAAGCTGCTAGAATGTCTTACACGTAAGTTGTTTTTTGGCAGCAATGTGTGACGCACAGTTTAATTGTATTAGTGAGATATGGAGATCACTTTCAACTCTTCAGTTCAATAGTAAGGTTTACTGATCCTGAGCCCAGTAGGTAGTAGTGCCTAAATCTAAGTAGCAAGTGAAAGCAAAACTAGACAGTGAGTGGAAAATGAGAAAAACCGAGTGGAAAACTCAGATTTAGATCTTCTAGATATAGATCTTCTTAAATAACTCAATAGAAAATAAATGACGAATACATGCAGTATATCATTTGGTAAGTGAGTGTGTCTTACGCGGCATTTGCAGGAATAATTTCTCCTCCTTTTTCAGAAAGTGTTGTATTAAGTACTTTTTTCTCCTCAGGCTTTTTCACTGGATTGTTACAGTTTATACAGTTGGTGGTTGTTGAGTTTATGTCGATTATGTATTCATTCTGGAGATTTGGAGCTGGAAGGTGGAGAATTTAGGTTTAAACTTAAGAACTCAACATTTAACAAAATATAAAGAAAGGTGTTATTTTACTCTCAGCATTTTACTTATATGAATTTTATTTAATCAAATTATGGCGTAATGCAAAGACTCTGTTAGGCAAGATTTGTCCGATTCATTGTGCACTCATCAGGAAAAATGACTATTATGAAAGTGTGATACTTGCCTGCACTTATCTAAACTTACCCATGGTACTGCATTCTTCTTTATCATAGGCAGAGTTTTTACACACCGTGCTTGTATTGATACATCTGATGTGACATAACTCTTCAGCATTATTTTGTCAGATTTTACCACCACAATCAGAGAAAGAAAGGCAGGAGAAAAAAAATTAACATTGCATTCTAATCCTTATTTTCAAGGTTTCAACTTTTAAATGTTTCCTATTAGCTCTGCATTTTATCTTTTCATTGATATGAATTTACCTGTGTCTGTGGTATTGAAGCTACAGTTTTCACCTCGATCTGGATGACAAAAATGTTTGGTTAATTAGATATTTTTTTATTTTATCATTTATCATATTTTATCATTTTTTAATCTTTTTTATTTTAATTTGCTAACAATGCTGAAAAAACAAGAAGTTCAAAAATATAAAATACTGAAGAGTTGTTTTACCTGGAAAGTTCAATTGTGTGTCGTTGCAGAATGTCCCATACAGAACGTACATATGCACAAGTTGATCTATATGCCATTTTGAAATGTGAAGTTTCAAAATGTTGCTATTGTTTTTAATTTTTGGCCAAGTGTCCTGAATTGTTCTGGTATAATTTTCTGGTATTAAAAAACAACATACAGATACATTTTTATTTGCTAAAATGCTGATTAGAAAGTCAAATATTGGCAACTAAAACAATATGAAACTAAGCTGGACTCACCCAATTCAATTCCGTTTGTCTCTACAAATACTATGCAATTCACTTTTGCTGTAAAGGCAAAGAACAGTGTGTGTTTTTAATACATTTAAATCTTTTACATGCCTTAACAACTATAAATCAATATCTAGAAAAAAAAACATTTTCAGAATTTTATTGGATTGACATTTTAACAAGGTCTAAATAAAGTGCATTTACAGGGATGAGGCATCTCACACAGGACAAAACATCCATGTAAATGTGTTGCACTTCATGTTTATCTAAACTTGGAGTTTGTCCCAACATGCTTAAGTAACCTGTTCAAGTTACCTGATTATAACACATCAAAAGGCTCCTTTAAATGAATTAATCTCCATAAAGTCTTGTCGAACCAGGTCTCATATTAAAATGTCAAACCGAAATGTTCGTTATATGTTGCATTTCCAATCAAAGTTCCCAGAAATCTCAATCCCAGTCCAATTAATTTCAACAGGTCAAATCTTTGGCTTTTGTTTAACTTCCTCTTTGTTGGACGGTGATTGCAAAAACAGAGAATCTCATTTCATCGCAACTTGTGAAAAATGAGAAGCAGTTGTAACTGAAACGTGTATTTGACTTACTCTGTCCCCAGTAGTTTGTTGCATTGATATTGCCATAGAAACTATCGACAACAACAAAACTTTTGTTCTGCTTGAAACAGTTTCTGATATCCATGAAATTATTTTTATTGGAATTTCCATTTCTTGAACATTTCTTGAAATTATTTTTATTGGAATTTCCATTTCTTGAACAGTCATGTCCAGAATTGGATGACCCTGAAATAAAAATTGACAAATATTTTTATCGATTTAGTTAACACTGACATTATAGCTACCATAGTTGAACTTGTGATATTCAAAATTTTTGGTCATCTTGTTTCAAAAGTATAATTCATTTAAAGAAAAATGAATTGTGATACACTAGCACTTGCTGAACGTTTAGCTAAGATAACAAATGTCCTGTAAAGATTCAGCAGAATTCATGTACTCACCTGGACCCTGCAAAATGCTCAATAACAAAACCAAAGCAGTCCAACTGAGCCGAGTCATGTTTGGATGGGATGTGATGTGAGTCAGGATGTGTGACTCATTCAGTCCTGCAGTTAACATATACCAAGTATTGTTCAAAAGCCATTTTTAAAAAGGAACTTTCAGCCAAAGATGCCCCAAGCATTTCATTTTTTACCTTTCTCTGGCTGAAGTCAAATCATTAGTCAGCAGAGCACCTGGAGAGGAACTGAACCTCTGGCAATGTGCACTTGTTGTCAAACTTTGGGTAGATACCCACTGCACAAATTTTGTCTTGCAAATTCAGTTTCTGAATATGTCATCAGACTTGAGTGTGCTATGCAAAGCAGGCATAGGAACTGTGATGTGCTTGGATGAGGATCCAGGTCTAATTTTGTGAGCTGCACACTGGCTGTTATCATGTTGTGCATACAGCATCATTTTTCCATTGAAGACGTGTTAAAAGCGTAACCTTTCAGGAGGATTTGTTTCCTAAAACTCTCATAAGTGATCATTTCTCATCATTTCAAGCAGATGAAATATGTTCATATTATTTAACAGCTCAGATGCTATCTGTGTTGCCAAGTTTAATGGAAACATAAATAATGTTATTCACAAAAAACTACAATGAGCTAAATTAAAACTTGGAGTAAAGACCCGACTATGGCCTTTAACAACAAAGTGGAGGTTATCAGTTTCAGTGTCAATCTATATTTTTGGAAACAAGTCTGCGTCACAAACAACCTCCCACGTTTTCAAAGGTGTGACATTAAAATCAGTATCACAGTGGGTGGAAAATGAAAGATTTGACCTGTTTTGCTCAGTAAACCACATTTATTGACACAACTATATGAATATTGCAATATGTAGTCCAAATTCTTTGGGCTAAATATTTGGCCACTGGACACCACCACAGAGAACATTTAGGATGTGATCAAAGCCCTGATTTTTGCCCGTAATTATAAAGGTCTGACAAAAGTATTTCATTAACTGTTAATGAATTACAGCCATTTTTATATATTTCCTCTTATTTTCAGTGCGGCTCAAAAGTAATAAGTGGTTTTATGGCCACGCGAGCTCAGTTTCCTTGTCATTTCATTACAAATGAAGCAGTTAAAATATCTGGAGCTAATTTTTAACTATTAAACTTTTTTTTTAAAGACCATCATTAGGCTGAAAAACCACAACAAACCTATCAGAGAGAAAGTCAAAATTTCAGGATTATAATTACTCTAACTATGACGATAAACTATAATCTATAATCTATAAACTATAATCTATAATCTATAGCTAACTATAATCTGCAGACACCTTCATGAATGTACATACTGTGATTTTACAGTGAGGTACAAATCACTGATTAGAAAGCATCTGTCTAGTTTTGAAAAGAAAACGAAGATTAACTCGCCCTAGGATGATAAGAAAAGTATACAGCAGGAAAGTAATAGTCCATGATCCAAAATATACTGCACCTGTATATGTATACATGTATGTATGTATTGCATCATCTTCATTTGTGGTGCATATAAATTTTGCCGTAATGTTACGGTACGGGCATAATGATGATGATGTGACTGCTGACAGAAACAGCTGGATGAATTGTGACGGCTATCTCATAATGACCAAGGGAAAATGTGCTCAGATTTGTAGCATTTTATTGGCCGTGCCATTTAAAAATCAGAAGATCAACTATATTCTTTAACAAAGTGTGGAGATCGTTTGCTGTGGCACCTCAAATTGGGGTTGGCTGCAACTTGTCTTGAAATGTAACAGCTTCCTAATGTGACATCATTAATCAACTACCCATCAGTTATAAAGTCACAGTGTATATAAGATTTCACTCTGTAGACTTCCATGATGAAACTGTGATGGAGGTATAGATCGGGGGAGGGTAGAAAACCACTTCAACAGCATCAGTGGAAGATAGAAGAAATCTGTGCTGTTAATAAGATAAGATAAGATAAGATAAGATAAGATAAGATAAGATAAAACTTTATTAATCCCTCGGGTGGGTTCCTCTCGGAAATTCGGTTTCCAAAAGCACAGCACCAACAAAAGTTACAGAGTTACAGAATATTATATATACTGTATATATACACACACACATATATATATATATATATAAATACAGAGACATATATAAATAAAATATATGAAGGGGATAAATAGAATAAATAGGAATAAAAATAAAAATACAAGTGAATTGCACATTTCAAGTATTGAGGTCTATTGCACCATTGACTATTAACAAAAAGTATTGCACAAAAGGTATTGTACAGTGAGGTGAAGAGGCACTACAGCTTAGTTGTTCCCCCCTCCTTTGTCCTCCTGTCTCCCCTCCCTCTCCCCTCCAGAGAGGAGTTAAACAGTTTGATGGCGTGTGGGACAAAGGAGTTTTTAAGTCTGTTAGTTCTTGTCTTGGGGAGAAGCAACCTGTCACTGAACAGACTCTTCTGGTTGTTAATGGCCGTGTGCAGAGGATGCCCAGCATTGTTCATAATGTCCAGCAGCTTTTTTAGTGTCCTTTTCTCTGCCACTGTCACCAGAGTGTCCAGCTTCATGCCGACCACAGAGTTAGCCTTCCTGATCAGTTTCTCCAGCCTGGATGAGTCCTTCTTTGCTGTGCTGCTCCCCCAGCACACCACAGCATAGAAAAGTACTCCAGCAACCACTGACTGGTAAAACATCCTCAGGAGCTTCCTGCAGATGTTAAAAGACCTCAGCCTCCTGAGGAAGTACAGTCGGCTTTGGGCTTTTTTATACAGGTGCTCTGTGTTGCATGACCAGTCCAGTTCATTGTCCACCCACAGCCCGAGGTACTTGTACTTGTTGACCACCTCCACCTCCTCCCCCTCTATCTGAACCGGCAGTGGATGGAGCAATAACGACCCTCAGTGATGTGACTAAGAGCCCAACACTCATGTTATACAGCCTTAGAAGTTAGAAGATGACTCTTGTAAGGCACACATCTGCCAAACAGTATTTAAAGCATCCTGAGAATGAAAGAATTTCTTGGAAAAACATTGTTGGAATTTTGTTGGCTTTCCAAAAAAGGCAGACATTTCATATTTGCACAAATAACCTGAAGGTATTCCATTGAATTTAATTTTGAAACTCTCTTTCTCAACATTTGAAGTTACTGCTGTTATTGTAGTCAGTGTGACTGGGAATTTGACTGTCTGGCAATTCCCACATGCATGCCAGTTATTTCCATTTCTGCTTTCTTCTAAAAAAGGGGCCCATAGGGGCTGCTTGCTGATAAGCTCTTGCTGCTGATGTATTTATAGTACTATCTTATATACACAAAATCATTTACATTTTGTATTTTGTTTTTTCTTGGTAACAATATTTGCATGCTGTTGTGGTTGAGCTGGAATTAGTTTGCATTTTCTTTGCTTACCAGTTGCCTGTGCTGTCTGAAATAAACATGTTAACTTTTAGATTTATGAGTTTATGTTTCAGTTCCCACGCTCACTAAAAGCCTCAGGGTCTCAGTATTAGTCTGGATGATGAAAACCTCACATTATCTGTGCACTGTCTCCAGTCAGGTTAGTGTAACCTGGTATTAACAGTCCACGGAGTGACTTTTTCCAGTCAAGAAATAGTGTGGCACGCAACTCTTCGTATACCAACAGTGACACATAAACAAATAACAGGCAAAGTATGTACCTGTTGAGCACATAAGCTCTTGGAAGCACACCGAACACTTCCTGTCCAGCACAAAACAGCACACATGTAGTCAATGTTTAGCCAAATCCCCCTCTATGCCACACACAGAGGAGCGTTTATCAGCAGCTACAAAGCAACGCTTTTTCTTGCATTAATAGATAAACATCAAAATGACTGAAAAGAGCAAATATAAGCTAGAAGACTCTTGCAAACACTCACATGGACAGATATGAAAATGTTATTACACTAAATAAAAGACATATTATTCCATGCATGCACAGTAGAATGCGGATGAGCGATGAAGGGAAGATGTATTCTTCTGGTTCCATAGTGTAGCGGTTATCATGTCTGCTTTACACGCAGAAGGTCCTGGGTTCAACCCCCAGTGGAACCACTTACTTTATAGCAGCTGGACAGTGTAGTGGTAAGATACACGCCTGTTCAATTCCCACCATGCTAAAAACCAGCCCTGGAGAGGCGCAGCCTGCCTGCAGTTCAGGACAGAAGCATTTCGCTATATGTTGTACTGTGTAAGTGACAAATAAAAATTTGTATTTGTAACCGCCTCTCTATCAATAATGAGGACCAATAATAAAATGAATACCATGTTTTAATCAGTAAAACTTGACACTAGTATTTGAGCCTATAAGCTTATCAGCAAAGGTGTTTACTCTTATCACAAAGCAAATGAGCCAAAGGCCATTTTCTCTTTAGTCTTTTATAACCACAGGACTCGTCCCCTGTTGGCAATTTTTTTTTTTAAAAAAAGCAGTTTTAAGTAAATTTGGATTGATTTTACCTGAAAGCAAGGGCAATTTTTTTTTAATGTGGTCCATGTTTGAGTTCTAAAACTGGCAAGCTTTATTAGCAAACTGCATCCATAGACTGCATGAGTGCATCACACAGGCATACATCTGTTACTGCCAAGTCACATATAAATTCACAAAAACTATAATCACACTCCTTAGACTGGTTGCACACTTTAGTCAGCCTCTAGTAGATGGTGGCAGAAAGTCTAACACTGAATCGAACTGAGCATCAGATTGGGAAACAAAGGTGATTTAAGTGACTTCAAACATGGCATGGCTGTTGGTCCCAGACAGGCTGGTCAGATTATTCCAGAAACTGTTGATCTGCTAGGATTTCTAACAGAGCTCAGTTCAGTTCATTTTTATTTCAAACATATACGTTCACCAACATTTCATAATATAATTCCATGCAGTTGTAGTTGAAAAGTTGTAGGCAGAAGTATATACTTATTTAGCCCTACCCTCTTAGATTTACGTCTTAATCATTTCCTCATAATCTAAATTTGAACAACAAAAACGTATACAATGCCTTCAACTTAGCACATAACGTCACAAAAATATTTTCTCATATACAATTAAAACTATATTTAGATTTACTGATTTGCAGAAGAAAATAAAAATCACTTTGATTTGATAGGAAGGCAGCAGTAACTGAATTAACCACTGGTTGCAGCAGAAGAGCATCTTTGAACATACAACACATCACACCAAAAACAGACAGGCTACAGCAGCCGGTCGTGTAGTGTGTGGGGAACATTTTCTTGGCACACTAAAGGGCCCTTAGTACCAATCAAGCATTCTTTAAACACCACAGCCGACCTTGGGTATTGTTGCTAACCATGTCCATCTCTTTGTGACCACACTGTAACCATCTTCTAATGACTGCATCCAGCATATTGCAAGGTTTCAGTATTCTCACAATGGTTTCTTGAACATGACTGAGGGTTCACTGTACTCAGATGGCCTCCATAACCACCAGATTTCATTCCAATAGAGCACCTTTAGGATGCAGTGGAACGGGAGAGTCACATCATGGAAAATGATCAGCTGCCAAAAAAGTATTTGCCAAAAGGTGATTGTAGGAATTTAAACTGTTGTTAATGTTGTGACTTTTCCCCCTGTAATCTGTCAAAAAGGGAGAAGGTGCAACAGCCTCATAAATCCAGTTCACTACAGTGCATTTACCAACATAAGCAAAGCTATTAGACATTACAAAAACAAAAGAAATAGAAACATCGGCGTTAGCAAGGATTTGTCCAGTGAGTGTAGTGTCCTAGGTTTTCCTCATGAGGGCAGTATAGGGGTTATTTGAAACAAAGTAAACGAAGAAGTGCATGGCGGAAGGAGTTACAGTAGTCACCCTGATGCGGAGAGCAATAATAAACGGCACTGACACGAGTGAGTAGCAAAAACGCACTGCAGGAGATAAAACGGGGAGGTTTAGTTTCTGTCTGGATTCTTGCGCTTCTCTAATTAATGCATGCATTGATGTTTGTAACCCGCTGGCTCCACAGACAAACTGCTCTGTCTAGGACACTTAATGACAACCAACCCGAAGTGCATTCCTTTTCTCTGTGAACTGTAACACTCCAGACACTTATGTGCTAATTTCACACTCATTAAAAGACATTCACTCTTATATACTTCGCAAATAATCAAGGTTTTCTAGCTACCATCGCATTCCAGTTTGCCAGACTATCCATTGTCCCAGTGTAAAATGCCCAAAGTCAAGCGATGAAACAAAGCTGATGTGTCCCGAATGACAGATGGGACCCCGAAAGTGTTTTTACTCGTAACTTGTGTGGTTTGTTCAGTAACAAGTAAAAGTAAAACAAGCAAAGAAAATTAAATTCGACTATTTTCGAATGGAGGCTGGCTCGATTATGAAAACTGGATAATTAAACTGTTTTTTTCGCTTGAAAGACAATTATTGATGTCTAAATTGTGTTTGATGTTGAGCTTTGTGATATTAGTTCTTAAATTGTGAATGCACTGTCGAATAATCTCATCATTTTTTTCTTAAGGTTTAGGATATGTCTGCAGGCTGTGTAAGATGGGTGCTAAGCCATGCAGTGAGAACGGTGTGTGGTGGGAGTCCCGTGTATACGCCACCAGCCTTAAGATTTACAATATGCAGCAAAAGATGTAATATCATCGCTGCCTCTTGGAGACAGTCTGCTTTCTCCACTGAAGTACACAATACAGAACAAACTCCAGCCACGCCAAAGAAGAAAAAGCAAGATCCCCGAGCAAATGCCTCGATCAGCAGCATCGGCCGTAAGATCCCTGAGCGTCAGATACAGGTGATAAGTGCAGCTGGTGAGAACCTGGGCGTCATGCACCGTGCAGATGTCATCAGAATGATGGATGAGGAGGGTCTCAAGTTAGTGCTACTCAGTGAGCACAAAGACCCACCAGTCTACCAGTTGATGAGCGGCAAACAGATCCACGAGGAGCAACTAAAAATGCGGGAGAAGAAGAAAGCGAAAGCAGGTAGATGGTTACCAGATGCTTTTCTCATTCCTCTCTATCCTACTGCCTTCAACCCAGACATTATGTTGAAGGATATCTCAGTTCCTAAACTGTATATGAAGGACAGAGGACAGGGGAGGTAAGGCAGAGGAGCTATAATTGAGGATGCTCAGGTGTATCCTTTGCAGAAGTGTTTTCACCTTGAACATATTAACGAGGCATGGCACACAGCCAGTTCTCTCTACTTGCATTCCTTCTTTGTCCTCGCTGGGGAAATAAGGCTCCAGGAGAGGATGTGAGGAAAGGAACTGGGGATGTACAAACTGAGAAATGAGAAAAGAGGCATTACCTAGGTCAGTTTAAGGACGGTTCAAGAAATAAAGAGTTACATTACACCAAAGTCATGCTCTTTGCTTGAAATTGTCATAGACTTTAGAAAAGCACTTTTGGGGTGACAGGTTGACAAGCAGCTGTAAGTCCAAAAATAGTTGTTTTTTTGCTCCAGTTCCTGTGCAGGTGAAGGAGCTCAGCTTTTCAGGTGGCATAGCGTCTCATGACCTCACCACAAAGCTGAAGCAGGTGGAGAGCTGGCTGGAAAAGAAACACCATGTGAAGATCACTCTGCGGGCAGTGCGTCGTGAATCTGCAGTTAACCTGGTGAGGAAGAACGCCTATAAACCTGAGCAAATTCCTTGATTATTCTTTTATTCAGTAAGGGTCTGAGTTGTGACTAATATAACATAACAAATGTATATACATATATGGTTGCAGTGGTTAATCCACCACTATGTCAATTTTCAAATTCATTATTTCACAAAAAAGCAGAGAAATGGGCAAAGCACGCTATTATTTTGATTAAGATGCCAAATTACAATTATTCAATTGTATTGATGAACAAAAAAATTAGTTTTAGAGATTAATTGTTTTGCTTGATTAATTTCTGGCTTCTCAGAGAAGTCCCCTGTGTCGTTTCAAATACAGTAAGGAGCTTATTTAGCAATAAGCTAATGTATTTTTTTTAAATCCCTGTT
Organism: Diplotaxodon limnothrissa; assembly: GCF_057381915.1. Lineage (NCBI taxonomy): Eukaryota > Metazoa > Chordata > Actinopteri > Cichliformes > Cichlidae > Diplotaxodon > Diplotaxodon limnothrissa. Next base: position 18,252,451 of record NC_140610.1, on the reverse strand, counting down.
ATTGGTTCAGAAATATTTAGATGTAGGTCTTGCTTAATTACTTAAACAAAACTTTGCACAGCAATTTAGGGCTGTTTATAGCAAAAAAAATTAAAGTAAAATATGAGTAAGTAAAATCCTCAGTAAAAACTCAGTATTGCTCATATTTCAGTAAAAATTACTTTCGCATTTAGGTTTTTTTTTTTTCTTCCTTAAAAGCTTTTTATGCAGAAACATCTTTGTGTTTTCTTTCCACAGGATGCCACTCTGGAGCAAATCGTGGAACAAATGGAAGTAATGGTGGGATTTGTCTCAAGGCCAAAAGTGATACGTGATGGCCAAGCAGCCGTGTGCATCCTCCGACCGCCTTCAGCAAAGGAACTGTCACAAAAAGGAAAGAACAAGGCTGCAGAAGCACAGCCTGCCAACTCCACTTCAGAGGCCGCTCAGAGTGAAACGTCTCCTGTTGGCAGCACGGACACAACACAAGGGTCCACACAGCACTGATGTGACAGAAATAAAACTTTTTCACAAAAGCAAGTTGGAGTCTGTGCCTAGTGCCACAACTTGTTTCGTCAATCAGACTTTGTAGTTTAAAAGTTTATAACCCAGGGCATGGAGGTCCCACGGGATACAAGACCAGGCTGTCATGTAACCTTTGGCCAAGTAGACACAAACACAAACGCAAAATTGCTTAACAGAGCCACAAAATGACTGTACAGAAAACTGCAAACAACAAAATAACAGTGAAACATAATGAGATACAAACGCACAAAATGTAGACATACACAAAATATTTCATGTAGGCAGCCACCAAAAGGCAAAATGACTAGAAGCACATGTAAAATAAACACAAAAGTGACAAAAAAGACATCAAAAAGAGACACAAAACGATTCAAAACAGATAAAACATAGCTTTAAACACAAGGTAACAACAAGGTAAACACAAGACTTAAAATAGGAGAAAATGTGTATGAATTAAACAATAAAAATGAAAGACCTAATACAGCAAGAAACACTTGCAATAAAAGCAAGATTAAGCAATATGAACAGAGGGCGAAACAAACATAGACAGATAAAAGCAGTGAGAAATGCAGAAATGCAACAGTAAAAAACAATTATACATCTTATTTGTTGGCCTCCATGTGAGGGGGAAGGCTGTTTTCTAATTATGAATAAATGGATTAAGGGCATTTTTGAGAGGCTGAAACGTGCAGGTTTTGACTTAAAGTTATGTGTACACTGTAGCGTTCCAGATACGGGATGAATCTGCATCTGGATTCATTTATAAGATCTTCTTGAGCAAATCAACATGTCTTCAATGTTTTCTTATTGTGAAGCTATGACGGGAACTTGAAATTACTTTTTGTAAATGTCTGAGTTTAAAAGTCATTTTAAATTCGCAAAAACTCACTAAAACCATCAACACGACGTGAAGAAATGACTTCATGTCCAAAATCTATATTGAAGTGAGATCAGCTGAAATCAAACTGAGGTCCAGTTGTACCTGTTTCTACCACACGGTAGTGCAGTAAGTCAACGTTGCTTTTGTTTAACCAAGAAATGGTTATTTTATGTTTGAGAGATGGCAGCGTGCAGACAGTGTTTGTTGTCAGACGAGAATAGTGTTAAAAAATGGGATATAACTGGTCTGTGTTAACATGACACAGGCCCATGTTACTGAAAAGTGTCCACTGAAACCACTGCCTGCAATTTTCACCTAACATTTGTAGTTATCGCTGGAATATATATATATATATATATATATGTATGTATATATATATATATATATATATATGTATATATATATATACACATATACACACACATATGTATATATATATGTGTATATATATATATATATATAGAGAGAGAGAGAGAAAAAAATATGTGGAAATCGTTGACACAGTGTACATCAGGTTGGTCTCTCAGGATGTAGTGTAAAAGTTTTCTAAGATGTTCACAGCTCAGATAGGAACATACTACATGGTAATACCAGACTTATAAACTGATGAATCTGTCATAGAGTAAAAGGTGTACATTTTATTTATGACGTTTTTAATCAAGATAGAACATATTCTTATCAAAAGCTGCTTTAACAAAGAGGAGCACACCAAACCAGCACCAGTGTCTATTTCTCTCAGCTTTATTCAAGATTGTTTTTGGTAAAAAATAAAAGTAAATTTGGCATACAGATACATTCACTCGTCACGGATAAATGTGTTTGCTTGACTGAAATGTCAGTGCAACACTTTCATCAACACTTATCTCTAACCGCAGAGATACTGCCATGGAACTTTTCTCTAACTAGAATCATACATTTCCTATACATTAAAAAAAAACTGAAATCGTGAAATCAAAAGAGAGAGAACTTAAAAGCCTCCTTAAGGCCCCAAAAAATAAAATCTTTCCTAGATTGTGTTAGAAAAAAACAAACAAACAAAAAGCAGCTCAACTAGCATGCAAGAGCAACATTTGTCAATAAGCCTCAAGAACTTTGTAGGAGGAGAAAGGTTTAACAAAGTGATAGTCCAGGTTGCCGCAGTGGGGGCACTGCTGGACGTTGCTGTACTCGGAGAAATACTGCATCCCGACTCGAACGTCCACCACCGGTTTCCCGCAGTGCTTACAGTTGAGACGGGCCTGAGGACATACAGGACACAGGTCAGCAAACAAGAGGCTGGAAAGAGGCAAGATATCAGCATGGAGGTTCACTCGTGACTCCCTGGGATCTAAGTGTGACAAAATCATGTTAATTCAAGGGTCCAAGCAGCTTTAAATGGGTCTTTAGATGCAAAAAGTGACGGTGAAACTAGATAACAGACTGGATGCACTTTTACTACTATAATACAATCACTATTTTTAGACTAGCGTAGGTTATCTAGCTATTAGGCTCTTCTTCCATGGAACCAGCTTCCAGTGGATTCAGGAGACAAACACCTTTTTGATAAAGCTTATAGTTAGGACAGGCTCAAACCGGCTGCTAGGGGACTTTCCATGATGCAATGAGCATTTCTCTTCCCCATGTGTTTACATGCCACTATTTCATGACATTAACGTCAGTCTACTCTCTCCTGTAGTTTGTGTTTTGTATTTTGTCATTCACGGTCTCTCTACGCTCCTGTTTTTCACCTTTTTATTTCGCCTCATGCTCCAATAGTTTGCAGCGGATGGCTGTAGCTCCCTGATCTTGGTTCTGCGGCAGGGTTCTTTCTGTTAAAAAGGGAGTTTTTCGTTTCCTATGTTGCCAAGTTCTTGGTTGTAGGAGATCGTCCAACTTTTGGGGTTTAAAATTGCCTTAACATTTCTAGAGCCTTGGGATAGCTGTTGCTATGAATTGGTAACAAATTAAGTAACAAATTAAGCGCTACAATTAGCAAACAAATGCTGTGGTTTTTTTGCTATTTGGTAGATACTTTGTAGATGCAGGTAATGCAATAAAAATATTATACGCCATATTCCAAATTATGCAAACATCCAGTTTGTCGTTTTCAGTTAAACTTGTGGATGGTATTGTGTCTCAGGGCTCTTTGGATCACTGATATGAATCTCAGACAGCTTTCATAATTAGGTTGCCAGGCAAGCTCAATTAAAGGAAAACTAGCTAAAAAAGATGTTCCAAATTATTAAGCATACCACAGGTTCCATGCAACATGGGAAAAAAGGATTTCTCTGCTGCAGAAAAGTTTCAAATAGTAGAATGCCTTGGACAAGGTATGAATACATTCAATACGACACAAAAACTTAAGCGATTATTGTACTGTGAAAAACTTTGTGGCTGATTCACAGCACAGACGGGTTAATGAGGAAGGTTTCTGCCAGAGAAATTCATCAGATTAAGAGAGCAGCTGTTAAAATGCCATCTCCCACAAGCAGAAATACATCAAGATTCATTTTCAAACAGTCTTCCAAACTAATGGATGTCGTGCAACCCTGGGTTAAGGTTAGGAATCATGGGGAGAGAGCTGGTAGCCCCCTTTAGGATGCCCAAAGGTGTGAAAATGACCTCTGCAAAATACTGGTATGTAGAGTTTCTTCCTATCTTCATGCATGACAATGCACCATCTCATCCTGCAACGAATACCTCTGTGGCACTGGCTGCTCTGGGCATAAAAGGAGAGAAATTCATGCTGTGGCCCCCATCCTCCCCTGACCTCAACCCTATTGAGAACCTCTGGACCATCCTCAAGCAAAAGATCTATGAGGGTGGGAGGTAGTTCACATCAAAACAGCAGCTGTGGGAGGCTATTCTGACATCTTGCAAAGAAATTCAAGCAGGAACTCTCCAAAAACTCACAAGTTCAATGGATGCAGGACTTGTGAAGGTTATATCAAAAAAGGACTTTTGTTTTTGATAGAAATAGCTTTTGGTTTTTAGTAAATGTGACCTAATACTGCAAATTCAACAAATGACCATTTTCAGTTCTTTACAACCAATAAAAATTTTTGAAACTCTATTGTGCATAATAGTTTAGAACAGTGTTTTTTAAGGTTTGTTTTATTTCTGCAAAAACATGGTTATCATTGGGAGGTATGTTCAATAAAATTTGAATTTGCAAAGCCAAAAACAATCCATTTCCACTAAAAAGCAGGTAAGCGGAGCTTCTATTGAGATTATTTAACCCCAGAAAGGAAGATTTAATAATCCAATTTCAAGTCAGACAAACAAAACTTTATATTAACAACGTGGAGTCAGTAGTTCAGAAAATGAGTTATACGTTGTCTGACTTTTTAAATTGGTATTGAATCATTTAACTTTTGTCAGATCGGTGCTAACAGTTATTTTGGTGTCCATGAGCAAATGTTGGCATCTGCAAGTAACATGGTCACAGCTTTGTAGGAGCTGCAGCTGTTTAATCTCTAGATTTGGTTTAGAGCTTTTTTAATTAACTTTTTGGCTCAAAGTGGCAGAGGAGAAAGCTGTAAACACAACACTGAATTGCTATCACCTCATAAATTGATAACTTTAGCAAACACCTGCTTACACACCCAGCAGAGATAAAGCATCATGTCACTGTACCTATTTGTTGTCAGAAATTACTAATACGGGGAAGGTCTTTGGTTTTTGCTCTTATCGCTTTTGTCTGTCATATTACTCTTCTTCTTCTTTTCTATTTATTTCAGTAGCATGCTCTTCTATGCCCCTCAGTGTTTCTACCTGGCAACACGGTGAAGCAGCCAGTATGTCGTAGGTATACATGGTGCCCAGCTGGTGCCAGCTCCCATCCCAGCGTGACTTGCACTTGATGCAGACAATCTTGTGGACGCCCTCTAGACAGTCCACACAGATGGCGTAGAGGTGCATCAGCCGGCCTGTTGAAAGAACCAAAAGGAATAATTAATCATACATAAAAAAATAAAATAAAACAATAAGCCTCCTCAAAAGTCCACTGTCACATCCCTGCAGTATATACAGACCTTTACGTTGCTTCATGAATATTATTCTTTTTCTTGCTCTGGTGTTTTTCCACTCCACTGCATTATACAGAGTCATTTTATTACCGCCGCCAAGGAGGCTTTTTTTTTTTTTTGCAGCATTTGTGATATGATGATAGCTCAATTAATTAAAAAAAAAAACCTTTGGACTGGTGTAGAGTGGGGTCATGTTAACAATACATTCAAATTTTACTTCCATCCACTGAGGTCTTCAGGGTTAACTTAATGATTTATTGGTGAAAATTTGTCAAAAAATCAGAAGTGTATTGTCAACATATAAAAAAGTACCATAAAAAGAGTTCTAATATAATGTTACATTTGACCTCTGACCTCTTCTTCAAGGTCAGTGGATTGTTCTGAAGGCCAAAGGAATAATAATGCTGCACAAAGCTATTTAAAACAATTTTTTACTTTTATTGTTTGTACTGACGATATAAAGGCATATACTGTAGGGGATGATATATGGGGATTCTAATTATTGTGTTATTTTGGACTTCATAAAATGTCTTGTATCTATACAAGACTATACTTGTAATGGCAAACATTTAGAAAATCATACTGGCATAGATTTTAAATATCACATTATAGTTTTCATCCAAATGTCATGTCACATTTGACCTCTGACCTGACTTTTATGTTTGACATCTTCCTTCCTCTTAAAATGACCCCAAAAATTGTTGCATCTTAAAGTCAGTAAGTTAGAAACATAATGTAGAAATATAATATTATATATTGAGCTCAAGTTATTCGCTTAACATTTACAAATCAATATCCATTACCTACTCCTACATAATGTTTGCGTACTCAAAGTAAACACCTGTCACTCTGCCCTTATGTCATTTTTACTGCACTATTCCCTTAAAGGTAAATACAGCCCAGAGAGTGAGCTGTCTTAGCGGAGGCTTGAACTCTCTGAGTGCTTCTTCTTCATGTTTTTGCCACACAGTTCAAGCCTGAGTTATGATTATGTTTTCTGGGGGGTTCTTACTTACTTCTTCTGTTTTTAGCTCAAATATAGAAAAGTATCATGGCTAGTATAATTTAACTGAACTCTTTTTTTTTTCACATCTGTTGGACAGAAATTAAGCTACTCCTTCACCAACATTTAAATTCTGCCTGACAAAAAGCAGCAAAAATGGAATAAATAAGCCTTTCATACTGATGCATATCAAGGACATACATATCAAAGCTTGGAGGCCAGCACATCAAAGAAGCTTCACGCTGATTTACATTCATGTAGGACTGTGCAGAAGCCAGCAGAAAACCTTTCATGTGTATTCACACAGTGAATATTGGGCTTACTGATGGATCAATTTCTCTTTATATAAGGAAAACACAGTTTGAAAACACTTTAAAGGAGCAGGAATGTATAATTGAGCATCATGATGCACTAATAATTTATTTATAACCACTGAGAATATACATTTTTCATGATTAGCGGCAGTCCTGTTGTCGTACTCTGCGGTAGTCTTAACAAGGCGGTGACCCTGAGCTCTCAGTGCGCTGCCAATTAGGAAAACATGCAAATACACAAAAACAAATGAAGAACTTATTCTCATGAGTTTGAAAACGTAGTACACAACAAGATGATTCACAGATCAGTTTCATTTCCTTTAAAGGTTTAAATATCTTTTTTTACTCTAAATAGTCTGATTGCGTGATGTATTACGACTTTATTACATTTGTTTGCTCACTTTTGAGTTTGACTGCCCAAGTCAGAAGCTTAATCACAATAAGGTCTGTGTAAACTTAAAGGTTTCATTCAATTTGCACCACTAAATAAAAATCTGATAGAAAATGGGTGAGGTTAGAAGCCTCTGTTATACATTTTTCCCTATTCTCCCTGCCCCATGTACAATACACAGGCTGTATATCCTCACCAAATCTGATGTCATTCCCCCCTTTCTCAACTCTCCTGGCGCTATACATTAAAGGCAAAATAAGCTGATGAAACAAATCTTGCGAGGTCCTCTACTTCCGCTATTTTAATCTTCTGTCTATCTTCTAGCCAGGCATTGTAAATACACTTGATTAATTGATGGTTAGCAACCGTGACGACCACTGAAAAAGCAGAAGTTCTGACAGATTGCTGTTCAAAATCAGACCGCTCAATGCTGAGCGAAATTTCAGAAAACTCAAATAATACATCTCAGACTCTTACATGCATGAATATTTACCTCCACAAATTAAGCACAGGCCTCATTCCATGCAGTTAAAACCATGTCTGACCTTGAAGGTGGCACGGCACATCGTACTCAATCTCATCATGGCGTGAAGGGCTGAGGAACAGCGTCCCATCCACCAAAGGAAACTGCTCAAATACAGGCAGCGCCCGGTGGCACAGTGCACAGTTGACCACGTTTCTCTGGCTCGCACTGAGAGCTGACAGGATGAACCTACAGGGTGGCGACACAGTAAGAAGAACCATCATCAAATCACTTGCACTGAAAGTTCAGGCAGTTCTTCTATGTAGGATATCAGCAGAAATGATTGTGGCACTGCATCTCGTGACCTAAATCAACAATCATTTCTTTGTTTTAATCAGTGCATGCAGTCAAAATTCTGCTAAAAACAGTGATAAGCCACTCTGTTTACAGGAGGTACAGAATTATAATAGAGGAAGCATGTATGAGGAAAGAAAACCATATCATAGATCCATTTTAAGAAGCTTTTTTTTCTGAATATGAACGATGAACTGTGCAAAAGTCTCTGGCCACCGCTCGTTTCTTTATATTTTGTTAGGAAGATTGGAAATACACACAGTGATTTAGTGAAAGATGTGCAAACATAAATATGTATTTCAACAGTTTGTACAATTCTATCAAGCTGTCGCCAATCAGACACTTTCAGGATGATGGATCCAGATGGTAGATCAAAATCTGATACAACTATTCAGCATTTATATTTCCATCGCTTTTAACAAGATCCTCACCACCACTTGGTTTTTCCAGATGGCTGTAGACACAGTGTTTCACCTTCGTCCTGACGTCTTCAGTGCATACAAATTCAAATTTGTATTCATCACTCTTGTGAAGTACCTCAGCCTTCTCTGTGTTTTCCTTCCCTAAGAATGGCTTCTTGACAGCCACCATTCCTTTGAGATCATTTCAGATATCCACGTTTTTAGGCCTGTCACTTCTTTTTTTGACCTCATCTTGTCCATTTTCCTCAATATTTTTAGGCACACACTTCACACCATGCTGTGATATGCCAGGTTTTCAGCTAATAGCTGTTTGTTGTACAAAAGTAATACTTTATGCCTATCAAGCTGCGCTATCTTAGAATTTTTTTATAGATTCAAATAAATAAATTGGAACAAATCATGCATTTTTGTGACAGTCTGCTAGTAACAAAGATATAATTTAAAAATTTTGTGTTTCTTAAATCGTCTATTGTGTGTAGACACAACTGGGTCACTGGGCTAGATGCCTATTTTAAATTTGAACAAGTCATAGTTCAGTATTAAGCTTAATGAACAAACAAACAAAAGCCTTTCTCTGAAAAAGATTAGGTCTTATCTAAGGATAAGAGGTGGTTTAAGACTTTTGCACAGTACTGCATGTAAATGTATACATGAATGAGTGCTGTGCAAATGCTGTAATTATATTGCAACTTTAACCGCTGTGTGGTTATATGATGTTATAACTGCAAAATGCTGCAGTTACAATATATTAAAACCACATGTGCCACAAGCAGCTGTGAATGTGACGACCTGCTCTGTGTGCAGCCTGCTCGTTCTTTACCTGTACTAAGCACATGAATATAGGACCTGGCCTGTCTGACAGTGAATCACGTGCATTGCATGGGCACATCTGGTAGGTTTAAAAGTTCTGAGTTTTATTTAGCATTTTGATTAAAAAATATGTTTAAAGTTTCAAGATTTGCATGCAAAATAAACATTTCAGATTGATCACTTTCACCATGTGTTCACTGTGTCGCAAGTTTAGTGTTCAAGAAATGTTGCAAGAAATAGATTTGTTATATTATTTCCCAAAAGCCCTACCTGCGCAGCTCCTCTCCCTGGCCTGCCTGGGCATCATCTTCCATGCGGACGTGGTAGGTGTTGAGCTTGTGGCGCGGGATGTGGGTGAGGAGTTCCGAGAGGTCCAGCCTCCTCAGGAACTGCACCGGGTGAGGGTGGCTACCATCACCCACACTGCCAGAGGTGAGCCGGTGATGAAGCGGGAGGGTAAAGGATAGCTGTAGCGGCAGGACAGACCCTGCATCTAAGTGAGGAGCACCAGCTGCACCGCCAGAGGCTCCCAGGGAGCAGCCTCCGCTCCGACCGAGAGATCCCCCAACCAACAGGTGTTTCCTCTGTGCGTCCATGTGGACGGCTGATTTGAAGAACTCTCCCAGCTGACGGGAACCCCGCATACCTGTTCCCCCACCTCCCGATCCGAGAGCAGCAGTGGGGGAGAAGGTGAAGCCAGTAGGAGGAGACTGTCCCGGGGAGTCACATGGAGATTTCTGAGGAGGCCCAAAAGGTAAAGGCCCTCCTATTGCATATCCCCCTCCTCCTGCTGCTCCACCTCTCTCTGTGGAGTTCTGTCGATCAACTGATTGTCTACGAGGCATCTCCTGACTAGAGGCCCTATTAGCTAGTTTGGCTCCTCCTACAGCCCCTCCAAGTGGTTTGCTTTTCTTGGGCTCTTCAAAAAACCCATCCCCGGACCCTGAAGCCCCTCCGCTGGCTCCAGTCCTGCCTGAGCTCCTTTCCGACGATTTCTTCTTACGCTCATCCTGCATGCGTTTCACCTGGTACCAGTCGGTGTCCTTCTTCAGGTGACCCTGGCCACAGCGGCAGGAGCAGAACCTGAAGGCTAGGTCGTAGCCTTTCTTGGTCCACATGTTTTGTCGGCATTGCTTCTCATTCCAGGACCGCGCACGGCCGATGCAGTTGAACTGGACAAGGATGGAGCTCTCCCACTCGTAGAAACACTGTAGATGCATCCAGTTGCCATAAGGGCAGAGCTCGCTGTTGCAAACAACCCTCTGGCAGTCGTCCTTCTCCAGATCAATGGCACGGCTCAGGCTGCAGCCGAGAGGGGTTGCACACTGGGCCTCTGAATGAACAGAGAGAAGAGAGGAGGGAAAAGAATTTATTTATAACTCAAATTCATAAAAAGTTTAAAAGCTGTGTACAATGTAGATGAAACCAGACCGCAATGATTTGTAAATCTCATAAACCCATATCTTATTCACAACAAAGCATACAAAACATATTGAAGGTTTAAATTGAGACAACAAAAGGTGGGGAAAGTACCAAAGAGAAACCCCTGGAGGAACACAACAGGACAGTAACAAGACTGGGTATAAAAAGAGCATCTTTGAGAGTTTCTCAGAAGTAAAAGATGGACAGATGTTCACCACTCTGCAAATAAGTGTGTCTACTGTGTCTGGAACAATTTCAGAATGTTCCTCAACATAAAACTGTGACAAGTGTGAACATCTCATAATGTACAGTACTGAGTATTTTCAAAAGATACAGAGAATTTGTAGAAATCTGTGTGTGGAAGAGACGAGGCTGAAAATCAATATTTGATGACCGTAATCTTTGCTAAAAACAACCATGTTTCTGCATTGGCTCAGGAACTACCCCAGAAATCATTATTCAGGGATACAGTTCATCATGCCATCCACAAATGCAGGTTTAACCTCTATTTTGCAAAGAAAGAAGCCAAATGTGAACATCTTTTTTTGCTCATTTTGAGGGTCACCGCACCGGATCATCTTCCTCCAGCTCCCCTTTTCTCAAGCATCTTCTTCTATCACACCAACCTTCTGCATGTCCTCCTTCGCTACATCAATTAATCCTCCTATTTTTCTCCTACCTGGCAGCTCCACATTCAACATCCTTTGTCCAGTATGCTCACTATCCCTCTTCTGCAAACCATCTCAGGCTCGCCTCTCAAGCCAATCTTCAAATGTTATTTTGAAGATTGATATATGACGACATTGATCTACGCCTATCAGATATTTGACAACAAATGTAACCTAGCCAATCAAAATTAGGGTGACTTTGCTCTTTTCAGTCTACAGCCTATTTTATTTCTTTAACTCTTCTAATAAACCTCAAGTACTGCAAACAATAAATCTGTTAATGTAAAATACATAAAATAAAACTAAAATATGAAGATTGGAAATAGCTAAAGTTAAAGATAAATGAATAAAAGTATTAATAAACATCAGGGCTCTCAAAATTTCAAAATCCCTGGTAGCCCTTCGGGCAGGGACTCTTCAGTTTTTGGTAGCCCAAAATAAATGTAAGTAGCCCGAATAAAAAAAGAGAGCAATTTTTTGATTGATGTTTTGTTTCCTGTTTTGTTTCCTTTACAATATTATACATTAAAGTATAATATTGTAAAGGAAACAAAACATTAATCAAAAAAATGTTGAAAAACAAATTACAACATTGTATAAAAATTACAATCATCAACTCAAATACTTGGTTCTAATTGAACAGAAATTTCTATGAACTTGTAAGAACTGTAGGACATGAATCAGTCTGTGTCAGATCCTGACTTTGAAATTTCCGCTGAAGTCACGGGTAAGAGACAAGTGGAACCAAGATCGAGGCCATTTGCTTTTTGAAGTTTGCAAAGACTGCTAAATTTTGCCAGTGGTAGTTCACTCTTTGCAACATAGTACGCTGTTCTAAACAGATTTTTCAGGTTTATTTTTAGTATGTTATTTGCAATTGGTGTTTGTTCTGGGAAAGATATTGCAGACTGAGCAATAATGCATTTCTTGCATTTCTCATGGGTTCTAATGTGGGCCTTTCTTAAAATGACTGGTCCCAGTAACAAAGGCGCTTGTCGACTCAGAAATCGAGAGAAAACCAACAACACACCCGGCAGAACATTATGTTATTTACACGGGTGCACATAAGTGGTCCGCATGTGCGCATTCGCTGTCAAAATAAAAGACGCGCACCAGATAAGAAGTTGCAACGTACGTTTGCGTCTATATAAAAAGCACTGTTTTTGTCCGCTAGAGTGGGATTTTCACGGCACATTCCGCACCACATCTCTGTGCGTTCATCATTTGTTTGAAGCCAGCTCACCTCCTGCAACCACTTTTCTGAGAATACGCGCTTCTTTTGTGGTTCGGACTCCTTCTGACATTTCTTTGGAGGTGGAGGAACACCAAAGTAATTGCTTAAAGGAGCTTCTTCGACATCTTTAAGAGTTCTAAACAAATGTCTGTCCTCCTCCAGAAAATCTTATGTATGCAAACACGCGTTGCAACTTCATATCTTGTGCGCGTTTTTTATTTTGACAGCGAATGCGCACCTGCGGACCACTTATGTGCAGCCCTGGTTATTTAGCTCGTCATATTGCAGCCACAGAAATTCTTTTGTCCATGAAACCATAAAGCTGCACTTTCTTTTTGCCTTATAGTCTGATTTGTCATAACTTTTCCGTTTTGTGGTAAGCTTTTCTTTGGCTGTCACTTCTTCACCCTGACCTGTCTTATTTGGCTCAGCAGAACTAAAATATATATCCTGCTGCTTTTACATACACACACATAACGGTCAGCGATTCTCTGCTCAATCAACCTCTCACATGTTTAAGCTGCGGGAGATTTCACTTGTCATGTTTGCATAGTAAGCTAACGATTGATAAGACGATGTCAGAGGAATTGGTGCGCAAATTATCCTCACTCACCAATCAGTACTGTCGCTCTCTATACACAGTTCGCGGGATTGCAAAGTGAAAGCAAAAAACAAGCGCAAATTCAAACTCAATTTCAATATGTCACATATTGACAGTGGCTCACCGATGCCAATGACATAATTACCCAGCTACATTTCTGAAAGAATGCAAAAGCATTGGCATATATTTTTCCTTCCTACAATAGCCCGACGGGCAGGGCAGAGATAGATTTTGGTAGCCCGACTGGAAAAATCGCTAGCCCCGGGACGTCGGGCTAGCGATTTTGCGAGCCCTGAACATTCTGATTTGCTATTTACTGAATTAACATATGTGTAGGCATTATTTATATTATAGAATGTGACATAGTATTTTTGCTCTTTTAATTTCCTCCTTATTTACCTTCACTTTGACTCTCCAGCTTATTCGGTTTTCCATTTAATTTTTCAAATAATTCAATTGTTTTAGTTTGGCACCTTTTGTCCTCCAGAGAAAATTCTAATTACAAGTTAACCATTAAACTACAGCATTGTTTAATCCAGTGGTAACTTTTACTATTCATTTACTGCACAAGAGCCTAAGAAGAAGTCTTCAAATTAAGTAAACAAAACAACAGCAAACCCTAGAAGCGAATTTTACTTTCATAAACTGCACTTATGACGCTTTCAGCTTCTTAAAAGCTTTTTCGGTGTCTCGAATTTTTAGAAACTGAAGAGAGTTGTGGGGTTTTCTTTCGCACAAACTGAATACACCACTTTGGGATTTTTATTATTATTTTTTATTTTATTTTAATCAACCATTATGTGCAGCTGAAATACTAAAGGCAACAATTTATTCATGTCTTCAGCACAAATGCATTTTGGGTGACATTTTCCCTCCGATTCTCCATCCTAAGCTTCATCGCAAACAGACACAACATGGGGTGAAAATGTTAAACGGGTGCTTTCGGTGTCCTTGCTGCCTCTTCTGCATCTATTTATGAAATTCAAGTAGGCCATCCTGTGAGCAGCTCTATTCACAGGATGCCAATTCTCAAATCTGGATGTGAATCAAACAAAATGTGGCCACACGGTCTCTATGAGAGGAGTAGCTCATGATAATACACTGTGTGTGTGTGTGCGTGTGTGTGTGTGGGGGGTAGTTTCCTCCTTCCTTTTCCGGTACAATTGCAGGGCTTTCTTCTTCTTCTTCTTCTTCTTCTTCTTCACTTTCTAACTCACCACACAGCAGAAAACAATCCACTTTTAGCACCGTGTATCACTCTGGTGTCTACAAGTGTGTTCAGGCTTCAGCATCCGCAGAACAAGAGCTTTGCAGAGATTTTGTAACTTCCAGTTAAAGGCATCTTTCATACCATAAACCTAGTCCTAGACTATAAACTTATTTCAGTGAAGGTCTTCAATGAATTTTCTTTTTTAGTGCAGGAACAGGCTTAATCCACATCTGGGGAAACCTGCTGCAAAAGATAGATGACAGCAAAAAGGTAATTTTTTGTTAAAAGGCCCAAACCCCCTCTTGGAACCGCCTACCTTCTGGTTTTGCAAACATGCACTTTACACTCTGAACTAAAATAAATAAATAAGTGTAATTACTAACTACCTGTACAGTATATACGTTAAGTTTCTCTGATGAGTTACACGGTAAAAATCCCGATTTGTGCTTTGCTTTCCCTTTTAAAAAAGTTAAAGCAGGACTTTACTTAGTCTTATAACACCATAAGAACAATCTGTTGTCACTGGATGTGTAATGCTGCACTAGCAATACCTGACAGTTAAGATGAGGTTTGCTGTGAAGTGGTTTCCAGTCTCAAGCTTTGTTTAATCTGTACAGTTTGTATGAATGCACGCACCTCCAGCAGCTCCACGTCCGTGTGGACTGCATTTGAACTTGAGTGCGCACACAAGCGGTGAGCTGTCAGTATTACCCTGGAGGAGGAAGGCCACAACCGAAAAACTGTTGTGGACAAGGTGCCCGTCAGGAAAAGACAGCTGAGGCCTGCGAGAGAGCCCGCGATCACTGACGTGCACGTGCAGACAAAGAAATAAAAGAAGGGTCGCGCTGTGTCGTTAACACCTCTTATGGCCACTTTTTACGGCGCTGCGCGTCACATTCACGGGCGATAATCCCTTATATTCCTAGAGGAGTTCCGAGGAGCCGAACTCCATTCATAAATTTCACGATTTCGTATCTCTCCCATCATCCACCTCTGAAGCCAATAACAAACTACGACCACAATCGACTTAAGAAACACCAACAGCCGCTGTCAAGTTCGCCTTAAATCCGACACATTAAGTAACACCTACTACTTCAGCAATATTTCAACTGCTTTGCCGCCTGCTCGGCATTCGTCCTGTGCCCACACAAACCCCGAATGACCTTTAAAAAATAATAGAAAATCAGTTTCCCAACCACGATTTAAGCGCAGTTGAGCAATAGCTACTCCAACAGCTACAATTATGCAAGGCCTGAAATCGTGCTCGACAAATGTGGCCCATGTTTGCCACTATTCACGGAACCGTAATGCCGCACATTTTAAACGAAGTTTGGGCTTGAGCTGCAAGGAACAAGTGGATGGGGGGGGGATCGAGACATTTGCACCGTTGCAGTGAACGTATGTCACAGTCGTGCAGACAGACAGACAGGGCTTCCCCCCTGGCAGGAAGGCAGCATCACCAAACTTCACTACATCTGCGTCCGTTTCCTCTCTTACCACTTGAGCGCTCGCTCCTGGGTGCAGCCGCCGCGGCCGCGCCTCCTGGTGCGGCCGCACAGGCTCCATTTTCCTGCTCATCTCCGCTACTGTTCGTGCGTTTGCTTTTCTTTCCCTTGCTGCTCTTCTGGTTGGGCATTTTACAGGATTCGAGTGTCAAGTGTTATTTTCGACCTCTATCAACGGCTCCTGTCAGCGCTGTCTGACATTTCTGTGGACTCCATTTCAGCAGTGGACCCTTGCAGTGCTTTGTTTTTAATGCGGGCTTTTCTCTTTGTGGTGATGCTTTTGGGCCTCTTCTTGCACGGCGGGTTGAATTTAGTGCAGCAGGTCTAAGAAATAAGCTGGTATAACCTTTAGGAGCGAAGGCGTGTCCGTCTCTTGTTTTGATTCCTGCTCTGCTGTTCTCTTCCACCCCCTGACGTCACGGGACCCCGCCCCCTAGTGTTGACCGTCAGCGATTTAGGCTGCGTTTGCGTCCCGTGGGAAAGCTCGGAATTTGCTGCCTCTAAAGGCATGTTTCGGTTTTTAGTCAGGTATCAGATTTATTCCCCATACATAGAAAGTTCACAGAAAGGTCTTAGCAAAACAAAGCCTTAAAAGTTACTTCAACTTCACACCATATGATATTATTATATAATATCTTTCTCTATACTTATTTTACTGTACTGTATTTATTTTTAATTAAAAAATTTTTTAATTTCATTAAGCTATAGTTTTATGTCACATTATATACTATTGCCTTATGTACTCTACCACTTTCTCAAGCCATTTGTTATATACTTGTTATTGTTAATTTAATTTTTTCCCTAATTGTCCTATCATAGCTTACTTAGCCATTATTTATTTTTAAAAACTAAATAAAGAATCTTTTTTTCATATCTTTCTTAAAGGCAAAAGCCTGAATCTGACCATTTCATGGTTATGGTGAATTTCACCAAAATAAGTAAAATAAATAAATAGTTTAAATGTACCATACAGCCCACCTTTCCAGTGTGAAGCCACATGCACAGAAAATAACCCTAAAAACTACAAATTAGCTGCTGTTTCTCAGAATTTGAATGAATTGGTGGGCCAGATTTACATTTGCAAAGAACTATGCTTTAGTTTGACACATGTGGCCGAGTAGTTTAAAAATTAATCAGATTCTTGACTGACTGTGATTGCATTAGTAAATTAATTATGTTATTTCTAAGCTAGGAGAATACGGTAATTTGTTACTTGTCAGTACCTTTGTTATACCTCATTATAAAAGTACTTTTATTTGTCTACAGTGCTGTTATGACAGTGTTCCAGCGTCATCACCCATCCTCAAAATTTCCCCACTTAATGCTTCATTTAAAAAAAATAATTATGCCAATTCGAGATTACAGTTATGGGAAAGTTCATTCTCCAAGTTGCTATTGAAGTGTTCACAACAATAGTAACTATCAGTGCTATCAATAGCATTGTAAATGTATACTTATCTCCATAGATAAGCATAAATGGTGATCATTAAAACACACACACGTTACACAGCCTCTGGTTAACTATTTACATGAAGCGGCAGCCTCAGTTGGCACTAAAGTGAACGATAGAAGAGGATGGGAAGTAATCAGCGCCACATACATGTGGGGAAGTATCACTGCCTCATTCAGGATACCTGAATGTGCAGCTTCACAGCAAAACAGTATTCAAGGGTGCAGTAAATGTGTAACTCGCTGAATCTGTATGCCAATATAAGTAATTAAATCAGATAATTTACAACAGGGATGAATGAAAAGATTGATTGAAATGAAGTGAGAATATGTTATCAGCAGGAACCAGACTCCATTCATAAATCAGACAATTTACAGACCTTGCTTGTAGGGTACTGCTCAAAGCTGGTAAAACCTGACTAAAGATGATTTATGAAACAGCAGCCATCATGCTATAATTCAGCTTACAGTCAACACCCCAAGCAACAAATGTTTTCATAATGATGCTAATAAGTTTGCCATTACCACAGTATTCTCACACCACACCATAGTGGCCCATAAACCATTACACAATCTTTTATTACAGTGCTTAGATGAGTATCTTCCTCAGTTTAACATCTAGAGTCATAAAACACACAAGGAAACAAACAACAAAGAAGTTTCAAGGCTTCGCATGTAAAGATTTTATTCCTTGGAATGTATTCCACAGTAACACAAACCTCTTGTAGGAATGTGTTATTGCCAATAGAAAACACAGTAATGACACACTTGAACACATCACACAGGCGTCCCACTTGTTCACAGAAATGGCTCGAGGTATTGGCTCGGCAGTGATCATTACGTTCTCCCTCCTGCCAAACGTTCGCTTGTAATTTGCATTTGTGCTTCGAAAGTCACCCGAAAGTCACGCCTGAGCATCAGCAGGATGGCAAGCAGCACGTTTCTGTGATCAGGTTACAGTTTAGTTTCATTCATAATCGAGCTGGATCCATTTGTGCCATTGATACTGAGAAAGAGAGAAATACACATTTCAAGTCAAGCTTAAACAAATACACCTGAATGTAAAATATTTAGCAAGTCTGACACAACAGCAGTGAACGTGACATGGGTCAAAAAAACTAGCAGACCAGGTGTCGTTTCACAAGGCTGATAACCAGCTTCGCATCACGAGAAGCAGAAAAATGTGACTGATAACATGATGGAGGCCTAATTTTAAAACAGAAAAAAAAGGATATGACTTTATTAAAGAGGTGTCAGCTACAAGATGTTACACATTCAAACAGCTTCAAGATTTTCCAAATGTATGGAGGTCCAAAGTGCTCAAAACGATATTAATTTACATTAAATGACTTAACTAAGATAAATTGTGTTTAAACTTTGTAAACTAAATTTTAGTTTACAAAGGAATTTATCTGTAAAGATTTGCAAATGTAATTTTTCATGGCTGTGTCTTGTCTGTCCATCGACACCACCAGGAAAGAGTGATGCAGTTGTAAAACAAGAACATTGTGAATAATATTTTCCCAAATTTTCAGTCAGAATAAACTCTCTTACAACCGGATGTGTCTTGCCTTTGCTCCAAATCAAAATGAATAGGAATTACCATTTGATTAATACTCCATGCTGATTTCAAACATCTGTTTTTTGTTTTAAATCAACCATATCAATAGTTATTCAGGAAATTACTTAACTCACAATTTTCTTTTTCTATTAATTTGAACTGCTTTGGGCCTCCATAGTGGGCCAGGAATGGCTGTTGATGATATTTCAGAAAAACTGATAACAAAAATGGCTAAAACAGAATAAATCACCTATAACTGCTGAATTTTGATATAAGAGTGGTCATGCCTGGTCTGCTAAGTTTTGTTTGACCTACAGTACAAAACAGTGCTAAAATTAAAGAAACTAACAAAACTGCAAATGCACCTTTTGTATCTCTAATTTAAGCCGCAGCACGATAGTTAAACAGATTTTGGGTGCTTTGTTTTGGTCCTGAGTCACCTTTAGCATTTGGCACCAATCACCCTGTAATTATACATTAATAAAAACTGCACAAAAAATACATTCGCCATTGCTCATCAGCTATTTCTATGAAAAGGCAATTTTTGGAGTTTGTTTAGCAGAGAAATTTCACTAATGACTACGTATAAAAAGATGGAATAAAAACGACTTTAGCACATCGCAGTACAAAAAAAAAGTGGGTTTTTTTGTTGTTTTTTTTTAATGCACTTGAGCTGTCATTTAGTTAGTTTCTATCACGGAGATGTTCTTGAATTTCCAAAAGCCCTGGGCAAATAAGAGGTAGTAGACATGTCTTGTGTAAACAATTACTGGAATGGCCGTTTGGTGGCACAGTTGGAGAGCACACACTACCCTTTGTCTCAGAGCTGGACAAGATTTTAAAGCAGTTACACGCACCAAGTAATGAGGTCGTAACTCCCACTACCAAAGGGAGGATTAGCCTAGTGCAGCTTGGTATCAGTCACAAACAATTAGAGAGAGCAAATGAAAAGTGTACAGTAGTTTGCTAAAGCAGCTAAATCTAGTGAGCATGCTGTCCTGTGGGTCATCTCAGGTTATGATAATAAACTGTAGAGAGGCAAGTGAATGCATTAGCACAAAGTATTATATTCCTGATCTGTGGTCAAAATCACTACTTAATTTGTCACATAGAAAGCAAAAAAAACAAAACAATCCTATGCAGACATGCCAGCTGAGTCTGCCGGTGTACTGTTAGGTCAAATCCGATTGGTTATTGCAGTTCAGTTCAAATACTGAGCCTTGTGAAGGAAAGATCCGCAGCTGCTAGAAGGCTGTCCTATCCCAACACCGGCTTCTCATTCTTGGAGCAGGATGACGTCAACGTTGTCGTGGACGCCCTGCAGAAGCAGCTCCCCCTGGAAATCGATCACCTTCTTCTTCTTGGCGGCCTTCAGGGTGCCCACCAGCGCTTCGAAGATGTTGGCACAACGGTCGTCATTAAACAAGACCCCGAACTTTACGCTACATTTACCGTCAGCGTCTGAAATAAGAGATTTAAACGATCGTTACAGCTTCGGGCAGTCAATTAAAATGACTGTAGCGATTTCAATCTCAATTCAATTTCAAAATAAAATGAAACAACCTAATTTTTTACTCCAATTAAAGTACCAAATCATTTCAATTGATCCCCACAATTACAGACATTCATGCCTATTATGTGTATTTGTAAAATAACTAATGGACACACCTGCATTAACTCAGAGTGGTTTGATCCACTGCCGTGTTTATAGAGGCCACCCTCCACAAACGTGGCAGTGCCACCCTGTTTCCAAAAAACCTTGACACACCCCTGCTGCAAATGGCATAACTCTGAGTTTATTTGTTTCCTGCTTTAGAAGTGGTCAGAACCACAAATCAACACTGGATGACTGCATGATTGTTGTTTATTAAAGCTCATGGGATAATATATCAAAGTACTTCAAGGCAAACCATGTCATTCAGCAATATACAATGACAGTTTTGACTTACTTTTACTGCCGAGTCGCTGGATCTCTTGAACCAGCAAATCAATTTCATGGGAGACGTTCATTGTTGCTGCAGGCGAAACAAAATGCAAATAGTTGCATTAGCTTTAAATCTGACGTCACGGTTTTGAGTGCACTAGACATGAAACTAAACAATTAAACCTGTATTGCACAATTCTGACCCAACTTGTCTATTTACTACTGCAGTGCTTTAGATTATTATGGTTGATTTATAACTCTGCTGCCAGGGCGTTTGGCCAGACTACATAAAACTTGGCTGCCTGTCAGCTCCTACATCGATTTTAAAATCTATTTACTTGTTTTTAAAAGCCCCTGATGGTCTTCTTGCTCCAGTATTCATGTCTCACATCCTCAGTGCGTAGGGTGCAGTATGGATGCTACATCCTGTGAGTAGTTCCAAAGTGCACGACAACACAGCTGAGGAGGCAGATTTTTTAACTTTTACACTCTGAGTCACGAAGCAGTCTGCTGTAGAGAAAGAGAGCAGCTGAAGTGTTGAAATCTTTAAACATCTTCAGCCCAGCTTTTGATTGAATATGGTAAACAGACAATTTATTTCTATTTACACTTTCCTCATTTGATCTAATCTGTAGATTTGTTACATTTGATCTACCTTACATTTTTAAATCAATGAGTAGAGCTTATAGATTATTGTGCATTAAAACACAATGAAGTCTATGCACTGTGATGCATTTTATTTTGTCTAATGTCTTCTATTGTACTTACAGGCCATTTTTTATGTAATTTTAGATCTGTTTTTTTTTCTTTTTACACGTTGAAAGTCTTACCATTACACATTACCGGTACTTACTTTTTGTCTAATAAACATCCGTGTAGCACTGTAAACAGACATACCTGGTGTCATCTGAACAAAATCTGACTGATTTATTGAGTGATCATCCACCAGTAGAGGAATTTTCTGACTTTGGAAAAACAAGGCTAGATTTAACAGCAAGTGCAGTAATTAAAGTTAAAGAGCTGTATTTCGTCAATAAATATGCGCCAAATTTTCCTTTCTTTTTTTTTTACATTTTAGACAAAAGTCTTAACATTTATTCTAATCATGAAATTGGGATTATCAGAAAGGCGTTTTTTCAATTTTGTTCCTTTTGTGAAGGGTGTTTTGGGAGCTGGGGGACTTTCATTAAAAGAAAACAAACTCAAAGTCCAGTAAACCCATAAATAAATGCAATTTAATTATATATATATCAGACACATATAAAGGCACTCGGTATGAGTACAACATATAAAAGGAGGACTGACTGCAGCAATGCAACAAGCTCCAACACGAGCAGGGCGGACTCATCAATGCGGAAGTAAGGGATTAGCGTTCACGGCTAGCCAAACCTGCTAATAAATACTTCTTGCAGTTGATTTATTTCAGAGATGTGCAGACATTCTCAAGTGCTGAATAATATTAGCAGCTCGGCGATGTTTTACGCGACTTCAGGTGCAAAAGAAAAGACTCCTCTGAGTGGCAGATGTGAGCTCGCCGGTATGATTAGCTTCTAACATCCGACAAATCCTCCGCTGAGAGGGGAGCGAGGAGTTATTCAGACCGATGAACGGTTGGAATAAATGATGGAAAACGATGTAACACAAGCGAATATAACACCGACACAAGGATATGAATTTTACCTGATTACTTGGGCTTGTTTTTGCTTGTAATGAGGTGAGGGACGACTTTCTGATGAATCGGCACCGGTGGAAAATGATGCTGCGTTCAGAGTGCGCTCGGAGAACTCCACCCTTTAGAAATGGAACAACAAAGTGGTGTAAAACGAACGGAGTGAATGTGTTTAATATTCAAAAAATAAGAATATTAAACAGAAGCATGAGATCACTAAGTTATCTTAGTAAGAATATGCATGTAAAGATAATGCAGTGTTAGTGTTTATTTATATAGCACATGTGTGAAGCTCTACAATGTCTCCAGGCAATAAAAATAACAGAACAAAAACTTTACAAACACATAAGATAGAAGTTGTCACACCTGTTTTAAGCCTGTTTTTTTAAGTACACACAGCTGTAATTGACCTGTGGGAGCAATTTAAAGATCTGTACCCGATGTCCTGAGATGTCTTTACCTTAGGATCAAAGTATTCTACAACAAAACACAAGACAACAACAACAACAAAAATCCCTTCACAATAGAGCCCAACCAATATTTTGTTTTGGGAGCCAACACTAGTACTTAGGTCGTAAACAAATCCAGTAATGGTTTATATTCTAAATGAGGTAATTATTAACTCTAGTTCAAAAGCTAGTTCCCTTGAGGACACTCCTTGTATGCTGTAAAGTCACGAAATGTATGCTATTCCCCACAAACTGCAGTTTACAATGTGTATAATGTTCCCCCCATAAATCAGAAGTACAGAAGCTCTTGTCCAACAAGCCACAAATTTCAGACATTTCCGCGATTAACTAATAATTACCTACTCGTAGTGGAATGCTGTGAAAATGTGCAACTGTTTTCATTTACTGGCTTAATTTGAGTAGATGTGACAAATTCCCTACAACATATGAAGGCAACACGAGCGCTCATCTGACTTCATCGTGACACGCTGCCGATAGTTTGATGGGCTGTGGCCCATATAAGGTATTGAAGAGGCAGGAGACCGCGTGTTGTCCTACGTTTCGGCCTCTCCAAACTATTTCTTGCGTCTCCAAGAAACACACAGGTGCTCAGCGAACACAAGTCCCATTGCAACACAGAAAGAGCTTGTTAGAATAGTGTGCTGACTCCAAATGCTGTTACTTTTTGTTCTGCACATTGAACTCTATTCTTCTCCACCCCATCCCTATACCTCTTATGCATGCACTGCAAATAACAAAGCAGTGACTCCATCATCATAGTGTTTAGAACAATGGAAAATATTACATATGTGAAGGATTACTAACCGAGCAAAGGCATAAAAACTCAGAGGGCCCCAAAAAGTTGCAGTTATTCAACAAGTTTATTAAAAATATGTATCAAAATGCAGTTTAATTAACACGTTCTTTATTTTATTTTATGTTTAAAGAGCACTATACAGAACTAGTGAGAAGCAGATCTTGAAAAGGGTTTTTTTCCCCCAAGTAGCTGACTGTTGCAAATGTGTCACCAAGACGTCAAGACGGTTCCAACAAGAACCAGAGTGAAATAAATAGAAAACAATTTATTGTTTTGTTACATAGTTCCAAGAAACGACTTTATGTGTGAAAACATTTCAAATGGCCACACAACTAATCATTGGAGTTAAATGTCAGAATATCAGACACAAAAAAACAACAACAATGGGCAACTTATTTGCGGGGGGGGGGACATGTACATCTGTATAGCCACTGCAGTATCAAGTCGCGTCTCTATCAATTATAAACCATGATATGAGTGCAGCTTTTATTTTGGAAATTACTCATCCGGGTCCCCGAGCCCAAGCAAGCTCGCGCTAACTCGGACGTCGCGAAGTGTCAAGCTATCTCATGAGAAACCTGAACTGAGACCGGAAGTGTATAGAGTGTGACTTCGCTATAAAAGAAAACTTCTATTCCATTTTTAGAAAATGCTTTGAGTGTTTGACACCAGTGACAGAACTTGACAATTAATTATCTCATTTATGATTCACTAGTTAAATTGAAACATTTAATGGAAAATCTGAACAGATGTCATTACATCAGATTTTTTTCTTGTCTTTCTTTAAAAGGCTCCCACATGATAAGACTTAGGGAAAGACTGCTCAATTTAATTGTTACCGATTGTAAAAGTTAAATTGGGCGTTTTCCTTTATAAATACAAAGATGCCACAAACATGAGGCCTCGGGCTTAATGTGGAGCACAGATTTACACAGAAATATGCCACAACTTCTGTCATCCATTTGTGGTTTTATCCTAAACAAAAATAACTGCACAAAATTGCATGTTTTGTTTTAATCATAAATATTTTTACATTTGTTATCTGATTCTAAATACCTAGGGTCAAATATCTCCAAGTTTTTTGCAATTGTTACACTTACATGTTTCAGATTAATAAACTATTGTTAATGTCGCACAAAGATAACCTGAGTAAAAATAAAATGCAGTTTTAACATAAATATTTCATTTTTTTTCCATTCAAAAAGTAATTGCCCCTTAACTTAATAACTGGTTGTGCCACCCTTGGCAGCAAGAACTGCAATCCAAAGTTCGTCATAACTGGCAATGAGGCTTTCACGCCTCTGTGGAGGAATTTTGATCAACTGTTTTGTGCTTGTGTTATAATTCAGCCACACTGAAGGGTTTTTGAGGATTAATGGCCTTTTTAAGGTCATGCCAAAGAATCCCAATCTCAAGTTTAAGTCTGGGCTTTGAGTAGGGCACACCAAAACCCTCATTTTTTTTAATCCATTCAGAAGCAGACTTGCTCAATTGTTTTGGATCATTATCCTGCTGCATAACCCAAGAACTGAACAAACTGATGGTTGGACAATCTCCTTCAGGATTTTTTGGTAAAGAGCAGAATTCCATCACTTACAGTTTGCAGTGTATATTTACTCCGGTTATATTTGTCTAACAAAATGTGTGTGTTGATGTGAAACATTTAAGTTAAGTGTGACAAGGAAGGAGGCAAATACCTTTTCTCATCAACTGGTTGTAACAGGTTTATAAAGAAATAGAAAATAAAAGGGGACTTCAAAAAAGTTCAATTACAGTGAAAATTGTAAAATCTAAATACAGTTCTTATATTCTTTCAAAGGCCTAAAAATGTTGGTACTTTAATGGCAAAACAATAATTTAACTTAAATCACTATGAAAATATTAAAATAGTTGAACTGCAGGCGAAGTGAATACAAAAGTTGTCAAGTGTATAGTTATATGTAGTTTACTCTTCCAGCACAAAATGATATTTTATAAAAAATAACATAAAAAATAATACATGTATACAATCTATAAAACTAGATGCTTCTGAGTGAACGCTATGTTTTTCTTTAATCTGAAGACTCGGACCGGAAGTCTCCTCTTAACTCCGCGTGACTTGACACTGGTGGCAGGAATGGCGGCTATGATCACTGGAGGAAGGAACCAAGAGACCCTGAAACTTTACTTCTGACGGCCCCGCAGAGGAATGTGTTTCTAGTGAAGGGCAGAAACACCCTCCTGTAACGGATTACAGCGAGAAGAAGTGCTGTAACGTGAGATCACGGCGGTAGATGTCCGGGTCGGGGAGGTAGACGCACTTTGCTAGTTAGCCTAACGTTAGTGCCACTGACTTTGATTCAAGGTAGCTGTTAGCCCGCTGCACTACTAGCCAGCTGTTGGCTACTTGGCTTGGCTGGCCCAACAAGTTATTAACTGTGTGAAAGCAACCTTTATTTGAATATTCGAGTTGGGATCGGCTCCTGCTTGGTACACAGTATTAGGGACGTTTACAGAGATTGGGATAAGGCGCGTTGGGAACATCATTACAACAGCTAACCTCAACGTTAGCTCGGCTTAGCTAAGTTGGGATCCTGAAGTCTCGCCCATTTTTTGGATCCTGCCCCAGCCATTGGCTAAGGGCTAATCAACAGCCAACTTGTGTTCTTTTCAGGCTCATTTGGTACTACGATGGAAAGTCTAACGCTGAGTGATGTCGAGCAGAAATATTACTCGGATTTGTTCGTTTACTGTGACACGGACAACACTAAAAAAGTGGCTTCCAACGGGAGAGTTCTTGACCTTTTCCGGGCGGCCCAGCTACCCAGCGAAGTTGTCCTGCAGGTAAGCTAGCGTAACCGTGTTATCATTCAGACTGTGAAGGTGTGCGTGAAACGAAGGGCCATTGGGGGATTTTTGGTAAACTTGGCTGGCAGGCTGACTGTTGGAGCTGTCCTGTCAGCCAGTGTCGTTGTGGTTATTTAGCCCGGGTGCTTAGCAGAGCTGCGCAGCAAGAGAGACACACCTTCTTCTGGCTAATGTTAGCCTTAGCTAAACAGAGTAGGTAGACAACTCACACAATTTATTTCTTTATTGAGTTTTTTTTTCTCTAACTGACATATTATACATGCAATAAAAGCTGGCATGCCCTCTTCAGTTACCTTTCTGTGGGTATGTGTTGAACTGTGTATCTAACGCACTAAATACTTCTCATTGCTCTTGCTGCCCACTCTTTCCTGTCTTCTCCCTCCATCAACATCTGCCTTTTTTGTTCATTACTGGCTAACATGGTGGAAATGCCTGTGCCTGCACGCCTGTGATCCACAGAAGTGGAGACTTTGTTTATTAACCCTCAAATACGGATTGCCTTCTTGGTCAGATTGCAGAGTGTCCCTGCTCTGACAACTTGAGTCATGAGTAGCCAGTTAAACTGCAGCAGCCCATTCTTGTGACTCCAGATCTCTCAGCATGGCCAATATTTGCAGTTTGTGAGTCAGCATCCTTTTCAAGGTCAAGAGGGGGGGGGGGGGGGGGGGGGGCTGTGTGGTGGGAGAATTAAGGAGCGTTGTAATCCTACCACTTCCAGAATCTACACTGAGCTCTGTGTTGGCCCGTGAGACACATACTGCTACAGTGTCATGTTGTAACAGGCTGAGAAAAGTCACTGCTGCTTTGTATCCAGTCATACTTGGATAAAGTCCCTCATCGGCAAGAAAAGGATCGCTGGTCAGCTGTGGCAGTTTTTTTTTTTTTTGAGTGACTCGCAGCACTTAAGGGCACCCTCTTAAACAGTTATCCTCATGTTATAAAATCTTACCAGTAGTACTAATCCTGAGGTTTCAGTTGTTTCTTTTAACCACTTTATCTTTTGTGTGTAGAAGGCCGTTTCATTGTTTTGTAAAGGACTACAAAACATGATAACCAGACTTTTTACGCATAGAACACACTGGACATCTGCTTGTGAACATGGCAGATGAGACCATTCTTAAGGGAACAGTTCATCGGATAATTTAAACAGACACTAAACGATAGCTGTTGTTTATTCTCCTTTTTATTACTTGGATGCTATGTTTGCTTAGAGGAAAAAGCTGCTCTTTCAGATGAATACAATGTTGTTAACTGTTCTCCCTTGTCCTTGTGTGCGTGGGTTTAGATCACAGAGCTATGTGGAGCCACTCGGCTGGGTCACTTTGGTCGGAGCCAGTTCTACATCGCTCTGAAGCTCATCGCCATCGCCCAGTCAGGGCTGCCTCTGAGGGTGGAGAGCCTCAACTCGGGTGAGTCCATAAATCGAAGTGAGTCATTGTCATTGTTGTGCATTGATTTCTAAACAATACCATTACACAATTGTGGTCTAGGTCCTCTCTGAAGTACTTTTAGACTTTGGTTATATAGAGATATACTGTTGTTCTCAGGCTAGTTAAAATGTTTCAGGTTAGAAATGAGTTTCATGAATTTCAGAGACAGCTGTTCTCTTCATCACCAATCAATTACATTTAATGGCAGAGCTATCATTTGTCAATTAGAGTCTTAAAGGTTTTTTTGATAAGAAAAAGGTATTTATCTCAGAACTGCATGCATGTGGTGCAGTGTATTTTAAGATTTTCATACAAGCATGTTCTCATGTTTTTTTTAAAGCTGTTTCTTTGTATGTTAGCAGGATTATTTAATACTTTTTTATTTTTTTATTTTATTTTTTACCACATTTGAGTCTTGGGCCATTGTATAAGCGAGTAACTTTTGGGATAGATCCAGATATGGTTAATAGAGCTTTTGGAAGGACTCTTTACATTCATAGACACAAATCAGATTCTTCTTCTTATGCCTGATCCCTGCAGGGCTCCCACCCTATTCCTAATGTCCTTTTTTGTCACACCAAAATTCTGCATGTCCTCTTTCACTACGTCCATGAAAAAACTCCTCTTTGTCTTTTCCTCTTGCTTAGCAGCTCCATAGTTAACATCCTTTGTCGGCTGTATCCACTATCCCTACTCTGCACATGTCCAAACCATCTCAGCCTTACCGCTCTAACTTTGTCCAGACTGCTCAACCTGAGCCGTCCCTCTGATGTACTCATTTCTAATCCTGTCACTCATGAGGAAAAAAGTCTGCCACCTTCATCTCCGTCATAACCGGTCTCACTACCATCCTGTAAACTTTCCAGTTTAACTCTTGGGCCTATCCTTCTGTCACAAATCGCCTCTGACACTCGTCTCTACCCGCTCTGCCCTGACTGCACTCTGTTCTTCACCTCTCTTGTGCACTGTCTGTCGCTTTAGAGGTTTGACCCCAGGCATTTAAACTCATTCACTCTGTGACTGCCTTTGCTCCTTGCGTCTTCACTATTACGACTGCCTCCCTCTGAAATTAAATGAAAATGGATCAAATTAGAGAATGTATTTATGTAAAGAAAACAAACAATTGCTGTCTGATCCAGAAGAATCCAAAAGGAACTTTTTAGCTTTTGGATAATCTATTTCATACGCTGGATGTTTGATACATAGGGTGTCTCATAACCCTGTGTTTCTAAAACTGGGAAAATAAACACTGGTACATTAAAAGTAAGCTGTAAAAAGAGAACATTTTAAATGGAAAAATGGCTCATCTTGATTAGTTGATGGGGCAGATGGCATCACATTGCTGATTGGAATAGTATTGGCCATTTATTTGTGTCACCAGATGATTGTAATAGTATGAGCTGTTTCGATGACTTCCCTATTTATCTTAAGTAAACAATGAAGCCATGGTGGGTTTGACTGCAAAATTGCGCTTTTCTATTTGTCCCTGTTGAGTTCTCTCGAGGAAAAAGAGAAGGAAAAACGCGGCGCATGATGTCACACTCATCCTCTATGCAACATGATCAGTTTGGCCTGAATATATTGCAAAATCGATTTCATAATTTGACAACAATATGAGGAAGCAAACAAGTCACTTCCTTCTAACAAAAGATTTAGGGATGTTTGAGCTCGGTAAACCTCGCCCTCAACTCTCTCTTTGTAAAGTTGGTGCTTTCTCAGAAGTAGACAGTTAATTACAGGATTTGGAAAAAATGTTTAGTTTACTCAGTGCTTTCAGAAAGCTTGAAGTCACCACAGTTGTTCCAAAATATTAAATAGAAAGTTATTTCTGGAGCGGAGGCTTTTGGGGTAATAATACAGGCGTTCAGAAGCAAAGGCGGTGGTTTGGTTTCTGTGTGCTTACTAAAAGACAGAGCGCTGCACATAATAATCCTGTGGTGAAACAATTCTTTTAACCAGACTTAACTTAGAGATATAAGAGGATATTGTTAGTAGGTTTAAAGGAAATTTCAACCTTTTGTTAAAACTGATTATTTTTCTTAAAAGTAGATTCTCATATTCACAATGCTTGAAGCAGCAAACGACTTGTACTTTTGGTGGAGGAAGAAAAAAATGTATGGCAAAAAAAATCCAGATCACTTTCTTCCCACTAGCTAATCAATTTGTTGCTGAGTCACTGAAACCATAGTGGGGTCATATACAACAGGATTAGCTTATTTGGGTGTCTTGGTCTTGGGTCTGTTTGCTTACCCACTCTCTGAGAAAGCCATAAACACCAGTAGAAAGGGTTAGGGTTAACAATATTAGTACCAGTATCAGTTCAGTATCTGCCAATGAGGCTGCCTAAAAACTACAAACCCTGCTTCATTCAACCATAGTTTTGTGGCACACGTTGAATTTTTGAATCAGTTTTTTTTTTTTTTTTTTTTTTAAATAACTGTGGAGTTTAGAAAGTCCTGCCTCGCTCGTCTTTACCTCCTTGAGATTGGATTGGTTTGCCTGAGACAGATTTGCATTAGTTTTTTAGCAGAGGTTGACCCAACATAGAAGGGATTAACGTTTGATTTGGTCTGGATCCAGGATTTTTTCAAAGGTGTCTTTAGCATTGTAAGATAGAGCAAACAGAAAAAAATACATTCCCCAAGGGGGAAAAAAAGAAAAACAAAAATGGGCAATCTACAGTGTGGTAGAAATTTTCAGTCTTAGAGCAGGCATGCTGGCACGGACTGTATTCCTGTGTTTGTTTATCACAGATCTTTGTTTTAAGTCCTCAGCATTAAGAGTTAAGAGACAGCAAACATACACTCGGTGTGGCAGTGTGTTTCATTTTCTATTTGAGGAAACGGCTCTTTCTGAAAGGTATACTGTTGTTCCCATTTTACAGCAGTTACTCTCTTTCCAAACCCTATAAACGTCAGCTGATTGCAGCAGGCACAAGGATTCTGGGAAATCTACGGAGTCAGTAGTCGGTTTTTCTCTCTCGAAAGCCAGAAGCAACTTCTGGACTCTAGTGCACTGAAGTTTTCAGCTGCTGCTGAACAAATATTGAAACTGAATTTAATTTGTGTCTTGACAGTCAAGGATCTACCGTTGCCAAGGTTTGTGGTGGGGAAGAATGAGGCAGAAGCGAGACATGCTGCACTGTACCAAGATCCCGACAGTCAGGGATTGTACCCTGCCCCCGGTACTGCAGTAATACCCAGGCCACCTGGCAGGGGTCACCAGAACAAGAAAGGACATCCCTCATCCACTTCACTTCCTGTCCACGAGGTCATTCAGCCCCTGGCAACTACTATAGAATCACAGGTTGGTAGTAGCAAATGCAAGAATCGATGTTGCAGGGACGATTGTATACAAACTTAATATTTCTTTGAACAACTGAACCCAGTGGTTACTTGGAGATAAGCTGCTGTGTTTCCTGTGTTTTTCCTGTGTATACTTGACAGAGACATTAAAAGGGACACTCAAAGCATCTTGAATTGAAATCTATAGCAGAGCAACAAAGTGGTGGTGGAAATGATAAATTCTTTTCAAAGCCTCCATTTGGGGGAAAAGTCATGAAATTTTTAAGTGATCTTTACCAGATTCGAGTGGTGAATTTCTTTGTCGCTTTTATGTGTCCATGACTCATTGAAATTAAAGTCAATGTTGCTTCAAAGTAACTGCAAATAAGTGTCCAGAGTGGGAAGACTTGCCTCTGGAAGGACTTTGATGTTTGAATACATTCCTTTCTGAAGTTTTCTGCTGCGGACTTAAGTGTGTTGACACGTGTGTCAGTTATTTAGATTTCTTTCGCAAGTTTTAACTTGTATGTGCTGCATAATCATTCACTAGTTCCTTCAGCATCCCTTATCTGTGATGATGCAGATAAGAACTGATTGATGTAGCAGTTATTGGTCTTGGTTTGGATGTGGCGTGTTGAAGATTGACGTCTTGTTGTGTATTAGATGTGATCTAAAGGTTAACGCCCAAAACACTGAACTGTTTTAAAGCAGTAATACTACCACCTTCAAATCATGCTTATTAAAGTTTGCTGATTCCTTATATGTGTACTAAATGTCTTTTTAACTGCTTGTTTATTTCATCGGTTTGTTTTTTTTTTTTCTTTTTTTTAATATGTCACCAGCCTGAACCAACGTCCCCAGTGGTCTCCCCTCACCAGTCTCCCCCAACCTCACCTCATTCCTGGAGGAAGCACAAGCGGCAACACAGTGGAGGAAACGCAGAGCGACAACCTGTGGTGGCAGCAACTGGAGCCGTGTGGACGCAGTTCAGAGAACCACAAACAGGTGACCCACTTCTTAATGATAGTTTCTCAAAAGGAGAACTATTCTGCCTATTTCCAACAACATATTTCTAATCTTAGACTCTGCTTGAGTAGCTTTGCATTTGCATTTATTTCCATTCACAGTTCAAAGCAATCCTTATTATTTATACGGATGCAAATCATCCCTTGACCCATCTTCTGATTGGGTGCCCATCGTAAACAGAAGGTCTGAATGCCAGGCACGTGGGGCTTCTGGACTCATCTTGGAAAATGTTCAAATCTTTTCAGATGTTTTATAGACTAAATAATTATTTAAGATGATGATGAGCAAATTTGTTGATAATGAAAATAAGGACAAAGAGAAAGAAAAGTGGCAACAATTTGAGTTAAAATGGCTTTTTTTCTTTCTTTTTTGCCCTCAATAAAGAAAAAAAAGGTAATGCATGTGACAGGGGTTTCACTTGCAAGCACTCACGAGCAGCAGATGATAACAATAACATCTCTAAGGGCAAACAGAAGTGACAGTGTGGTAAAAGTTGCTTTTAGCTTTGACTCCAGTGATAAATTGTCGTTTGTACCACTTCCTGTTGTTTGCAGCGCCTACATGCTGTTAATGATATTTGCTGACACAGACACTTGCTGCAGTTTGTCATTAGGGGACCAAAGTAATTGTGCCTGCTTTTTTTTTTGTTTTTTTCCAGCATAAAAAGTAGTTGAGATATTACAAAGAATGGTATGAAAACAAAACTTCTTAATTAACATTACTTGCAAAAACATACTTTCCTGTCCTTCTCCTTTCAGGTCCAGTGGCTGGCGATGGCATGTGGCTGTCCCACTCACCACCTCTTCCAGGTCAGGAGAGTTGGGTCAGTTTTACAGCGGACACACCGCCTTCCAGCACGCTTCCAGCAATGCATCCATCATCAGTCCAGGTACAGCACTGTTGGTTCGACTCGCTTCCTATTGCAACAGGCTTCATTATACAAGCAAGCTAGAAAGATGCACATCAGCGTTCCATCTTAAATTACAAGGCGCTAGTTGGATGTTGGATACACTACACTGATTCAGTACTTCAGCAGCAATAATGTGAAGTAATGGGTTGCCGTATGATTTTTGTCAATCTCTCACATCATTGTGGCTGAAACTTGGCCCAATGTTGTTAATATTGCTTCAGTTTGAAGTTCATTTATGGGCGGTTCTCCTAAGGCCCCGCCACAACATTTCAGTCAGGTTGAGATCTCGACTTTGCCTGGGCCAGTGCATCGCCATGATTCTTCTCTTTTTCAGCCATTCTAATGTAGATTTGCTGCTCTGCTTGGGATCATTGTCCTGTTGCGTGACCAAGTTTAGGCTGAGCTTTATCTGTCATTGTTCCAGAAGTCTTGCCGTTTGTTCAGATTTCACAAAACAGCATATAGTCCTGTGAAAATCTTCTTTTTCACAATACAGTGAACACCCACTATTTTAAATAAGGGCTCTGATTACGGAAATGAGTTTTTTCATTTTCACCAGTGAAATCCTTGAACTAAACCAAACAGCTATAAGGTGAATCGTGGCCATATATATAAAAAACAAACAAACAAACAAACATTTGATTTGGGTAAAAAAAACAACCCCTAAAAACATAACTACTCAACACTCTTGTGTTGTGTGCGTATTTGGTAGTGTGTAGCCCACAGTTAGTAACAACAATCACCACTTTTGGAGTTTTTGACATTTTGCACTTACTAAGTGAGCTGAGATAAAATTAAGGTCAATCATTGCCAATATAAAAACACTGAAATGCTCAGAAATATTTTGGATCTATTCTATCTTTACCACCATTAGCCAATCACTATGCAGAGATGGGACGAGAAGACAGCAAAGTGAGGCTATAAATTAAAGGACACATGTACACCCTCACAATACAGACCTAGAGAAGGTGATACAGTTCAATAGAGCATTAATAGATCAGCAAGTTACAAGATGACCACACAGAGTATTTTAGCTGGAAAATGTGATGCAAATGTCTGCCATCAGAAACTGCAAACATAAAGCACGAGATATCACAGTAACCACAATCGGGCCTTGAATGTCAGCCAGCATCTTGTATCAGTACTTTATCTGCAAACGCTGCTGCTTGACTGAAACATGAGCAGCTTCTGTGACATTTCTCAGGCAAAGGCCTCTGTACCCACTGTCTAATTATAGGTACACATCATGCCCTCTTTTAGTTTCTTCTTGTCGTTCTGAGCTAACAAGCAAAAAGTCAGTTCTACTTTAGGCTGAAAGTTCTGTAACCATTGTTTTGTTTCAGTTTTGAATATTATTCTTTAAAGGTTTGATTTCTTGTAGTGCCAAGTTTGTATGTATGAGTAGGGGGCCAGGGAGACACGCACTGTACATACTAACAGTGAAGAAGCTGGATTTGCATAGGTTAAAGTGTTATTCTTAATACTTAATTATGCTCGTCTTTCTTAAATGTTTCTGTAAATGGGTTCTCGTAGGAAAGCACAACAATACGAACAGTAGCCTCAGCTGCAACGACCAATGAGATCCAGCGACAGTCCAGCACGTACGATGATCCGTGGAAGATCACAGACGAGCAGAGGCAGTATTACATTAACCAGTTTAAAACAATTCAGCCTGACCTCACTGGCTTCATACCTGGTAGGAACAAAAATACACACACACGTGCTATCAGGATAAAACATGGGTTATTAATAAACTGTGGTTTCTGCGTGTTTCAGGTTCAGCAGCAAAAGAGTTCTTCACTAAATCAAAGCTACCGATTTTAGAATTGTCACATATTTGGTGAGTCACTGCTCTTCTGCTATTTATGGCCTCTGTGTGTGTTTGTGTATCTAAGGGAAATTAAGGGCACCATAAACACGCGTTCACCACCTGAATGGAGTTGATGGCCACATTTAACAGTTTGACATGCGGATATGCTGTAGGTTAGAGCAGGATGGGCATTGATCTTTGCACCAGTGCTCCTTTGTTCTATTGAAAGATCCCTAATTTCATATTTATAAAACTTAATAGGAAGCTGTAGTAAAAGCTTTATTTACTTTTTAGACAAGTGCAGTGTGTGGCAGTTAATCCTAAAAACACCAAGAAGCTTTTCTTTGCTCTTTATCAGAATGTATCATCACTGATCGGACAGCATGTGCAACCTGGATATGGTTAACTGTTAAACTTCAAGACTAATTTTTACTAAAAAAAAATGCCAAACATCAACAAAGACAAAAGGTTTGACCATATGTAGTTGGTGCAAAGAAAATGTGTTTCACCAGTTCTTTGTTAACTCCAAACCAACCTGGCTTTATTTTGCTGATGAGTAAGACGTTTGTGGCTAATCGAGCTCATCAAAAACAAGTTGTCAGTTCCTGTTTATGGGATTATTTCCAAAGAAGCGTGCAGTGTCAGTTGACACAACTTGTTTTGACAGGATTCATAATGACTAGTATCACTAGCTCTAAGCAGCAAACGCGGCATGTAAATGGGCAAGTCGGATCAGATTCAATGTCTGCTGTAATGCCGTATATGATATGATATTCTTACTGTCTAATGTGTGTTTAAAGGGAGCTGTCAGACTTTGATAAAGATGGAGCGCTGACCCTGGATGAATTCTGCGCTGCCTTTCACTTAGTTGTGGCCAGGAAGAATGGCTACGACCTCCCCGAGAAGCTTCCTGAAAGCCTGATGCCAAAGCTGATTGACCTCGATGACTCAGCAGGTGCTCAGGCTTGCCTCTCTCTTCCTCTCTCTGCTGCACCCTTTATTCATTTTCTTATCTCACACCTCATTAGACCTAGGGTAACAGCGCTATTGTGCAAAACCCGCATGTTGGAAGTAGTTAACTGATTTTTGGGCTGAGCTGCACTTTTCAGGACACAGTTTTGTGTTCTCCTGCCCTCTTTTAACTTGACATTGACTCAGTTGCTGATAGCCATAACAAACATGTTTATCAAGTGTTATAATTCAGTGTTGACCTTGTTTTTTTACATATCAGGAAAACAGCAGAGAAATAGTCTTTCTTATGTGCTTATGCAATACTCAGAAGCAGAAACGATTGCACTTTGAAGTTTCACGATTTTTGCCATTGATGGTTAAATGTAGTTGGCATTTTGACTGCATGAAAAAAATGTTTTATCTCAAGCTCTTCTCTGAAGTTCATCTTTTTGAAGAATCCCAACCAAAAGTAATGTTGTGTGGATTTTTTTAGTTTATTTATGTGTATTTAACTCGTGTCTATTATTTTTTTTCCAGAAGTCCCAGAGCAGACTGCTGATGTTGGATACTCTGCGTCACCAGTAGAGGTGACCCCCAACAAGTCTCCCTCTATGCCTTCGCTCAATCAAGCCTGGCCAGAGATGAACCAGAGCAACGAGGTTCCAACGTGCACGCACCACATGACTATATTTGTCGTTTTTACACATCCTCTAAACTCGAGGCTGTTTGCTTTTGCTCCGTTTGCGTTTGATTCATCTTAATTGCTCAGGGTTAATTAAGTGAGGTTGCTCTCTCTTTATCCATCCATTATAATTCGAGTGCCACGTCATCCTATTCATCATCAAACATATTTTCTGATAATTCAGCACCTCCTCTCTCACTTCTTGAGACTGTGTATGAAAGTCGGCAATGTCCGTTTTGTTTCCACGCCTGCTGATGATGCCGCGTCGGTGTGGCATCACGGCAGAGGCTGAGACTGATGATGTAAATGTGTGATGTCACTGCACTGGCTGACTGACTGACATGTTTTTTCTCACTGTCTGTCTCCTGCAGCAGTGGGAGACGTTTAGCGAGCGCTCCTCCAGCTCACAAACTCTGACCCAATTTGACTCTAACATTGCACCAGCTGACCCTGTAAGTCAATCACTTAGCATGCATGGTTTCACCATTAATGGACAGACATTAACCCTCTCCAGATCTCTCCTTTTTCTCTCTATCTCTCTCAGGTCCTCTCTGTCTCACTGCCTGCATGATGTTCTTTCAAAGTGCAATTAAGTGCATCAGCAATAGAAGTGTGTGTTGTGATTTGGCTTGCTCAGTTTCTATTGGACATCACCTTTTTTTTTTTTTTTTTTTTTTTTCTTTAGAGTCACATCCACCAATCACATTTTAAGATTGTAAGAGATGCATTTTTCCTCACATGATTAAGAACTAAAGGTTGTGCACAATTCTGTTGTGCATTTACTTTTGAACAGTCAAAGTTCTTCACGTTTATGTATTTTTAATTTTTAAACCGTAAACAAATAATTGTCCCAAAAATAGCTCTGACTTCAAATACGGTTTTATATTGCAGGAGTGTGCATCTGTTTTTAGACTGCTTTTATGTACTCCCATTCTGAGCTGAAACTCAAGATTAAAAACAAAAACAAAACACTTATCAAGCTTAACCTATAAATCTCCCAAAAATTAGATTTATCAAAGTTTTCCATGTTAGTCTTAATTGACCGTTGAATTTTCTGCAGTCAGTTTGTGTATGAATGTAAGGCTAATACAGTTATTTTTAGCCATTTGAATAATTTAGAATTTAAGTAAATGTAACCCCACTGATGTAGGAGTAAAAAAAGCCCCAAATCTCTCTCTGCTGTGGAAAAATCCTGCACCGACAGCAGGCCCAAACAGCTCCACAAATTCTTTTTTTAATTTGTTTTTTGTGGCTAAATTCTCCGCTGCCATCCATGCACCAAATCTTAATGGGTGCATAGGATCTTTGCTGTCCAACTGTGAAGAACACACTCGGAGCGGAAAATAATTTTTGAAACAATAACAGTCTTTTGTTTGTTTTTAGTTGTCGTTAGGATGGGGGGGGGAGGGGGTAATAATTGTATGGGCACGTCTTTTATTTTTATTTATTTTTTTAAAAGCTTATTTAGAAAATATGTTTCCAGGTCTTTCACATCTTCTCATTTAAACATGTTTGATGAGATGCTCAGTGAGCATGTCAGCTAAAAGAGTGCCACACAGGTTTTCATGTTGACCCTTCCTCCTCACAGGACCAGCAGCAAAAAAAAAAAAATTACCTATCTTCTTCCTGTCGGTTTGACCCTCTCTGTGTCTCTTTTCCACAGGACACGGCCATCGTTCACCCAGTTCCCATCCGGATGACGCCCAGTAAGATTCACATGCAGGAGATGGAGCTGAAGAGGACTGGCAGTGGTGAGAAACTCTCTGACCTT
This sequence comes from Diplotaxodon limnothrissa, assembly GCF_057381915.1. NCBI lineage: Eukaryota > Metazoa > Chordata > Actinopteri > Cichliformes > Cichlidae > Diplotaxodon > Diplotaxodon limnothrissa. The sequence goes on along the minus strand of NC_140610.1, from coordinate 18,214,083 downwards.
AAACTGACTGTCCAAATCCTGACTTACAGTTGAATAAATAATAATGATATTGATGCACATGTGCAGCAACAGGCAGACCTCTAAATCTGTTTTTGTGGGCAGCAACGTGAAGGAACTTTAATATGACTGAAACAGAATTATGACCTAATTGCATTAGAAAGCATGCTAGTATGTTCTTTATATACTGAAGAAAAAACATATTGTAACAGGTGGGAAAACATCCAGCTGTGCTAATACAGTCAGCTTACTTTGTGCTTTGCAGAGTGCGCACTATTGGGAAAGTAATAAAAATCCAAAAGGTCACCATTTGAAATGATTCAAAGAGCGCCTCACAGGAGCTTTTATTACTCATATACATGTTTTTGTTTTTCTGCAACTGAGCACGTTTTGTCCAAACTAACAGCCGATTGCTAACATTTAATTTTCCCTGTTGATTGACTGCATTTGCTTCAACACTTTCCCCTGTTTGTGATCTCCCCCTTCCTCCAATATTTAGACCACAATCATCCTACCAGTCCTCTGCTGGCTAAACCTCCAGAACTGTCTGAAGAAGCCAAATTACCCGCCTCCATGAAGTTTGTAGCTGCCAACACTGTAGGTGAGTAAAAGATGAGCTGCTATGGCAGGGAGCTTTACTACGGTGTTCCGAAAACATCATCCGACACATGATGCAGTTATTTATTTGTTTAGCCATTTTAATCCACTTTCTATTTTAAGGACAGACTAGAGCAGGGCGATATGATCAAAAATATTTATCACGATATACATTTGAAAATTTGCGATGACGATATAATTGACACTAGACAAAATACTTTGCAACTCCACAACTTTATTAGTGCAAAAAAACCCAGCAATGTATTTTCACTTAAACAAGCAGCTGTTTTTTATGTGGATTAAAGTTATAGAAAACTTTAACAGTGCAAATGCAAATTCCTTGCTGACAGTTTAACCAAAAGGCATTTCCAGTGGAAACTGGCCGACATATCCTCAGCATAACCATGTATAATATCCACAAAACTTAAAAAGAGGTTATACACACACAATACGCGAGCCTCCTGCCTACGATAGTCGTAATGCTTCAACAATCCATCAATCGGTGCGGGTTTGTAGCTTAGCAAAGTCGTACTGAAACATTTGACAGATTGCTGAGTGCCGTGTACGACATAAAATCGTTTCGAGGTCAGTAAACACAACCAGAATTCATACATAAGGCACACAGGATTATAAGGGGCACTGTCGATTTTCAGAAAAATCAAAGGATTGATTTTAAGTGTGCCGTATTTTCCAAAAAACACGGTAATAACGACGGCCCGCTAGCATGCGCTACCAAAAATAGTGCTTTGTTGTGTATCTGACGGACGAAAGCTAAACCAGTTCCACACCACTGAAGTTGCAGCATTTTTTCAAACCAATTCTGGTTCATCCGTTTCATTCAATGATCCACTTTCGCCCTTCTCATTCTCCGCCGTCGCCATGCTTTTTACGCCATGTGTGTATGAAAACAAAGGCACTGCGCATGCGCGTTTTACCCATATTCTATCGCGATATTTCATTTTCTTATCGTTGCCCAACATTATACTGGTATTACCGTGAACGGTATGATATGGCCCAGCCATAGGTTACATCATTAAGAACAAAATTACAGATAGAAATCTGGCAAGCAGTCGATTTAATGACAAAAGAAAACCCTTGATACTTTAAAGTAACATACAAAAATCAAGACTAAAAATAAATAAATAAATAAAAATGGAAGTATTTTTCCCTTATATGTTGGAAGGTGTCTGTGGCTCAGGTGGTAGAGACAGTTGTCTACCAATCCCTGCTCCTCCATACCACATGTCAAAGTACTGAACCCCAAGTTGCCCCAAATGCATCCATTGGCATGTAACTGGGTGAATACAATAGAAAATACTTAAATTTGGTAGAAAGGCACTATCTTAGTACCATTTCACATTTGTCTTTCCTTGGTGGTGCCTTCATAACCTCAGTTCAGCTGCTGATAGTCCAGACTAAGATTCCAATTTTTTGTGGAAGAATTAAAAAAAAAAAAAAAAAACTACCATTTTGTTAATTTTCTCATGATTTGTATGCTTGTGGGTTTTTTTTCTTTTCTTTTCATGAAGGTGATGGTTACAGCAGTTCAGACTCTTTCACCTCAGACCAGGAGCCAATCACAAGGCAGAGGTTCGTTCATTTTCTGTCTGTCCTTTCTGACAATTACTGAAAGTGATGCTTTTGGGTTTTTCTACTTCCTCACATTGTTACTCAGTTGGTCATGTTGCAGCTCTGTTCAATGATCAACTCCAGACCTGAACTGTGATGAATCGTGTTGTAAATAAAGCACTGTATCCTGTGTGTAAATCTTTAAACATTAATGTGCTCAGGTCTCAGTCGGGTACGTCCCCAGAGGCTTTGAAGGTGGTAGCCCCGCCTCCCCCTCCACCCCGTCCCCACCCCTCCCACTCTCGCTCCTCATCTCTGGACATGAATCGCACCTTTGCTGCCACGTCTGCCACAGGACAACCCCAACCCTCTACGATAGCTTACCCTCCTGCTGTGCCTCCACGACCGCTTCCCACACAAGTAAGAAAAGTATTTTATGTGTCATTGGCATTATTTGTGATTTTGATACTACGAAAGCTGTCACGACACCCTTTCATCCCTCCCCAGACATCAGTACCACTCACCGGGCATCGCGTAGAGGCGGAGAGTATACCAGGAGGCGCGGCGGTGCTCACCACCACATCCCCACAGCAGATTCCCCAGCAGCCCAACTTTGCAGATTTCAGCCAGTTTCAGGCCTTTGCAGCCTCTGAGCAGCCCTCAAGCCTACCAGAGGTGGACAAACACATCGAGCCAGGACAGGTAGGTCGATCCTGGAGGGTCAGGGTTTGGAAATAGAATGATGCTCCTCTAGACAACATCAGTTCTTCTCAGAGATAGCATTTATAGTCTGGCTTTGTGTATAATATGTTGATGTTAATGTATTGATTCTTTTGATTTTTGAATGTATTTCTTTTGCTCTTTCCCAAAATCCCCAATTGGTTGTTTATTTTAGTTTTCCTTCCCTTTGTTATATAATGTTCTAAACCCACACATTGATTGACAGATTTCATCCATGTTACCGTTTTTTTGTTTTGTTTTTGTTTTTTTTGTCTTCTAGTATTAAATATTAGACTTCTTATGAAATATTATTGTTGCAAACCATCTGCAATCTGCATCTTTTAATTTCTTAACTGTGGCTGTTGTGTTACATTTGAGTAAACACTTTCACTTTCACATGCATTGTTTGTTTATGTCCGCAGGGGGACAAGCCTTCGGAGGGGGCCGGCCCCTTGAGAACAGTTAAGAGTGACGGCCAAGCTGATGAGAGACCCTCAGCTACAGTCAACTCTGTACGTCTTTGAACTTTAAACTCAATAAGACCAGTGGTTTTTAAACTTTTTGTGTTTGTGTGGAACATCAAGAGGCAATCTGAAATTCATAGGCACACTTGTTTATTAGACTGTGTGAAAGTGAGGTAAACTCTTTGTTGTCCCGTCAGGGAGCCAAAGGCTCCTCCGGCCCCCTGGCTCCTCCCCCCAAACCTGTACGTCGAAGGTTGAAGTCTGAAGACGAGCTGAGGCCGGAGGACGAGCAGCACGGTCCACAGAAATCTAACGTCATAGCCGCCGTCCTGGCCACTCAGCCTTCCATTCCCAGGTGGAGAAACTTGCTTTGGTTGGGGACACTTTACAGGGCGTTGTGTTTATCAGCACTTTAGAAAAAGCATATTTCTCTGTTTGCAGGTCAGTTGGAAAGGATAAAAAGGCGATTCAGGCTTCAATCAGAAGGAACAAGGAGACAAACACTGTTTTGGCACGACTTAACAGTGAGCTCCAGCAGCAGCTGAAGGTATGGAAGACATTAGTAGTGTTTTCTAGTTTTAGCAAACAGACTTTGTTCTCCTTTTAACTCCCGCTTTGCTCACACCTGTTTTCTTTTCCCAGGATCTGCTTGAAGAAAGGATATCTCTAGAAGTCCAGCTGGAGCAGCTCAGACCCTTTTCCCATCTTTAACCTACATATGGAGAGCAACTCTACTGTAGTTCATCTGAATCAAGGCTGTGGCCCTCGTTGTGACTCCTCCCTTCCTCCTCTCCTTTTCCTTCCATCAATCTCGGCTTTTCCCGGAGGCTTCAACCTGCCTCAGGGCATTCCGTTAAAAACTGTCACGCTCAATCACACACTGCTCAATCGTAAACCGGACAGACCTGAGGGCACAGTCTTACCAGTGGGAGGGGATCTTAGAAACTGGCACTTTTCACTTTTTGCTAAAGAGAGGCGAAGGTGAGGAGGATGACGGCAAACTGAGAGGCAGAGCGCTCCAGCTCCAAGTTCGCTCTGAAGATAAAACTGCTGGTGTCTTGATTAAATCACTCTCTGAATGACTGAAGGAGAAACGCGGAGTGTATTTGTCATGTTTGTGTGACTGTTTGTGCATTTGTGTTCCTGGTGGCTGGCACCAGTATGCTTGACTCGGCTGCACCAAACTCCTGCAGAAAATTTAAAAAGGGGGCGAAACAGTTTTCTTTTCGTCTTTTGTGTAAGTGAACTGAGACGACCTATAAAGATTTTAGACCTTCTAATATCGTCTGATGTCACAAACTCGACAGGTTGGGTCTTGTTTATTACACCGAAATTGACATGGAAGAGTAAAGACGGGCAAATTGTGCTTTAAGTGAGCATTATATGCTAAAACTTAGAAGTTTCTGGTTTATAAAAAAAGGTTACATTTTTCCTCTTTTCACTTTTTGATCCGTGCTACTACTGTAGTGCTCTGAAGGCATTTCTTGTTTTTGAATCCTCATGAATGGTCTGTTCTGCTGAACACGTGGCACCCATGGCTGTCCATTATTGTGAAATAATCCAAAGAACACAGATTTTATGGGCTTGCAATGGGACACATGAAGACCGAAGGAAGTCTACAGCACAAATCATCCGTCGGTACATCGGTCAATAAGCAAGTAAGGATAAATTTGTCTTTTTCTAAATGGAGTTTGGTGTAGTCGCCTCTCTATTTGTGAAACATACTGGGCTATCTCCAGACAGGACCTTTTGTGTGTTTGTGTGGGGCTTAATGACTAAACCAACACGGTGAAGGCTTTTTTTTTTTTTTTTTTTTTGGTGACGCATCCTGTGACATGAACTCAGTCCACCCTTCCTCTCTTACCGCCCCCTTCAAGTCTACATGTAAACATTTGCGTGGTTGATGGCATGATGCAGTGAGTGAAAGTGCCATGTCTTCTGTTTTTTTTTTGTTTTCTATGTGTTACAGTGTTTTGTTTTTTGGGATCGTGGTGACTGAAGGGTTTCACTTTATGCCAAATGACTGAACTTTCACTCTTCTCTTTCACTTCCGCTCGGGCTGTGTTTGAAGAAAAATGCACCACCTTTTCTTTCCCTGAAGTTTTCTTCATTTACTTTCAAACCTAGCTCTGGCTTGACATTTCAGCTTTCTTTCTAACGCTGTGGGTTTTGTTTCCTTTTTTTTCTTTTTTTTTTTCTCTCCCAAACTTTAACTTCACCTTTATGAGTCAAGAACAGACGTTCATATGAAGGGTTTGAAGATATTCCAGCTGTTTGATTGCAGGAAGCGGCGTTTATGAAGAATACATTTGTTGCTGATTGGGGAGAAGTTTGCCTGTGATTTCTCTTCAGCAAACATGTGCACAGATCCAAACTGATGCAGCAGGTAGTGATTTTTGATGATTTAAAAAAAAAAGAGAGAGAGAAAACAACAACAAAACAGCTGTTTTCCAATCGGGCAGTCAGCACTATGCAAGAATGGGCGATACATCCTCACAGACCAACTATACCTAAGTGTTTGTCCGATGATAGTAGCAACCATGTGAACAGTATACTCTGGTTTTTGTATCGTAGCTCTTCCAGAACCTCATCTACTGTATGTTTGTGATGTATTTTTGCCTTTTTGTTGTGTTTTTTTGGGGTGGTACTGATGAGCAGTCAACTTCCCCGGGCTCCTGGCTCCAGAGGGAAGTAAACTCCAGATCAGTGTTGTATCAGGGCAGTTTCACCTGAAATCTGTGGGTGTAGATGAAGCTTAACAGGAGACCAGTCAACAGAGTGGGAGACCTGAATGTCCCAACTGCACTTTGAACTGAATCCCCACCTTCCCCCCCCTCTTGTTCCCTCACAATTTCTTTTATTTGTTGTCTCTCTTTGCTTACTTTTAATCTGCATGTTGTCTTTCACGTGTATTTAAAAAGATGCTTTAAGATGAAAAAAATGATGAACCACTTGTTTTATTTCTCATGTTTTTGTTTTGGTTTTTTTTGGTTTTTTTTGTGCCAGTGTCATAAAATGCCCCGTTTTTGGTCAGTGAATTTTTCTTTTATTAATGATTTATCCTTGTGTTGTTGTTTGTTTTTTTTTTTTTTGGTGAAGCATCAGTCTTCTTCTAAAGCCTTACTTCCCCCGACGGCGTTCAGGTTTCCACAGCGGCTGACTGACCTCTCTTCCTTGTTTTATCAAGGCTCGCCTTCTTTTTTTTTTTCTGCTATTGAGGACGATGATGTAATTGGTGTGTGTGTGTGTGTGTGTGTGTGTGTGTGCGTGCGCATGTTGTTTCCAGACCTGGAACTAGTACCATTTAAAACCCTGTTAGACACCTTCAAGTGGGATTGATTTTATTTTTGCTAGCACAACAGCTCCCTCATCATCCTTTAACCCAAAAGGCAATACAGGCAGGCAGAAACAATCAGTCGGTAATGAAGTCTTTGATGGGATTTTGAATGCTATTCGCTCCCAGATCTGTGTTGTATATTGTATATGATACACACTTTTGGACTCATATGTAAATTTGCATTAATTGCTGACTAACAGCGAAAGAATATTCTATTTAATTCCTTCTCTCTTGGCTGTGGGAACCCTAGATGTTTAACTGCATGGATGTACTGTATCTCTGCAGATTCAACTAGCAGCTGTGTGATTTTTACACAAAAATAAAAAAACGGCACAATATTTTAAAAACTGCTCTCTTTACTCACTAATTTATCTGGAAATGGTTAAAAGAAAATGCACCCAGTCACCAAACAAGTCGTCTCAAACTCTTTATGACCATGCTGGTAGACTTCCCCAGTTAGCCAGCAGGGATGTACATCTGACAATTCTGTCGAGAGTATGTGACGAAATCATGTCTATGTGGAGTAAGACGCTAATTTACTTGAAATTTATCACCCCATGGTTTAATGGTGTTGGGAAGAAAATGGGTTCCATAGTGTAGCCGTTTTTATATATTTGCCTAACAAGAAATTTTGATTTTGGTCAGCGTCACTTGTTTTAAACTTCCGACGATAAAGTATGATCACAGCAAGACTGTAAGATGGATGATTATCTAACAGGGTTATGGAGAGTGCAGCCCATCCCAGCTGTCACAGAGGGAGAGGAGGGGTACACCAAACCTATCGCAGAAACCATTCACACTCTTACATCCACAGGAACACAATGCTAAGCACTGAAGCATTACGCCACCCCAGTTACTCCAAAAAATATAAAAGCAGACTTTTTGTTAATTATCTGGTTTAGTTCAACTTTGACCTGTGAGGTAGTTTGTTGTAGTCTGTCCACCGGAGCCGTTGATCAATTTCTTATAAGTAAAACACAAACTCAGAATAAGAGTAGACAGGGAAGTGGAATAGGTTAGAGCAGGTTTTATTCAGTTTCTACATATTGCTTCACTTCTAGGTTGTTTTACTGAGCGGCTCAAAGCAATCCTGAACTTCCCAGCTTTGGTCGACGATTTTAATTAAAGCCAATAAATCGCTTTCATCAACTCTATACAGGAAGTATCTGAGCTCTGCAAAAGTAATGATCAAGCCATTAAAGTTACTTCAGTGCTCCAGTTTTCTTCAAATCTTTGCAACCATTCAAAACTTTGTTTTTCCATTAAAGATTGTACCATCTTTTTAATCACGTGTGACTGCGGCTGAATGCAAAAAGAATACATTTCAAATTCCACAAAAATAAAACTGCACAAAAAAACGTCGCTTAGTGCCCCCCCCATGTTGCCTGTAATACAAGTGCGTTTGTTGGAAGTACTATACACATGAGCGGAGCTGTTATCTACTAAATATCTTCTCTTACAGCAGGACTAATGTAACAATATAAACCTCTGAGGTTAAACTGTGTCGTTTGCAAAGGCAGGACTTGAAGAGGAACATTGGGTTAGCATCAGGGTTTCAGGTGTGTTTTGATGAATCCAGAACATTCTGTGGTCAGAAGACGATGCAGGTTCAGGAGTAAATCCAGCTTATTTGACGACACTGTGGAAGAAGAAACAACAGAGATGGAGATCAGAATCTATCACTGATCTGTGAACTGTTATCCACAGGCTGTTAACTGTCACGGAGGGCATTAAATCAATGTCACAACAAGTCAAAGTAGCAGTGCTGGGTTAGGAAAAAGGAAATGAATAAAATCAATCTTTTTGAATCCTAGTCCTCTTCCTAACATTTTTAAATAATCCTTTAATTGATGATTTTCAGCCTGCTGCAGTCCTCTCTGACACTCACACACTGGTTTCCTTGTAGCGATCCAGAGCTTCCTGAGCTACCACCTCAGAGAACTTGGGGTCGTTCCAGGGGATTTCGCTCGGCACGGTGAAGTTCATGGATGGTGAGTCGAAGAGCTTCACGCTCACTTTGGTTTCTCCAGGCTCCTCCTCCCCATCAACCTTCTTCTCGGAGTCCTTGCACATCACCTGTAGCATAAGGAGGTGGGGGTTTTAGCTTTTCAGGGGGTTTCTGTAAGTTGCAGCTGAAACAAATGATTAAAATGACTGATGATAAAGAGAAAAATCGTTTCTGGATCTTTCAGAAGTTGGATAATTTTGCAGGATTTGGTGTTTTTCTTTGTCTTGTAATAGCTGTGGGCAGATACCGGTACTTAGACACCTAACACAAGTTTTTCAGGTGATAAAAATAGAAGTGTTGAAAAGCATAACGATATCTAGATAACAAATTACAACCATAATATTGCATATTTTAAATTAAGGTCAAATGAAGCAACAGTGCTTACCGCCTGAACACTGAAGATGCCGTCGCTGGTGTTGTTCGCGAGAGAAGACACCCAGCCAAACTGACTGTTGAACAAATCCAAGATGGAGGAGGTGTTGAGCATCTGCTCTTCGAACCTCTTCAGGAGGGAGTTGTACTGCTGGGTGAAACGCTCGGCCAAGGCCAGAGCCTCCTCCAGCTCCTCCTTCAGGGGGCCCTCCAGAGGTTTCTTCCCAGAGCAGTCTGTGAGGGAAAAACATCATCGTGGAGCTTGAGTAAAGTTGGAAAATCACTTAACTGCTACATCAGGCTTAAATGAATTAGATAAATGCTGACCCCACCCCCTCTTTTTTAAAAAAAAAATTCAACCACTAATGCGGTCTCCTAGTTTGGCACATCTGTTTCTACCTACTACTTTCCAAAAAGTCCTTTAAAAGTAAAGTAAACAATGAAATAAAATACTACTCTGTGCTTGCTGTAATTGAGGAAGAAAGGCAAACTTATCCTCACAAGTACTACACACAAGATGGGGAGTGAGTCATCTCTAAGGCATTAACTCCAAAGCGTTGTCACACATACATGTTTCAATTTCAGAATAGTCTGCAGTTATGCTATAGGCAAGCAGACCCGCTGATATTTAGCAGCTGTGACTATTATATATATGCAAGACTGCACATAATGTGTAGGTATGAATGCACTTGCATGTGCATATGGGCCAGTGGTAGGTCACTGGTAAGTTGGATGAATATTGCTATCATTTATTAGACAGGAAAGAGGGGTAGTTTATGTCTTCCTGCTTCTTTTTGAGCATAAATTTGAGTTACTTATATTCAGACAATAATGCATCGGATTTTTTTTTTTTTTTTTTTTGCTGAATGCCCATATATTCTTTATTCTTTTAAATGTTTGAAATACATGTAGCTAATTTTGTCCAAACAATTGAGCTACATGACGTTTCTTACCCTCACTTTTGCAACAGTTACTACCATATTTCAACATAAGGCAAAAAGTTCAACCTGCTGGTTGTGGTAAAACTCCTTAACAGGTCACGGTTATTCATCCTCTGCGATCCTACATCTGTACATTCAAGTTTTGTTGGTCTCAATCTCAGATACGCCACATAGACAAACACCTAAAGGAGCTGCTTGGTCATGGAAATTCATGCTACGAAGCTCCGGGTGCACAGTTTATGTGCTGATATTGATGCCAGAGGAGGATTGGAGCTCTGCCTTATTTGCCTCAGCAATTAGCGACCCTGTTCTATAACTTTGTGGCTGAGTTGCTTTGGTTCCTAAACTCTTCCACTTTCCCCCCAGATTTCCCATGATCAACTGTAGGTGGTAATAATGCAAAGTCATTTCCCGAACTGATTTGTTGCAGTAGTGGCATCCAATAATAGCACCACACTCCATTGAATGAGGTCTTTAGAATGAGCCGTTCATTCACAGACTGCATGACTAACTGTTTTACTTTATACAATGTAGCAATGGGACTGAAAAACACCTGAATTACAAGAATAAGAGACACTGCAGACCGTTACTTCTGTCCAGACCGGAGTATTTTAGTTAGGACAACCGTACATAGAGCCTTGATATTATGCCACTGATTTAAAAATGAAAAACAGGGAAACAAAGAGTTCCAGCTGCTTTTCATTGTTTAAAATTGAAACTATAATTTATAGCTAGTTCAAATCAACTAGCTGATGGATCCCTCTGAGCGCAAAAACAAAACAAAGCTCTTTGTATTTTCCAAGAGTCTATAAATAGATGCTTTTGTGTCAGAGCCCAGTTCTGTCCTGCCGTTTAATGGAAGAGTAACAATAGCATCATCGACACAAAGGAAGAGATCACATGATTAAATTACACTCTCTATAAATATTAATTGTGCTGCTCTAATCAAGACATCCCTGGATCATTATTCAGGTCTCTGAGCCTGGCTTCCTGCCAGTCGAATTTGGATGAAAGGCAGTTTGAAGAGGCCCTCATAGCTGTTAAATGGCTTCTTATATAATTTTTTTTTTTAAAATAATGAAGGATGATGTTTTAATTTATTTTGGTAATATTTCCCATATGCTCCATCTTAACTATTTTTACTCCTGTATCCATGTTAACAGGGGGAATAAAAGGTTTTAGTCAATGAACGAGACACCATCTTACCAATGTGCTGGATTTCTTTGCACTTCTGACACTCGTCGCGGAACTTGAAGCAGCCGGCTGAGTTGCGACGGATCTCTCTGCAGGTCATCCTGCCGTTACCGTAAGGTTTGGTGATGATCACGTCCTCATTTACGTTACCATCTGTGTGAATGACACAAACGCGCGTTATGAACGTTTCATGTGAAAATAAAACCCAACAGTGATGTGCCTCTGCACACGAATTAAATTTTTCTTGTCTGAACGTCACTATTGGTCATGTGACTCCACAGAAACCAGAGGAGATTTGCTTTTTATTTAAGCTAAACCAATTATTACCTAGTAAGTTATTTACCAGCCAATGCAGCAATGCCGTTTACAGCTGCACAGGTATATATTACATCTAAGTTATAGCCACAAAACCTTAATTATGCATTTTCAATTATATCATCATTTTGACAAAAAACGCCTAACAACATGCTAAAATCACAGACCAAACGGTACTCTAATGTCATTAATACAATTTTATGTTTATGGTCTCAAGCTATTACTTGAGACTATAGTCTGATCACGAACCTGTTCACTGAGATCAAAGATCAAGTAAATGGTGGATATATAGTCACTAAAGGCTTCTATATACCCTGACTACCTTTTGCAACCAGATGAGTTGAACCCCCCCTGCTGGTCATTACAAAGAATGCAACTTAAGGGTCCACAAGCGACGTCCACATTTTATAGACAGTCTGTAGTTAGACTTAAAAGCTCTCAGCACACATTACTTTCATTAAAACGAGGGGTTTTTGAGTTTACAGCATGTGTGATTCTGCAGCCGATAGCTCTCTAGATAGTTTCTGAATAAAAACATTGAACCTGACAGAAAAACCGACCCTCATTGGGAACAGTGTCACTGTCCATGTCCATCATGGAGCCCATGGAACTGAAGAAGTTCCGGCTCATTCCCATCATAGGGGAGAACAAGTTCTGGAAGCCGTGGAAAGGATCGTGGAACAGAGAGCGGATGCTTCTGCCGCGGCGAGCGTACGGCGACAGGAAGTTAGGCAAATAGATCACAGGAGGGCTGTAGTGCACATAATCGGCCACCTGAAAACAACAAATACAGAGACCGAGCTGATGCTGGTACTGATGTAGTGAGTGAGTGTGTTTGCTGTATACTTGTTCAAAGAGGAAGTGGTGCTTAAAGATTTATTCTGCACATAAACAAGCAAAGGTAAACTGTACCTTCATGCTATCTGTGAATATGTTGTCCACGCCGTCGGCCATCTCTGTGTATTTTTCCTCCAGGTTCTTGAACTCTCTGTTCTGCCGTTGTCCTTCTTGCTCCAGGATGTCGATCTTCTCTCCATTGATCCAGATGGAGAAAGGAGATGTTCTATTCAGAACCTCCTCCAGCTGCAGACCGAAGGAGCAGGTATCATTTTGAATCAAACTTAAAATGTCTTTCATGGCTTAATATTTCAGGGGAGAGAAGAAGAATGATGAAGGCGAAAGGATGAAATATGCATAGTGTTGTATCTCCTTTAGTGTCTGACCTGACGTCCCACCAGTCCAGATCCGCTGCTGCAGGTTCGGGAGTAGTATTTCACACAGGTGTTCTTCAGACAAGGCTTGCACTCCTCCCACAGAGCCTTCATGGTCTCGTTACAAACCTCCTCCTCCTTCTCCAGCTTGGCCTCCATCTCCTGAGCTGTACGCATCGCTTCCTATACATTAAAACATCCAACTTTATTCTGGCCCCATCTTTGGTAATAATTATCTCGTCCTTTTGTGTTAAATGTGAGAATTGTCAGTTTAGAGTAAATTCTCTCAGGAAATATGTTCTTATCTGCAGCACGGACAGATTTAAGTGAAAAAAGAGAACACTTTCTCGCTGTTAAACATTTAAAAACAAAGTCTAAACCTCTGGAACATTAAAAAATTACTTTTCTGTGTGTTGTGGCCCAAAAAACCCAAATCACTAGACATCTTTACTTCACTTATTCCCCTAGAGCATCGCCAACAAAGATACTGTTAAAACATATAGTGCTTAATATTAGTGCTACCTCTTTCTTCTGCTCGGTTTTCTCCAGATCATCCAAAAACCTCTTGTGCTCCTCTGAAGATTTCTGCATCACACTCTTCATTTCCTTCACTCCATTGATGGCATTTTCAATTTGTCTGTCCAGATACTTTTCTCCCTGAATGGAAATCTCTGTAAACCACAAACAACACGCAGAAAATGTTAACTTCCATAAAATGGCCTTGAATGTTACTGATATTACATGACGTCTGTTCTGTTTGTTCTGCTCACTGTCAACTTCTGCTCAGGCGATTATTTTATTCTACATATCCTAAGCGGTCCGGTATGTAGAATCACAGCACAAATGTAACACAGACCTGGACATTTATGCATTATCTTTTAATAATGAATTTAGAATTTAGTCATTAAATTAACCTCAGCACCCTGTCTGTCATCCACAGACTCCAGAGTCTGTAGAGTCCCAGCTGCAGAGTATTTTATCACCCTGGAGGAACCAAAAGACATTTGAAGGGCAGACTAACAGACCACAAATGTGCTCATGCAGATAGAATATCAACTACCCTGTGTCTAGACACAACACGGACCTCCATAACAGTAATGCATGCATATTACAAGCTCTTGGCATTGCACAAATCACAGAAATTTGACAGACAAGGAGATCTGCATGAATACTAAATATCCAGGCCTAATTGAGGGGCCTTTTATTGGTTATTGTTAACACCTTTTTTGTTTATATATTTCCTTTAACTATTTTTTTAATCTTTTAAGCTGCTCTTTGACTAAACTTTAACAAATATGCTTGAAAAAAATGACATCATCTTCAATACCTTTAGTTTTATAGCACTAATGGAAGATTCCTATTAGTGGAATACCATGAAAAGAAATCTGTTGCCCTATTAAAAGCTATTTATCTAGATAACCCTAACATTACTTCCGTAACTACCAAGTTGTTAACGTCATCAGATCAATCCTTTTGTGTGAACTGGCCCTTTAAACCCTTTTTTCCACACCCTGCAAACTTACGGTTAAGATCTTCTTTTGTCGGAGGAAGGATACAGCTGGCTGAGGCCACCAGAAGAGCCACCAAGGTCAAAGACTCTTTCGAGCCTTTCCTCTTCATCATCATCATCATCATCATTAGCATCCTCTCTGACTCTTGCAGGGCCAGCAGGTAATGATGTGAATATGATGCCAAAGACCTGGAATGTAAATCAAACACACTTTCAGTCCAAACTGACTCTGGACTGTGAAAAATGTCATTGCACAGACTCCTTATCTCCACCAGAGGGCGATGGAAGCTGGAGAAAAAGCAGGTGGGGAGCTACGCAGTAAAAAATCATCACGTTTGCTCAGCGGTTTTGTGCCCTTACATGGCAACAGCTAAAAATAACCAATCAATAACACTAAATAATTCAAACTGATGAACATCTTATTCGTCCCCAGTTTCAATCATTAAAGGATGTTTTGAGTTCAGATCAGCGTTCTCCTGCGGCAATGACCAAAGTGCCTTTCAGAGGCATTATATAATAGAACAGCAGGCTCTTTCTCTATTTACCCATTTCTTCTCTGACGTGTGCTTGGTCAGCTGCCCGTTCACCCAACAATGACATATTCAGCAGAGGATGTCTGTGGTGTATGACCCCCCACTCACGCTGACATGAGACGGACAAAGACAGAGAAGTTCACCAGTCAGTTGGACCAGGCTTCTCTCCTCTCTGTGCAGCTTTTCCCCAAGCAGCATAAATAATCTCTCCCATGTGGGAGTCTAATCTCTGCTGATTATTTCTGCAGTCAGCAATAATCCTTATTTTCTCTAAAAACACATGGCCACAT
Organism: Diplotaxodon limnothrissa; assembly: GCF_057381915.1. Classification (NCBI taxonomy): domain Eukaryota; kingdom Metazoa; phylum Chordata; class Actinopteri; order Cichliformes; family Cichlidae; genus Diplotaxodon; species Diplotaxodon limnothrissa. The sequence goes on along the minus strand of NC_140610.1, from coordinate 18,199,025 downwards.
GCAGCAGTCTAGCTGAACTTTGCTGATTCATTTTGCTGTTTTTCTGGAGCCTTCTGGAGATTAGTCTTTATCAGGATTAGCTCAGTGTTTAACCATCCATAATAACCAAAATTACACACTTACACAATTACACACCATTAGATAATGCGCATGCTTACTTGACACAAAACATAACAGAAAGGAAAAAATCTACTTAGAAGACTTTTTTTAAAGGCTATTTTTGTTTTGTTTGCAGAACTTGGCGCACACAGTGGAAAGGCTGCCCATTTCTATGGTGATTAAACCGGACGTAGCTTTTGCTGTGGATCAGATTTGGCAGAATTACGACTAAGAATTTTTCAAGACTCTTATGAAGCTCTTCACCCTGATTTAGAGTTTTGATTGAGCAAAAGGGTAGCTACACAGATGCTTTCAGGCTTAAAGAGCTAACTGATCACATAAAAAGCAGACATTGTTTAATAGGAAAGTATAGTGAAAACATTTAAAGAGGGATTCGTTGGTTTCCAAAAATCAAGAAAATCACTGATGTAGAGGATTGCCAATGTCTTCCACAAGATTTGTGAATGGGCAAATCTGTCATGTTGAGACAAGATGAACATCTTTTTCTTTCTTCTAAACTGCTGGAATTAAGATTCAGCCAACGACGCATTTACCCCTCTAGTTCTGTTCTTAATGAGTGTGTCTTCATGCAGACACACTGCAAGCACCAGGTACTTCAGGTGAAGCAAAGCGTTTGCACACCCAGTATAAAAGCACAGGTCTTAGGAGCGTCTTGCTCATCTTCTACAGTGTGTTTTTGTTTGCAGTCGCTCGCCCACAATCTCCTCCTGTTTCTATGGAAACAAGCAGAGTACAGTATGCATACAAATCTGCTGCAACATCCCAAAAACCGTCAAGAACTTTTTCATTGTTTGGTAGTTGATGTTTATATTTCCTGTTCCCTTTATTTATTCAACCCTCTCCTACTGAATGTATTCAATCATCCCACTGAAAGAGGGCCATTCATACCCATGACTCTGCATGGGTTCAGTCAAATAAGAATATTTAAGATGACCTGCAGATCAGCTTACACACTCTTCCCCAGAATCAGTATGAAAGCTCTCTATCTTTGGAAACTTTTTGGGTCTGCTTGCACTATATGATTAAATGCCCACAGCGAATTAATAATTACTAATCAGAAAAGGTTTATGCCATCTTAAAAGAGTTTCAATTTAGATTTTTTGTGTCCATTGTCTGTGTTCTTGTTACAGTACACAGTATAGTCTTAAATCAGCGCTGATGTAACCTTCCTGGATATTTTTTTCAGTCCTTCAAAAACTGCAAAATGTCATCAGATGTTCTAAATCCAGCAGGGCTGGACTGGACGTCCACCTGGGAGCAGATAAAATGTCCCACTTTCTGCTGCTTATATGAACTTTCTGCGTTTTTAAACATACAGCAAACACAGTGAGGTCATCATCCACATAATACTAAACGTCTTGCTTAATTAGAGCATGCCCGGAATTAGAAGGTTTGTAAACACTATTTCCAATCCAGCCTTTTGTAATGAGAGAAAAAACTAATGAGTAAGGCCAGACATTCAGTGAGGGGAAAGAATGAGCAATGCTGACATGAAAAGCACAGAAAAAACAGTGTGAGAGAGAGAGATGGAGAGAAAGTTAGGCAAATGAAAAGTATTAACAATGCACGGGCCCAGTTGTGTTATTTGCTGAACAACAACTGCAAGTATCCTGGTTACACAACTGAAATACCAACACTCCTCCTCTCCAGATGTTCCTCTAGAAAGTTCAGCATTACCAGTATGACATCAACATCTGCTCAGTCTCCCACATGTCACCTTTATTTTCTGGAAGTATTTATTTACCATTGTAAATATTTTATTTGACACTTAGATTACTATTAAAAGACATTTAGTACTGAGAAATGAAATCTTGGCTGCTGAAGAGTAATTTTGTTCATTTTTAAAGCAAACCTCGGCCACTTTAAGCATCGGGAACACAACAAATGTGTTTGTCTGATGTTGTAGTTTATGTTTATAAAATCAGAAAAATACAAAATGTCTTGCTAATTTTGTTTTTTGCATTTTGTTATTGTAACATTTATCTCATACAAATTACACTTTATACTCTAAAATAGCTTACACTACCATACCTTTGTATTTATGACGTTGTTGCCCTACAGTATACTGCTGCACAACTATTCGCACATTTCACTTATAATGTTTAATATTGTGCAATGATTTAATTAAATTTCTTTCATTTTATTCTACTATTTCTTTATTAAACTAGTGTTACAGTGACAGTGAAATTACCCAGGTATTTCTAAAATATCTTGCCTGATGGATTTGCTCCTTTTGCTTCTGTCCCCCCATTAATGACTTTCCCAGTGCTTAAATAAGAAGAAAAAAATGGACTAATCTGTCAAAAATGGGACACTGGCCTCATTATTTAAAGTGTTTGGGGACTTCTTCACCCATAGGACTTAACTGTCCTATAGGCATGAAGGAGTCAGGGCTATTTCTATTTATAAACCAGAAAATGTAACAATAATGATAAAGATCCAGCAATGCTTTAATAGTTTAACATTTTAAAACCTGCAAACATGCATGTGATTACAGATTTATAATTTAGTTTCACGTTTTTATTATTATTTACGCACCAAGCACTGCGTAAAATGCTGAAGCGTGTTATTGAAGTAAACCACAGCGGGACGTCATACCCCCTAATCCAGTTGTTTTGATCCAGAGATGGAGGTCACACCCATGAGTAAGCAATTTAAACAGCAATCACCTTCAGTCAGCACGACCGCATGAAAGGGAATAACACGACATGGTTTTAATTAATAAGTTAGAAGTGATATTTACAGTCTGACGTTTTCTCTGCAAAACCTGCAAAAATGCAAACGAGGTCTGTTCTGTTTTGTTTAAATATGTTATAGCTTATATAAAAATGTAACCACCACAGTCTGCACACAAAAACACCGACCTGCAAAAAGCAAAGCTCCTCTGACTCACCTCTGTTTGTTTCCTGAGACTCCAGCTCGTCCGAAGCTGCCCCAGGCTCGCTGCTGCTCTTATTTATACCAGCGGATAACGGGGACGGTGCAGACATGTGATTCACTGACCGAGCATCCTGCTGCCGCCGCATCCAGCTCTCAAAAGTACCGCAATGTGAACACCAACTTCCTGTAATACGCTTCAAAATAAACCTTTAGAAAACAAAACGAAAATATTTTCATGCAAATTGCTCAGTTCCAGTTTAGGAATTGCAGTTCAGTAATTCTACTTACCTCTTGTAAACCTTTAACAACAAATATGGATAGACTTGCCAAACGTGTTTCCTTCTTTTAAAAACTGAATCATCTGAATAAGTCTGAACAGTGCCTGTCAGAAACCTCCAAAACTAGAAGATTAAGATCATGTAACAACACTACAAAATATAAAAGCACAACATTTCAATAGCTGGCACTGACATCTGCTCTGCTGATTAGAAAAAAAGGCAAAAAAGAACAAAATAATAAATAAATTATTGAACAGCAACAATAACAAAAAAGAACAATTAAAACAAACTGATATTTTTAAAATGACGCATTTAGTAAGAAGATAATATTTTTGGGCTGTAACATAAAATTAATAACAAAAACTTTTCACACACACATATATATAGACCTTCATATAATATGTATTTGTATTAAAACTAATACAACAGTAATAACAATATGAGACTCCTACACCTTTAACGTGGTACATCCCAGAATGAACGAGGGCCCTAAAATAAAATAAAAATCAGGCCAATTAATTATGTTGAGTTTTTTTTGTGTAGAATACCTTTTTTGTAAGATGTAACACACATGCTCAAGATAGTCTTCAATTAATATTTTATAACTGATTATATGTTATTGTGTTCACTAACGCGCTATTTAAATTAAATTCAGATTCATTCATAAATTTGATGTACTTTCCCCCCCACATGCTTCTTCCACAAATTACGGAAAGCAGACTTTTATTTTGACATAAAAAAATGTTTCCTGTCATGGTTGCGTTCAATTGCTTCTGGCTTGACATCAGTGAGAAGACTTTTCCAGAAGTTTTTTGTCATTTATTGGCGCCTCTCAGAGGTGGTGAGCAGACACAGAAACATTTGACTCATCCTGACAGTGACTCAGTATTTAAAACGTTTCTTTATTGGCATTTTACCAAACCACACTGGAAAAACACTGTTTCATAACAACCAACAATAACTGCCTGTAATAAACTACTGAGGATGTAAGCTTCCTAATGGATATACTATTATATAAGTATAAATATAAAAGTACACAATGTAATATTTGGGTTAAATTAGTTTGCTGTATCATTGTATATACAGTGTTTGTGTTTAGTCATAATCACACGATTCTTCTGCAGTACTTTCTCTGCAACAGATGCAGTTCAAAAGGATTTACACTGTTTAAAGAAACAGGATGCCTGATGTTACTAATAAGAATGAATGAGGAATGAATGAATTCAGAAAAAAATGACGTTTGTGCTGATCTTCTGTAAATATATAATGTGGTTGATTTTGCTAAATGAATTTGGGCTGAGTTGAAAAGACTTGAAAAGCTTTGTTTATTTCTATAAGACAGAAAATACTAGTGTAATGTAAGAATGTTACCGGGGGTTATCGTTCTATTTTTTAAAGCTTCACTTAACACAAAGACCCAACAAGGCTGGAGTAGGCTCCTGTTTTGCTGATGACAGTGAGTTTTCAGATAAATTCAAGGACTAAGTGTTATCTTAAAAATAGATAATTCTAAAAAACAAAAGCTCCCAAAACTGAAAAACAGAGCTGCATGTATTTGCTGATCTACAGCTGATGTTTTGCACTTGCATGTTTGTCCCAGGAGAGCAATGTAATACAAACTCTAGTTAAAAAACTCAGAGGTCACCGAGATTGTTTTGACACTAGTCATTCTGCACCTGCTTTCCATAAGTGTGAGAGTGTGAGAAGTGTGAGATTATGGAAATTTGAAACATATGACCCAGGAATGTAGGAAAGTTAAAACAGAAGAATCTGCTCATGAATGCACGTCAAATACAAATGTAGTTACAGTCCTAGTGTCTTTAAACACAATTAATCCTCCTAACAAACAACTTACAAGGGCTTGTGTCATCTCAGGGCACGGATGTTCCAGTAAATCTCATGGACACGCACAAAGACACACAAACACAGCGGGTAAAACACAAATTCTTTTGTTGTGCGTCAGCTGCAGTCATGTCTCTGCAGAGCTGTGATCGGCAGTGTTAGTTAGATGTTAGTCTTTAAACAGCTCTGCAGCTTAAATTGTGTGGTTTAGATCAGTGTAACGCAAGTACAGACTAACCTGTTCGACACTCCTTAGTAAAGTTGTTCATAGAGGCATCCGTGTCCTCTTAGAGTCACAGCAGTTGAGTGGTTTGATCAAACTGGTGTAAAGCTCTTTGGTCAGGCAGGAGTTGTAGTTGGAAAAATACAACTGTATGTAACTAAAATTCATAGATTAGAAACAGCAATAAACACACAGTATACTAAATTCCCATGCTTTTTTGTGACAAAGTGTAAAAGTAAAGTTGCTACACTAGGTGGCACAAACTCCATTCTTATAAGGTCTCCTCCTCCCAGGACTTAAAGTTTGAAGACTTACAGTGAGGGTACTTGACTGGATTGTTTAATGCTTTCCAAACATCATTAGCACACTCGTGGTTACATTTCCAACTTAAAATATTTTACATCTTGACCTTGAAATAATAGAAAAATTCAGATGACAACACACATTTGGCATTTATTTCTTTTTAACCTGTTTATATTAAATATAAACATGTTAAATAGTCTTATATTTAAGCTATTTAATCTGTGAAGTTACAAGCCAGAGCTGGTTATTACGCAAATAGGCACACAATTCTGATGAGATGAGAATATATTGACAGGAAGAGCAGTTTTGATAAACAGTCTTTAAAAACATGCACTATTTTATCTAAGCTCAAGTTCAACACAATATTGTTGGATTATAATATTATTTTATGCCATGTTATACCCCTAATTAAAGATTGTGAATTATGTAGTTTTAGTTTGCATTATTCTCCTGGATTAGAAGAAGCTGATAACTATTGCATTTGTTAAACTGATTTGCATTACATTAGACTGCTGATTTATTGTGAATGAATGATATTGTTTTATGATGCATTATACTGCTGAGTTATAAGAAATACTGTTCGCAGAAAGTCATCGCCTTATTTGTCTGATTAGAAGAGAACAGAACATACTGGAGTTTTCTGCCCCATCTCAGCAGGAGCAGATAAACAGGGAGCCAAGGTCGTAGCTTAGGCGCTGTGTGAGAGAAAGCATGTGAATGTTTAGGCTTTTATGATAAGGTGGGGGCCACTAGAGGCTATAAGAGTTTGATCAATGCGCCACCATTTTGAGATCTGATGCTGTCTGCGTACGGTGTCCATCTCCCACGCGTGTCATCATTAAAATCATCTTTTGACTCAACCTGGCCGGACCAGTCTTGTTATTGTGGTTTTCCTCTTGTATCCATCTGTTACGTCCCCACTTAAAAGCTAGGCGATGAGGGTGGGGGACAGTAACAGTTAGATCCAGGTGGAATGAAAAGAACGCCAGGCAGAGGTATTTAATATAAAATAGATCTTTATTGTAGGCAAACACCTCAATAATCATATAAATGGCAACAACAAAAGGAGACAGCACCGCTGCTTTAACGAGAAATCAGGGAGGTCAACCCAAAGTGGTAATGACCACTTCAACAAAGAAAGCAACAATAAGGCTTCAACAGAAAGAGACAGCAACGCTGCTAGCAAACAATATCCAGGCAGGCCACACAAACTAGTGAAGGCCGCCGTCACTCATGGGCAATCACTGCTCAGTTAAGCACTACTCACAAAGAGCCACACACCAGAAGGCTGGTCACACACAGCAGGCTGTTCCACACCTAAGCCAGTAGCACACTCTGACCAGCACAGAGGAAATCCACCAGAAACCTCTCCCTCCTCTTCCACACTGCTCTTCTCCAGCTTATATCACCCCTGAGGGTAATTGGTTGTAACGAGAGCAGATGAGCAGCAGGTGTGACCTAAAGGAGAAGGCAGGGGCAGAGAGAGACAAGGGGAGGGGCCAGAACGAAGGAGGAGGAGAGGGAGAAGACAACACCACGCCCACACATTCCCACAGCCTCCCAGAATGTAACACCATCCCCAATATTTGAATCCGTAACAATATCTAATCAACCAATCACATAGCAGCGGCTCAGCATGTACACACGCTGGAGATGACCTACTGAAGTTCAAACTGAGCATTAGAATTGGGTAAAAAGTTAATTTAAGAGTTTTGAAAGTGGCATGGTTCTTGGTGCCAAATGCGCTGGTCTGAGTATTTTAACTCCGTCCAACTTGGTACTTGCAAGGTGTAGCGAATGAAGTGTTCTGAACTCTGTTGCAGGTGATGTATTCAGGATAGCACATTCTTCTAGCTGCCTTCTAGGGGTCAACATCGGGGCTCATTGGCCTCCACCTTACTCTCCCAGCGCCATCTTCAAAATTCTTTGTCCAGTATTTCTTCCATCTTTCCTCTACACATGGATAAACCACCTAAGCCTTGTCGCTCTAAATTTGTTGCTCCCGGTCATTCCCCCCAAAGTCTTAGCATCTTCCTCCAGTTCTGCCTCCTGTCTTTTTGTTAGTACCACCATCTCCAAACACTACGTCATCCCTTTACCAGTTCCTCCACTTACTGTCCTTCCTACCCATATTGTGCCCCCAGTGGCTGGTAAGACAAATATAGCAACCAAATTAAACACTGCTGTGCTTAAATTCTTTAAAGAAGTCCTTTGAAAGAACCAAAGCAAAGATCTGGCTCCTCTGAGTGGTGGGCTGACATTAGACAAGGCATGCAGGACATCTGCTGTATGTAACACAACAGTAAGAAAGCAATGACCTCATCCTTCAGAATTCCTGACAATGAGAGGTAACAGAGAGTGAAAGCGAGAGAAATACTATACCAGTGAAACATCATACTCAGGCATTCTGGGAAATGTGTTTTAAATTTACAATTTGTAATTTGTAATAGAAAACCAGGTCAGAAAGGTCGGATGAATTTGTCATCTGCAACTCACATTAAGCCTTTTGGGTTACACATGACCTGCGTGACACTGGTTAATACTTGAACTTTCATTATTTCACCAACTGATTGGTGAACACATCCAGTGAAGCATTTAGCTTCCAGGGAAACATTTTATGGTTTGTGTTGTGTTGCTTGAGCAACCATCTTTGTTTTGGTCAAAAAGTGCCCTGTAATTATTATTGCCACATGAGCTGATGAACACCAAAACAGAGGTAAAAGAAGATTAGCCATACATTTGCTAAGATGTCAAAAACACAACTTCAAACAAATGGAATTGGTTTTAGCCACATACGCATATTTTCAAAAGAGAAGATATTACATTTCAAATTAAGCCTCACACACTGTGGTTTACAGTTTCTCTTTCCTTTCACAAAGGAGTAGACACCAACCAAACCCTGCCCCTACTCAGTTTTTGGCACTAAGTGGCCAAAAACCGATTTTATAGATCAAAATCAGACTTAAATGCAGTTCCTAATTGACTTGTACACTACAGATGATGTGAGATAAACCATCCGCACTCACTGCTGCTTCCTTTGTTTGAGCTGTGTGATGTAGTTCCAAACGCTACAAGGCTGCAAATTTGTTTTTCACAAATTCAACATTTTAACTTCACGCACACCAGCAGCGCTCACGTATGTTCAACTTGTTTTCCTCAGTTTTGATGATTTACCAGCAACTGATCTAGTGTTGCTAAACCAATTATCTGTTGCGTGACCCATAGCAAATGTACTTTACACCCAGTGTGAATATGCGTTAGTTCATACAGGTGTTGACAAAGTGTGGTGTACTGTTGCGTGTGTGTGCCAACTGCTGGGCTGCGGCTGTGTTCACTTGGATAAATACTGAACTGAAACCATCCAGCTCTGGAGCCAACCCTCAGTTGGTGCCATGACTTTGAGTATTTCAGTATCTACACATGCAAGCAGAGAGCTTACTCCGCTGATGTCTAACACAAAATATCATTATCAACAGGCTTAATTGGTCCCACTGGCGTGCTGAATGACCGTGGCTAACAGACCATGGAACTTCAAACATTTGGATGATTCTGGTATCAATTTAGGGAAGAATGTGTTTCTGTGTGGATGGATGTGTGAGTGCGCTGGAATGTGCGTCAACGAAGCTGATTAAAAAACCCCAAAACTGCACAGTGTGATCAAAGCCCGGTGGGTTCATACAATAAATAACCTCATGGAATTCAAGCTTTTTAGAAACTGTAGCATCTTTTACCTTTATACTGATGAAAAAGAGCATTTCCCGGGGCTACATTTTAGACAATGACAATTTGGCAGCACTGAAGTATCCAGATAAGAATATTTACCATAGTAATGACTGCAAAGAATGTCCTTTGGGTTGTTACAGATTTCTGTACTGGAAAGTCCAGTCGTCCATTTTCTTAACTGCTTATCCTGGTGGAGCTTATCCCAGTTGCCACAATTTATATGAAAACATCTTCGTATTATTTTTCTTACCTATTCAACATTCCTTTTCATGTCAGCCATATCCAGGAGCTATGAGTGTGAATGGCTTTCTGTCTCTCTCTATTAGCCTTGTGATGTACTGGTGACCTTTCCAGAGTGCAGCCTGTCGCTTAGCCCCAGGCTTCATTAGGCTCCAGGTGTCCAGTGGGTCTAAATGTTTACATCTGGAGACTGTGAAGGTCATCAGAGTACAGTGAACTCATTATCATGTTCAAGAAACTAGTTTGAGATGGTTTGAGCTTTGCGATCAGAAAATGACTACACTGTGGTCATAAAGGGGAGTCCATATCTCCCACACCATTGCACAACCAGCAAATGCCTAAACCCAGGCTTGATGGAGCCATGCTTTCATATCATTTTTAGCAAATTCTGACCCTGCGATCTGAACATCACAGCGGAAATCAAGACTCATCAGACCAGGCAATGTTTTTACAATCTTCTATAGTCCAGTTAGAGAGCTTGTGGTAATCGTTGTCTCAGTTTCCTGTTGAGTTACTGTTGCGTTCCTTTTAACTTGAAGCAGTTTGGCTGTTCCCCTCTGATCTCTGGCATCAACAACAAGATATTTTTACCCAGAGAACTGCTGCTCACTGGATGTTTTTTCTCTCACATGGTTCTCGGCAAACCCTAGAGATGGTTGTGAGAGAAAATGTCAGTAAGCAGCAGTCTCTGAAATACATCTGACACCAATAACCAAGAGCCACTTAAATCACCTTTCTAATGAAGCCAAATGAAGTGGTTCGTGAGTGTATACTTTATCAGTAATAATATCAGCAAGTACACCATAAACAGTTAATAGACCTTCTGTTCTGAACTGCAGCTCAGACTAATTATGTGATGAGACTTTTTCATTTCCTGCCTTTCAAAACTAATACAGTTATCTATTTATTTAACAGTAAACAGCTATATTAAACTGCACAGTGAGTGCAGGAGAGGGAAGACAGAGCGAAAATTGTAAGTCTGACAGACGGCCACTGGAGCTGCCTCGTCAGCTGACTGGCCGGGTGTGTGTGTGTGTGTGTGTGTGTGTGTTGGTGCAAAATTTACACCTGCTGTTAGTCTAACTCGCTGGTAGTCAAGGTTAAGGGGAGCAAACTGAGAGGCCTGCAAACTGGTGCCAGGTCTGGATTATGGCCTCGACATGTGTGTTGTAGTGTGTGCACTGGTGTGTTTTCAAAGAAACTATTTTCCTGGCCACAGGCCACAGATATTCAAGGTGCTCACTCCACAGTGTTCTGACATTTGTTAGCAATTAGCCTCGGCCACAAAACTGACATTCAACAAAACACACGGACCCTCCCTGCCTCTCTCTCCCCCTCCCTTTGCCTTTGCATTCTGTCCTTTTCCCTGTCCCGCCCTCGTTTTTTACTTTCTTTGTTTCCCTCCCATCTCTCTCTCTCTCTCTCTCTCTCTCTCTCTCTCTGCCTCCCTGCCTTCTTGCTTATATCTCTCTTACCAATCTTGTGCTTTCTCTTCATCCTGCCATGCTCCAGTTGTCCCTCCCTCTATAAAGCTACACATGGTTTCTGTCTAAGGAGGTTTAGCTTTATCAGGCTCTGGATGGGGAAGGGATGATGCCAGAGAGCTGCAGGCAAATGTGCAAAAGTTAGATGAGCTTTGATCACCTACCTTCAGCATCGACAATTTTTTCAGAATATTTCCAATAATCCAGATATTGCATAGTTATTTTTTTTCTAAATTTTAACAAAGATTGTTTTATTCTTCACTACACTGGATGTGAATGAACATCTTTTGTGCATGATTTGCTTCTTTTTTTCAAATTTGGAGGTGCTTTTTTTTTCTCACTTTCTCTGGAAATTTGGTCACCACTGGAACGATGCGCATGAATGAGCCATTGGTACACTGCTGACTACTTCTGCTTTTCCTTTGCACTTGATTTTGAGAAGAAAAAAAAATAGACCGCAACAAGTTGGCAATACTGCAGACGATATCTGGAGCCAGAAATCATGAAAGGTAAAGAGACTTCACCTACAACATTACATCTTAGCATCTAGAAATGCAACTTTGCCCTGTTTCACCAACTTTTGAACATGCAAAAGATCCATCTGATGAAAACGTAGGTGAATTTCCCAGTGTGGAAAACACTTAGAAATGTAGTGAGAAACATTATGTCTCATGGTGAGATGCAGACAGGCACCTGCGCAGGGCACTAGCAATCACATATGCTTCTCATCATCTCTGAAACCTGGCAGTGCAGATCCTGAGAAAGTGCACGTGTGTTGTTGTTGGATGTGACACTTTGATGAGTCATCTTTAAATCTCTGTAATGCGTACATGCGTGCACCACAGCCTGGTCTCATAAAACTTTAGATACTCTCTAGCCATGCCAATCTACCGCAGATTGAATTAATATTCCGCTTAAGATAGGGCGGGTGAAAATATACGAGTTGAATTTGAGTATTTTTACAACAGTCTATGCAAGGAAAACTGCCAACAGCTGTGAAGAAAGCAGAAGTACTTAGATAGTTTCCAGAGATACAGTATGCACAGCAGTCACGTGGGGGAGTGGATACAGAGGGAATGACTGAGCAGGAGTGAGAGGGAGAAGCCAAACAGAACTAACAGCTTGAAAATATGTGGAGATGTCCTCACATATTCATTATCATAACTGATAATTATTTTTTTTTACTTTGAATGATCTCTTTTAACTTTCAAGTTTTATGTTTACCATATAAGAAGAGTATATTTACTGGAAATATCAATCTCTACCTCTAACTGGTACATCGAGCTTAAATGGGGGAGAAGCTGCACATGAACCACAAGGCGACACAGCAAATTAACTCCAAGAACAGTACTCTTCTCAGCCACACAATGCAGGAGGTCTGTTAGTGGTTTCAGTCCAGCCCAGCCAGAACAAAACATGCTGCCTCATACATTCCTCCCAGAATGGAGAGGAGAGGGAGAGTCCAAAAACAAGGAGGTGCAGGGAAAGGAAAAGCAGGCAGACAGGTGTATGGCTGGCAAAGGAAAAGGAAAGAGTGAGCAAAGTGGAGGCCTGAGTGCAATTTTTGCTGTGGAAGCTTTATATAAATTTACAGTCAACGCATCATGAATTTGAAGTGAAAGGAGAACAAGGACACTGAGTATCTGGAAGCTGTGTTGGCTTCTTGTCACTGTATTCAGAGTGCGTTTCCTCATTTGTTTTTACTAGCTTGGATTCATAATCTAAATGTTTCTCCTGGGCATTTTCATGTTTCCACACTAGAGCTGGCAGCACAAAATGTTGACTGTGATGTTGAATCTGCAACTTGATCTTTAATTAAGACCTTAGCAACATTATAAGTTCCAGCTATAACAGTGGCTGTTTGTTTATTTTTCTTCCCTCTTCTCACCACTTTTATGTGCAAACAGAGCTTAATTCTTTCACTGCATCACAGTTCGGATACTTACATTACCGGACTTCGATGAACCATGTGGACTACATACTAAGTTGTTTATGAAAAACCTTTGACAGGGTCATAGCAACTTGTTGAGCCCCTGACTGCACAAAATACTAGATTCTTCTAGTTGTAGTTGACAGTTTAACTCACACAAACACAAACAATGCCAAAACTAAGGTAACGGCAGTGCCCAAATAGAATTTGATACTGAATTTGTCAGACAGACAGCAAAGCCTCCTGCTACTGACTGAAATGTTGCTCTCTTTCCATGCCACACCCAAAACAAAACCAAAAACTCTTGTTTACCGTTTTAGTGTAATTAATTAATAATAGCATTAATTACCTTTATTTCTACATCTCTCAGTATCTCTCACAATCAGAGTTACATGCTGCTTCCTAGAATTGACAAAAAATAGCATTAAAACATTCCAAAATCCATGAAATGAGCTAAAATAAGAACACAAAAGAACAAATTTAAGATGACATCATTTTAAAAAACCAAATACAAATAGATAGATATAGATTTTTTTAGGTTGTTTAATATTAGCTGAAAAAGTTTGTTCCACAGCATTGGGCTTAAAACTGTGAAAACATGGTCCCCCTTTGTTTTAAGCCTGGGCGGTCGAACCTGTAACAGTAACTACAGTAACAGTAGCTCAGTGCAGTTCAGGTGGTAGCGTCACCTACTAACTGGAAGGTCAGGGGTTCAATCCCAGTCTGCGCGAGTGGGTGTGAATTGGTGAATGAGGCAAGTTGTGGAAAAGTGCTGTATAATAACTGGTCTATTTACCATCTTTTGGGTATGTGGCAGTACATGGTGTTAGACATTTTGAGATGGATAAAATGGAGCCATACCATTAACAGATTTAAAAGTAATCAGAAAATCTTAAATTGTTTCTGTAGGGAATGGGAGGCCAGTGTCTTATACAGTATAAATGGGAAACTGCTGGATCATTTAGGCATGTATACAGTGAGTTTCAATGGCAATGGTAGATGAAGATAAAAACATAAAATCCTGTGTGCGTTAACAGCAGCTTAATTGACAATGTCAGTAAAAACAGCAAAATATAATAAAGCAAAAACACGACTAGTAAGTGTAGACCTTTATGAACAACAATGTTTTGAGTCTGTTTTTAAATGTTTGCACAGATGCACAGACATATCTGATCTCAACTCAGTGATCACAGTGGTCGAATCTGGAGGAGATGAGGGTGTGAATAAGCTGTCATATTACATGGACCAACTAGTCTGACCTCAGCCATGTTTCTAATCTGTGCAAACAAGACTGGATAAACACACTAGTTGAAACTAAGATGACGATGAAAAAAACACCCAGGTTCAAGCAGGTTAATTTGAATGGATTCTTAGTTATCCAAGGCAAGTAATGTAGCTAATTTAGCTTATTCTGTTAGCTTTGCAGGTAAGTTTTTGGACTCTGAGGTATACTGGATTAATTTTTATGAGTTTTAGTTGAAATCCTTACAGAGATGTTATTATTTAATAGGATTTTGATCCATTACTGTTTTGTTTCTTATGCTGCTGTTGTTTTTAGTCGAGCCAAACAAAGGCATTCAAGTTTTTGTAGTACTAGTTTCTGTGGTGCGGCCTATTTTGATTTGGTACAGTTGAGCAAACACTGGTGTTAATTAGACTCCAGAACAAAAAGAATAAAAAATGAAAAATGATGTCCAAGCTGTCAACTGTACACTTTGGCTAGAAAACCTTTGGAGTGAAAAGATGAAGAAATGATTATAAAATATGAGGGTGAGTAAATACAGAAAGGCTTAGTTGTTGAAGATTGTACATTTCCTTTGGCCTTGCAGTCTTACTGTATAAAACTAACCAGGCCTTTCTTGCTTCTTTTTTTACTTTCTCAGCCTGGTTTTCCAAAGCAGTTTAATCTAGAAAAAACATCATCCATTTACTGGATGTTAACTGCAAAGATCTTGTGTTTTACTGCCTAACCACAATAAAAGAGTGCTCTATTGAAATGGCCTTTCTATACATTCTGGTTCACAGTTTGCAGCGACACATACCGACCATTTATATTCTTTTGCAGAAACCACGCATTCCAGTCACAGGGCACCTAAATGGCTGAGATGTCAACAAAGCTTTAGAAAGGGACTCATTTTACTTTATGAGTTGTGGTCAAGACCTCCACTCTGATCTGGAGGAGGCCCCATCTCCTAACTCTGGTTCCACTTAAGGCTTGGATTTGCAGGAGGAGGAGATTTTACTGGTCAAAACAGCAGAATGAACCAATGAAGGATGGGAACATGAAAAACTATTATGATGTGGAGTAGGCATCTCTATTTGAACAGAAAATTGGATAATGCAGTGAGTGATGTGGGGAGGTCAGAGGGCATACAGAGCCTGTTATTTACAGAGGATAACATTTTGCACAATGCCTGTAGCGAAAGTAAAGTCCAAAGGGAGAAAAAGGGTGGGTATGGGGTTTGGAAAGTCCAGAGCCCCCTGAGATAAAACCTCAGCAAAGGAACCACAAACTGAAGTGGTGCTGCTTTCACGAACACTAAAAGTCAGAGAGTAAAAGATCAGAACGACATCCTGAGATCTGACTGTTAGACTTCACAAAGTTTCTATATATATTTTAACCTTTCTTCTGCACACTTTTCCCTTAGAAGTATATCAGGGACACAGGAAAGGCTGTTCAAAACTGCTAGTGTTGATATTTGTACATCATCTACACACGAGGGCTTTGACAGCAACAGGAGTTACCTGTGGATGCTTGTCTGCATGACTCAGTAGTTTTTGTCTGTGGCTTTCATGGTAAAGCTACAGCATAAAGCAATGCCCCCAAACCAGTCCACCAAGAGGTGGCTTTCAGAGTTTGGTGTGGAAGTGTAGCTGATCTCTGCTCCATCCAACACCTGTGGGATAAATGGGAATGTAGACTGCGAGACCACTTTGTGTGAACGGGACCAAGAAAAACTTTGCAAGAAGAATGGAGGCTGTTGTAGCAGCAGATGGTTTTTGGCATTTCTGGCTGTGTTTTATAATCTTTATTCCTATTAGTGTTCACACTGAGGACATGAACTATTCATCGCGCACAGAAATACCGAATGTCTCAAATGTCTCACAAAGAATGTCCAAAATATAAATATATTTTGATTGTTTTGTACTTTTATTCTTATTTTTAATCTTGTTGGACACGGAATGTATCTATTTCTATTTCTAGTCCTTGGTTTATGATTGTTTTCTGATTATGATGCATCTTTATGTTGCATATTCTGTCCTTCACATGTTTCCTCTAAAAAAGCAAAGAGTTCAGTGATGTTTGTTTACCTAAACTGTGTAAATCTGTTGTATATAATAAGGTTCACACATTTTTAAACACTTTTTTTAGCTGTTTAACAAAATATACTAACGTCATATAATGAGTATGGGCTTTGCTTTAATTTGAAAGATTGTAAACAAATATTGTATTAACCACCATGCCTTCACAGCCATGGCTCAAAAGACTTATTTTAAATCCTTTGTGAATGAGGTCTTTGAAGTTTGGAATCAGGGGACCACCAAAGAATGGAATTTCTACTATGATGTTTTTCCAGGCCTCTAGTTCTTCTCTCCTAACTCTAACTCCTCATTTTCCATTTCTTTGTTTGTCTTTCTACCTTCAGCTTTCTCTTTTAAGTGAAATCCATTCTTGATCGATTTGAGATCAGTTGATTAACTCCAGCGTCGCTGCATATTTCACCTCCTATCTTTCAAAAATTCCTGGCTTGCTTTTGCTGTATTTGTTGGGTCATTACCAATCTGTGCTGTGGAGCACCATCCAGCTGCAGCCAGCTGAATCTTCCTGATCCTTATCTTAGTTTAATCTGTCTAATGAGCGAATGTTCTGAACTATTTTCTATAGTGAAGTATTGTATTACACACTTTTTTTTAAAAATAGAAAATTGACATGGCTTCCTCCTGGATAAGGCTCGACCACCTTGCTTGACCATGGAAAGCATCCTATGATCATCCACGACCTTGGTCCTCTGTGGACCTCAAACTTTTTATGCAAATAGCCACATTCATCAAATAACTGTGACCTGAATATGTTTTATACGCAAATTGTGCTTTCACATGTCCAAAAATATATACACCTAACTGCATGTACATTAACAATGCTGAAAACTCTGACTACTCTATATCCATGTAAGGTCTGTAACTCTGTTACATAGGTCACAAGCACAGTTACCATATAATCAGGGCCAGCTGCTTTCAAGATAACTTACCTGCCAGGGGGGAAATGCCCAGTTATGTGAAGTATAAATGCACTGGGATCTGAAAGCAATGAGATTTTTATGGGTGTAAAAGTAATCTGCATGTGACCACATCCTCAGGGAGAAAGGTCTAGCCAGAGATCTAACCCCTGACTGCTGCTGAGTATGCCTGGGATGTACTGGAATGAACTGGAGGATGGGGTACCTATGTACAGGTGTCCATTACCACAGCTGTTTAGCAGCATGGATTACCTACATAATACCCTTCAGAAGGTTTTATTGTTTTGGTTGGTTTATTAGATAGAAATCTGTTTTTCATTTTCTTCACTTTTATCTTATTACACCTCGCAGCAGTTATCCTAAACCCTGAAGGTGTTATTCTCCCTTAATGATGAAATTTGAACCAGCTGAATCAATGTTGCAAGGGTGCTTTTGAATAATCTGACCTTATCAGTGACAGGAAAACAAAGGGTTGGGTTTTATGTGAGCTGTTTATGCAGATGCTCTGTGTTTGTTTAATTTGGAGGGAAATGCTTTCAGACCATAGGTGGTAGGTTTGTGAAGCACCGCAAATTAATAAGACTGCCTTTCCACTGAACCAAAACATCCTTTTAATATGGCAGGGTTGTGTTGTGCTGCTGTCAGATCAGCTCAGTTCTGGTCTGTGTGTGTGTTGGACACGACAGCTTCCCCACTAATGAGACAGACATAAGAGGGGTTTTTTTCCACTGAGAGAAGCGAAAACACGACTAAAAAAAGGCGCAAGTCAAAGGAAGCAAAGGAGAGTCATACATGTAGGGTTGTTCGATATTTCTTGTTGAATACAGTTTTAGAATTTGAATTTCAACTTCCAGTAACAGACAGTGTGCTGGCATTCAAACATATTTATACCACAAAAGTCCAAAAGAATTCCAGGAATTCAGTTTTCCACCAAGTATGTGCTTTAGTCAGGGTGGGAAGGTCTCTGAACAGGATTTATACCTCTTTTAGACAGACATGAGGGCTCTTCACTAAAACCCCCATTTAAATGTATTACTACTTTTAATTTCACTGTTACAACATGAAGCCAGTTGCAAGATTTTTGAGCAATCCGTAATTTCGTTATGGTTCGTCAGGAAAATGGGAGATAGAATTGCACAAACTCTGTTTTTACCTTATGTTGTAAAGTTCTGAACACAAAGTTCTGAATTGCTTGCTGTTTGCAGGGTTAAATTTAGTGTTTTGGCCAACTTAGGTCAGCAGAAGAGACTTCAGAGTCCCAGTTTAACTAGTAGTGGAAATTACAAATTCAACAAATGAGTCATGGCTGAAAGATATGGAGGGGACAAGCTGTTAGGCAACAGTGCTAACCACCGTGTTACTATGTAATGATTTATTTAATGATGTTTTTATTTAACCCATTCTGGCACTTGTGGCCCTCCATACAGCACAGAAATCATGAAATAATTAATTAATTAAAATGGGAAATAATTAACTGAAATAGGGACATCAATAAATGCATCATTAATTAATTAAAATTACCGATAAATAATTAAATGATTTGAATGACACAAATTTAATTTAATTTAACTGATGACATGTTCAATCAATTATTTATTTATAAATATAGTTAATTCACTTTGGCACTTGTGGCCCTCAATACGGGTTTGGTTTTAACTTATAAAGAGCGTTAGAGAAAAAAAAAATACCAGTAAGTGCCAAGTGTTGCAGGTATTTAGTTAAACAAGCACAGGCTGCAGATCACATCGAACACTTCAGTAACAGCTACACATTTGTGAAAGCTAATGAAAAAGATTTTCTGCTGATCAGAGTAGCTGGCCACCAGGTGCAGATTATTATAAAAAGTCTTTCTTGCCACTGTAAGCATGGCCTCAGTCCATATTAACCTGAAGTTCTTTCTCTCACTCTTTCCCCTTTCTACTCCCTCCCCTTTTCTCTGCCTCCACCCATCCTTATGTCAGCCTCAGTGTTTTGTGACTTGTCCACCCAGACCTGACCTCAGCCATTTCAGCACTGACTCACATAAACATTTACCTCATTGCTGCTTTTGCAAGTGTATACTTTCTTCTATCAAAACTTCACTAACATTGTTCTCCAAATAGATCCCATGGTTTAATTTCATTTGACCTAACCTAACATATATTTTCCCTAATTTCATCCAAGCCTTGAATCCCTGTTTGTTTTCTCATTTGTGCCATGTGGAACCAGAACCCAGTCATCTAAGGGCAACTGTGTGTGTCTGCATTACACAGGCATTTCTTCTTTTTTTTTTCAACAAAAGTTGTACTAAAACCGTTTCTCTAGTTTAAAAAAAATTAATGTCTTACAGTCCACCATTAGTTTAATTCTCCTGCTGTTTTTTGTCCTATTTTTTCTCACTAGCGGAGGCCAGACCTCGCCTGATGTTGAGATGATCTTGTGGCTAACTGCAGAGACTGATCCATAGCAGAAATTCCCCAACATGTTTTTGCAACACAGAAACATTTAAGGCAGTTTTCACTTATATAACAATGCACAAAAGAGACCAAAGTTATGTTGCACAGTGGAAATCTCAGACCAAACAACTCTTACACCTGCTCATTAGCATGTGGCAAACCTTTCACTAAATGCTGCAACCTCTGACTCTTTTTTCCCACAGCTGTATTGTGCAAAGGAGTAGTTCCTTAAAAACACTGTTTTTTTATAGCTCTAAACATTCATTACATAGTCTAAATAAATGTCCATATCTTTGTCAAAATGTCACGAAAGAAATACTAGACATGCTACGTTGCTGCTGAAGGAAACATTCAGGGACTAATAAGTCACCAACAAAACAGTCAAAGTAATCATTTAATGTCACATTCCAAAAACAATCCATAGAGATGTTTTTCACTCTAAGGATTCCACACGAAGACGGTTAGGATGGAGGTGCGACAAACACAGCTATCATTCAAACAGGAGACTCTCGCTGCAGATGGCTGCTCCTCCCTGAGCCTGGTTCTGCCGGAGGTTTCTTCCTGTTAAAAGGGAGTTTTTGCTTCCCACTGTCGCTAAAGTGCTTGCTCATAGGGGATAATATGATTCTTGGGTGTTTCTCTGTATGTATTATTGTAGGGTCTACCTTACAATACAAATCACCTTGAGATGACTGTTGTTGTGATTTCCAGCTCCTCTTCTTCAGAAACAGTTTCCCCTGTGGTCAGCATGAGTGATTGCTAAACTTCCAGCTCCACACCCACAGTGTCCCAGGTGCAGTTGTATGCTGCACATTTAATAACGTGCAATAAAGCCCCAGCACTTACTTACAGCTATGAAAACATGAAGTCAAATGCATCTGGGGATTTTTAAGTAATCTAGCTTCATTTGGTTTGTTAGGCACTCTGTGGTCATATCAAGTCATGCTTACTCCAGCCTTTTCCATGACTGTGTGTGATAACAAATTTCTCAGACTCACAAACAAACACATTTTCTCATGCTTTGCACCACCGTGGGACTGGTTTGTCCTGAGTGAGCAACAATTCAGAGAAAACATCTAAAAAGAACAAAAACATGCATTTTCTGGGACAGCAGCTTCATGCTGTGTGCACTCGGTACAATGCACACTTCAAGGGAAACAGGGAGGCAGCTGGTTTGTGTGATTTATGAGAGGAGTAATAAAACCTCTTTGTGGCTCCAGAGGAGCTGAATTTCACTCAGCTTCATTTTTTAAACGTCTGCTTTTTGTGTCTCTTTGACAGACAACTATGGTGGATATGAGAACCAGCTTTTCAAAGGTAATGATCAAGCTCTTTTGTTGTCCTTGGTGAAGAGCCATGGATGTGAACCAGTTCATTATGCACGACTGTCAATTTGCCCTCACTTGTATTCACATTCTGTAGACACAAATTTAACATTGAACAGATGCAGGTTTAATTTTCTCCTGAGAAATCAAGCTAACTGGTCTCAGAGAAAAGCAAATAAGCCATGTGCTGTATTCATGTTACTTCTTTCTGACTTGTAAAAGCAGTGATATTGACATCCAGATCATAACTACAAGTAGGATTTTTTTAAAGCTCCTGGTAAGAAGCCTCGGAGAAACCTCATTTTTATTGGACAGCATGTATACAAGCTGTCAGAACCCAGTCAGTTAATTTAAGGGTCCCTTGGAATACTGTTTTACCTGCTGGGTTTCTCCACAAATCATGTTGGATATCTTTGGACTAAAAATGGTCTTTCTGCCTATACTGGAGGTTATGTGGCTCTGTTGACATAAACCACATTCACACTGACTGCAAATAGTGGCCTCGAGTAAACTTCTCGGCTGATGTAATTACATCCATAGCCTGTGAGATTTATCATAAGAAACCTATGATTACAGCTCTGTTTAATAACAAGTGTGTGGAAACTAGCCTGTTTAATGGATCAACATTGACTATTCAGATATGAAAACTTATCCATCACCTTTCAACCCTTATGTGCTTCTTTTTAAGCCTTTCTATGACATGGAATGAAGATTTAAAGAATTGAAAATGACATAATGATGAATAAAACTTGTTTTATCTTTTCAACTTCTTTTGTTTGCATTTTCTTTGTTCTTCAGAGGAGGACTTCACTGGAGAGGAGGAGGAAATGCCTTCATTTAGAGGTAAGGGCCACATGAACAAATCTAACAATGAAAAACAGCATCATCTTAGGATGGGCTTTTTTTTCTTCCCCCAGCAGTGACATATTGTGTACAAATTGTAGGTTTGGTGAGTTTGTTATGTTAAAAAGCTCCAGTCCAGTAATACAGTTTTAAAGTTTGCCTAACGTCAGTCCAATCAATCCATTATTTGTAATTGAAATCGTACCAGTTAAGTTACAATTAACTGAAGCATTTTAGCAAAAATGTTATTCGTAGAGAATAAAATACCAGATGTGAACAATTTTCAAGTTTTATATCAGTTTTAGCTTTGGGACATTATTATTCACTATATACTGACTAAATAGATCAGTTGCATCAGTCGAGTCAATAAATGGCAGAATATTGACAAAAAACCCTCTAAAGTAGCACATTCAGAGATTAAGTGAACATCGTTAGACGATAGAGGCTGAAGAGCACATTTGTTTCTCAGGAGTTGATTGAAAAAAAGAACAAAAAATAATGGAGTTACATTTTCCATGCATATATGAATACAAACACAAATGGAATAGTTGTGTGTCTCTCATATTAACTCTAAGATGATACTGAATAAGTCAGTTTGGTGTTATTCCTGTTGCCCCCAAGCAGGAGAAAATAAATAAAATGAAAAGATTTAAATGTTAAAATCATGTGCTGATGAGCCAAAACATCACGACAGTCCCTGCAGCCGAATCTGATCTGTCCCACTAAGAACTTTGGAGATGATATCTTGGACCAGGGTATTAGCTGTAGATATTTTAAATACTATACATATCAGTTCAACATGTACCTCCAGTATCTGCCAACTAAAGGCTCCGACAAGCCTTACCGTTTTGGAGATGCTTCAGTCTCTGCCTTAGGAACGTGGTTTCTATGTTTTAGCTACTATTGTTTTTGTTTTGTTTAACTAAAGAATCTGGATACTTCTTTTATGAGCGCTTCATTTTACAGTAGCTACAACTAAACGATCAGATCAGAAAATCAATTTTGTTTTTCGTTTGCTAATTTACTCACTTTGTTGACTTTGTTCGTGTGATTTGATCTCCAGGTCGTAGTCGAGGTGGCTGTGTGCGGTGCCAGCAGAGCCATTCTCTTCAACTGGCTGTCAAAATCCTCTATGGATTTGTTGCCTTCCTAATCATAACTGTTGCAGTGCTGGCTTCACTTGGTGAGCTCAACTTGACTTTTGATTTGCTCTAAATGAAAACACAGAGGTCTTCCTCATGCAGAGATTGGTTGGACGCATTCAGCTCTGTGCATTAAAATGAGTGAAAAGCACATCAAATTTCTCTACATACATTTTAGTTGCCTGAATAGTGCACTCCCCAAACTCCCATAGATCAAGTGAATGTGTTCCAGGATTCTGTTGCCCATGTTTTACCTGACAGTTACTCAGCAGCAGCAGGTGCTTTTTACATCAGCATCACTTTTTATTGGGCTTGAAAGCCGTAAATCTTTATGGTTTACAATTGTTCAGGGACATCAGAGGACAGAGTCAGGCAAGAACTGATTCAAAATCCCTCAACACACAGAAGGCTGCATTCAGATACACATCCTAATAAAGCCCAGTTTTGAATTAGGTGTGCCACAAAATGCGTGTGGGCGTTTTGTGTAATTTTTCATTTGCACGTGTGCTGGAAACCTGGACGGAGTGTGCATGTTCATCATCTGCCATCAGCAAGTGGTTTCAGCAAACATTTGGTTGTTAGGAGAAACCACTTTTTTGACCCCTTTATGCTTAATTTCCTTCTTTTTAGACCATTTCTGCACCTAATAATGTTTTTTTTTATTTTGCATGTAAAGAAAAGCACACAAATCAGACACCATTCATTTTCAGTGTAGGATTTAAACCACAGTTAGTTAAGAGTTTTAGCAGAATATCAGATGGAAATATGCCTTTGATTTTTCTTTAGTTTTCTCCCTTTATATTTACAAAAATACTATTTTACTGAAGCAAAACTGTTCCCCCAGAAACTGTTCCAAACTCTAAAAAGAGGAAACCTCAAGTATTTCTCTTGTCTCTAATTCATACAGAGCTACACTGAAAATCAAATGCATATTTTACCATTTGTTTTTTTCTACTATAAAGGACAATTAGCTGACTAATTTGACAGCTGATACTGTTGCAAAAGGTTCTCAAATCGCAAAAAGAATAAAAAATATCACTTT
Organism: Diplotaxodon limnothrissa; assembly: GCF_057381915.1. Taxonomy (NCBI): domain Eukaryota; kingdom Metazoa; phylum Chordata; class Actinopteri; order Cichliformes; family Cichlidae; genus Diplotaxodon; species Diplotaxodon limnothrissa. Next base: position 18,174,977 of record NC_140610.1, on the reverse strand, counting down.
TTCCTTTAAAACCTGATCATCAGCAAGTTTAACCACTTCTATAAGGGCAGTTTTGGAAGTTTACTGCATATCTTAACACAATGTTGCAATTTTCCCAGGACTGAATGTCTAAGCAAATTCACCCAAAGTTTAGAGAAGCAGTATCCTGTGCAATAGCCAGAAAGATTGCAAAAGACCCAAGATCTACATCTCAGACTCTACATCCCTCATTTGGTATGTTACATGTTAAAGTTAATGACAACGCAATTAGAAAAAGACTGAAGACGTATGGCTTGTTTGCAAGAGTTGCCAGGAGTCTTGCTATGAGAAATCCAGTTCTTTTTAAAAAGTGCACCACAGCATGGCTTAGCTTTGCAAAATACATTTGAATAACACACACTGACACTGTGTCAACGTCCAGTACAGCTGTGCAGCACCAAAGTACTAAAACTTTAATACCATTGGAAGAAGTCATGCACTTGGCCGCAAATCCCATCCGTGAATATGCACAAGAAGAGAAACAGTAACCTTTGATATTCAATTCCCTGATGAACATCTGTTTTTTAGCAACAGTTTTTTTTCTGCACAAAATATGGACACAGTTTTACCCCTTTATGGAAAAAATAGTTTGGGGAATGAAATGTGTTTTGTCACACTGAAAGCATTATTTTGAAACATATGCCACCAGATGCACACCCCTGCATACCCATAAAAAAAAGATTTACTCATTCACATTCATACATTTAAAATATATTCTGTTGCTTCAACGAATAGAAGAAGCCACAGGCCATGTTCAACTGCACTGCTAGTATGCGCACATGTGGAAGCATTTATATATGCAAACAAACTACAGAACGGCCTCTAATAATGCCCTGGCTCAAAGCTTAGGATGTTAAAAAGCTAACTGTTGCTAAACTGCTGTTAGTCACTTGGGAAATATGTTGAGGGATTATAACCTGACCAGCTGGATAAACCATCATACATAATTAGTGTTTAGGCCAATGAAAACTTTAGGTGTTTTGTTGTCAGGGCTTAAATGACAACTTCCTGTTTTTACTCCTTTAAATATCTCTTATTTCCTGTTAACACCAAGTTACTGCTGTTAATTATTTCCTCCTTACATGATTAAATCTAATGATTTCATTCCCCATTTACCCCAGAGCACTCGGATCGCTCACTGTTATTGTTCCTTTACTTATATATAAGTTATATATATATAAGTACAACTGTTTAAAAATACTTTGAAATATTTATGTGTAATTCTGTGTACTCAGTGTTCAGGAAGGTGGACAGCCTCTCTGAAGAAGAGTCAGCTTACTACAAAAAGATCACAAAGGTCCAGCAAGGAATAGAGGGTAAAGTAACTTTTTTTAATACTCACTTTGATCCTATAAGAACTATGAGAAAATATCAAGGAATAATTGTTTTTTCACAGATAACAAAGTTTTTGCACATTTGTTGAATTGAACTGTTTTACTTACATTCCTACTAACTTCTGGGATTTTATATATTCCTAAAACAGCTTTAATTGTGTTTCAATTTAAAGCATGACAGGAGTTGGCTGTCTGTGAATATTATCACATGGATCAGCACATTTTAACATATTGGAATTCAGGAAGGTTTACCTTACAAGCTTCAGCTGATCGTTTATACATTAGTTTTCTTCTTCTATTCACCTGATTACACATTAGGAACTTGGTTGTGTGGTCAGCTGTCAAATACAGTAATTTAGAGCATCCTGCCTCTTTTCCTGTGCCATCTCACGTCCTTTTTAACTTCCCATCCCAGATGTGAGGACCACATCTAACTGTTCAGGCTGCCTGGATGCAACTCTGTACAGTGAGGAGATCAGTAAACTGAAGAAAGAGTTTGAAGACATTCAGAGAATGATACTGGCACAGGAGCAGGTATGGTGGCCTTCAAAAAAAGCTCAAATAATAAAAGGGGACCAGTAGTTTAAAGCCCAAAGAAAATTTACCACCATTTCTTTCTTCTCCAGGTCCTGGACCAAGCCTCCAAGACCCAGTCGACACTAAAGGATACAAGTAACCGGCTGACACGTGACATCCAAAACCACCTTATGTCAATCAAAGTTCTCAATCAGTCACTGGAAAGATACCTGGATCGGGTGGAGGGCTGGAAGGACGTGGTTGAAGAAACTCAGGAGAAGATAAAAACACTGCTGGAGGATTCGTTTGACATCAAAGCTACAGCGCATCAAGTTAATACAACTGTGGCACACAGGTGAATGAAAAGCTAAGAAAGGACAGATGTGACTAGATCATACACTTAATGGAGCATGCTCAGTGTTCAGATTTATGAATGGAGGAAAGCATTTTGCAACACCAGTAACCTTAAACTATACAGCATCCACAGCCTGCCGGATTATTTCAGTTTTTTCTTAACTCTACGTGTATTCACCTTTAAGGGTGATGCTCATTTATAACTCAGTGTTTTTATTCTTGCACTCTACTAGAGTAGCTTTGCGCGATTCAAGGTTCATAATAATCCTGATTTAGGTTATATTGGGCCTTGGTGCAGTTCTCAATATATCCAAAGTTCTTGTTGGTTGCCCTTGATAAACAAATTATTAGAACATCATGTACATGTGTGCATATGTGTCTGAAATAACTCTATCAGGGATATTTGCCCTTATTATCAACACTGCTGCTAACTCCCATCTTCTGTGATCCCTCTACCTGTTAGTACACAGTGGATAGATGCCCTGCAGAGAAAAGCAGATGAGGATACGTATGTCCTCCATAAATTAACCAGTGACTGGCAGAACTACAGCCGGGTTCTGAGTGCTATCAAGTCCAACACCAGCAGCACAATGCAAACCATGCGCTTCCTACAGAACAACATCGTAGCAGATCACCAAAGGATCGCCATATCCACTGAGCTCTACTATGATCTCACTCACCAGGTTAGTGCATTTGTAAGCTTGATTGTTCTTAGATATTCATAAACAGACTGTGTTAAATAAAAAATCATTAATCATTAATAGAAGAGATATGGTTGTTTACATGGCCATAAATCAGTTAGGAGGAACAGTTATCGGGATTTAAATTGATTCTAAGTTAACTTGTCCTTTGGGGAATCAAATGGTCAAGTTGCAGCTGGACAGTCTAATCTCTTGTAAATCAGTAAATCAAGCAATTTGGGGACGTGTGAGGATAGGATCCAGATTGTTTGGGTGTTTTCTGCAGGTGATGAACTTACAGATGCAGCTAGACAACGTGTCAACATTCACGGACGAACATGAGGAGAACATGCATGACCTTCACTACCATTCAAGGTAACATTCAAAACACTCAATGTCCTTACACTGACTTTCTCGTGTTAAGGCTTAATATACTATCAACTTCCTGATTTTTACATTAGTCTGACTTATGTGAAAGTTAAATACTGAAACAAGTGATGTTTACATATCATGAAGTCTATTATATGTGTATATATTTATTTATATACACAGAGAGACATATCATTCCAGCCATCACAAACTTCTGTCCTCTTTAGGTACTATGAGAACCGGACGGGTGAGCGGTTCTCTGCCTTGGATGGTCGCTTGAACTCTATTGAGATGGAAATTGTCTCAATCTCCTCCAGCGTCAATGCTACTGTGAGCCACGTCCAAAGCATGTATAAGTACATCAACACAGAGAGCTCGTCATGCCAGACTCGCCTGGGCAGACACACCGATGAACTGCAGGTTGCAAAAAACACAACAACTATATTGTAGTTTTTGGAGTTATTTCTGGAGACCAAGCGTTTTTCCGAAATGCTGAAACATATTGCAGTTTCCGTCTGGGTCGTACTAGTTGTCCAATACTAACAGCTTTCAGATTTAGAGTCAGCAAGTGAAAATTCTTAAAGTACACACAAAAGACTCCCAGTAGCAAAATGCTTGTTGTAATTTGCATGATCACTTGGGCTAGTGAGTTAGCTTTAAGGTTAGTTAAGCTGATTTTTGATTTGCCACATAAACTTCTAATATTTAGCCCTTCCATTGTTAAATTCCAACTGCTTCTCATTATCTATGCGCCCCCCTCCTCTCTTTTTTTGTGCAGAACTTGAACAACACAGTCTTGCTACTGCTGCACTTAGCTGACACTCTAAGGCAGCAGAACCTGTTGCTGAATGTCCGACTGGACATGGACATCAGGAATTTGTCTATGGTGATGGAGGAGATGAAACTAGTAGATGTTCACCATACACAGCTAATGCAGAACTTCACTATACTTAAAGGTGGATGTTGCTGTGTATAAACAACAAGAATAGCAAAGAATGCTTTGCTTTGATTTGTTTTTTCCTTTTACATTTACAACACCATCTGTTGTCAACAGGCGCTCCTGGACCCCCAGGACCCAAAGGGAACCGTGGTGAAAGTGGCCCAAAAGGACCCATTGGGCTGACTGGCAGCAAAGGTGACCGAGGCCCTACAGGAAATCGTGGACCTGCTGGACCTAAAGGTTCACCTGGTCCCAAAGGAGTACCTGGTGAAAGAGGCCCTAGTGGCAGTAGAGGGGCACAAGGTAGCAAAGGAGATAAGGGGTCCATGGGTCCACCAGGCCCAAAGGGTGAGAGGGGCCAGAAAGGTGATATGGGTCCCCCTGGTAAAGATTGTCTCCCAGGACCTCCAGGGTCTCCAGGGATCGAGGGCCAGGCCGGAATACCTGGCATTAGCGGGCCAATAGGACCCAAAGGAAAACAGGGGCCAGTGGGGCCGCATGGACCACCAGGAGTCTCTGGACCTCCTGGCTTGGCGTGCAGCCATGACCGAATCAACAACCCCACACAAGGGACTGTGGCGCCTGCTGCTGGTTCCAAGAGACAATAGAGAGAAACATGGAGTCCAATGTAATTTGTCTCGTACGAAGAAGTTGAAGGGGTCATGGTCCAATGCCCAATTATCAATTTCTATGAAACTGAGGAGGACAATGAAGAACTTAATGAACAAGTGCATCAAATCAAATTTAACATGGGGGAGTTAAAAAGGGTTTTCCTGATCCTGTGCTGAACTAAAAAGGAAGGCCTAAAACTATGACAGAACTGCTATTACAAACTGAACTGTTGGTGAGAAGTCAAAATGACCAAGCCTATAAGCTGACAGTGTTTGGAAAGACTTTTTGGAAATGGTCTTCACATAACTGATGGGTTCTCTTACAGTGGAAATTATACAACAACAACAAATTAATTTACGGAACAAAATAAAAAACGAAATCTCAAAATCAGTAGGAATATAAAAAAAGAAAAAAAAAACATCCATTACTAAACATGAAGTCTTGCCTGTTTAATGTAGCAGAAGCAAAGAATGTGTTTGAGGTTGTTGTCAAGCCGCTAAAACCTCTTGGGGCATAATAAATGGAAGGGTTGTTAACCACAGATTTGGACTTAAGTAGTGGGGTTTTCCATCCAGACTAGCCAAAGGTTTACATTGTCATTCACGACTCTATGGAAAAATATCCACTCGTTCTGAGATTATGTACGCATTGCTGACATAACCTTGCCAATGGGGGGCACTGTTATTAAAGTGTCACAATTAAAACCAAAATCAGTTTTCATTGGAGGTTCAGAGCGGGTACTCTGAGAACCTTTTTTCCTTTAGTGGGTTCAAAGGTGATGAATTGTTTTGTTGTGGGTTTATTTTTCATGTGAATGTCTCTTACATGCAGTGATTTTTTTTTGTGGTAAAGTTGTTAGTTGAAAATAGTAAAAATGAAAGCTAAAACAACTGCTGCTGACATTAGAGATCATAATTGTGATAATTCTTAGTGTAAGATAGGAAGCTTGATATCACTCCTATATCTTACAGCATAGAGCTTAAAGTGGTGATAAATCTAGTTTAGCATAAAGACTGGGGACATAGAGGAAAGCTAGCTCAAGTCTTTCCAAGATACAATATGGAAAAAAACAGATTCAGATGTGCTTTTTGATCTTTGGAGATTAAATTAATGCTATTTTCCACTAGTATCCACTCAGCTTGACTCAACTCTATTCACTATTCTAGTGTCAGTCATTTTGAACACCACCTCAATGTACATGGGGTCGTGATAGCGATGCGGCCGAAAGTCCAGTGACTTGATTTGTATGTGCAACAAGCCCAACACACCAATGGAGGACGCTTAGGTGATGGTTTACCTGCTTCTCTGTCTACGGCTTTTTGTCCTTTCTGTGATGGAGTCACTCTCATGACTTATCAAATCACACCATTGGCCAATCAGTGGCATGCAGTCTGTTGATGTCACATTTTCAGATCGACTTAGCTCATTTGGAACGTTGGCCGAGCAGGTACTTAAAGCACCTAGTACCAGGTACCACCACCTAATGGAAAACCCCGAAAAACCGAGTCAAGTAGAGTTGAGCGGAACTGAGTTGTTACTAGTGCAAAAGAAGCATAAGTGCATCACCTCGTATATGTTGACACTGAGAGAGCTTTATTTTTCTCACATCTAGAAAGAAAGCAAATAAGCTCATTTCACTTTATGCGCTACTAATATTTTAAGACGTATGATGCCTGACAGGTCACAGAATTAAAGAAGTTTATATAAATTTATCAAGTATTAAAAATAAAAACACCAAAATTAGGGATAATTTTTCTTTACACTTTGATGATAGATATATGTTTTTTTAATGGTGTTTGGGTCTTAAGAAACACAAATAATCACTGATATGTCAAAGCGAAAGTTTAACAAAAAGAATATCATAAAATGTCTGTAAATCTGGATGATGTAATGAAATGCGACTGGCTTGCATTGAACTTCAATAAATGCTTATTGTAGAGTTTCTACCGTGTCACTATCCTGTTGAACTTCCAAAGATTATGTAAAGAAGGGAGACTGGTTTCATCCCTGCATCAAAAGACATGTCACAACCCTTCCCCATTAGATTTTTAAGCCTGATTCAATTGTCTGTATATAGCCTGGTATTTTAACATGAGTATGTATTATCTAAAACACAGATAATTTATAAATTTAAAGTCTATAGTGCAATTAGTGCAGTACAAAGCTGTGCACAAATGAGTCAACAACAAAAAATACTTTTGGAATGTTAAATATCACCTATTTTATGCAACCACAAAGCACTGTAAATCAGACTGTTAGATGTGACTACGATCAACAATCTGCACTGATATCTGAGAAAGGCTTGTGCAGCTGTGGACGAAACCAGATGAAAACCTCCCTGCAGAAGACTGTGGCTGCCCTGATCTCCTGCTGAATTATATTTTCACAGCCTTGCCCTCTTTTTCCCTGTGCTGGAACATCACATCCCTTGTGGGATGTTAAAGAAACCTGACCTCCAACAAAAACGTCCTTCAGAAAGCCACCAAAAATCCCTTATTCCTTCAGTCTCTTGAGAAGTTATAAGCATAAAGCGTTTCCTTCCTATAAAGCTGAAGCAAAAGTGTGAATTTCTGTCATTTTTAAATCATTTAGAAATTCTTCACCATAATTCAAACCATTTCTTGTCTTTCTATTTTGTAGTTGGGAAGCCCTAAAACAGACATGTCTAAACTCTTCCCATATGTAGAGCCATAAATCATTAGCAGTGATGCTAAACTGATGGATGGGGAATTTGCAGGGCAGAGTATTAAAGATATCACCACAAACAGCTATTAACAGACATGCAAACAATTGTGCAACTATGCTACATTTTTATTTGTTTTAAATACTTTACATACGCATCCCTCATTGTGCTTTTTTATTTAAACAATTATCATTTAATTATAGCCTACCTTGTTCACAATGTTCCGATCTTACTACCGCCCACCCTTGATGTCAGTTGCAGGATCATCAAGTGCTTGGACACACTCTGTATCCAATGGCAGGAATTATTTGCTAATTTCAGTTTGCACTTTGCACCACACGCTAACTTGGAAGGTATATTTGAGAACCTTAAACCTAAAACTTGCAGAGGTCACTGGAGGGGGGATTTTAATTACAGTTTCTTTACATATTATGAAGGCTCAGCATCTCTAACCCCAGACTCCTGTCAGAATAACACATAGCCAAAAGAGCAACAAATATTCATCATGTTTACCAGTGAAAATACTCTACTGTTGTCTTTTTGGTGCCCAAGTAAAGCTAACTGATTTTTTTGCTACTTATAGTTTATCTAGTAGATGTAGAAAAGTTTTGATTCACTTGAAAGTTGTATATATTTTTTTTCAGATTACAACACTCAGTGACGCTGTAACATAAATAAGGAGCTGTCTGCTATGAGAAAATGTTCAAACCAAGGCATGTTGTGCTTACTGACCAGTATAAATCAACCCACCAGATTTGCTTTCACTTCAGAGTGAATTAAACTTCACTTTACAGAGTAAAAGCTCCAACTTCAAAATTTTCCTGAAAATCATTAATGGGGGGATGTAACACTTCTTCCCTCCCTCCACACCACAACTGGCTGGTGATAAAGAAGGTTCAGTAGTCGTAAAAGGCTGTATGTGGGCAACAGTTTATTACCAAAAACCCACAGGACCAATGTGTTCTGCTGATTGTGATGTGATGTCATGCCTGCACATGGCTGAACTGTGTAATGTAGAAAAAAAGCCCTGAACATCTGTAATTCACATTATAGGGTTAGGGTTAGTTGTCTTTTCAGCCCTCTTTGCCCTCCCATTTCTCAGGTGATATATTGCAGCCATAAGTAATTCTTTAATGGCCATGTTTAATTTAAACATGCTTACCTTTTTATTAAGATTGGCACCTCAAGCAGTGAAACTATTTACCTCTGTAAGTATAAAAGCTTTATAAATTAGATAACTTACTTTTCAATCTTCACTTGTCTCTTTAAGATAAAATTCTCCATTAAGAAGTCTGTTTGAGGGGTGGGGCGGGTCTTTTAGCTTTCTGTCTGTATGACAACTCGGGTTGTGTAATTTTAAGCATATTGACATTAAACCTGCCAGAAGTGGGAGGTAGCATACAGAGACATTACCTAACCTTCGTCAAGACACACATACATGCACGCACATATACCACAACATTTGAGACGTTAGCTAACTGTTGATTTGACAGGCCCCCAAAGAATTCATTACATAGACAGCTGTAAAAACACTCTGCTTTTCCCTGTGGCTCAGGTAACTCATACTATGTTTGTGTGTGTGAGAGAGAGGACAGATATCACACCTGCTGCAATGTGTGATTAACAAGTCACTGTTAAATAAACACATACTGGCTTACACTTGGAAAACACACACACACACACAAAATCGTCACCAGTGATGTGGTAAAGACATTTTGAGGCAAGTTAGAGGCCCAGTTAGAGTAGTTTCACCTCAGCTCCTTCACATCCACCCAGTGTACAGTTCTCTTTATTGCCTCAGATGTCCACCAACACACTTGACTGCCAGAAACCTGACACAGTGCCTACTAGCCCAAAAACATGCATTGCGTTGACTGATGTGATTTGTTGTTTCGTTGCCCAAATACAAACAATTGCTAAGAAATTGAAGTTACATCTATACTTCCTCCATCCCTGTAGAATATACAATATATATTTTAATTATTTGTCAGAAGGTTCAATAAACACAATCCCAGGACAGGAACAAACTCCACCCAACAACTCAGCAGGCATGCCCAGGTGTCCACACCCTAAGAAAGAAAAGGAAAAAACCCACAGCCATCCTCTGGTGGGAGGAGTCACACATAAACACTGATAATAACACTCATGTTTGAAAAAACTGAGATTTATCTGGTCATAATTTCATGGTTCAGGCTTTAAAAGGGTTAAACTCTGACTTTAGGAGAATTCACAGAAATGTTCTATGTTCACATAATTTATATTAAAACACCATATGTGTGTGTATATACATATTTCATGTATCCACACACACACAAATATATACATATATAAATTCAAATACATATATATATATGCATGTATATGTGTAGATAGATAGATAGATAGATAGATAGATAGATAGATAGATAGATAGATAGACAGACAGACATATATGTGTGTGTGAAATATGGAACTGCAATACAGTTGTTAAATACACTATGGTTACATTAAGGTAAGATTCACCAAGTGAATCACCATGTAAAGACTAAGGAGAAAACTGGAAAGGTCTGTGACACAACTTCTGCCAAGTTTCAAGGCTCAGAGGCTCAAGATGAGAGATGGACTCAAACAAAGATTCAACCAAAGACTCAGGAAGTGATAAGCAAAGAACTTTATTTAACAGTGATGAAGTGCACATGGTAAACAGAGCTAAAGCTATGAACTGAGCACGAACTATGAACATGAACTAGAAACTCATAGCCAAGAGGGAAGGGGCAAATAACATGAACTGCAAGGGGACACTATGACGGCTGGGTGCGGGAACTTGACGAGGCAAAATGTGACAGGCCAAGGCATTGTCTGGAGGTGGAGAGAAGTAGGAGGGGAAGCCGAGAGACAGAGGTCTGGGTGAGTCCAAAATTCCAAGCAGTAGAATAGGGAGGCAGGCAGGTGAGAGTGGTGAGTAACAGAGAGGTTTTACCAGCAGCAGCAGCATGAATGAGACCAGCATCCAGGCAAGCAAGGCCATGGCATGGTTGCAATGATCGCTTCCGTGAACCGACTACAAGACAGGAAAGCAAGGTAAGTACAAATTCTGTGATTAGCAGGGTTTGGCGAGCGGTCACACACTAACATGCATTAGCTGACATTCTGGTGGAGACTGGTTGAGAATGTTGTTGGCCTGATTTCCATCAGGTGGGATTCCCAGGAGGAGCCATGAGGGCTCCGCCCAGAGGAGGAGAGCAAAGACTGTGGAAATGTACTGTGACTCACCCACAACCATGACACCAAGATTGTTACTATACAGCTAAATGTATATCTGCATTGCTGTGCCTGGAAGAGGCAACACTTGAACGAAAGAACCATGAAGGAGACTGTGACTATTATGAAGTGCCACCTCTGCTCTAAAGATAACCTCATAAAGTTTAATCCTGCATTTTCTACAACTAAATGTTTCACTCCAATATTTGCAACTTATCAAATACATAAACACACCCATATTTGAACATGTAATTCCTAGAAGACAGTGTTTACAGAGAAATCTTTGTGATGGTGATGTTTCTTTATTTATGCTATCTGTTAACTTTGTTTAAGGTCTCTTTAGTTTGTAAATGTATGTTTATTAGATGGAAGGAAAGTAATGATATATTGGATTGATTATCATGGTATAGTTATGTAAATAATTATAAATAATTATGTAGTAATGATAAAGAAATGAACAAAGAACAAAGAACTCACTCGAAAACACAGACTTCAATTTTCATGTTACACACCTGTTTACCTTGAACATTCGCCCAGCTCTTAATCCACTTTCTAAGACTTTTACTCCCCCGGAGGAGAAATGGCTCGGCTAAAAATTCAGCTTCCTGCAGACACCCTCAAGTCAAGTTATTTCAATAAGTAACCTTACATTTAATCCAGAAATGAAATTAAAGTATTATAAGTTTGTTTGCTCTGCATAGCTGCAAAGGAACATGATTTTTCCCCCATTTTTTTATTATAACCATGTGTTTTTATGAAGTTTTAAGAGAAGCTGCAGCCAAATAAGGAGGATTAGTCTGCAGCGACCAGCTGGAGAACATTTGAAGAACATTTTTGTCTGCATTTTATTTTTTGACACGCTGATGTCCCAGTGAACTTGCTGTCTGTTGTCAAGGTCTGTTTATGACAGTTGCAATGTAAACTTTCTTCTCATTAAAGTACTGGTAAGAAATACTGATAAATTGTTCCTCAGAAGTGTAAATCAAGGCATTACACAATTTTATGTGGTTTCATATAAATAAAAGAATCTTATGAACAACTCCAGAAATATGTTTAAGAGTGGGCCAAAGTTTCTTTGCCATTAAGTTGAAAATTGGTACATTTTTGTCTCTAGCTTTGATTCAGTTCTGGTTTATTTATATAGCACCAAATCACAACAACAGCTGTCTCATGGTGCTTTACGTGCAAAGTAAAGGCCCTACACTATTCAGGAGAAAATCTTAAGAAGACAGCAGCAACATGATGGTGGCTTGTTGTGGATTGGTGGGTTTTCTCGCTTTGCCTTTTCTCATTGGGTAAAACAGGCCTTATTCTGTCCTTTCCCCATATGGCTGACAGCTGTGAGGATGAGTCCTAAAAGTTTCACAACAATAAAAAAAACCCCAGCCATTTGTTTATAAAGTCAAAAAGAAAGAGATTCCTTCTGACTTTGTTATATCACTAGATCATAACACCAGTATAATTTTACTTTTACCACACGAAACAAGATAATGTCCAGTCTGCACATGTAGTGTTTTTGGATCAATGACAAGGTCATCTCTTTGCTCAGAATTCAACTAAACATCCAGTCTTTCACATCTGCTCCACATTTTAGGATAGGAAGTGTTATTGGGCTTTATGGGGAGCGATATCTGGGTATCATCTGTGCAAAAGGGAAAAGCAAAACCCCTTCTGCATATGATGACACTACAGGGATGCTTAAAATGTGCTTCCTACCTTAAACAAGGTCTGTTTCTTTAAAAACTGAGCCCAGCACATGACCTTGTACAGACACACAGCCAGACCCTTGGTTTACCCTCGTTCAGTGTTTTGGGAGGAGATGGAATATAAAATTAAAGCCCTCGCCTCATTTCCCTCTCTGTGTTTATAATAACAGAAACCCAGCTGCTTTGAATGGACACTGGTGTTTTCAGACTCTAGACTCTGCTGTCTCTGCTGTCTTTCCGTCTCACACTCATTTCAAGTGACGCTCAGCCTGCATGATTTAGCACAGCCGTCCTGACAAGAGGAAATGGGCTGGCCGTTACACATTTAAATAACCTCTATGCTGCTATACATCTTCCTTCACTACAAAAACGCAAACACAACAAAAATAAAAACAAGCACACATATGGGGAATAAAGAAGAGAGGAAAACTGGATCTATGCAGCCTTCATAATTCACTCAGAATAATGTGATGTGTTGAGTCTTTCAGAGATATGCATCCCATATCATCAGCTGCTTTTGTGCATGTAGGGACGTAATCATGTCATAGACAAACCTCAGTGATCCCAAAGACTTCACCACTGACATACAATAAAGTCAACAGTTTTTGATTTTCTTCCTCTGTTTTAAAATTCAGAGTTAGGAGCTCTTTGAGTTTTCACTAAAAGTGCTATATACATGACGACCGCATACCTAACATTGTGTTGGTTCCCCTTTTTGCTGCACAAATGGCCCTGAACTGTTGAAGCGTGAACTCCAGCAGACCTCTGTAGGTGTGCCGATGTATCTGGAGTCAAGATGTTAGCAATCCTATCCTGTCCTGTATGTTGCAAGTGGGGCCTGGAGTGAGTTTGCAAAGCACAAAAATATGAAAGAATGGTCTGGTCCACAAAATAAATCTCAGAGCGAAACGTTAAAACTGCTTCTATAGTTTAAACTTGAAATATAATCAAATGTACCAATTAAAGCTGTAAAGCTGTGTAGCTACCAATGTGTGGTCCTTTGCGTGCGAAAACCGCTGCTTATGTTTGTGTGTAGTCACGTGTACAATCTATAGCAGAACCATATGGCAATGTTGATAATAAATAGTTGTAAAGAATTCTCCTGAGTTAAGAGTTTGGGCGACACAGTGAAATGTGACAAACAAAACTGGTCCCGCATGTCATCATAGGTAATCATTTCCATAGGGAGGATATGAAGCGCAACCTATAAATGTGACAGAGCCTCAAATGTCGAAGGAAAGGTTGTAAGACTGTGGGTTTGAGGGAGCCTGGGTTCCCCACGGAATCACAGTTAAGTATAGGTGTGTGTGTGTGTGTGTGTGTGTGTGTGTGTGTGGGGGGGGGGTTATAAAGTTATTGCCTGAAAAATGCAACATTTAGTGGAGTCATTCCACTACATTTTTAACTGCTCAAGGTATTTATAGCCAGGTGACTGTTTTACTCTCCACAATTCTGGATTCTCATTGAAAATCCACTTTACTGAATGGCCAATGGAAATCTGATTCTCCACCATTTTTTCTGTATTGGATTACACGTCACATGTTCCTTTTTTTATTCAAACATCCTCATTTTGGTCATCCAGAGAGAGAGAGACCATCGCAGAAGGTAGCTGCTCAGATATTTTTCCCCTGGGATTATGAGCTGCTTATTCCGAGGTGGACGGGAGTTAAACTGGATATTTACTGTACTTGAAATTTAAACTGATGCTCCAAGATGATTAAAGAAGTGTTGGCTGCTACCAAGAAGATGAGTGATTCCCATTTTTGCACCCTGTGTTGAAGGTGCAAGTGTTAAGTAGCTGATATGAATACACAGGAAATATTTTGGGGATGAAACAAGCATGCAGAAACATTTGCTTATCCATTAACTGAGGAGTCTGCTGATAAAATCTCTACCAAAACAAACAAACACGAAATAAATTAAAATTTTAAAAAAAAGCAAAACAAATTTTATGATATTTTTTTTGTGTTTTTGTGTTATGTGTTGAGCACTCAAGAAATAAGAAACATCCAGTTTGCAAAAGGAAACAAATTAACGATTAAGGTTCAAGATTTCCACATGGTTTAACTTGTTTGGCATATTTATTCATATCAAAGCATTTTGTTTGACAATGAATGTAATAAACGGGGTGATAACGCAACATACCACCCACTTTTACGGTAAATATCCACATAATCATAAACATCTAGTGCAGAGGAACACACAAATAAAAGAGCTGCCAGATGAAGCAGCAGGACTCCACATGCTCAAAAGACGGGGGCGAGTGAAACCTTCTGAATCACACGATATGAATTAGCTGCATGTTCAAAGTCTTATCTGATCATAAGTGTGAGGACAACAGTCATCTAAATTTAAAGAGCAACTGCAGTGAAGTGATCTATTTAAAGCAAGATTATTTTATGATTTCATGATCAAGAGAAACTTCATAAAGGTATAAGAAACCTTTCTTCCGTGTGTAGCTTTAATTCTAGCAAAACAACTGCAGTAACTGTTTATGGTAGGCTAAAGTTTAAGGTGTTAAGGTGCAGTTTTATATATAGTCCCAAAATGTGTTAACCTGTTGGAAGCAAACATCAGAAGATGCAATTTCCGGAACTATATTCAGGTAGTCTGGTATTGGCGCAATGTTAGTGCTATGGGGTGTGCCATGGATCCATGCTTTCATAATTACACTAAATGCTGACTGTAACATCCAAAGGTTTCAGAATGAATCAAGACTCATCAGAGCAGCCGATGTTTTATTCCAATCTTCTATCGGCCTGTGTGAATTGTAGTCTCAGTTTCCTGTTCTCAGCTAACAGGAGTGGCACACAGTGTGGTCTTCTGCTGTTTTAGCCCATTTGCTTCAAGGTTCAATAACGTGGATTTAGAGATGCTCTTCTGTATCTTCTATATGGTGGTTGTAACAAGTGGCTATCTCTTCTGATCTCACATCAACATCATATTCATCCGGAAAACTGTTACTGAAAATATCCAGTATTTTCTGTTTTTTGTGTTGTTCTCTGTAAACTCAGGAGATGGTTTTGTGGGAAGATCTCAGTAGATCAACAGTTTTTCTGGCACCATGCCACAGTTAAAGTTACTTAAATCACCTTTCTCCTTTATTTTGATGCTCAGTTTGAAATTCAGCAGGTTGTCTCAGTGTTGCTATGTGACTATCTGATTAGATGTTTGACATTGAACGGAATAAAAGTATGCCATAAAGTGGCTGGTGAGTGCAGCTTCACAAGTTTTTTAGCAAAATTTAAGACTTTAACATCCTCTTTGTGGCATTGCTGATGCAATATCTGTAATATCTGAAGACCTCTTTTTACTGCTTATATAAAACCTGCATGAGTTCATGTTGTAAGATCTGTAATCAATCATCTGCTTGCTTGCTTTTTTGGCTTTTAGTCTATTCTTTACATCATGTCCACTTTCCCACACTG
This sequence comes from Diplotaxodon limnothrissa, assembly GCF_057381915.1. Taxonomy (NCBI): domain Eukaryota; kingdom Metazoa; phylum Chordata; class Actinopteri; order Cichliformes; family Cichlidae; genus Diplotaxodon; species Diplotaxodon limnothrissa. The sequence goes on along the minus strand of NC_140610.1, from coordinate 18,159,097 downwards.
TCAAATAAGTGTTGACAACATCAACTTTGTGCCCGACATCTTCAAACAGTCAGCCTCTACTCTGCGTGCTTTAAATTTCCCTGCTCATCTGTCATTCTATCCTGCAGACTGCTTTATGCAACCTTCATCCTCCCATTCCAGAAATCTTATGAAGAAGTTAATTTGCGTGTTTAATGCTTGAGATCATTGTTTGTATGTCAACATTTGTTTGCAGTTCTACTACATATGTTCTGTAAGGATTCTGTCCCAGACTAGTTTAAGGACTCAAAGTATTTGTCTCATTCTGTTCCACAATATTGTGTCCCCCTCTCAGACACTTACATCGGATTACAGTAATAGTTAGTGTTGCTGGGTTACAGACCTCTAATCTAACTTGATGTGGCAAAAACATAATTTGGAAAACTAGCGAAACCACATCTTCAGCAGGAACACACAGACATCGTTTTGGTTAAAACAAATGACGTCTGACCTCTTAGACCCTGCCCCTATGGTTGGCTGGTTTGCATGCACAGTAAAGCATGTCTGTATGTACACACATGGACACAGACGCACACGCACTGCCACGGACTGGGCTGCAACGTCAGTTTCATTGTCCAAGAAAAGCAAGCACTGCTTTTAAACACAAAGTGTGTGTGTGTGTGTGTGTGTGTGTGTGTGTGTGTGTGTGTGTGTGTGTGTGTGTGTGTGTGTGTGTGTGTGTGGCTGATACATAGCAGTGGAATGATTTATTCCTTAAAGTGTGAAGACAAGATATGCAAGATTACATGTGACATCTATGGCATGTTTTTCTGTGTTATCACAATGACAAATACAGAAATGGTTCACTACACTTCCCCATCCAGTTACAGCCATGGGTATAAAGGTGTGTGTGTGGTCCCCGTCTAACATGTTCAACCACCAGCAGATGTTAGGGTGACCACTACGGGGGTGGCATGCTATTTCCACTGCATGCGTGTGTGCGTGACCTGTACAAGGGGTGGTAGAGGTTGTTGTGACTGGAAGCCCAGCAGATAAAACAACACAGCTGAGACCACCACAGCCCTCACACTGACTCTTCTCTAACCCTCACCCCAACCCTAAACTGAGTCTCAACAACAAGATTAATACAAGCACACACACACACACTGGGACACACAAGCTGTGTGCAGACTACTCGGCACCATGGGTAATTTTACGGTTTTACACGGATGAATATATTCAGTCTTTTCTGCCTCTCATTTGCTGTAGGTGAAAAATGGATTGCAGAATGGAGAAAATGACAACATATTTCCTATACACTGGAATTTAAACACACACTCACACACACACACACACACACACACACACACACACACACACACACACACACACACACACACACACACACACGCAGTTGTTGTGTGGCTCAGCACCTAAAATGACCCGTATAAGATAAGCAGGGGAATTTAACTACATCTGAAAAGTGATAGAAGTGGAAAGGTGTTGTGTGCTATGTGTATTTATACTGCATAATGCAGTTATTATCTGAACTTTATGCTCATAGTCTTCAGATAATAAACAGGGCATGTAAACGGTACTATCGTCCAAGCAGCGAAACACAAAACAACATGACCCCCACCTGTCTCTGTAGCCCGACTAAGTATTTCATTCGTTTGCATGCTCTCCTCATGTTTGCGTGGATCTGGTACTCTGGGTAATTCGGCTTCCTCCCACAGCCCAAAGACATAGGAACTAGGAAGTGAAGTTTCCAAATTACCCAGCAAGCATTTCTACATTGAGCAACAGCCAGTTGACCGTCTGTTCCCGACATTTAGTCTTGGCTAAAAAAAGAGTTATTAACTGAAAGTCATGCCAGCATTAAAAATGCAGCCTCGATGTCTGCTGGATGTCCTCAGTGGAAAGTTTCTGTTCGAAAATTCAATCAAAATGAAACGAACAAAGCATTCTAGCTTCTGAGAAGAGTAACAAACTCATGAGAAACACTCTGGCTTTAGGTGCATTTCTTAGCTCGACAGTGTGAAGACACAGTTAGCACAATAAATATTACCACGCAGTAAATGAGACACAATACCATCAGATACACTGTGGATATTTGCAATTTGAACACAGGTGTTGTTTATATCTATCAAACAGACATCTAGGTTATGAATATCTATATTCAATTTCTTTATCACAATAATCTAATTGATATTTTTTTGCTTTTGTTAGAAATTCTCTGACATGTCCATCTATAGTTCAGTGTTATACCACAGCCAGTTTTGATCTGAGAAATAGTAACACTGTTTCCATCTGTTATATGTGGATTTATGGATCCAGGTTCACACTCACTCCAGATGTATTGTCTGGGACTGTAGCCCTCGTCTGTTTGTGAAATTACTTAGAAAACAACAGTGACCTTCCTGCTCAGCACCAAACAGCAGACACAAGTAGCGACTAGCTGGTGAATAATTGGACCAGTTAGTAGCAAAAGAGTCACCAAAAAAAAAAAAAAAAAGACATATGGAAATTTCTAAAATTCTTTTAGGAATAAAAACCAAATAAAGGCACTTTGAAAACTAGCTGAAAAATTGTGATAATAATTCTTACCTTCATAATCACCCATTAAGAGACCTAGCCTCCTTGTAGCAGATTCGTGGAAGCACAAGATTAATGGAATTTATGGCAACGTAATGGTGATGATGTATGTATGTATGGAATGACATATGTAAGACCATATGTGTTTTAAAAAGTAAAGTCATTTTTAAATTTATTATATTTTAATAATATTCAGTTATATTATTATGGTAGCTGGGTGAATGAATGGATTCCAACGGTAAAAAAAAAAAAGGAGGGGGAAAGAAAAAATAGAGGGGTACCCAAAGGAAGGTGGAGAAAAGGGGGTAGCAGGTTAAGAGGGCAGGCCTGTTATGGTCTGTTTTAAGATGGGAGGGGTGATGCGATTCCTCTATTTGGAAATGGAGGTGGATGTTGTACTTGGAAAATAAAAGAGGAGGTTCTGATAGAGGCTGGATGTTTGGGGTGGTTGAATCATACGTGCAGTGAAAAGGCTGCACAATGGTATTATTATTTTTGTAACCAACAGTGACTTGGACATTGCTTTGCATGAGATGCGTTACTGATAAAATCCCCCAGTACGAACTTAAAATGACACATTACATCTACATCCAGGAAAAAAGAAGAGAAAAACACGATGATGTAAAATCAGGAAGCACCGAGAGGAAAACTGCACTCAAAATAAAGATGAAATAAATGAAACAAGTAATTTAAAAAAGGTCGAGGGAAGAGGATTTTCTTTCCATTTTAAGTCTTCTGTATTTCATCTGCTTGAGCTGACGCCCTTCATCACAGAATGAAACCTTTCTTCCCTGTCTGCTGCTTGTTCAGGTGAAAGTTCTCACTATTCCTGGCACCCAGGATTAAAGGCTTTCCACTGGAGAGCAGCCATTATCGTGGACCAGACACTGACCTCTGGCTGTTACTGCTGAGGAGTTTCACAAGTGAACACTCAACTCTTTGATTTAGTTTATATGAATGTTTAGATGTGCAATATGACTCTCAGTTTTACTATCAAATCAAAGGTGGAAAATTAATTAGACCATGAGTTGCCTCCATATTTTTTGTGTCTGTGGTTTTGAATTGATACTTATGGAAGGATTTGAACTGTAACCTGTTGTTCATATTTGTTAACTGCGTGCATGAATACAGGGGAGAGCTTAACTAGCAGTTCATAAATAAATGACTACTACTCTTTTTTCTCAGGACTCTCGTAACTAACAGTAGGTCAGTCACCCTGAGGACAAAATCCAATGGAATAACACCACCAGATGAAAAGGTCTTCACAAACCTTCTTTCTATGATCTTGAACCGTCCATGAAGTTACACAGATGAATCCTTTCCGTCAGCTTAAGTATCAAAAGTGATTTCTGAGTGGACTTTACAGAAAAAGGGGGATTCCCAACAAAGAGGAAAGCGCAATTGCATAACCCCGGTTCAACACCTTTTTTCTAACATGCAACAGAGAAGGTGAGAAGTTTTAGTATAACAGCAGTTGGACAAGCTCATGTGCTGGCTTTCAGAAACAAATACTACAGTTGTTTACAACAAATTCCCAGCATTCCTTTTGACTTTTCTGGAATGCCAGATGGGTGAAATTAAACTAAATTGATATCTGGCAAATGTAAACAAGTGGTGCATGTTAACACTATGAGAATCATTCACATTAAGTTCCTTTAAAAAATAAAACTTTTACCAAAACTGCAAAAAAGTACATAGTTAAAAAAAGAAAATAGCCTTTAATAGGTGGGATAATACAATCCTTTCCCAGCAGTAAAATACTGGAAACGAGGGAGGAGCTGGCTGAATTTTGGGGCCAGTAAAAGCTAAACCATGCACACATCTACACTGACATGAATTATGGGAACTATGGGAGTTTGGCAGGAGATTGCTCAATAAATATGAAATTAAATATCGGTGACAGAGCTGGACCTGCTCTCTGCAGGGGAAATCTGTTTTAATTTGCTTCTGCCAGACCAGTCAGGCTCTCACAGTGTGACTGCCAACACTTACTGTGGCTGATTGAGACGAACATTTCACCTCCTGCTAATTATACCCTTCCTCGCCAGTATTTTACTCCTCTACACTCCATCTCTTCCACACATGCAAGGACATCGCCATCAAATTGAGAAGTTTGGTAGATCTCCTATTATTCTGATGTGATTTACATGCTAAAATTGAATTATTATTGAAGGAAAATCCCAAAATTAAAGAATGGTTTATACAGCAGACACACCTTTTGGGCACAGATCAGTCTAAATGCATGTGATTTTATCATTTATTACCTAAAGTGGTAAATAGTTCCCTCAACAGGAAGGTTAACCAAATCTCAGGAAGCTAAATGTGAGTCAGAGACTATGTATGTGTATAGGATAATATGGAACACACTGTTAATGCTGTGAGACAGCCTTAAAGGGACATGTGATGACATATGATGTGATGCGTGTCGTTTTATGTCATGTTCCTGTAAAAATGAAACGAGTCTTTGAAAAGCCTTCCACCACCTTTACCCCAGTAGTTTCTCAGTATTTCTTGTAATTGCATCTAATTTACTTTATGCTGTCGTACAAGTTCTACTGAAATCTGAACATCTTGGAACTTTGAGGTGAATTATTTGTGTATAGCTAAGGCAGCAAAAGACGGTGATGGGTTATTTGACCTGAATTTGACCCATGATGACAGCCTTCCATGCTTTCTTCATAGCCAGAGGAGAAAAGCCAGGCATCAGAAACACCTCAATAATATAGTGTTGTCTTTTAAAAACTAGAGCCAACCAAAATGTGGAACAATATATCAATATGTGGCACAAGGGCTGAGGGAAAGAAATGCTGCCCTAGAAGGTGGTTGAAACCACACCAATTTAAAAGGAGGGTTGATATTACTTGCAACGCAAAGTAATATCTAGCAGCCTGTCAGAAAAAACCGAGATACAGAAAAACAGGAAGTGATAAATCCAAATTTGAGCATTTTTGGTTCAAGTCACTGCAAGTATGTACAAAGGAGGTCAGGTGAAAGGTACAACAGTGTTTATGGCCATCTGTAAAACACGGTGGAGGCTCTGTAATGGTTTACAGCCACATTTCAGTCAGTTGTGGATCTTGTTAAAACTGATGAAATTATGAATGCAGAAAAATACATGAAGATTTTCATGCACCAAGCAATGCCATCTGGAAAGCATCTGATTGACTTCACTTTCAAAGAAATGTGGGGTGTGTTATTTCTGTGTTACCTTACAGCCAGTCCAGGTTGAATCTTGCGACTGCGTTAAGCAGTTTGTTTGTTTTTTCCAAATAACTGATAATACTTGTTTCATGTACAGGGCACAAGTGGTACAAAAAATGGATATATAAGTATACATATCAGTTTGGGTAAGAGGTTTGTTAGCAAACATTAATAAACTGTACTGATCCACTGCACAGACACACAATGTTTAAGCATAAACCTTTGGATGTTTTTGAAAAGCATAGCAGACACAACTTGGTTAGCTAACTGTGTGTGTGTGTTTTAACTCACCCACTAGAGGTATGAAGGGTGAAACTATCCAAAAAAGAACAATTAGTAATGTTGTAAAAAAATAGCATTTTAACGTGACTCTGGTGGGCGGCCACTACAGGAACTGAAGTTTGAGTTTGCGTAGTGTATACTTTGAAAAATTAAATCATAATAAAGAGTAAAATAAGGCTCTTTGTCACCATATCTCCACAAGCCTTGTATGTAAATTAAATATTTACACACCAAGTATTTCTTTTTGAGACTGTTTGACACCGTAACATTATTTATTACACCATATTTGCTGCCACCACCATATTTGACAGTGGGCATGGTGTGTTCAGAGTGATGTGCAGTGTTAAGTTTTCCGCCACACATAGCGTTTTGCATTTTGGCCAAAAAGTTCCATTTTAGTCTCATCTGACCAGAGCACCTTCTTCCACATGTTTGCTGTGTCCCCCACATGGCTTGTGGCAAACTGCAAACGGGACATTTGCAGGGAATCACCATGTCACCATGGGCCTCTTGGCTGCATTTCTGATCAGCACTCTCCTTGTTCAGCCTGTGAGTTTAGGTGGATGGCCTTGTCTCGGTAGGTTTACAGTTGAGCCATACTTCTTCCATTTCTGAAAGATCACTTGAACAGTGCTCCGTGGGATGTTCAAGGCTTGGGAAACCTTTTTGTAGCCTAAGCCTGCTTTAAATTTCTCATTAACTTTATCCCTGACCTGTCTGGTGTCTAAATCCAATCGAGAATCTGTGGCAAGAAGGAATTCCAACAAAAATTGATTCATGTTTGTGGCTGTAATGTGAAAAAATGTGGAAAAGTTCAAGGGGGCCGAATACTTTTGCAAGCCACTGTATTCTCTATGGAGCATAAGTGAGCCTAGAGACAGCTCCCTCCTCAGTCACAGACTACAAAGCAGACTGCAGACTTGGCCTTTAATGACCACTACAACAGGAATGCCCCACTCTTATTTTATGACATATTTTACAAGAATATCACAACAAAGGCTTTTTCTTTGTGCAGACTAATTTATTCAGCACAGCAAGAAAGCAGAACAGCAGAACATAAACACTGTCTTGTTATTTGGAAGAATTGAGAAACACATAATTAAAAAAACCCAAACAGATTAACTGAAGTAACAATCTTTCCTTTCTCTGTAAAGTTTACAGAAAGACTACCTGCTCCATCTAGTGTTGAAAGAACAAATTTAAAAAAAATGGCTGGAGTGAAGTCTCAAATTTTACTCACTGAATTTCTCCCTTGCAGTTTAATTTTATTTATTTTTATTATTAATAACTAGAAAAGCAACATCTATTTTTATTATTTTGATAAATATTAACATATGCAGAAAATACATTAGATTCCATTCCATATGAACAAGGTGTAACAATATATCAATGAAAATATATTTACAAAGTTCTACTTCAATACCTGCAGAGCCTTACACAGTGCTAATTCTAAATAGTACCGTGTTATCATAAAACCAGTCCCAGCATAGTTGTTCTTCCAGTAAGTGCTTACTCAGCAATAGTCTGAGCTGAGTCACCCACCAGCTGGATGCTCAGAGGGGACAGAGCTGTAATCATACTTCTACTACACCTATGAGCATGTAGTACAATTGATACTTAAGGTGTGTTAAAAATTAACTGTTAAAAGTTAATTTTACTGTCAATGCTAAATATTTATTTTTGGTGATGAGCTTTTTGTACAAGTTTTTTAATTGAATGCTGAGTTCATTTTGTAGTGTGCAGATAACACATTCTTTAACAAAATTCTCTTCAAACCATTTCATCTTAATTACAATACTGTAACAGTGTAACAACATAAAAATGCTGCTCAATAGCATCGGAGCACGGCCTTCATCGGAGCAATTCTCATTCTTCTTGTCGTAAAAGATATTCCGCCTGAAAAAACAATTAAAAAAAATTCAACTGCCGTATCAGCTCACTGATGTTCAACAAAGGTAATTCTGTTGGAAAGGGTTTTTTTTAAATACCAAAAAGTCAACAGGGTCCTCCGGTTTAATCTCGCTGCACTTTACCATGGCCTCAGTGAGCGAGGGCATCACATACTTCATCAGGTAGTTTCGCAGGGGAAGAGCTTGAACTTCCAGCTGCTCACTCTCTTGTCTCTTCACCTCTGATAAATTTTTCTGCTAATGATTAAATCATTTAACCTGCAGTTAGTATTTAAGAGTCATTTGCTCCTCTGCATCTTCTGGTATGAAACACTCACAGTGTTACTTACCCAGTCCTCATACTGAGCAGCCATCTCAGCCAGTACAGCCTCATTCCTGAGTTTCCTCTCAGCAGCCTCTGCGGACCGTTTCTGCCTCCTCTCTTCCTCTTTTTTCTGGTCCTGCTCCTCCTGCTCCTCTGGACTCAAGCCATAATTCTTAGGAGGGCCCACCACCCGTGTGATCATCTTCATGATGTCTGTGTATTCTGGATCATCTGTCCTGACCTCTGGAGAAGAAGAAATCACACAAACAGAGCCACTGTAAACAGGAAAGACCTTTTTTTCGTGGGTAACTGACTGCTAATAATGGTTGCAGTTTACTTTCTACCTTTCTGCACATGTATAGGGTTACACATTGAATCTACATAATATTATACATCTGGCCCCTGACGCTGAAAAGAGCAAAAGACTAATAGAAACAGACAATATGGAGACAGTCGGACACTCTCACATCCACCAAACATGTTCTGAAATGTTTGACAGCTTCACTGTTCTGTTCATGGTTTATCATTTATGGGCTCTTCAGTACTCTTTGCCTCTTGTTTGTGATCAGTTTATCAGAGTGCAGTGTTGTGGTGGCTTTGCAGACAGTACCGATATGTAATGGGTGAATCTCAATCTGATCAAAGTAGTCACACACTGTTTCCTCAGCTCCACTGAGCTGTCTGTGTTTTGTCAGGCGAGGTACAAATTCATCCTGGGTGTAGCGCATTTTTTCTGCCACGTTTTCTGGAAGTCCTTGTACTCTTCTTGTCAGGAAGTCATCTGATGCATCAAGGGCAAAAACATACTCTGCAACACATGTTGGAAACAGAAGTAAGTCCATTCTGATAAGTCAGCAAAGGCTTAGACAAAGACATAACAAAGACATAAACAACCTGGAGCGATGGCCTGTTTGTAGGCTGGTGCTTTGGACATCAATGCCAAATCCTCTTTCCCAGCATCCTCATCCACATTCACATCTGAGCAACAGAAACAAGCGCTATACTTTATGAGACAAAGACTTTAAAAGATTATACAGTGACTCAAATAATTGATGAAACCTACCAGAGAAAATCATCTTCGCTTGCTCATAAGTCTTAGGGAAACCATCAAGAACAAAGCCTTGGTTCTTACATGGCTTTGAGTTTAGTTTTTCTTCCACAATTTCAAAAAGGAGACGGTCAACCAGTCGACCTGATGGAACAAAACACTAGTTTGAATAAACCACAGAAATCTGAACACAGACACACAGAATCTGAGAGTTTGGGTAAATTGAAGCCTTTCGAAACAGAGACCCCGACAAATTGTGATTTACAATGCTGTCCATCCTTCCACAAAAGCGTGTTGTTTTAGAGACTTTTCAAGTAAGTTTCAAGTAAAAGAAAAAAAAACCTAGACTGAAAAAGACTTCAAAGAAAGATTTTTAAATAAATCAAACGTGTTTTGCAGTTTTCAGCCTCACAAGATTATATTATTTAGGGTTATAATTCTGTTACCAACCTTGATTTTCTTTCATGCTTTTGTGAATATTCCCCAGTTGTGTCTGTGCAGCAGTCATTATCTCTTGACTGATATTTTCAGGGTTAGGTCCATTTACTATCTCCTTCTGCAGCATACAAAAGAAACATAAGAGATTTTCTTTATTTTTAAATGTCACTGGTACCACATAACAAGTCTCAAAGTACACCTGCATTAGTACATCGACTGCCTTCACAGAAAGACTTCCACAGGAGGGCAGCACATTTTCCTGTAGCTGCAGGACAGCAGTGAGAGGAAAATCAACTGTCTGGTATGTATGTGCAGTTCTGCTTCCACTGACCAGTTGTGCAATCTTCTCTTCGAGGACCTCTTTGAGCTTGATTTGATGCAACCGGTAATGATGGCAGAGCTTTCCTGCAAGGGTGGTTTTCCCCACAGCTGGAGGTCCAAGCAGCAAGATTCGAATGGGCTAAACAAGAACAATTTTTTAAAAAGTCGATGATTCAGAAAAGTTTTTGTTTTTCAGAAATGATCAGCTGTCATGAAAGAACAAGCGAGAGATACAGAAACAAACACTGGATGCATTGTAGCTCAATTTTCAGTTTTCCTGCCACCAAGTGGGACACCTACATTTTGTAGGATACATACATTTTTACCTACATTTTCATACTCATTTTCTGTCTATGATTTACACACACAGTCGTATTTAACACTTGTGATTACGGCAGTGGAATGAAGAGCTAACGTTGTTGTCACACATTCCAGATAACAGTTGGGACAACTTTCGGTCTTCAATAGGTTTTTCAAAATCTCTTCAAATTGAACACATGGACTGGCATGAATCCCAAGATGAATCGATGAGCTCTTCATAATTAGTTGCTTAATTGATTATTCAGAGCAATGCAGTGTCCTCATCTGCAGCTGCAGTGCCTACCATCTGATAAATTTTTTGCAGAATGACCAGATGGTATTTTTTTAAAATTCTCCACAAATCAGAACGTATGAATTACAATATAATACTATAGTAATATAATGATGTGTAATATACAAATATACTGGGAAAAAAGTGAGAAAAGTATTTTCTTTTCTATTTCAGGTTTTCTCAAAATTTATGATGACTTAAGCAAATGATGTAGCACATCCTAAACGATGCACTAATTTGCATAAATGGATTGATGAAATTTAATTTGACAGACTTGGAACACTCACAAGCAGCTGCCAGGCGTCTTTGTATTCCTGCACAATGTTATCCATGTTTTCAACCATCCCAGCTTCGGACGTCCAGCTTAGGTTGAAAAAGTCATTTATGATAAAGGTCTCCAGGCGGAGGTTGATGCCGAGGCACTCCAGTTCCTCTGGCTGAAATAAAAAGGTGTTAAATTACCAACAGTGTGTTTGATAATAAATATTTTTCAGCAAACATCTAAATAGCACAGATGTTTACTACAAGCCAAACAAACAGCAGATAGTTTATTTGATCCATATTTACAGAAACTGGAGTTGTAACAGCAAACAGCTCGGAAAGAAAATACATTTTAAATCTCTCAACAACAGAAATTGAACGCAAACTTTTGAGTCTTTTCCTTGTGTCACAAGCTGTTATTGCAACACTTTCAGGGACTAAAGAAAACATTTACATTTGCAAGTGACAGTAATAGCAGTACTAAGCTTGGGTGAGTAGTCTGCTTAAAATACTTATATGTAGAGCTCTAGATCTTTGCATTATAGGCAGAAAAAAAATCGAAATCATCTTAAAATGAAATAAAATAAATCACATAGTTTACAGTACCTTAAACGCCTTCATGACAATCGCTTCCTGTGGTGGTAATTTCTGAATTTCTTCTGGTCCAAGCGCATGACTTATCATCTAAAGACATAAAGGTAAGAAAGAGATTGTTTTGTGTGTTTTTTCTCCTTCTTTGCCAAACGTGACTTCTGACAAAGGATCTCAGTTGGATTTTCATCACCTCAAAAGAGTATTCTTCCTATAAATACACTCACTGGACACTTTATGGGGCGCTCCTTACTAGTTATTAGATACCGTTTTACCTTCAAAGCTGCCTTAATTCTTCATGGCATAGATTCATCAAGGTGCTGGAAAAATTCCTCAGAAATTTTGACATGACATCATCACACAGTAGCTGGATCTCAAAATCCACCACCACATCTCAAAGGTGCTCTATTGGATTCTGATCGGGTGAATGGCAAGGCCATTTGAGTACACTGAAATGATGTCATCTGTCTGTCATCTTCAAGAAAAGTGTGAGATGATTTGAGCTTTGTGGCATGGTGTGTTATTTGCTGTTGCTATATATATTTTGGTGAGCCCATGTGAGTAGTTTTCCCTATAATGATGCTCGGTTTGAACTGCAGCAAGTCGGTTTGACCATGTCTACATGGCTATGTGCACTCAGTCGCTGCCATGTGAATGCTAACATTCACATTAACAAGCAACTGAATTACTATAACTAATAAGGTGGCCAGTGAGTGTAGTTTTCAATCTACTGTTTTTCTTCATAATGAAAAGTCTAGCTGTTCTAGTTGAAATTAGAATCACAAAATCACCTGTACAATATCCTCTAAAGTGTTCCTGGAATTATCAATGGCAACAATGTACTTTGGTCTTGGTCTGAGTTGAATGATGTTCTGGATCACTCTGCAAGACAAATATATATTTAGTCCAGGTCTGTGCCATTTATCTCCAAGTATATATAGCATATGTGCAGAAGTACAGTTAAATAAACTCACCCTCCAAGGTCAGATACATGAATCGTGGGAATGTAATTTGTGCCATGTCCAAATATGGGAACTTTTGGAAACTCCATCAGCCAAGAAACCTTTTAGAAATATCAAATACATATTATTCAAGCAGTATAGACAAAGACATGCAGTGTAAAAATGTGTTAATGTGTTAATATTACCTTGAAAAAGTAATGAAAGAGGTCCTCCCCCTTTCCATACTGAAGGCCACTAGCTACAACATAACCGGCAAGTTTGGACTTTTTCTGTAAGATTGAAAAATCAGAGCACTTTTAGTTAGTTTTAGATATATTTATTTTCCTGGGATCCTTATGAAATCTTGGGATGAATTGCTCCTGTTGTTGTGAAACATATTTTGGAGGATTCTGTGATTTTCAGCATCATAATCTTACCCCTTTAGCCAGGTTTAGCACAAGTTTTTCCAAACTGTGGTGTTTTCTGAATGCAGGGTGAGGCCTTCTTCTTATGAACTGTTCCTCTGATACCAGAACATCAGTTTCATCCTGAAGAGTAAGATTACACTCTCAGTCATGGAAATCTGACAAGTTCACACACTGTTTAGCTTTTCTCCAGACTCACTGGGTTTTGAGGTTTAGTCATGGCCCACGTCATTACAGTGGAGACTAAGATGAACAATTTCTGAGACGTGAAGCTCAGCATCTCATTATGAAGGGCTGTTTGTAAAAGAAGAACGGGCAGGGATGACAAACAACATTAGCATGTTATTGGAACAATGCAGTCTCTTTTAAATGTTGTCTCATGAAGATAGATAGCGATACATTTAAAATGAGCACATGAGGTACAATCTTGCAAACAGTGCCCTTTAAAGGTACCCGGCCTTTAAAAATCTTTGTCTATGATTTAAAAAATCGAATCCTTCACTGGTCTTGTAGAAGTCTTACAGTCATACCTGTAAGAACCCACGTTGCTTCTTCAACCTGTTGCTGTGTGGCACTTTCTGAGATGTTGTACACCACCACATCACACTCCAGCAGGTGCTGGAGGAGCTCATCACTGCTTGGTGACTGCAAAAGGAAATTGTATACCCTATTAAACGTTCAATTGTTCTTGCTGTGTCCATAAATATATTTAAATTAAAGTTGCTTAGTCTAAAAATAATTGGTTTTAAAAATACGGCATTTAAAATTATTTGTCCTTATCAGAATCTTAACGTATGATGTTCTATAAACACACTGCCCGGAGCAAAAAAATGTCACATACTCATATTATTCATAGGACCACCGTTAGCTTTGATGACGACACGCATTTGCAGGAGTATCGATTGGATAACTTTATGCAATGCCATGACATTTTTTTATACAGAGTTGCACTTATTTTTCACTAAATCTCAGTGGGGTTAAGGTCTGGACTCTGTGGTGGCCAATCCATGTGTGAAATTAATGTCTCCCAGAGCCACTCCTTTATGCCTTAAGCCCAATGAACCCTGGCGTGTATCTTGCATGTATACCTGTTTCATCAGGGAAGAAAAGCACCCATTGATGGAAAAACCTCCTCATTCAGTATATTCACATACTCAGCTGACCCAAATGTTTTGGCATATAATGTTGCTAATGGTGTTGGGTGCCATCTCCAACAACGATGAGGCGGCCTACATGGATGAAGTGAAGAATCTGGCATCGTGGTGCCAGGACAACCACCTCCAGCTGAACGTCAGCAAGACCAAGGAGCTGGTGGTGGACTTCAGAAGGGGTCAGCACAGAGACTACAAGCCCATTATCATCAATGGAGCTCCAGTGGAGAGGGTGCAGTCCTTCAAGTATCTTGGTGTCCACATCTCCTCAGACCTGACATGGGCTGCCCACATTCAGGTCCAGACCAAAAAGGCTAGGCAGCGCCTGTATCACCTACGACAACTGAAGAAGTTCAGGGTCTCTCCAAAGATCCTCAGGATTTTCTATACAGGCGCTGTGGAGAGCATCCTCACACAGAACATGACATCGTGGTTCGGGAACAGCTGTGTGAAGGACCAAAAAGCTCTCCAGAGAGTGATCCGTACAGCAGAACGCTGCTGCAGGATTGCTCTCCCCCCGCTTCAGGACACCTACACCAGGAGATGCCAGACTAGAGCAGCGCAGATACTGAAGAACCCGTCCCATCCTGGCAACAAACTGTTCCAACTTCTGCAATCTGGTAGAAGGTTCTGCATCTTCCGGGCAAGGACAGAGAGACTCAAGAGGAGCTTCTATCCCCAAGCCATCCGTGCCCTAAACACACACACCCGCCCTCTCACATCATCTATAATTGACTGAGACAGGACTCTTCCAGACACTAAACCAAGGCACAATGTACATTTCAATTCCTTTAATTTTAAATATGTTTATATTGTCTATCCTGTAAAATAGTCAGATGTCTATTCATATTAATGTACAGAATTCACCTGCTTGCTGCTACTACTGCACATTCACCCAGTGTATATACTATATGTATGTATATATATATATATATATATAATGTTCTTCCTCTACCCCCCCCCCCCCCCCCCCCCCAATTTTTGCACACGTCGAGGAGCGTGTCAGGCTACATTTCACTGTGTGTTATACTTGTATAACTATGCATGTGACAAATAATAAAGAACCTAGTACCTAGAACCTAGTACCTAGTACCTAACCTAACCAACTGGAGCAACCCCAGATCATGACAATGTCCCACAGTCTTTCGCATTTAGCACCTCGCTCACCTCATATTTCTCCCGTAGAAAATCCCACTTTTCACCTTTAGAGGAAGGAGACACCGTACCGACGACATGGAAAGCAGGTTCACCTTCATGGGAGGCTAATGCCTCTGCTTCTTCCTCATCCTCAGAGGTCACCACGCATGAGGCTAAAAACTGTTCAGACAAGTCAATATTAAAATGGACTAATGTGACTGGTTAGGCAGGAACAATAAAAACTCTCTTTTCCCTATATTTACCTTTGCGATGTGCTTGGAGGAATATCTGTCAACATCGTTGATAAAAATTCGCTTAGTTTGTTGCTTGTTGTCCCCCATTTTAAAAACTAACGCCTTGAGTGATTTAAAAAGCTATATTTATTACCAGACTGTAAGTTTTACAACAGGAAATGAGAAATACGAGAAAGACAGAGAAACTTTCATCTTGCACCTAGTCTTCTTAAATGTTGCTAGGGACTCGCTACTGTTGCTATGGCTGAGCCAATGAAGCTCGCTAGCTAGCTCTCGAGCGCTTCCATGGCAAGGGGTATGGAGGGCCAGGAGTGACAAAATTAATTAATTAAATACGCCATTAAATAATTAATTAAATGTGTCAATGGTTAATTAATTAATTAAATAAAATTTGAAATAATTTATTAAGTGTTTTAAATGAAATGAATAGGCATTTAATTAATTATTGACACGATGAATTAACTATTTAATGGTGTTTCTAATTAAATTATTTTGTCACTCATGGCTCTCCAAAGTGAGTAGCCCCCATTTTAAAACAACTTTTAAACATTATTAACATGTTTCATTTCCCCCTCATTTAACCCCTTCCTCTCTTCTGCCCTCTTTCCCCATTTAACATTATCTGCTTCTACTATGCCCTCTCATTGCCTCCTTGCTTTCGTTTGCTGCTTTCTTTCCACCCACTATTAGATCTCTGCCTTCCTCTTTCCTCTTCTTTCCCTCTCTTCCTTTCCAGCCCAATTCTTCACCTTTTAGATAGAAGCATGAAGAAAAAGGGTGAGGCTGTACCTCTCTGGACTGCTAACAGGGTTGGGCTGTGAGTTTTTTTCCCATTAAAGTGACAGTTAGCTACATGCAGAACAATTAGCTGGAATATTTCAAAGAGAGAATAAGATCCATCAGCGTGAACTATCGCATGTCCGGCATGAACTGCCCGAAACCGGAAGTGACGTCATTTTGCGGAAATGTAGTTTTTTACCATCGTGGCCATATGAGCCTATATTTGTGTTTTTAAAAGTTATGTTTGACTTTATGACTTTCTGTGTCGTTTCTGGGATGCTGAGGACTCATATTGCACTGCTGGAAATATTTTATTTTGATGCATATGCTGTTATTTTGCAAATTTGCACTATAATATATTTTTTCGTTTTTCCTGCAGTATATGAAAATTGGTGTATCTCAAAAATAAAACTATGAAGACACTTAAAATAAATTTCCTTTGGTGGGAAACTAGTTTGTGCAACTTTTTTGTATTTACAGTTTTGAGGGATAAGCCTCTTAAATTTCTCTAACTAGAAATATATGTTAAAAAAACAAAAACGATTTTAAATTTTTTTGTAGTTTATTGCACTTTTTTGCAATTTATGTAATTACTATGCACTTAATGCAGACATATTATTAAAATTTGGGCTATAATGGTTGTATTGATGTATAGCAACTTGAAATGCTCCAAAAAATGGCTCCACAGCATGTAAAAATATACTATAAGCTCTGGCGGACTTGGTTCTATGGTAGGTCTTAAAGGGTTAAAGAGACAGCGCTGTGCAAATGCATATTTGGTAAGTTTGACCTTTTATTGTTGTTTTATGAGCCTAAAGTGAACAATAAAGCGATCAATTGATGTGCTGGGTGCGTTTAACATTTCCTTTGTCCAGTCTTTGCTAGATTTCTTTGTCTTTCTTAATAACAAGATTTTTATGTCCTGTTACTCTGGAGATGGAGTCGTAGGTCTTCGGCTTCTTTTGTCCTCTTGTTGTACAGTTTGTACATCCCGAGGAACCCATGTTTTCTTTTTTTGAAAGGATACACGGCACACCATGCTAAGACATATCAAATGTTCTGCTAATAGCTCTTTCAAAATCAAAGTGATGTGGCAGTTTGCTGATTTCCGCCTGGTGACTAGGGATGGGTATCGAAAACCGGTTCTCAACAAGAACCGGTTCCCACTGTTTCAATTCCTTGGAATTGTTTGCCATTTTTGCAAACGATTCCCTTATCGATTCCAGTCGCCCCGAATGACGTCACCACGTTGCGGAGCGTCATTTACTCGGCAGGAAACACGGCGCCAGCGGCTCAAATGCTCAAAAGTTTGGTCATACTTTACGAGAACGGATGACAACAGGGCAACTTGCAATACTTGCAAAGTAGATATTTCATTTAAGGGAGGAAACACTACGAATATGCAAAAGCATTTGCTCACAAAACACACGATAACCTTAAATGAATGTCGTGTTTTTAATTCCGCTCCGGACTCATGAATCTCAACCCAGCAGCAGCGGTAACGTTTGCACGTCCTCTCCCGTTAATGTGGCAGGTAAATAATCAACAACAGTGCATATTATGTTAGCGCGATCTGCCTTATTACAAAACCTGCCATTACTGTGCATTTAGGTGACCATGATGAGACAGACAGAGTCTGGCTGGCTCAGATGCTGGCAGTTCTCGCTGTAGTGTACCGGTAGCGTCTCCTTTCAGGCCAGGATAGACGAATGTCACCGAGCAGTGACTGAGTTTGTGGTCAAAGGCTTGCACCCATTTGCCACAGCAGATGCCCCCGATTTCACTTTGGTAAGTGAATGTGTTTAATTGTAGGCAGGGACATTTCTGGATATTCTTGTGTAATTGCTACAGAATAATTTATGTTACACTTTGTTATTGCTACAGAAGAATATTTATTTTATTATTTTACATTTACATTTTTTTTCCTGGGGACCCTGTGACACCCCATTGAAGAGCCGTAGGCTGTGGATCTCTTAAGATCTCACTGTTGGGTTTGTAAGGCCATGTTACTCCTAAATTTCTATCTTGTTCAAAGAGAAGATATAAAACAAAGTTCTAAGCTAATCGACTTTAGTGTTCTCCTTTTTTAAAAATAAGAATCGATAAGAGAATTGATAAAAAATCGAATCGTTAAACAGAATCGAAAATGGAATCGGAATCGTTAAAATCTTATCAATACCCATCCCTACTGGTGACTTTCATGTTTATCAGCCCAGTAGTTTACAGACTTTCTCCCAGCTGAAGACAATTAACAAGAGGTTATTCATGTGCTCTAATTCCCCTTTTCCCTTTTTGTTATTTGTATTTTTTTTTGTGTTTATTTTTGTCCTAGATGGCCTGACGCAGCAGGTAGGGGTGAACTCTATGTCTGAGTTTGTCTTTGCTCAAGCTGTCCAGAAATGGCTCAGATGCGCTCCATATCGTATGGGTGGTGCAGGGCGCCCAACATCCATCCCCATCCCGGAGTAAATAACAAAAAGTGATGTGAAACAAAGAAATGTAAAAAGGAAACTTTGTCGTTTAATAAAGTATTTTGCAAATGATACATGTCTATTGGCCTTTTTTTGTTGTTTGTTTTGTTGTTTGTTTTGTTGTTGTTTCTGATGCTTTATATTTTCGGGATATTACTATTGACATGATACATTGTAACATAATTTTTAACACATAAAGGGTGTCCAATTTGTACAATTATCTGGTGGTTTAAGTATTGATGGAAACTTGCAGTAGTTTAGTATTGATTAAAATAGCTATAGATTGTATATATTTGTAACTGTAGGTTTCCAGTCATGATTTTACTGTTGTTTCAATAGAAACCAACTGTGCGAAAGAGGTGGAAAATCAACGTCATAGTTCAACAGTGTTTAAATATCAGAATCTAACATTGTTTCAATATTAACAGTGTGTCATAATTATATGTTAAATCAATGTCAGCGTTCAACATTGGTTCCATATCAAAACCTGACGTTTCAGTATTAATAAGGGTGCAAGAGTGACATTAGGTCAACATCAGATTTCAACGTTGATTCAATAGAATCACCTGATATTGACTAAACATTGTTTCAGTGTCTCCTTGCTCTCTGGGAACACACATTTAAAAACTGTTTTTACATAATCTCAGACCTACTCAGGTTTAGAAGATATAAAAAACTATTTGAAAGCAATCTAACCTAAATTCAGCAGATTTTTTATAGCTTAACCTTACGGTCCTCAAATGCTGAAGAAATGAACTTTTACTCAAATTGCTAATGTGTAGCACTACATTTTTAGAAAATGTAGAGCAGTCTTTTTTTTTTCTGAAAGGTATATTGTAAATGGTCAAATGATAAACAAACCCCTGTGTACCTAACAGGCTGTGCAGAAGCAGTTGTTGCTAACAGCTGCTTAAGTGTGTGCATGTGGACGTGGGGGGCTGCAAAGGAGGCAGCTGTCAAGACAGACATACTGTGTGCTTCCTACATTCCCTTATAAGGACGAATGTCCCTCAAAACCATGACCCATTTAAGACCATTCTCTTTTTTCCTGATTAAGACCTGGCGATAAAGATAGGACTGCCAAAAAGTGCTTCTTTGACTTGAAGGGAGCTGTTGACAAAACACAGAAGCAGTTTCACCCAAAGGCTGGTGTGATCTTTCTGCTTCATATGTTTTTGCTCAGAACAACAAGCCAGATTATGGTGAGCACACACTAACGCCATATTGAAACAGGTATATTTGAGCATTTCTGTTGTAACACTTTTACACTTTACTGCAGTAATTCTAGTTATTTTTTTATTCTTCACAAATAAAACACACAGTCTATAAAGTCTCAAATAAATAGCTCCAAAATAAATGCAGAGCCATATATAAAACTGCTTTATTTAACTCAGTTGCAGTTAAATATGATTTTTAACTACCACATATATCTATTTAATATGTAGAAAGTCCATCTTTGCCAACAACATGAGTGCACGTAAAAGCAGGAATTCATGTTTTCTTGTCCAACTATATGATCTGAATGCTTTTTTCAATTCTAAGTCCTTTTGCAGATCATCAGAGGGCAAATGACCCCTGAAGCACTGCGGTCATGCACTATGATTGCTGCTGCTATAAAAATGTAAATATAGAAAATAGAAGAACACAGTGTTCAGATATGACCTGACATAATCTATGAACAGTCTATCCAACATCAACACAGGGGGGTCGTGCCTGATTTTCTTGTTGGAGTCCCCATAGACACTGAGATCACCAGTGATATATCAAGCTCTTTACAAGACCCCAGATCCTTTTCAAATCTGTCTTGATTACAAAAATGATTCTGCTCATGGTAGGTGAGAAAAGATTCCTTCCAACGTTACGCAGCAAATTTGATAAACTGGACAATTTAAGAAAGTTGCGATATCCAGTGAAAAAACAAATTTTTGGACGTTGAATTGTATAAACAGACCGTGAGAGTCAAAAAAATGTGAGTAGAAAAAAACAACAAGTAGGTTAGTAGTGCCTTTGCCTTGCACATGGCTACAAATGGAATATTTCAAAGTCTTGATGTTGCGGGGGGTATTTACATTCTTTCTGCACTCGCTGTTGCCTGTTCTGGCTTCAACATGGGGGTAGTGTGAGTTGACGAATAAGGAGTGTGAGCTATGCTGTGTGTGGCGACGTGCAGACTCTGGCACCTGCTGCTCTGTATTTCCCTAAAAGGACACTCTGGAGCCAATCAGAACAGAGAACGGATACTCGTCACTCTTGCATTTGCCATCCCAGGAGTCTGTTGTCTGGTGGAGGTTTTGGAACTGCCTTTAGCTCCCTCCATTTACCCCCTTACATGATTGCCTCTCAGCTATCTGGAATTTTATGGCCCCCACTCTTTACAAACGACGTTGGCAAACTCTCCCAGGCAGGTCCACCGTAGACGACTCCTT
Source organism: Diplotaxodon limnothrissa (assembly GCF_057381915.1). Lineage (NCBI taxonomy): Eukaryota > Metazoa > Chordata > Actinopteri > Cichliformes > Cichlidae > Diplotaxodon > Diplotaxodon limnothrissa. The sequence continues at coordinate 18,138,011 of NC_140610.1, read as the reverse complement.
AACCAGACTGCTCAGGCAAGATCTCGTATTACTGTCACACCATCTAATCATCCACATCCCCAGGACCCTGTTTGAGCTTAGTCATATTAACACATCCCTCGGGATCTGAATGGCAGCTCCACAAACTATGAATGGGAGAAATGTGTTGCTATGCATAAATCTCCATTACAAACTATTTACTGATGGTTTTGCAGCTGATTGTTTTTCCCTGATGGGAGTACGACAAGCTCAGCTTTTATATTTATAAAGAATCCACAAAAATAATTTGACAGCTAAAATACAACTAAATTCACTATTTTCATGTACAAATAATATTGGTTTTAATAATACTCCCATGCATATAACATTAAAATCCTTAATCATATAGAAGATCCACATTCACTGTCATTTATCACATTTGACCTTCATGTACCTTTTAAATACTTCATAATGTAATCATCTATCTTTAATAAATTTTCCACTTGCTGCTTCCCCCCCCCCCCCCCCTTACTTCTATCTATGGCATTCAATGTCCAGGACAGCATCTCTATAGATTGGTGGTATTTCCTGACACAGGATCCACTTTAATGGACTATTTTGCTGAGCAACACTTAATTTGGGCTTGTGTGAACCCTTGAGCCCGCCCACCGTCCCCCAGCTCCAGGACGCAGAGGCATATTTAAGGAACCCCTTGCACCCTTGCCCCTTTGTCCCAGTGGAAACTCCAGTCTTGTGGTTACAACTTGGTGAGTCCTTTTGCTGGATCATTGCTGTGTTTCAGATGCTGCTTTTTGGAGGATAAGTGTCAGTGAGGATGACCAGATAGTGCTGCTGTATATTACAGCCAGTACATGGATATACTGTATTCATTACAGCTAGAAGTTGTTTCTTGCCTAAGCAGATGTTTTATTGTTTTGTTGAAGAGTGGTAAAAGGATAAGTTGTGTGTGCTGAATAGTTTAAGGGCTGCTGCGGTATATAAGGGCAAGTCAGTTGCCATCAAGACTTAGGGTGGAGGATATATGTGATGCTTGACTCGGAGAAACAGGCAAACAACACTAGCTCAGGTTAGACTCAACATAAGGAAAATTATCAGTTCATTATTTTTTCTTAAAAAGGCTTCCTCACTGATGCTTTACTGTTTTTACTGTTTTTAGCACAAGTTAAAGAGCATTCTGAAAAAGGTCATTTCCCACATTTCTAGGTTATATTTAAATGTCGGGCTGTGTAGTATGGAAAGCAACAGATAAAGATTTTTTACAGATTTTTATGTAACTGTTATGTTACTTGAACTAAACTGATAATTAGACTAATTTACTGAACATAATAATTGGTAAAATATACCTTTATATTCAAGTTTTATGTTTCTCAAAATCAAGTTTTTGTAACTTGGTCATATTCACAGTTACAGACAGCAGTCTCTAAGGTTTACAGGGTTGTGGCCTACTATAGGACATATTAGACAGAATAGGACAGCGGTAAGACTCTTCAAAGAGGGGATGCTGGCACTTGGGATGCAGGCTCAGGCCTGAGAGCCTGGAAGACTCCAAGCACATGGTCTCCATCCAAACAGAGGAGACTACTATGTGGCGACAGCTGAGAGGAGAGCCAGGCCTCCACTGCCACTTGTCAAAAGTCACACTGCCTCAGCTGTTAACTGGCTCTGGCTTAACGATGAGATACTAAGAAGGGGTTGTGGGGGCAGAGGGGGCTTTACAAGAGTCCAGAGGCTGAAAATAGACCCATGAGTGTGTGGTGGTGGTCCTGTTTTGGCTTTTCAAGCAGCTATAAGGCTCAGAGAGATTAGACTACTCAAAAGTGTCTTCATACTGAACATAGCGCTACATTATTTCATAGAATTGCACAACTTTGTTTCTTCATGTGAACTTCTGCTTCTTTAAATGGAAATAATATGCATTTAAACATTTCTGTAAATATACCATAATATTCTGATTAATTTCTATTTTTTGTGTTATATAGAAAGCCAGCCCGGTACAGACCAAACATGTGTGACGACGACGAGACCACTGCCTTGGTGTGCGACAACGGTTCTGGCCTGGTCAAGGCTGGGTTTGCCGGTGATGATGCTCCCCGTGCTGTCTTCCCATCCATTGTTGGACGTCCTCGTCACCAGGTTGGAATACGGGAAAGGCCCCAAGTTTCTGGGAGATTACATATTTGTTGCCCTGTCACAAGATGTCTGTTTTTAAGTCTTGAGCTTGAGTTTGTTTGTTTTATTCATTCTCAGGGTGTGATGGTAGGTATGGGTCAGAAGGACAGCTACGTGGGAGACGAGGCCCAGAGCAAGAGGGGTATCCTGACTCTGAAGTACCCAATCGAGCATGGCATCATCACCAACTGGGACGACATGGAGAAGGTGCGAAAGATATAAAGATGTGGGAAAACTGAAATGTTATTTTTGTCAACAAATAACATCATTCTTTCCTGGATTCACAGATCTGGCACCACACCTTCTACAACGAGCTCCGTGTGGCCCCAGAGGAGCATCCCACCCTGCTGACAGAGGCTCCCCTCAATCCCAAAGCCAACAGAGAAAAGATGACCCAGATCATGTTTGAGACCTTCAACGTCCCAGCCATGTATGTGGCCATTCAGGCTGTGCTGTCCCTCTATGCCTCCGGCCGTACCACTGGTGAGCCCTCTTCTGTGCAATGTCGCATGTAAGTTAAACCATATCAATCTGTGCATATTTTCTTCTAACAAACTACTGCCTTCACTGGACAGGTATTGTGCTGGACTCCGGTGATGGTGTGACCCACAATGTGCCCATCTATGAAGGTTATGCTCTGCCCCACGCCATCATGCGTCTGGATCTGGCTGGTCGAGACCTGACTGACTACCTGATGAAGATCCTGACTGAGCGTGGTTACTCCTTTGTCACCACTGGTAAGAAAATTACCAACTTTAGCCAAAAACAATCCCACAGAATTTTAATGAAAAATGTAAACTGTAAACAGTGATCTATTTCAACATTTTTAGCCTTTTAATCACATGAGCTTACCTACAGTTTCCAAATTCCTGAACAGGCAATATGCATATACTGTGACCGTGCTTTGTCAAACGGAATTCTGAACGTTCTAGATATAAACAGACTTTTCCTGGTTGACTGAACTGTGATATTTCCTCCATTTAGCTGAGCGTGAGATTGTGCGTGACATCAAGGAGAAACTGTGTTACGTGGCTCTGGACTTTGAGAATGAGATGGCCACAGCCGCATCGTCCTCCTCCCTGGAGAAGAGCTATGAACTCCCTGACGGTCAGGTCATCACCATCGGAAACGAGCGTTTCCGTTGCCCGGAGACCTTGTTCCAGCCTTCTTTTATTGGTCAGTCGATCCACCGCACATTCACAGAAAGGCACAAAATATATTTTGGTTTCATACCAATACCAGCAATAGTAGTATCTACTTAGGTGTATTGTTCTCATGGGACCTAATGTCCCATAAGAACAATAAAGCCATATATAGGCTGTGTATAAATATAATTCATAATACACTATACTGGAGTTCTGAGTTCAGTATAGCCTCCCCTAATAGCCCTTTATATCTATAACGCTATTAATTCATAGACACTTACGAATCTTACTAAAATGATGTGTAAATGATAACTAGTAGCATTTTATCTCCTGAGTTTCTTCTTGTTTTATTGTCTACATCTTAAATGTATTGCAACGACCACCACTGTTAGCTGCATGAATACTTACCTCTTTACAACTTTTCCCCAGGTATGGAGTCTGCTGGCATTCATGAGACGGCCTACAACAGCATCATGAAGTGTGACATTGATATCCGTAAGGACCTGTATGCCAACAACGTGCTCTCTGGTGGTACCACCATGTACCCTGGTATTGCTGATCGTATGCAGAAAGAAATCACTGCCCTGGCTCCCAGCACAATGAAGATCAAAGTGAGTCCAAGGAGTGCAAAGTTATTAAAATGTATTTTGTCAAAGAAGAAATAAGCAAGCCTTTTGTTCAAATTTTGGCATGGTGTAAAATGTTCTAATATGTACTTCATTCCTGATTTTCCTATCCACTCCTTCCAGATCATTGCTCCCCCTGAGAGGAAATACTCCGTCTGGATCGGTGGCTCCATCCTGGCCTCTCTGTCCACCTTCCAGCAGATGTGGATCAGCAAGCAGGAGTACGATGAGGCTGGCCCCTCCATCGTCCACAGGAAGTGCTTCTAAATCTTCAGACATCACCAAAAATCTCAAAACCAACCACACCAGCTTTGCTTCTATTTCTGTATTTCTACTGTTCCTTTTGCTGTATATACATGTACTGTTGTAATAAATATAGTTCCTTTTATCAGTAATCCAGAGAGTTGGAGTCATGCTTTTTCCCCAAAGAACATCAAATATAATTCTGAAAAACAAATACAATACTTCAGATGAATAAATAGTGTGTTTGAAAAAGATGGCAACACAAATATACAGTATACTCTAAAAAAAGTGCACTTTTAGCAAAAGAGTGGTTACATAAACCATTTTAATGAAGACTAAATAAACTTTTAATTATTTTAACAAACTGCCCTTTTCAAGGCATTTTCAGTTTTCTATAGCTCAAAAGTTAAACTGCTTAAATAAACAATGATGGTCAACTACTATAGTTAAAGGGTTGAAAACTTCAGCAACACTATTCTGTGACTGCTTTCTTTCCTTATAGACCCTGCAGTTAATAAAATGATAAACTGATGCATTTATTATTATCAATTAGTATCTAAATAACGCCAGTCTTACACACATTATAGCAAGCTGGTTTTGATCAGTCTGTGGTTTACACAGAGTTTTATACATTTTGGTATGCAAGATAGAATAGTTGAAACACTGCTTTACCTTTATTGCTATCAGAAAAAACAAAAATAAATTAAAGCTGCAAGCAGCGTTATGAGGGCCCTCGAACCCCGGCACGTCGAGCCACGCCCAACACCTACAACCAGCACGTCTGATCTGATGTCACATTGATGGAATTCATGCATTTAACCACCAGCTAACAATTCATCTCATTCAATCACGATTATAGTCGTCCCACTAGGTGGCGCTCTAGCCATTACTGACAATTGGCATAACAAACATTTCCAAGCTCGAGTCTCATCATGCCTGCGACCGGAGAGATTGGACATTGTGTTTTTGAGTGACAGCAGATTACTGCTTTTTGGCGAGTGATTGAAACTCCACGTGCCGCCATGACCACCCCGTTTCCCTGAACGTAAAAAGCTTCGCAATTTAACATCACAAAGGTCTTTAGATTCCACACAGAAGATATCGCGTCAATCTGACGAAATCCCTTGGAGGAGTTCCGAACATTCCGGAACCTTGGCGCATTCTGAACATTCTGATTCTGGAATTCCGAACATTCCGATTCCGATTCCGGAATTCAGAACATTCCGGAATTCCGAACATTCCGGAACCTTGGCGCATTCCGTAATTCCGGAACCTTAGCGCATTCCGGAATTCCGAACATTCCGGAAATATGGCGCATTCCGAACATTCTGATTCCGGAATTCCGAACATTCCGATTCCGGAATTCCAAACATTCCGAAACTAAGGCATATTCCGGAATTCCGACCATTCGGGAACCTTGGTGCATTCCGGAATTCCGAACATTCCGGAACCTTGGCGCATTCCGGAATTCCAAACATTCCGGAACCTTGGCGCATTCCGAACATTCCGAACATTCAGATTCCGGAATTCCTAACATTCCGGAACTATGGCGCATTCCGAACATTCTGATTCCGGAATTCCGAACATTCCGATTCCGGAATTCCGAACATTCCGGAACTATGGCGCATTCTGAACATTCAGGAACCTTGGCGAATTCCGGAATTCCAAACATTCCGGAACCTTGGCGCATTCCGAACATTCTGAACATTCCGATTCCGGAATTCCTAACATTCCAGAACTATGGCGCATTCCGAACATTCCGATTCCGGAATTCCGAAAAATTCCAGAACTATGGCGCAGTCCAAACATTCCGAACATTCCGATTACGGAATTTCGAACATTCTGATTACGGAATTCCGAACATTCCGGAACTATGGCGTATTCCGGAATTCCGAACATTCCGGAACCTTGGTGCATTCTGAACATTCCGGAACCTTGACGCCTTCCGGAATTCCGAACATTCCGATTCCAGAATTCTGAACATTCCGGAAATATGGCGCATTCCGAACATTCGGGAACCTTGGCGAATTCCAGAATTCCGAACATTCCGGAATTATGGCGCATTCCGAACATTCCAATTACGGAATTCCGAACATTCTGATTACGGAATTCCGAACATTCCGGAACCTTGGCGCATTCCAAACATTCCGAACATTCTGATTCCGGAATTCCTAACATTCCGGAACCTTGGCGCATTCCGAACATTCCGATTCCGGAATTCCTAACATTCCGGAACTCTGGCGCATTCCGAACATTCCGAACATTCCGATTCCGAACATTCCGGAACTATGGCGCATTCTGGAATTCCGGAACGTTGTCGCATTCCGAACATTCCGAACATTCCGATTCCGAACATTCCGGAACTATGGCGCATTCTGGAATTCCGGAACGTTGTCGCATTCCGAACATTCCGAACATTCCGATTCTGGAATTCCGAACATTCCGGAACTATGCCGCATTCCGAACATTCCGATTCCGGAATTCCTAACAATCCGGAAGATGGGAAGAGTGAATCTACAATAGGCAAGCAGCTTGGTGTGAAAAAATCAACTGTGGGAGCAATCATCAGAAAATGGAAGACATACAAGACCACTGATAATCTCCCTCGATCTGGGGCTCCACGCAAGATCTCATCCCGTGGGGTCAAAATGATCATGAGAACGGTGAGCAAAGATCCCAGAACCACACGGGGGGACCTGGTGAATGACCTGCAGAGAGCTGGGACCAAAGTAACAAAGGTCACCATCAGTAACACACTACAACGGCAGGGAATCAAATCCCGCAGTGCCAGACGTGTTCCGCTGCTGAAGCCAGTGCATGTCCAGGCCCGTCTGAAGTTTGCCAGAGAGCACATGGATGATACAGCAGAGGATTGGGAGAATGTCATGTGGTCAGATGAAACCAAAGTAGAACTTTTTGGTATAAACTCAACTCGTCGTGTTTGGAGGAAGACGAATACTGAGTTGCATCCCAAGAACACCATACCTACTGTGAAGCATGGGGGTGGAAACATCATGCTATGGGGCTGTTTTTCTGCCAAGGGGACAGGACGACTGATCCGTGTTAAGGACAGAATGAATGGGGCCATGTATCGTGAGATTTTGAGCCAAAACCTCCTTCCATCAGTGAGAACTTTGAAGATGAAACGAGGCTGGGTCTTCCAACATGACAATGATCCAAAACACACCGCCCGGGCAACAAAGGAGTGGCTCCGTAAGAAGCATTTGAAAGTCCTGGAGTGGCCTAGCCAGTCTCCAGACCTCAACCCCATAGAAAATCTGTGGTGGGAGTTGAAAGTCCGTGTTGCTCGGCGACAGCCCCAAAACATCACTGCTCTTGAGAAGATCTGCATGGAGGAATGGGCCAAAATACCAGCTACTGTGTGTGCAAACCTGGTAAAGACCTATAGTAAACGTTTGACCTCTGTTATTGCCAACAAAGGTTATATTACAAAGTATTGAGTTGTATTTTTGTTATTGACCAAATACTTATTTTCCACCCTGATTTATGAATAAATTCTTTACAAATCCTACCATGTGGATTCATGGATTTTTTTTTCACATTCTGTCTCTCACGGTTGAAGTGTACCTCTGGTGCAAATTACTGACCTCTGTCATCATTTTAAGTGGGGGAACTTGCACAATCGGTGGCTGACTAAATACTTTTTTGCCCCACTGTATCTCCCCCCACCACTTCCCCTGCAAGTGGCAGACACCCTCAGACATCGGTGCATTGGTTCTTTGTGTCCGGGGATGGGCGTCCAGGTACGCACCAGCTCACTCCTTGGTGGCTGCTTATCGGGGCCTGGAGCCTGGGGCTCGCTCGGGCCACTTCGCGCCTTGAGGCGACTTTTGTTGTGATTTGGCGCTATATAAATAAAATTGAATTGAATTGAATTGAATTGAATTGAGGGTGGGGTGCCCTCTGCCTCTCAGCCCTTGGATCGGTCCCTCTGGCGCAGCTGGCTGCCGGCGGAGTGCACGGGCACGTCACTGCAACCCCCCCTGGCTTCTGCTCCGCGGCTGCTGAGTGACCCCTCATCTGGGGCTCTCCTCAGCTCTTTCTGGGATAGTGGCGTGGCTGCCCCTCTGTTGGTCTTCCTTGGTCTCTTGTGTTCTGGGGGCCTCTGGATGTTTGGAGTTTTGATCTCCTCCATACCTGCTTCATGCCCTGGTGGACGGGGCTGTGGCTCCCCACACCCTCTAGCAGATCATTACATGAAGGAACCTTTTAAAAACAAGCGGGTCCATGCTCACAGGTGTACACACGGGTGCTCACACACACAAACTACACCCTCTGTCAGTGCGCCCCAGGGCAGCTGTGGCTACAATGTAGCTTGCCATCGCCAGTGTGTGAATGTGTGTGTGAATGGGTGAATGACTGAATGTAGTGTGAAGCGCTTTGGGGTCCTTAGGGACTAGAAAAGCGCTATACAAATGCAGGCCATTTACCATTTACCATTTTTGGCTCCTACCTCAAAGCGCACTGTGCGCTGTCGATATTACGTGCACAATAATGTTTAACATTTAGTATTTACAGTTATATTCCCATATATCATCGTGATGTTGTTTATTATGTTGCTCTCGTTTTCTTCTGCTTGTTTTCTTTTTTCTTTCTCAACAGGTGATCCAGGTGATTGATATATGTATTTTTTTTGTCTGCTTATTTAGTTGGTTTTTGTTTTTTTGCCCTTTATCCCCATCCCTCTTCTCCGCTGTTTTTCTCCCCCCTCTTCCTTTCTCCCTTTTATTTTCCTCATTCAAGTCTGTTCCGTATCTAGCAAGTGAAAATAAAAAATAAATAAAATAAACAATAAAAGGTGAATAAAAAATAGACCATTATGGCAAGGCTGGGATGGTCAATTTGGTAAAGTAAATCCGTTGGGCATCTTTCTTCGCCTTTAGACAATAATTCTGATGGCAAAAGAACCAAACGGGACAGGCAGAAAATAAAAATAAAAATAAAAATAAAAATAAAAAAGAAGATGAGTGGCTGACTGAATGGGTGAAAGCACTGGAACCTGAACTCATGACAAAGTTAATGGCTAAACAGCGGACTGACAGCACACACTCACTACAGATAAATGGAAGCCACCTTAGTTGGGATTGTGTATTTGAACTAGGAGGGGTACGAAAACAGAAATCGGTTGAATGCAGTCTGCTATGTACTGACATCTAGTGTTGAGATTTTGCACACTGTTACTTTAATCTTGATTAATATTCACAATAAAAATATTAATCAAACATTTTGAAGACTGTATGTGTTTCACAGTGTCTAACTGTTCTGGTACATTTAAACCTAACAATTACTACATGATGGAAACACGTCATGTTATCTCTTTTAATAAAGTTTGTGTATGTATACACAGGTCATGCTGATATTGAACAAAAAACACAAAGATCAGATGTTAATCAGATTTATTTGCTCTCTTTCCTTCTTAAACATGTTTTTAATGTTAGTTATGATTCAGAATTGGTGACTGAAGACTCCACATGCCGCCATGACGACCCCGTTTCCCTGAATGTAAAAAGCTTTGCAATTTAACATCACAAAGGTCTTTAGATGCCACGCACTGCAGATCGGTCCAATCTGATGAAATCCCTTGGAGGAGTTCATCAAAGTACAGTGCCTGAAAAGAGGGGAAAATGTCGCTAAAATTACACATTAATTTTAAAATGGCTGACTTCCTGTTGGATTTGGCATATTGCTCCAAGAGACTTTTTTGTACATCTTAATATCTTCCATAAGCTTAACAGGTTTCAGACTCATAGATAAAACACAGAGCAGGGGCTGATGCTTTGAAATTTCAAGACTTTTTAAACTTTCCAAGCCCCTCAAAAGCCACTTCATCTTTCATGGTGAACCGCGTTGCCACCAGGGTGCGCCGTTTAGTTTAAAGTCACAATTTTCGCACTGAAGCATCATGAGGGACTGATGGTGATATTCACCGCTTTTGAGGTGGCCACGATGAACCTGTGGAAATCAGTACAACAAAGTGAAAGACATGACATTTCCTGTTGCCACTAGGTGGCGTTCTGCGTATTCCTGACAATGGGCACATCAATCTGTTCAGGTCGGCCCTGACATCACGCCTGTAAAGTCTGGTACTGATCAGACTGGATTTCATTGAGTTATACTAATTTGTTTCTTCATGGCGAGACATCAAAGTTCGCCATGCTTTCGGGGTCACACCCTTCTGCGAAAACTCACAGTTTTCACTGTAACCCAAGACCAACTCCTTAAGGCTTTCCTGGAGAAATTTGAGGCTGCAGATGTCACCCATCACTATACTGTACCCCAAAGTGTAAAACATGACATTTCCTGTTCCCACTAGGTGGCGCTGTCCTTGATGTCAAATATGGCAGTTGAAATATGTTCAGGGCTGGAGCCTTATCATATGTGTGCTCTTTGGCCCAGATTGGACAATGTATGACAGAATGAGAGGCAATACGATTTTCATGGCGAGTCATCGAAATTCGCCGTGGCTCTGCAATTTAACATGGCCCAGGTGTGTAGTTGACACTGACCAAAGATGAAGCTTATACGACCAAATCCCAAGGAGGAATTTGAAAAAGTTTGAGGCATGGAAATGGCAAAATTAGAGTCAAAATGTCACCTTCACTTCTAAATTGCGGACTTCCTGTTGGGTTTGCCTCAATGGGCCCACAGACTTTTTTGTTTGTCTTGGCATGGTACACATGTGTGCCAGATTTCATACATGTAGCTCAAACGATGTGGTCATAGGGCTGTATTTTACAAGGCATAGGTGGCGAATACAGAGCCATTTTCACATGCCCATATGTAAAACCATTAAAATACAAAATTTTTCACCAGACCTGGCATGTGTGCAAAATTTCATGAGTTTTTGAGCATGTTTAGGCCCTCAACAAGGCCCTTGTTTTGCCTGAATAATAATAATAATAATATTAAGAATAAGAATAAGAATAAGAATAAGAATAATAAGAATAAGAATAAGAATAAGAATAAGAATAATAAGAATAAGAATAAGAATAAGAAAAATAATAATAATAATAATAATAATAATAATAATAATAATAATAATAATAATAATAAGAAGAAGAAGAAGAAGAAGAAGAAGAAGAAGAAGAAACGGAGCAGATACAATAGGGCCTTCGCACTCTCAGTGCTCGGGCCCTAAAAAGCTTCAGTCTAATTGCAGCATACTTCAGAAAGATGATAGTGGGAGTTTGAACCCTTTAACGACAAACATTAATGCTTTCGAATCACTTTTTTTGTTAGTTGCACTCCCACAACCCACCAACTAAATAACATCTTGGCTACAACGCCATCAGTATGCTGCTTCTGTTAAGCTACTGGCCTTTTAAGAGCCAAACCCACATTATGTAGTATAAGGTGGTATAATTTCCAGCAAAAGAAAATTCTGGGAATGAGGAATTTGTAGGCTACATCTGTGAATAATCATAAATGTCTTGCACAGCCACTGATGTCAGCGATTCCAACATTTAGGCAGTAATTTTGTGGTGATGACTTTATCGGCCCCAGTGCTGGTATGTTTTCAGTAAAAATGCATTTAATCAGTTCTAGATTTGGGAGCTGGCACTCAAGTATGTTCAAACAAGTGCATTCACACTAGCATTTATTAGTATCACTGCGATCAATACTGAAAGATCTCAAACAGTATTTGGCTACAACTTTACAGTCTTCTGCACTTCTACAAATGTTTGTCGTACATGTGGGGAAATACTGCTGAAACACTGCTGATATAAAGATGTTGTGAAACTGAAACACCCACTTCCGGAAAAAAAGAATTACTGTAAAAGTGTTTCAATAGCAATCTAAAGTGACTCACGTTTTACACCACTCCTGAATGCATCACTTTCCCTTCAGCGCTCACTTCCTGTGTGGCAGGTGATACGGATTAGAATAATAAAGCCCACCTCCTTTACTCATTACTGAGTTTGCAGAGATTGTGGTACCACGGTGAAAGGCCGTTAATGTGCTTAGGTTTTTCTTTGCTTCCGGTCAAATCATGAAGCTTACAGACAGCAATGTCATTCGGTTCCACCTTCAAGTCCTTTATGGGATCTCTATCAAGAGTCTTGAGAAGAAAAGGGAGAGACTGATGATCAGCGGTTCAAAGATCTTTGGTGTTCCTCTGGAAAATTTGCCCAGGTGTTACATTCCTGAATTTGGGCTTGTACCTTGGTGAGTGGGAAAGGGAAATCATTAAATGTAACTTGGGAGGAACACTTCTAAAACTTTGCTTAATAATTTGTGTCCCAGCTTTTTGGTGGACGCTTGTTCTTTCCTTCTGGAGCGTGGTGGGACTGTGGGCCTTTTCAGAAAACCAGGCTGTCTTGCTCGTATTAAGACTCTCAGGGTAAGAGTCTCAATGTTTGTTTGTTTTAAGTCTTAGTTCCACAATATTTTCTGGAGCAATAGTGCCATCTAGTGGTTTAAGTCACTTTACTGACCTGTCACCTACACTTCTACATTTGCAGTAGTTGCCACATGTTTGTAGGGTACAAATACAGGCAAATAAAATAGTTTTACGAATCCTTCAAAAAGGATGTTTGTTGAAACTGAATGGGTGTTTCTAATGTTAATTATATCTATTAAACAGTTTAATCTGGTTATAGCTAGACAAACTACTACAACAACACTACATGCAGATATGCTCTTTTTTTTTTTTGCTCTTGTTGTGTCTGGTTTAGGCCAAACTGAATCGAGGAGAGAGTTGTCTGTCCACTGCCCTCCCCTATGATGTGGCCACTCTGATCAAACAGTTTTGCAGGGAGCTGCCAGAGCCGCTGTTTCCCTCGGAGCTTCATGCAGCTATGCTCAAAGCTCAGTCTCTGCCCAACCTACAGGACAGGATGGCAGCCCTCCAGCTGCTGTCCTGTCTCCTTCCTGCAAGAAACGCCTCCTGTCTGCATTACATGTTCGACTACTTGGCAAAAGTTTCCCAGCGGTATGAAAGGATTTTTTTTTTTTAATTAAACGTTAGCAGAAATTAGTCGCATACACAAAGTGCCGATTTAAAGTCATTTTTGTCTAGGAAACAAGTGTTTCTGTCAAAGCTGGTTCTGCCCCAGGTTGTGTGCTTCAGATGGAAACAACATGATAGTTCAGGAGACCTGATATTGTTTTTTTTCACTGTATGTACTGCTGTCAGATGCAGCGAGAACTTGATGACCAGCTCCAACCTGGCTATAGTCTTCGCTCCATGTCTATTACCCCCGCCAAACACGACAGAGATGTCTGAAGGACGGCTTGAGCTCAGAGTTCTTGTTCTGCGCACCTTCATTGAAAATCCTCATTTATTTGGTAAAAGACCAGTTATTTGGTGTTGATAAAAAAATTTCAAGTGGCTTTATATGCAATGCTTTATATGCAATGTTTTAATCTGTATGACAATAGGTGTGATTCCCAAAACTGTAATCGATAGTATGGAATATCTGATGAACTTCCATTTTGTGAAAGATGTTGGCTCCAAAAGTAGAAGTAAAAAGCGGCACAGTTTCAAAGGTAAAAAGACCACAGAAGTTACTGAGCAAATCACTCCGTTCAAATTATGTTTAACCAGTTTTTACTATTTGAATTCTCGAGCTTAAATTTCTCAAACACATGCAGGAATGCGCTCTGTAAAGACGGTGCCCTTGATTCAGGGAGGGTCGAAGCTCAGGCCACCAGAGCAGAGCCACGGGTCCACATCAGGAGACAGACCAACGCTGAGGAGAAGCCTTGGCCTGGATTCTTTCCCCAACATCCTTTTGTTCAGGACCTACATGCCTTCAGCAGGTAATTATATGGTGAAAGAATCAGACTGGAATGTGTGAGAATATTTTATTTGTGCAGTCTAATCTAAAAACCGTTTCTAGATCAAAGCTTCAGGCTTGCAGCAGCTTTGTTGGATGATGTCATTGCAGCTGAAAAAAAGTTAAACAAGATGCCACAAGATGGTCTAAAAAGGTAAACGGTAAAGGTTTATAAATTTAACTTCAGTGTTCACTCTAACATCAGTGACAAATTAGAGAGCTAAGGCTTAGAGTTGATGCTACTTGGTTTCAGCATTTGGTTTCAAGGAGCCGCTTCAAGTAAAGCAAATGTTAACTGTAGAATAAACCATGGTGCTTATCGGCTTTGGCCAAATGCGCACTGTCTGCTGTGTATTTGTTCAATGTGCCTCTGTGCTTTACATATGGATCATCATCAGGTTCACCAGAGGTGTCGATGGCTCTCCTGCAGGAAAACTAAAGCTCATGCTTTGGAGAAGACGCTCGTCACTATAATTCATGCTTGTTTCCCTAAAGTCAAGACCTCTGATCAACCAGGAGGTTGACAAGAGTGGTTTGGGGGGGGGAGCTATGTTTTATGATTTGTTTTAGTTGTTTTTTTTAAACTGTATTTATGTAACAAGAGACTGAACAATGTATGTACGGCTTTCCCATACATTTTTCATTAAATAAAGATATATTTTTAGTCTCTCTCCTTTCCTAAAGTCAATTTTATTAAATTTTCTGTGTATTATAGCCAAACCCAGTTTTGAGGAGTCCCATTTCCTTTCTTTATTGTTAAAAAAGAAATTATTCTGAAATATAAGAACATGGAAAACGGAGTAGCCACTACTAAATGGGGAAAAATGCATTTGGGCTCGGATTTGTAGCGTCAGTGTAGCGCTCCCGAAGAGTAAATGGCACTTTGTCATAGCCAATGGGAAAAGTGGATTTGCTGTTTCCTGGCAACTGCATCTGAACCGTGAAACGAGACGGATGCAAGGTTGTAAAATGTACACGTATGAAGACATCAGAAATCAACTCTTCAAAACAAAACGAGACGGAAAATAAAAATTTTTCACCAAACGCTGCCCATAAACGAATAATGCGCAGAACGCTGGTGAATCAACTTGGGACAGAGTGAATTTAGACGAAAATCTGTGTTTGGCTTTTTGTTCCTCCGCGTTTGTAAAGCTTTATTTTGAAGATCCGGAAATGTGCGTTTTCTTTGTGGACGACTTGACGGAGGTCTCCCTCAGCAGGTCTCCCTCCTTAAACGCAAACAAGGTAAGGGGAAAATGCAGAAATCTGATTTTTGATCCTTCGCGATTCCTTTGTAACAACAATAAATAAAAATCTATGTAATTACATGTTTATATTGAGTTTCATTATAAGTGAAGCCGTTTTTGGTTGATGGGGAGCTATTTATAGGCTTTTCACAACGGCCTTAATGACTCTGTTTACAGAGTAAGTGGCGCATCAAAGATTTATTCATTTTACGGACCACATGATGCCTTGTTGTTTGTTTTGCCCACAATGACATTCAATTCAGGCGATTTTGTCGTATTATGGATCTTTATCCACAAATAATTGCGTATATGTTTATAACAGGAAATTCATCCGTGTTTGCACACGAATAAACATCTGTGAGCTACTGTGTGTGTGTGTGTGTTTCTCCCTGTAGATAACGAAAATGGGCTCGGCGGTGCGGTTATCGTTACTCAGCCTCCTGCTGTGCCTACAGCTCGGCAGAGCTCCAGCCCGCAGTCCCCGTACGGCTGACCAGGTGTCTGAGGCCGACATCCAGCGCCTCCTGCACGGTGTCATGGAGCAGCTCGGCATTGCTCGGCCCAGGGTGGAGTATCCTGCACACCAGGCTACCAACATTGTTGGGCCTCAGAGCATACAGGGTATGTTATAGAGATTTATGAAGGATCTTCTAGTTTAAGAATATTGGAGGCAATATTCCCCACCACTTCATCTGTCTTAACTCTGTATTTTTTATTTTTTTCTTCAAATTTTCATCTTGTGGATAAAATCTAATAAAATCTAAACTTGAGGAAATCTTGAAATTTTCAGATAACCTGAAATATTGACTTATGGATGGGTAAAATGGGTAACAGATTTTCATATCCCCTTGAGACCAGAAAAATACTGAATGCTTAAACCCAACGGATATAAACATTAGGGCCATCATAGCTGGAAAAGTGGCAGGAGGGATCCTTGCAAAGCCTAAAATTAAAAGTTTGTTTTTATTTGCAGTTTTTCACCCTTTACAAATGAAGCCAAGTGGTTTAGTCCACACCATACTCTACAGCTAATTTATTCTATCAAAGTGGTAGCTAATGGACAAGAAGGAAGAAGTGGAGAGGGAGAGGACACGCACTCAGTGAGCTGTTAACAAAAAGAGAGACGAGTCTATGAATGGTTTAGCTATCAGTAGTTGTTTAAGGCAGTAAAGTGGTGTCAGATGTGACTCTGTCTATGAAATAACCCACCACAACTTAGCACAATTAAAAAACAATCTGCAAAACCATCAGTCTTTTCTTTCTGATGACATTAAAAGAACACTAACAAAAAATGGCCATAATATCATATAAGGTTAATTGTAAACTTGCTTTATGTTTATAATTGCTCACAGTTATCAGTATAATCACATTCACAGTTATTATGGTTTGCCTTGACCTCTGACCGCTGATATAGTTGAGTACTAAAAAGACTAAGAACAGTATTAGGCTGCAAGCAAGTTAAGAGGCTAATCTTGATCCTGTATGCTTCATTCTGTGTAGCAGACACTGAGCAAGATGATGCGATAAAGACTACCGTATGTTGAGAAATAAATGTTTAAAATGTGTGGAGATTTCAAACTGTGCAGACTTACAGGCACATCATAGATTTTTATTAACAATCTTATTCAGTTCAATTCAATTTTATTTATATGGTGCCAAATCACAACAACTGTTCCCTCAAGGCACTTTATTGTGTAAGGTATAGACCCTAGAATAATACAAGAGTTGATAATACAACATTATATGAACAGTTCCTTGCCTGCTATCGTGATGACAGCTCAGTTATTCATTCAAAAGCAATCAAAAATGTACGAAAGATTTGGATCATGAAAGGAAGGGGGACCACAGTTCTGTGCTGCCCCCCTGGTAAACAAAGCTATTTGGACTTGGAAGACATGTAACGCTGCATTTATGATTTTGTGGAGACTGTAGTGTCTGATTTCCCCACCAGGTGGTGCCCATGAGGGACTGCAGCATCTAGGCCCCTATGGAAACATCCCCAACATTGTGGCAGAGCTCACAGGGGACAATGTTCCCAAAGATTTCAGTGATGACCACAGCTACCCAGACCCACCAAACCCCTGTCCCCTGGGAAAGACAGGTAGGAATTCTTCCCCTGTGCAGAGTATTTTTAAAAAAACACTCATTTCTGCAGAATCAACACAGGCCTTTTATGGGGCTAATGGAAAATGTTGCTATTAATGCTGTTTTTAAGAATATGCATAGTTTTTCCATCTTCTTTTTGGCCTTTAAGGAAGTAATGACATAAATAAGTGCATTAATCGCTTTCTGATTCACTGCTAGCCTTTTCCAGAACACACATGGCTTGCCTAATGAACAGAAAAAAGTGACTCCCTCTCTGCTACCTATTTATTGCATACACAGCAGCAGATGGATGTTTGGAAAATGCTCCTGACACAGCTGAGTTCAGCAGAGAGTTTCAAAAACACCAGCACCTGTTTGACCCAGAACATGATTACCCTGCCCTGGCAAAGTGGGTGAGTACAAAACAGGACCCAGGAATCGATTAATTTAATTATGGACTAATTACTTGGTTTATTTTGATTTATTGATTTTAATTTATTCTACTGCCCAGAGTCTCAGATTATTTGATAGCCAGAAGAAGTCCAGAACACAGAAAGATTTACCTCATAATGAAATGAAAGAGAGTAAAGCAACAAAGTAGTAATACTGCATAAATATTTTTCAGCAGGAGATCAAATAAATGTGCATTTGGAACACCAGAGTCATCATGATCAGGAGCAAATCACAACAACAGTTGCCTCAAGGTGCTTTATATTGTAAGGTCAAGACGGTACAACAATACAGAGAAACCCCTCGAGGTTTTCAAGCAATCATTAATCGATCGCAATCCACATCTCCACGGGCCAGGTTGGATGCATTAAAATCAAACTACCATAAAAACGAGAAGCTATTCATTTCTTTGTAAGGTGCAAACTTGCAAAATCAAATATTTTCCCAGTTTTAGTTTTGGTAGATACTGCAGACAGTTACGTTAAAATAACAAAGATTGGAAATAATGGAAAGCCCTCTTGATTGAATCATCACTTGGCATTTCTTTGTGCGCAGCTGGAATTCTCAGTCAGCTTTTTCCATATTGCTTCACATATTTGGGTGTTATTCACTATTAACCACATGGGCCACTTTAAGGTAAAGTACAGACTACAGATTGCCAACTGCATCATCTTACCTGCCAAACATGGCTTCTAATTAATTTGAGGTATTTGGACCATATTTGCTTTTTTACCATTTGAGGTTCATGTCAATTTTCCAAGGTCAGAAAAAGGCCATCAGTGTCAGCTGTTTGCCAAAAGAGGCTTATATAAGCCATTTTTTGCCATCGGAGATGGCAACATTGCAACAGTACTCATACTTGTGGATTCTGGGGTTCTGCTGCATTTCTAACCGCAGAAACAAAAAGTCAAGACTTCTGTTATTTGAAAGATCAGATAAAAGTTTCTTGTAATTAGCATGGATCCATTTCCCAGTTTGTCCTCTGATATGTCTGGTCTGAGGAAGTTACCCACTGAGAACACTGTTTTTATTCCCTAAAAGGAGCATTCAAACAATTTGTTGAGCGTAACAAATGAATACATGATTTTAGATCTGAAATCTGCTTTTTTATTCTTTTGTTTTCAGAACAAGGAACTTTTGTACCAAAAACTGAAGGGTGGACCAAAGAGAAGAAAACGGGTATACTATTTCTTGGTTGTCTTTTTGCTTTTCCTGTGTGGGATTGTGTCTGAGAAATCACAAAACTGAGCACTCTGCACTGAGTTTAACCCCTGGTGGGAGTTAAGCCAAGAGTCACACTTTGAATTTCTGTTGAATTTAATCAGATGCATGCAACTTATAGACATGTTTATAAGTTTGTGTACAAACAGTTTTATGCTTGTGTCCACAGAGTGTCAACCCATATTTATTGGGCCAGAGGTTGGACAATGTCGTTGCCAAAAAATCAGTTCCTCACTTCTCAGAGGAAGAGGAGGAAGACGGACCTTCTGTCCCCGCTGCCAGCAAATCCACAACCTAAACTCCTGCAATACCCACTGCAATATTACAACATACTGTCAGATAAAAGGTTTTAATAATTTAAGCATTTTGGTTAACAGTCAGTGGGTCTTTGTGTGTGTTTTGTAAATGCTTTGTTTGATTGTATTGCAAAAACATGGGATCTGTCAAGTTGTCTTTTGGTTTTAAAAAAATGTTTATTTCTTGATCTCAGAGCTTTGCAAACAGCAATTACAATGGACCTTGTTCTTTTCTTTTTTTAAAGATTGAAAAGCTATTTTTGGTTGGTAGTTTGAAATCTTGCCTTGGCAATAAAATAGGTTTTCCCTGAAACAACTCTGTCTCTTAGCAGAAATACTCACAAGTGAGATATAGGAATGAAAAAAGATCAGCCTGCCATGATATCTGTCATACTGTATTTATTAAAACACTGAAGATCTGGGCTCTTTATAGGGGGGAAAGGAGATCTCAGTTCATTTATACCAACTGTTTGCTTCTTTTCTTATTTTTAAGAGATGTAACACACTACCACATTGCCAGAGAATTAACCCTAAATCAACCCCAAAATAATAGAATATATGCTGGTAAATACTGATCTGACAGTGTACAGTATATCTATCCCTCTATCATAACAATACTTTGTATAAATATATATTGATCTGAACGAATGTTATATCAAAGTTTTTCTTGGATGTACAGAGATTGGTTTATTAATACAAATTCATTTTGTATGTGACGAATTACTTTGGTGTCTTGTGTAAGAAGTGTATTTCTATTTCCAATCAAATACTTGCCAGTAATTCTGGTAAAAGTCTTACTTTGCCATTCAAAGGATGATGGTGCAATACTTTCACTATAGCATGTTCAGTATTTATTCACTGGGTTGCTTCATCTTGTCTAAATGGTTGTGTTCTGTTAAATCAAATAAACTGTTTATCTGCATCAACAAAGTTTGGAAGAGGATTTTGATTTGCATTCACAGACAGGCAGGATGGAGTGGATATGGGTTTGGGGGCGTGTTCTGGAGAAACTCAAAATTGGATATCTCCTCACTGTGTAATCCATAAAACCACAACTGAGGACGGCGGACCTCTAGAAGACACGCATGCTGACTGGATAATTGTTTTCACGCTAGGAGTTAAAAAAAAAAAAACAAAAAACCAAAAAAACAGGTAACTCCACTTAACAGATATTGGTTCTGAAATGTGTATAATATATATATAACTTGTGTATAAAATTATCCACTGCTTGCTTCTATGGTGCTTTATGTGTGCGTAAAAGTTGTGCGTAAATTCCTTTCCATCGAGGACTTAACTTTTGTTCCGTTTTCCTTTCAGGTTCAACGATGCAGACACATTCAGTGCAGAGCTTTGCAGTCGTTTTGGCACTGCTACTCACCCCGCTGAATAATACGAAAGCTCAGAGCTTTCAAAGCGCGTTTCCACAGCCAAACAAACACAGCCCGAATGAATCGTCGACGTGTGTACAGCCCCCTCTTATTGGATTAATTTCTCGCGCAACGGGGCCAGTAACCTCAACATACGAAGTGCCGGAGTCCAGCCAGGAAGCGCTGCACGTCACTGAGCGTAGATACTTGCGGCTGGACTGGTGTAAGACACAGCCGCTCAAGCAGACCATAGAGGAGGAGGGCTGCCTTCGCCGCACCATCATTAACAGGTTTTGCTACGGACAGTGCAACTCCTTTTACATCCCGCGGAACAAGTACCAGGACGGAAACGCCTTTCGCTCCTGTTCGGCCTGCAAACCCAAAGCCTTCAGCACCGTCACATACACCCTCCTCTGTCCGGGACAGACGCCCAGCACTAAGAGGAAACGAGTCCAGCGCGTAAAGCTGTGCCGCTGCACTACTATCGATATGGATTAGCCACAAACTAAAACATGCTGGCCAGTAATATTGTCTTCTGTGAAAAATATAGAAGGGAGAGTCTATTTTGCTTAAAAGGCGCATAAGTTGGAATAGAAAAGTGAGGAACATGCTTGGGGGGAGAGACAGTTGACCACTAAATCTGCTAAAAGACAGTACACACTGCTAAGTGGGAGATTCATGTGTCACGTTCTGTATAAGGTGATAATTTGACCTGCAAATACAACTTTACCACACAATGACCAAACATCTGCCAATTATCAGTCGCCGCTTGCAGTTTTGTGAGTGTAAACAGACTTGGATGTGTTGGCATATGCACTTGCAGACAGGAAGTTTTAGGCCAATGCGAACCGTTGAGGTGCAGGCTGGTTTGCGGCAGTCCAGTGACAAAATTTGTCCAAACAAACAAACAAACAAAAAAAACCCAACAAGCTAATGGATGTGCAAAAATATAAGATGACTTCAGAGGTTGCATTGTTTCCACTGTGTGGGACATGGAGCTGAAGGTTTTAGAGACATACACTTTTATACATGCACTGCTAAAAGCCACTTGATTTCATGGCTGTGCATAATTTGTGTATCATTCATTGTAATGGCACTTGTAAATAAAACTGCATTCAAGCTATTGCATCACAGTTTTCTATGAGCAATGATTTTATTTGTGGAAAAATATTGTAAAAGATTTGATTTTACAGTTTAGATTTGATGCAAAAATGTATCTGTCTATACACAGTTGAAGCTGTTACTTATGTCTAAATATTGCACAGAAGATTTTTTTTAATATTTAAAACTTAAATATATGTTAGATGACAAGTTATAATATGGTTATAATATAAATCTTCCACTTAACAAATACAAGTAAATACAAGTAAATAAATAAACTACATTTTTCAAGGACCATGCATGTTTGGTACCCTTGCTCACATCCTGTTGGATCCAGCTTTGTGAGGACATAATCCGGTGGTTAGAATGATTTGGATATAAACAATTTTTTTTGGTTTCTTTAAGTTGAAGATATGCTGGCTTCTTTCTGACGCAGTCGCTCTTTCTGTTGGGAGCAAATTTAGACTGGACTGAGAAAAGAAGAAATTTCCAAAAAGATTTTCTATTAAGTCGATAAAAGCAGCAATGCTAAAAAAGTAACTTTGCAAGAGAATTCCTGAGTTGGTATGAGTTGATCTGTTTTTCACATTTAAGGCCTAATTCCACAAATGTCATCTAAGGCAAATCTTTTTGCTTCCTCAGTAAATCAACTGATTCCAGTCTTACCAGGCTGCTGGGGTTGGTCTTTCTCGTCTCCACCTTCTTCTCTCCGGTAATCCTCTTCACTGACTGCTGAGCCTCTTTTAACCTGCAAAGTGAAGCATTTAGTAAATGAAAACACTCCAGAGAACCACAATGAGGCCAAGCTATTCTATAAATATGCAGCAAAACGTAAAGTAGAGAAATAGAAATGTGCAAAATACTCTTTAAGCCAGCAGTTACAGATGCACCTATACGTTGGATAAACACTGATGCCAGCTAATATATAAACAATATCACCTTTACTGATGTCACTGAGAGATATTTGCCTTTTGTGTCAGATTAATGTTGGATTGGTTAAATGTTAAAAAAGACTAATAAAGAGCTAAAAGGATTCATAACAGTTTTCTAATATTAGATATAATTGTTATGTTTCATTCTTATGTTGCAATAATTAAGTGAAGACAAACACATTGTTTTCCCACACAGGGTATCGGTAAGGTCTTTATTAGAGGATTATATTTCTTTAGTTTTTAATTTAGTGATTCCCCTTGAGGTGGTTTTTGTGAACCTGTTTACAAAGGGTGACACACACACATACACACACACAGCTATTACTTACCTCTCTTTAGAGATATTCTTGTTCTCCCTTTTCCACCTGGTCTTGAAGTCGGCAGAAAACTCAAACCAGAGCATGAAGAAATAGCCAGCTGTCACCTCCGTCTCCCCCGTCTTAGGCATTACCCCAAAGTACAGGATCAAGTCCTCGAAACTGAAAACAAGTATTTAAAAAAATCAAGATCAAAATTTTATTTTATCTTAGTGTTTGTGTCTCCTCTCATCTAAAAACATAACCCAGGTCCTCTGCTTTGTCCTCCTCAGCACTTTGTTTCAGTAATACCTGTTATTACACTTCTATAACTTTAACAGACTTTTACCATTTAGTTGGTATGATGTTTGGCCTGTTACTACGAAAATATTTATAGACATGAAAAAAAGACAAAAAGAGATATGATAACAAAGAGTCACAACGTAGCTAAAAGAAATGGAAAACAACGGGAATAACTAAAATGGCAAAAAAAAAAAGAGTTGCAAGATAATAAAAAGAAAAAAAGGGAGGGAAAATGGGAAAGTGATAAAAATAGACACAATATTATGAATGGATGAACTGCAAATAGCTCTAGGAGCCAAATTCAGATAGAGACCTGCATGCTGCACATGAATGAACAACTTAATTTTCCTACCTTTTTCGTACAGTCATCATCTGATAAGAAGCTTCAGCGTGCTCTTTTCGTGCTGTTAAAAAAGTGTGCCGGTAAAAAGTTTAGTTTTTGCAAGACTTTCCAAAAAAAAAAAAAAAACAGATTAATTTTAAACTTTATGGAAAGTCTGTGAATCTAATTATTCATAGTTACACAATAAGATCCTCTTGTATGATGATGACCTTGTCTAATGGAGCCAGACAACCATTTGGTCTTAAAACACCAATTATGCAGTCAATGGAGCCATTCTTGCTATTATGCCATTATGTCAAATAACAGGTAGGCTACTTGTTATCTGTGTCTGTCTCTCTGTAATGTTTTGGAAGTCTCCTTCAGACCCAGAACAATAAAAAAAAAATCAATTTTAAAAAGCTACAGAAATTACCCACTAATGAAATTTGTAAATAAAGACACACCCTCTCATAAAACCCAAATTCCAGTTCTTGTTTGAAGACTTTTTTTAAACTCTTGTGGTTTAATTCACATCTATATTTATCTAAGAGGAAGAGAATGCAGGAGGATAAACTTCAAATCTTAGAACAAAAGATAAAGTCTTGGAAAAAGATCCTGCATGCAGTCCAATTGTCTGGTGTAGTTTTAGAACAAATAAAACAAATGGGAGACAATAGACAAAAGATGATGATCTGAATAGGCGGCTCTCTTAAAGACACTGATTTTGAAGCTTGATTGTGATACCTTTGTTACTGGGTGGAGAGGAAAAAAGATGACGCTCACAAGAAGAATTATTAAGTATTCACTGAATACTCAAATGTGAAATGGGTCACTATAAACATTTTACACAACATGGAATTCCTCAGCTCATAAGAGTTAACTTTTTTTGCAGTGAAAGAGCTCCATAGAAGGCCCAGTGCCTGTGTGTCTCAGCCATTGCCAAATCTGTCTGATCCCTATCTGAGTGTCTAGGCTGTACTCTGAATTCATTCTGTCTCCCTCACATACAAATACCAAAGACACTCCATTGGTAATTTTCAGGCTACTAAAGACACAAAGACTACATTTATAAGAGGCAAGGAAAGACATGTCTTGATTGAATGACAAATTACTTTAAAAAAAAAAAAGAATCAACAGCAAACAGAAAACAGGTGCAAAGATATCTCTTTGAAGCAATGACTCTTGCTTTTCTATGAGGGCTGGGGGGACTTTTACATGTCTGTCGACAGTATGGCTATCTAATAATCTGCTCATGAGTAGGGGTTATGGGGAAATAATTGAGGATAATTAAGAATGTGAAGAAGAGCAGTCAGTTTTTTAAGTGCAAGCAGGCAATTACATGTTAATTGCAGTAGAAGCTGCACGGAGCTTGGAGGATATTCAAAACAACAAAAATCTGTCTTTCAAAAGATTTTAACGCTTTTAAAACTGAGCTCATAATGTCAAATATTCAGCGTGTATGTGACCGTACTTCTCAATCATATTTCAAAAGATGTGCGCAACATTTAATTTCCTTGCTGGAATAATCATTACAAAAAATGTCATGGGAAACAAAAACTAAGTAGACTCCATAATTCAATAGCTTGTAGCACCACCTTTAGCAACAGTAACTACAGGTCTCATTCTCTTAATGATAAAGTCATATAGAGGAATTCTGGCCCACACTTCTTTACAACACTGTTTCTGTTGATTGAGCCTTGTGGGCATTTGTTTATATGAATGTGTCTCGTTTTCTCTTGCAGCTGATGTGACTGCTGTTTGTGCTGTCTTTGCTTTCTGCCACATGCTGCACTGTGCATTGTGACCAAACATCTCCACTTTGGTCTCATCTGTCTAAAGGACATTGTTCCAGAGGTCTTGGGTTTTGCCCAACCCTGGGAAGATTATAGCATTGTGTCAACACGCCTGAATGACCCAGTCGAGGAAACTACCAGAACCTCGACTTTTATAGGGATCAATTAATCAACCATATTTTATTCGCTGTATCTGGCTGCTAAATACCCTCTTAGTTCCTGTGGAAGCACTGTGGGCGCACTCTTTTTTTAATATGACTGTATCTCATTGATGTTTTTACATAACACATTAAATGAATGGTAACTCCTCACCACTGAGCACAAAAGCCTCCATCTTGTCTTTAAATGGCTGCAGGTATTCTTCAGGAGAGTCAGAGCAAACCTTCTGTACGTCTTTCTCGCACCCTGAAAAGAACACAATGATGACAAAATTCAGGAAGCATTACACTTTCAATATTTAGACAAAATTTCAGATAAGAGCCTGGAGAAGATTGAAGCTATGAAGAACATTTCTTTCTTCTTCTCTTTGTAACAATTTACGGCTTGTTTAAAATAACCATAAGAAGAGAATAAGACAACAAACACGTTTAAAGGTGACCTTTATGCCACCATCTTTTGTCTGAAACCAGAAGATGCTCAGATGCATTCCAGATTTGTAATTTCTGCCTTAAAAAACTATCCTATATTTGTTTATTTGTTTCCAAGTTTAAATATTGGACACACTCGTCTGAATTGGCAGTATTGTAAAGCTAGTATTGGGTTTTGTCAGTTTTAATGATGTTTTTAATACTACAAAATAAGTAATTAAGACCTTTCAATAGGGTTCTCCGGGGTTCTTCATTTATGTATAATTATATGACTTCATTGACTTTTCCACCTCATTTTGTGTCATTACTGTTTTAGCTGTATGTAAGAAAATTCTCAGTGCTACAATTATTTGACATGGTCAATAATCAATAACAGAATACTTTACAAAGACATAAAATGGATTTATAGAACCAGCAGTTAAATCTGATAAAATGCCTTTTTTACCCCAACATCTACAACAACCTCGGCTATTGCTCAATTCTCCCACAGATTTAAATGAAGGATTCTTCAAGTGTCATGTCTTTTCTTTATAAGGTCTCTGTCAGACGTGCAGATTCACATAGAGAAGGACGAGCTCTGGGTTGAACTAGGTCCACCTGTACCCCAGCGTGAGGTTATCTACGCCGCTTCCTCTTCAGATATCACTAGTTGAGATTCGTCCAGAGATGGCGACTGCTCCTCTCTCTCTCCCTTTTCCCCTTCCAGTCTGCGGCTCCACGTTGCTGTGTCCAATCAGTGGATCACAGGAGCCAGTCTGTGGAGCCAGTCATAATATAGGCTGAACCAACCCCACCCCCACCCCGATGCTCGATCAACATCTTTCAGATAAGATTACAAAAGAATACTGTTTTCATTCGGGTTTGTGTAAACTGTAGAGGCACGTATCTCCCTCTCTTTGCATTGTGTGGGGAGCCTTTCTTTCTTCTGTCTGCCTTTTGGGCCTGACAGACGTTTGCTTATTTCAGACTGAAGAGAGTTATGGACCTTCATGTAAATATAGCTGACTTCAAATGTGAGACTGCAATTACACAAACTGCACTGAAACAATGATTTTGATTCATAGTGAGGGATAAATGCTTTCTTAAGGAGGTTGACAGTATTTTGTGATGATATGCTAGAATTATTCATCTCTCAAATTACACCATTACTTCTGTAGGGGGGTAGTTTATATAGGACTGGTTCAAGTGACATTTTTAACAGTGTTCTTTACTTTGGAACAAGACAAGCAAATATGAAATTTGAACATTGTCCTTGTTTTATCCTTCCTTTTTTCTTATTTATTTGAGCTAAGGTCTTAAAGTGATGGCTCCACTGCCATTGCTCACAAAACAAGACAACACTAGTAGCTACACCTACAGCTTTGTGAGTACTTTGTGCTAGATGTATTGAAGTTTTGCAAACACATGACTACTAACCACATGATTTTATCTTTTCTCCACAATTCTGGACAAGTCACTGGTGAATATAGCCACAGTCACACAGGCTACTGGTAATGAGCGGAAAATCCTTGACCGGTTGGCAAGTGGTTGCTGGAGGCTGATGGCACTAGCCTGGAAATTGTTTGCTAAAGACCCAGTAAAAAAGACCCACAGACCAGTCAGTGACCTTCTGGCAACACGTTTCACTGAGTGTGTATTTCCTGTCCGAGGCAAAAACCTTCTTTAGATAGTTTTGGTTGCTAGCAGTGTTGGGTGTAATGCGTTACTAAGTAACGCGTTACTGTAATTAAATTACTTTTCCACTGAAAAAGTAGAGTAACTAAATACTGTTCATTTTTAGGTATTTTAATTACAGTTACTTACAATGTACTTGCATTACATTGTAAAATAATTAAACTCGCTGAATATCATTATTTAATTTCAATAATTTATCTTCTAAACGTAAAAGTAAATTCTGCCGCTTTAACATCGCTGTAGTGCAGCTGTACGTCATTTCCCACCAGTTTGCTGCATAGTTGTATTCTAAAGCGGAAGATGTCGGACTCGGCTGAAGCGAGTGGCTGCTTTATGAAATGGAAATATTCCCATCTCTTCACTTTTCTGAAACAAGCAGACAAGAATATTACAGTAATATGTAAGCTATGTCCTGGGGAGAAAAAACTATCGGCCGCTGTTAATAGCAGGAGTAATCTACTGAAGCGCCTGACACGAGAGCATAGACGAACACTTCTGAGTGATTCTTGTTCATCATCCATGGATAACACCGCGGCAACTCCTGCTAAGCAGGCAAAAGGTGATTTTACTTCAGCAGCACAGAAAGCGTCTGAAGGTGAGCTTAAAAACATTATTGCAGGCTACATTGTGGAAGAGATGCTATCGCTGCGTACTGTAGAGTCTCCGTCTTTTTAAAAAAAATGTATTTATTATTTAAAGAGTTTAATTTCTATTGTTTGTCCACTCAAGGTTTATAGGGATTTTAAAAAGTATCACACCACATTAGAACATCAGCTTTTATATTGTAAAGTAAAGACCCTACAGTAATATAGAAAAAAATGCCTACAATCAAATGACCCTCTAGGAGCAGGCAATTGGCAACAGTGGGAAGGAAAAACTCCTATTTCACAGGAAGAAAACCCGAGCAGACATCTGCCGTGATTGGTTGCCCAGAGTTTGCAATTTACCTTCAAACACTCACCAGCTCTCCAAGCAGCAGTGAAACTGTGAAAAGTGGAAACCGAGAACATTTACTTTCAAAATAAAAGTGGCACATGCATTTGTTGGTGCAGCAGCCTCTTTATGACAGATTTCACAAAACAACTGCCAGCAACCTACAGCAACCAGTCCGGGAATATTCTTTTCCCCCTCGCAGGCAGTGGTTGTATCATGTGAAACATCATGGATAGCTCTTGATCACTGTGTGCATGGCATATACAAGTATATAAGCACTAAGCCAAAACTAAAAAAATAAAAAAAATTGTAATTTGATATAATAAACTGTGTGGAGAATATAAAAAGGTGTACCAAATTCAGCAATAACAAATCGGACAGTTTTGAGTTGTTATTAAGGAAAACCAAGAAATCACCAGAGTCGAGAAATCACTTAGGACCATGAATGCTTGTGCAAAAATATATGCATCTACCTGTAGGTGAAATAGCATGGACCAGCACAGACACAGACTGCTAGCATGGCTGAAACCATGACTGATATACAATAAAAAACAACTAAACAAAAAAAAAAACCTTTTGCAACTCTGTGGCTCAATAAACTACTTTTATTGCCACTGTAACAGACACAAGAAAATTTAAGGCCCAAGAAGGGTACACAATGTGTAGTTTTAAAAACCCAACTACAGATATAAATCCAAATCTGCATAGCTAGTTAGCTTTATTAATAATTTGAATGAACTTCCCAATGAATAACCCATGTAAATGCAATATAGTCTCAACATGGATGACTTAAGAGAAGTTTAACCACAACAAACAGAAAGATTTCATACCAGCCAAACAGAAAACAGAGGGAGAGTGACGAATGACAAAAGCAAAGCCTCAAACCAGGCATGAGGGCAGTTCAAACAGGCAGAACAAAAGGAACCTGCGACAGGCAAACCAGATTGCACGGTGGTTTGGGTAGACAGTGCGATAAGACAAAGCTGTGTTGAGAGGTAAAGAAAGCTATCTGTGGCACACATCTGGGGGCCACACTGGAGCCCAGGTGATACAGGTTAAGGATCCGTGCATTTCTGCAAAGATACCAGAGATACTAGGGGTCTGGAGATTACATAAGTGGGAAGCTACGGTCTCCCTGCACTGGCGACAGGGGCACAAAGCAACAACGATGGGAGATCTGATGGGCTAAGGATTAGAAGCTGGATCTGAAAGGCGCCAGGCCAGTATCAGCAGCAAGACTCCTGCTAGTCTCAGAATACATGCACATAAACACGCATTCAACAAAATGCATGCAAAATCACATGCATACGTAGGGACACAACAATGAACTCACTCATAATCATACTCATGCACAGTAAGCATTGTCCTCAGAATGACTTTTAACTGAGCGGCAGGCTGAATGGCGTCAT
The DNA here is from genome assembly GCF_057381915.1 of Diplotaxodon limnothrissa. Classification (NCBI taxonomy): domain Eukaryota; kingdom Metazoa; phylum Chordata; class Actinopteri; order Cichliformes; family Cichlidae; genus Diplotaxodon; species Diplotaxodon limnothrissa. The sequence goes on along the minus strand of NC_140610.1, from coordinate 18,108,033 downwards.
ATGCGCACACTTAGGCAGTGAAAAGAACACGCAAAAAAGGATTAGAAAGACAAGAGGAAGTCTTTTGTTCTTGAGCTTTCACTAACATGAGTTTGCTCACAGAGGAAAGCCGTTGGCCTTAAGTATAAACAGCTACTCAATGGCTGGGGCCAGTGATGGGAAACCAGGGTAGTGAAGGTGGGAGGGGGATGTCTGTGGAAAAACGATGCCAGACTGAGCCAAAGTTTGGTCTGTGGGAACCTCTGGAAAGTATCAGAAAATCACACTGACAGAGTTACACTGGCTGATTTTTTCAAACAAAAGCACACAACAAAATGACCACAAGTTGAGAATACTCCTGGTCACCCCAGTCACATGGAAGCTTGCCATCTGTCTGGAATGTGTGCAACCATCTAATAATATTAACTGAGAAAAGGGGACTGAGTCTGTTTGTTATTCTTCTTTTCAAAAACTCAGAGAACAGGAGATGGTATGGTAACGTCACGTACTTGTCAGATCTCGTCCAAGATGTCTCAGATCTCTGTCGAGGTCAACAAACTTGACCTGCGCTGCCAGGAAGATGTCCTGCGGTTCAGGAAGAGGGAACATACTCTTCTCTGTGCCTGCATTCTGGAAGGTGAAAACATTTTAGAAATGCATTACATCTGTGGATGCAGTGTGTGTGATGCTGAGTTAGGTGATTCCCAGCTGAAGGACGAGTCCAAACCTGTGTTTTATTGTCTAATATAGCCAATTTTCATAAGAATACAACACAAACACATCAATTTCTATGAAGGTAGTTCCATTTTAAGCATGCTAATCTACAATAAGGGCAGCTGTGGCTCAGGAGATAGAGGAGGTCATCCACCAGCTGGAAGGTCATGCATGCTGAAGCACCCATGGGCAAGATACTGAACCCTTAGCACTGTATGAATGTGTGTGTGGTGTGCTTTGAGTGCTCATTTAGGCTACTACATTTATTTTTTCAATTGCATATTTTTTTTAAAGTACCTTGTCCACATTGTGCAAGTAATATGACACCACATAATCCACCAGGTTGATGCGATTGTCCTGAGAAGAAATGGAAGGACAACATGAAAGCTGGATGAACGATGAATGTAATGGACTCTTTTACCTAGAGTTTGGTCTCAAGCTACACATTCTAGTTTTGTCATTGGCAGATGCTGCTGAGGTTAAGCTTATGAGTTCAAATCTTCTTCTTTGTTCTGTTCTTTTAAGTACAATACCAAATATTCTCCCAGGAACAGATGCTTTATCTGAACACATACACAAATATGGCAACAGAGCACACCTTTTTAAAAGGTATCAGGAGTTGGGGTTTCAGTAAATGCAACAAACAAATTTCTATTACTCTTAATTTAAATTTCTTTCAGTAATAAGTATTGTTTTTCACACACCCTGATTTCACTGGCTTTTGAAGCCAAATCCTTATCACACTTATCACTGTGATAGACGATAATAACGGCACTTTATCGAATCAAGTCTGACTATTCTACTTTCCCCTCCACCTATACCACTGCAGGTTCTTTATTATGATGTATTTCACACCTACTTTCCCTCATCCTCGTGTTAGATTACAATCTCAGGCCAAACACTTGGCACACTTCCTGTGCTCTGTTCTGAAAGGCAGGCAAAAGAGCCACAGTGACTCCGTAGGTATCAAGGCCTTACCCTGCTCTTTACATCTTTGAGTTTTGGAAGGATTTCCAGGCCAAAGCCGTCAGCCTGGCCTCTAATCCTGCTTCCTCCATTCATGTGGTTCCCAAGAGCCAACACCAGTCCCATCACCTTGCTGACACTGTCGCTCTCCAGCAGAGCCTAGATAATCAACAGTTTTTTTCAAGACTGGGGTTCACGCCACTCCATGTCACATTATTTACTGGCCACCTTCAATGAACGTCACGTGCTTAGCTCACCTTACAGACATGGAAGACAGTGTTGAGCTTGCGTTGAATTGAGGTGATCCCATCGATGAAGGCTGACTGGAAGATGACACAGCGAGCTCTGCCTGCGAAGTCTGGAATCTGAGATAGTTCATACAGGAACCTGGAGCACAATCACATAAACACTGAGAGTCCACAATGCAATGACATTACCCATCCCTGTTAGAACTGTCAAATCAGAAGGTCTGGTATTTGTCTATTTAGTCCACAAATACAATCAATTACTGCTGTGCTCTCTAAACATCTGCTGAGGCACTCACTGCTCAGGTTTGTCCAGCAGCTTAACATCCTCTTCTTCTGACGTCTCGTAGTGTTTCCTGATCCTCTCCAGCTCCTCCGGCAGTGCTCTCTGCCAAATTGATAGCAACTTCTAAATTAAAGGTTCATCGTTGTACACAATTGTCTCACACAATTACGTGCCTAAATGCGTACATTTTCATACAGCGCTTCAATGGTCTCCAGGTCCACCACAGAGTGATCCACTGTCAGTACAGCTAGAAGTAAAAATACACAGAGAAGGGAGAGAGATTTAAAAAAAGCTGTGATTCATATATTGTCAGATCCAACTCAGAACATTATATATATATGTATATGTATATATATATATATATATATATATATATATATATATATATATATATATATATATATATATATATATATATATATATATATATATATATATGTATATATATATATATATACATATATATATATATATATATATATACATATATGTATATATATATATATATATACATATATATATATATATATATACATATATATATATATACATATATATATACATATATATATACATATACATATATATATATATATATATATATATATATATATATATATATATATATATATATATATACATATATATATATATATATACACATACATACATATATATATATATATATATATATATATATATATATATATATATATATATATATATATGTATGTATGTGTATATATATATGTATGTGTGTATATATATATGTATGTGTGTATATATATATATATATATATATATATATATATATATATATATATATATATATATATATATATATATATACCTTCCACTAGCAGTAAAATAGAAATAACATGTCTATATGGTTAGAAACTGATCAGAAGACAGTATACTGCAAAGGAAGAAATGCTTACTAGGCTTCATTCACAATATTCCTCCTAGTATTGATCATTTATTGCTGAAACAATAGTGATCGCGCATTTTGACTTATGTCAAAGTTCAGCGGGCAAGAGTAGAGAAATTTATCATAGTACTCACATTTTAACACACTCAACCAGACAAATTCTAAAGATTGCGAAGGGAAGTGACAATGCTTTTCTAAAGTTGCTCTTCTGTATCAATGATGGATAATCAATACATATGATATCATAAACGTATCCATGGAAATACAAAAAAATAAATAAATAAAATGCATTGACAAAAATTGGCTTTCATGCTCCTCTTCCTGAAAGACAGTCTACTGTTTGCTCCAAAGATTTTTCAGTTTTGGATTAGAAATGCATATTGCCCGTCTTGCTGACATTGTGGTGAGCGTTTGGGCCACTAATCCTGCTTCAAATTCACCCCCAGCTCATATTCAGAGTGAAATACAGGGTACATTCTCTGTGACGCCGCGATTAAAGTCCAACCAAGGTTTATGTTCAGGGAGCTGTGGTTACCTGAATGTTTACTGCAGGTTCAAATTCTCAGACTGGCTGGGAAACCCAGCTAGTTTAGTGACCTACTGTAATCTATCTCTCATGTGATGGAAAAGATGATTACATGCACTTTGAGGATTTAACAGAGATGAGAATCTAAACGCTGTTCCAGAGGGTTTCCACCACAAGACGGTAAAAATTTGAAGATATATTTATTTATTTTGTTAACCTTTATTTATCTCAGAGAAAGGACTTGTGAAATTTAAAATCCCTTATGCAAGATTGTTCAAGACAGGCAGCAGCACCAATGTGTGTAAGCACCTATCCTTTATAAGCAAAATATACTTTAAATAATATGCCTGTTACATGTTTTACATTTTGACTGGTTATTGCATTTTGCCATCTTTTATATTTTACTAGAAAACTGTTTTGATTTTATTGTTATTTTACAGTTCTGCGTAAAAGTCTTGAGTCACCCTTCATTTCTTTATATTTGGCTCAGAAAATGTGAAAAATAGGTGCAGCGATTCTCTGACAAGAATTCCCATTGATAGCTGGCAGGCAATGTCACTGGTGGGACAATGCGTGGATGGCCAGTCCGGGCTCTGAGGAGGCCAATCCATGACTGATAGTGCTGTATTGTGTGCTTCTATTCAGTTATACTTTTACTGCACTGGCAGTTTGCTTGGGATCATTGTCATGCTGAACATGAAACCATTACCAATCAGATGCTTTCCAGTTGGCATTGCAAGTTCATGAGCACGACGATTCTGTTAAAAACAATGAAATTCAATTCACCTTTTTTTTTTTTTTAATTGGATCATGATAGAGTCCAGTTTTGCCTGTTATCAGTGTAGAAACAAAACGTTGTTTCCTTGCAGTACAATGAAGGAGTGAAATGACCTCACCTTGCTGAATATCTTTCATCTCAAGGTGGAGGCTTGATATGAGGATGCCCACAGCCTGAGAGCGTTTACCATCCAACAGTTTAATGATCTAAAACACACACAAACATGGTTACCATGACCACCTTACCAGTAGAAACCATTAGTGAGTCCTGAATAGAGAGCCTAGCATTTCATACCAGCGTTTCCATTTTCTCTTGTTTAAATGCTTCACTTCCTTCTTATATTTCACTAATGTCACTTGGTTTGTACTTTCCTCTTGCTTTAAAATCATAGTATTAAGAGCCATGATGTGGAGGAGTCTGTAAACCATGATGCATTACCCCCCTCTAGTGGACACATGCCATTAAGTATTGCAGCCTACATTTTCTTTAGCAATAGCTAAGGGATTCACAAGATGAATAAATGATAACATGATGACAGACGTTAATTTCTTACCTTCTTAGGCTTTGCTTTTTTCTCATAAGTCTCTGACAGCGGTTTCCTCTTTGTCTGTGTGGTGGTTTTAGCAAAGAGATCTTCAAACTCACTGGCATCAATTAAGTTTGGCTCTTCCAGAATATTCCATAATGTGTTGTTACTGCGGGAGAGAGCAAAACAGTCTGTTTAAAAAACGAAGAAAAAAACAACAAAAACATCAAGTTGCTGATATGAGGCCATCTAAGCAATAAAGCAGGATTCATTAATTTATTATGATTCAATATAAAAATCCAGTCAGTATTTATGAGGTCCTATTAAGAGGTGTAGTGGAATAGCTGTTTGCGCACGAGCGCGCTTCCTTTTATTTGGTGAAAACACAACACTCCTTCGAGCCGGATTCGAACCAGCGACCTAAGGATCTCCACTAGATACACCTACAGTCCTCCGCTCTACCAACTGAGCTATCGAAGGGTGATGAGTTTCAGGACGGCTCTTTCTCTCGAAAACTGCAGTTAGACAATAAAATGATGTAATCTCCAGAACATAATGATTCTGGCTGTTTGCAACTTGTGGAGTCAACCCAGGTAATTTGATCGTGTTTTACAGCAGCTACAGACAGGCTGGATGTCCCCTTGATCGTACCTCACCCACAATTCCGTTTATAACGTGGCCGGCCAATAATTTCCAGCCGTGAGGAGGAAACGGCAGTAAAACGTATCAGTTTCAGACTGCTCAGGGACTGTGCAGATCAGCTCTGTGGGCTGATTATGACATAAAACTCATGGCCTGTTCTCAGAACTGCTGTTTTGCCTGGATGGTCTTGTCTATAAAAGTTGGCCACGGAGTTTTGTGTATGGGGGTTTCTCCTGAATAGTCTTCCTACAGTGTTTTGCTTACTGCGTAAGCTCACTGAGCTACCTGCTTGTAAAGTTGCCGGGGTGGACCAGTTAGATGTGGGGCGAGTTGTCCTGGGAACTTGGGCTGCCATAAGATTTGCAGTTCTGCCATATTCTGTATATAGAGGGATTTTTGTGCCAGAACTATTGTGGGTGAAATTGGTGCCACACATTTCAGGTGGCAGGCAGCCTGTCGTAAATGTTTAAGGAGTACAGACTTTCAATATGCTCTTACACACTTCTTGAGTGGACCTACTCGTTGTCCTGGATCTGGATTCTGTTCCAGTAAAGAGGCTTCATGGGTCGGGAAGGCTCCACTGCCGGTTTCCTGGGAGGTTTATCAACTCCAAGACCCAATGCTGGAGGAGGTGGAGGGAGCGATAACCCTGGCGTGGGTGGAGGAGGTGGAGGTGGGGGTAGTGGCAGGTCATTTGATGGCTGCATGTAGTTAATAGGTGGAGACGAACATGGTGGAGGTAGTGGAGGTGGAGGAGGAGGAGGAGGAGAAGGAAAAACATCTGATTTAGCTGGTGATGCTGTCTGAGAAGGAGCTGGTGGTTGTTTTGAGCTACAAGGAGTTACAAGTGAAGAGGAGGAGGACAGTGTGCCTTCGATCTTGCCGGCGAAGCTGATGGAAGCAAGGTCCAACTTTTTGGGGGCCACCTTCTGCTGCTGAGAGCATGTACAGGTTCTCCCGGAACCTTCTTCATCCTGAGCAGTTTTGACAAATGTCTCCCGGTCGGTTTGAATGCAGACGGTGCGAAATGATTTGTGCAAAAAGTCATCTGCTGTAGACACAGCCATATCTTTAAGTTCCCCTTTACAGTGGGTCCCAACCTGGGAGAGTTTGTTCTGCAGCTCAGCAAGACTGAACTCCAGACGTGCAACATTTTCATCCTTGTCCAACCTCAGTCTGAAGAGTTCCTGATCATAGTCCTCCTGAAATAAATAATGTTGTCCAATTATTAATTAATAAATCTTAGTGATGATCATAATGATATCATTCACATTGCTAAATCTAAAGCCAGCTCTGCAAGGCTGAACTTCAGCATACATTGTTAGGGTCCTTGGGTCGTCGACCCAGTGTTTTGTGTTTTTGGTTCTTTGATTTTGTTATTTCATTATATTCTAGCTTTGCTTTATGGGTTTTAGGATTATTCTTAGTTTAGGTTCTCTGGGGTTTGGTTAGAGTTTTAGTGTTCTGGTTTTCTGTCTGTGTTCCATAGTTGCTGTCTCCCCTGTCTGCAGTATCCCCACGTCCAGTCAGTGTCTGTGTCTGCCCTGGTCCCACGTCTCTGTTCCCTTTGTTATAGTGCTTGCCTGTGAGTCTGTGTTATGTTTCCTGTTTTACTTTGAAAGTCCATGTCTCATGTTAATGTGTCTGGTTTTGCTTCCCCTTGTCTCGTCAGTTCTGATTTGTCCCAGCTGTGTCTCCCTCCTGTTGCCCATTCCCTGATTACTCCCTCTGTGTATTTAAGCCCTGTGTTTCAGTCTGTCAGTGTTGTGATCTATGCTTATCTACGCTCACTTATGCGGTGTGGGTTTCCTGCCTGCGTTAATGTTTGTACTTTGGAAGTTTGTTACTTTGAGTTCAGCATTAAAGCTGTTTTTTTGAGTTCACGTCTGTCTCTGGAGTCTGCACTTTGGGTCCTTTTCCTGCCTGCACACAGCCGTTCCATAACATACATGAGGGATCATCAGTCTCTGAAGCAAAATTCAGAGAAACCTGTTTAGGTCATTTACCATCATCACCAAGATTTATGAGACTCCAACTAAAATTTGTTTACATATTTCACTGAAAATACAAAAATCTTATCAGTCATATGGCCTCAGATCGCAATATGTTTTTGTGATGGTTCACACATTTACAGGGTTGCTGACAAACATTGAAAGGATTTTGTAGCTACCATCATTTAATTAAAAACAAATGTGCATTTGAGTCTATGATTTATATACTCTCTCACTTTTAACAGAATAAAAGAAAACATTATTTATACATATTTTTCCAAGATGTAAAAACTGAAGTATCTTTTAAAATGTTGAAAAACAAGTGTGTATCTATGACTCAGCCCAAACTGGGACTGAACCAGGCAATGAGTGTGGTGGTAATACTGCAATGAAAGACTTTTTCTGTTTTTCTTCATGCAGTCATGGAAATTACCGTACAATCCCTCATCCTTACTGACCTTTAACTTCTCCAGCTCCTCTTTGCATTCTCTCTTCAGCTGCAGGAGAGCAGCCTGGTGCTCTGAGAAAAACAGATCCAAACATCATCAAAAAGTCTGTCTTTTTTAGAAAGCTTTATGATTTTAATGCTTTTTCTAGTAAAAGAAAAAAAAGTTGTTAATCATCACAAGCCTAGTTTGTAAGAGTATTTTTATTCCTGTGAACATAAGTCAGACTAGTGGCTGCTTACAACCCACAAAAGATGAAAACAATGCAACCTGTTACCACATGATGGCAGCAGAGTCCCAACTGTAAACTAGTACAGGCTCGCAGATTATAGAGGCTGGCATCTGTCTAAGCAAACATTTACAGCATCTGCTGTTAGATGACTGAGATAGTAAAAGGGCAGTTAGAAAGTATATTTACTGTAGGCTTCCTCACTGTGTCTACAGGGAGTGTATGTCAAGGGATATGGGCGTGTACACATGGTTTTGTCCCTGTTCAAACAGTGTTCGATAATCTTACTGATTACTGTGAAGTGGATAACAATTAACAAAGAAATTTTATCAACTCATCCATTAAAATACAAAAGCAAGCAGGAGTAGATTATGCCTTTAAAATGCAAGTAAACTGTGATTTATAATCACAAACTATTCAGCAATTTTAGCCCCCCCCCCCAAAAGACTACGGTGAGAGTACAGTGTGTGATTAAAGAACTGCTTTTACAGATGGAGTCAGACTGTAGATGTTTACACATTTGCGGGTGGAGTTCAGTTTACCTTTGCAATCGAGCTTGATATTACATCCACCACACTGTAAAGTAGCTAGACACTGCTTCTCTGTCATGCATATTCAATGTGTAGAATTTCACATAATAATAGTATTTCTATTTAGATTTTATTCTCTTTTTACTGTGAGGTGAATGCCTTTCCTTAACAGTCTAACCAGCGTACGGTCACAGGAGGCTAAAGTCTGTCTATTCCATAGCAAAGAGGGGGTACGCTCACCCTGACAACCACAAACTTTTACAAAGCCCAGTGAAAAACACCAGTTATTCCAACATGCATTGTTTCTGTGGGAGGAAAGTAGAGTCCTTGAAGAAAACCCACACAGGCAGAGGAGAACATGCAAACTGCACATGGAAAGGCCCCAGCCGAACAGGAGTAGCACTATAAACCAATCCATAATATTCACTTCATTAAATCCATTTCAGAACCATTACCTTTAACTGCTGCTTCTTCTTTTGACACTAAAGTTCACATCATTCAACATGAAAAAAGAATTAATCATACTTCTATTTTTTTAAAAAGCCTTTAAACTGTTACCACATTTCCAAAATTCCCTTAAGATGTGTTTTTGTACATATTTGAATTCAAGCAAATTTTAAATGCTGTCAAAATGTGACCTGTATACACAAATTGTAAAAAAAAAAAATGTGAGGAATCGAGTTTTATTTTTGTTCCTTCTGTTTAATTTTGTTTGACACATACTTCTGAATAACTTATTGGCAGCACGATTAATATGAAGTTATTCATAGTACATATTGATGGAGTTACTTTCTTCAGCAGCATTAGCAAACCATATGACACTGATAAACTGAAGAATAAACTTAGAAAGTAGAACTTGGAGAGGTGTAATGTTAATGTCCTGGGTTGATTTATGTGGAGTAATGTTTTCATGCCAAGTTATGACATGCATACATTAGTCTGTACCTGCTTCTGTGTACTTCAGCCCAACTTTTTCTTCCTTAAGAGGTGGCCACACAGCTTGTAGGCGACCAGGAGTTCGTTCCTCTCCTTCACCTGGGCTCGATGTCTCTGACTATGAGTGAGAAAATTGACAGCAGATATTATTAATGACAGAATTAATAACAGAAGTTGCAGCTACATTGTAAAAATGACTGATGAATTGTGATTAAAAACACGCACAACGCTCAGAATTGCTTTGTTTTTTTATTTTTAGCCTGATTTAATCTTAAAAAGTAACAAAAATCACAGAGAGGACTAATTCCTACTTTGTCATCAGGTGGGTCCTTCTCAGGAGTCTTACTTGAGGTTCTCTCAAAAAGTGTTTTAAGTACATCTTTATCATTTCTTATCTTCTTCCTCAATGCCTCCAGGACAACTTTATCTCCTGGGTCCTTTTTTAAAGGCTTTGGTGTGAAGAAGGCCTTGAAGGCATCAAAAGCTGCCTCTGCACTGGACATGGAAGGTTTTGTAAGTTCACATGATTCTGAAACCTCTGTATTTTTATTTGTTTCTGGTTCTTTCTTCTCCTCCTCTTGGCTATCTTCACTTCCATTCACCCTTGTTTCATTCCGGTCTCCCTCAGCCTCCAACACCTCCTTCTCATCTCCTCTCTTTTCCCGACTCAGAAAATGAGAGATCTGGTCTAAGATGCTCCCTGGAACTTTGGTGTCCTTCTGCTTCTCTGTGAAATCTGCCCCTCGTCCTCCCACAGGAGATGGCTTAATGTGGGCCATGGTGTCATGCTCTGGTCCAGTGACCCCCTTCCTTAGGACCCTAAGGCCGCTGAAGAGAGCCGGGACCTGGATCTGCTTGTCTGCGGGGGAGCTCGGGGAGAAGGTGGCTCTGCTGAAGGTGGAGTCAGGTGGAGGATTATTAGTTGCAGATTTTATTGTCATCTCTGGCAAATTATCCTTTAGGCTGGGAAGATGGGGGGGTGAGTTGGGAGTCTCTGAATTTGCATCTTTTGACTCCTCCTCTTCAGCTTCATCCAAGATCTGTTCCAGCTCTTCAAGCGCGGGTCCTGTTCGAGTCACAGTTATCACTACATGTTTACTTTTCAATGGCCCAGTGTTTCCACATATCTGTGGATCAAAATTCATGTCTGAAGTGGAAGTAATTGTGTCAGAATCTTCCTGGCAGTGTTCCCTTTGAGCATTTTCATTGCTGTTTTCAGTATCCTCCGTGGCACTGATGGATACAACACAATCACCATCAGTATCCATGCAGTCAATTGAAATGTGTTGACAACTTGTCTGCAGAGATTCATTTAAGGCCCTTTCATCCAGTGGATTCTGTGATATGTGACAACCCTCTTTGCTGCAGCCATTAACTTTGTGTTCATCTGACAGGTTATTCTGGTCATGATTTGTTGCAAAGCTCTGTTTCTCGAGGCCTTTTTCAGTATTTACAGCCACACTTTGCTGCTCGGTTACTTTATAATGACTCCTCTCCTCCTCTGTTATGTCTGAGTCATTTCCTTTTTCCCTCAAGCTTGAATTTCCCAGTGAGTTAGAGGTCTTTTCCTCTGCATGACGCAATATAACATATGACAAAAAATCACTAGAATGCTCGAGAGCATCTGTAAAGTCCACATCCCCATTTTTCTTCAGATCACCACTGATATCTTCCTGCATCATGTCTTCAGTTTCTCCCCCAGAGAGGTTCCTAAAAATTTCCAGGGTGGCTTCGGGCTGCTCCATTTACTGCAAGTCACAGGTGAAGTTATCCAGAATATAGTGAGTAGGAAGTGCTAGAGAAACTCGACTGCTCATAGTTAGACTTCCGTTTAGCATGCAGCACTTCTTTACGTGGTTCCGGTATCATGCAGCGTCAGATTATAATCAATAAACAAATGCAAGCAATGTTTGAGTTAATTAAAGTCTTATTCCTGAAAATCCAACCTGTTTTTGTGCCCCTGTTTGTCGAAAAGAAACAAGCATATCCACGCTGTGTTTTAACAGTGCCTTTTTGCCTTTCCAAAGTGCAAATTTTCCAAACCTAAAACTGGAAGTAGTTGTTAGTCACTCAGACTGACCAATGGCAAGAGAGAAATCCAGTCATGGAAAAAAAAAGGTTTCCAAGCTCAGCTCCATGGCTCTGTGTGGTGGAGTGACTCAGCTCAGCCACATTTGAAGTTAAGTTCCAGCTCCTTTTTCCCTCCGGCTCTTCTGTACCTGCTATAGTAGTTTACAGAGCAGCACCTTGGACATCATCCTGTGGATTGTCACAGAGTAATTGGAAACAGATGGTGTGTCCAGCCGTTGTTTCCGACAACACCCTGACATCCGTGAGCCGTATGGCAAAGGAAGCCACGCAGAACAGATGGAGGAGCACCACACCCAGAGCTGAAGGAGGGTAAATAGGACTGCCAGGGATCACTTGCTAAATGCTTGGCCTGTAAATCCACAGTTACAGGGAGGTCTCTCAATTCCCCTGCAGGTACACAGCAATGCTTGGCTAATCTGGGCATCCCAGCGGGTCTAACCCCACCTACACGGCACTGTTAATCAGCTCATATTGAAACTTGCATACAGGATCAATCGACAGAGAAGGTTTGTTTAAAGTTTCGGGAAACGAAAAGTGAAAATAGTGACAGTTTTCACTTGAATGTTTTAGTTAGAGTATTCTGAAACTTGATCTATAAATAAAATAGTTGCATAAATTGAATAAATAAGCAGAGAATAGTAAGTAGGTTTGAAATAACATTCAAGTTGGTGACACAGATCCAAACAAAACAAGGTAATAAGCAGGGAAAGTCACCAAATGGCCATAATTAAATCAGCAAACAAATATGCTGTTAAAATATATGTTTAAAAAAAGCAAAAACAACTAATTATCCTAAATAAAATGAAAAATTAGGTAGTAGAGTTAATGACCACTATCTTCATACTAATATCTTCACTACTATTAGTACTGGGTAGATTGCTTAACACAAAATATCAAAATAAGAGTCCAAACTTCCTCCTTTGTGTTTGAGATATTATTAGCTCTTGGGATCCACCCTTATTTACTTTGAATGTTATCAGAGGCAACAGGTTAGTGACAAACCTCATCTGTGATAACATCTTTACTGTATCAAATTACACTGTGTACATTTCTCTAATAGATATCGTACTCCATATGTTTGATGCATGCCTACACACCCTGCAATGAGTTCTTAATAGGGCTATACTAAAGCTTATGAATACTAATAAGGTGGTTTTTTGCATTCATTTGGTGAGGGACACTGTGGCCTTTATGTGAGTTTGTATGTTTATGAAACAGGAATGCATCCATAAAATCCTGTGAGATTAAAAATCATCTAGCTTCATGCTGAACAACTACAGTGTGTGCTGGATTATAAATCTCCAGGCTGTAATATAAATTAGGACTGTACTGACTGCTACAGTTCACTGCGTCCACAACAGAAGGAATAGATAAGATAAGATAAGATAAGATACCTTTATTAGTCCCACAAGGGGAAATTAGCTTCAATCACACAACTAAACAAAATATTTAAAGCTTAAATTAAATGATTGCATTGTAGTCCTCTAAATGTATAAAATAGAATCAGTTTCCGCTTTCAAATGGATGCACAAATCTCACTGAAAATGGTGAGCCACTTAAAATCAGCCACTTGGGTTACACACACAGTGACATTAGTGACTCTGCAGTTGGATAAGTCCCAGATAAAGGGTATAAGAAGAGCACATCAATAAACAGACTATTGGCCTGCTTGCAAGTGGCAGTGACAGCTATATATTACTGCATATTGTTGCTGAACATGTGCATTTGTTTTTCATCCCATGTAAATTACATCTTCAAAGTATTATAGCACCTTCAGTGTGAACAGTTTGGGGGCATTGGGGGGAATAGATGGAAAGTTCTTTGTGACACATGTGGTGGGAACAACATGTGTAATATGTACAATACCCCATTACAGAAGTAACCACATGCTAACTTCAGTGATATTTTCAATTCTTCATATTCTGTTCGGTAATCTTTTCTTTTAATCTTAAACAGAACACCTGTCTGTCCCAGATGATTTCCTGCCTGTTTCTCTCTGCTTTACTCTTTTCTCTTCATACTGTCAAATAAAGATTCAAAATGCCAAAACAATTAAACAAAACTTCAAATATTTTCAGCAAAGTTAGTCATGCACGCACACAGAAGGAAGGAAGTATTGAATTTATTAGTGCTTATCGTCTCTCCTACAATGCACTTACAGAGTTGCGTTAAATCCCTTCTATTATGCAACTACAGGGAACACAGAGCTCTTTGTAGCCCTGGACTGGCTCATGAGGCTGGGATTTACACAGTTGTAAAGCAAGGACAAGTTCATTGCCATAGTGATGCAGCACTGACTGATGCAGACGGGGATTTATTTCAGGAAGGTTTACAGAGAACAACGGCACTGAAATTAGATTAAGGCATCACAATAACGGCACTTAGACTCTTTGTAACTTTTCACACATGCAGAATGAAGAGTGTGTGCAGTATGTTGAAATTAAATTACGTTCTGGGAAAAACAGCTTTCGTATTCTTGCACAGTGAGCCGTTAATCGCAGCAGTTAACCGCACTCTCAATGCAACTGAATTAAAAATATTTTCCCACTGATTTATTTTTGCTCTTAAATATAGAGCACAGACTGCAAGTAATAAAGTTTTCTGAGTCTGATTCTGAGCTAGTAGAGCTCCATGCTTACATGCCTCACTCTCCTAATGCCATATACAGAACACAGCCTCTTGATCCTACAACTGACATACCAGTGCCATTAATACTTTGCAAAAGTGGCTGCTGTTTTCAACTGCTCCATCATCATCATCATCATCATCATCATCATCCACCTTTAGACTCTAAAACTCTGTGCTGTGTTGAGATGAGCTCAGAGCACATACTTTTCATTCTACTCACCCTCAAATCCTGGGGCACAGGTGTGGGTGTGTCAGTGATGTCATCATCGGGGGCAGTGATGCGCAGGAAATCAATGTGTTTGGGTCTGGATGGATCGGAAAGTGACCTGCAGATAGAGAGAGACTCCTCGATCTCCTGCTGCCAGATCTCCTCCTGCCTCTGCAGAGCTTCATCTGGAGAAAAGATACCTTGTATTAGTTTTGGAAGCAAATTAGGCTGTCTTAGTTTATTGTAGGTCTTTTAATATCACAGGTAGAGAGCTGATTTTAAACTTTGAAGCCCAACTAATTTTGCACACCACTGGCAAATGCTGCATGTTAAGCTTTAGTGTCACCATGAGGATGTAACAAAGAACTTCAGCTAAGAAATCTTACATTAACCTTTAGCATTTCATAAACAAGACAAAATTTCACTCCTGCTCTATGAGGAATTAAGCGCTGATTGATTCTTTATGCAAATGAGCAAATTCAACAACCATTAAAAGTAGTCTAGAGAGGAAGAGAAGGTTTTATGCAGCTTCATAATTTGAATTTAAATTTAAAGATGTTCCAGAGTTTCCACAACATGATGAATGCTTATCAGTATATAGCCAAGACTGCCACTCTGAACTGTTTTAATCCCACATTGGTCCATATAATAATGGTTCTCACAGACTTCAGGAAAGGTCAGGAAAGGAAAAATACCAGATTCAGTAAAAGGCAGCTGTGTGTGTGTTTACATTAATTTCCTCCCTCAAAGGTGACGATTAAGCCAGTGATTAAGGAAGTATTCAAATACTGAGCCATGACAGTGAAAAATTACAAATAAAAACCAAGATTTAAAATTTTATTAGAAAATAATCAATCAAATGTACCTAAAGTTAAAAAATGTGGGAGTGCTCAGTGCCGAAAAACACAGACATACATTGTCTGATGTATTAATGGAAAATATAATTTTACAGTTTGTACTTAGTTTAGGTGGGGCTGATTTTTTATATCAATTATTATATATAACTCTAATTATTATTATAAAATGTATTGCTGTTATTATAGTTTTATATTTTTTTATATGTTCTGTTTGCAAAAATCTCAACCTGTAAAGTGATAAAACATACAATTTAGTGGAAATGAAAGTAAAACATTAGGTAGAAAACAAAGCAAAACAGTAATGCACAGGGCAAATATCTCAACAGTGTATTTAAACACAGATCCTAAGTAAATGCATTAATGATAGCTTGACTGTAGTAAATGTGTGAGTATACTTTCAGATAAAATGCTATCAGAAACACTTGTGTCACTTTCAGAGGACACATAACCGTTCCAGAACATTAAACCGCTTATAGAAATGTGCTATCGCCCCGAGTTTGACCACACTGAACAGAAAACTGGATTTATGAAGATAACCCCCAGAAGGCTCTGAATATCTTTCTTCTCCTCTCACTAATCGCCGTCCTCCACACATTGGTTGTATTTCACAAAGCTTAGAGAATTAATCCTATTTGTTCAGCTAGCAGCCCTGCTGCCTGGTCTGAACAGAGTTTTATTGCTACAAAAATGAAGCGAGACAACAGAGTCTGTGCTGATCTGAGGGAATGCTCGACTCTGCTAAACATGCATTTATTAACAAGTATTTCCATGTACAAATGAGTTCAAGCGTTCCCTTTGTATTTCCCTAAAGAGTTAATTTAAATTATTTTATATTTAAATAAAATAATTTAAATCTACACTGTCTGTATATGGACACCGCACAGTAAAAGAGTTGTTAGTTTTTAAAAACAGGCTTGAAGCCCATTTGGCTGCACAGTTTGACTTCAAAGTGAAAAGACCAGCAGTTTCCTGCTATTAATCATTTACTGAAAAAGGATTAAAGAATTTGGAATCAGTTGAACTGATCCCAAATTCTGAAAATACTCCATCATCATACCATCTTCATCTCTCTCCCTATAAACATCAAAGACGTTTGATGGGTTTGAGTGCACACTCGGATTAAAAGTTATAAAACTATTGTTGATAATGTTTCGGTATTTAAAAATGGGTTTTTTTTCCACAACATTCAAATTTTGATTTTGTGGCCAAATAATTTGTAGCTTATAAAATGTCATACAGAATTATGATCTGTGAGAGACTAGAGACCTGTTGAGTGTGTAGCCAACATTTCACTCATTGTCGGTTTGGAGAGGCTCTGGCTCAGGGGTGTCCAACTTCAGGCCTCAAGAGCCGGTGCCCTGCAGGTTTTAGATGTCACCCTGAGTCAACACACCTGAATGGTCATTACCAGACCTCTGGAGAACTTCAAGACATGTTGAGGAGGTAATCTGGCCATTTGAATCAGCTTTGCTGGATCAAGGACACAAGAACACCGGCCCTTGAGGCCTGGAGTTCCTCACCCCTGCTCTAGCTTATAAATTGCTTAAGTAGATAAAAAAAATGTATGAATGAACAGACGGACAGATGGATGAATAGATGGATTGTTAGCTGATGTTTATTTATTAATTGTTTTATTTTGCAGGTACTGCTGATGCATTAACATGCACTTGGTTTACTAATCATCAGCAAGTGTGTCCACCTGTGTCACAGCAGATTTGGCAGGTTCCTCTCGAGCATTTAGGTGTGTTAACACAATGCCACACAGGAAACATACCAGCAATTGCTGCTATACTCAGAAGAGTTATAAGAACATTTTCAAACAGTTTGACATCAATCGTTCCATGATGAAGAAGATTATTAACAGTTGAAAAATTTTAATGACCGCTTCAAGCTTCCCAGGAGAGGACAGCAAAATCACCCTAAGATTAGAGTCATGCTCCAAGAAACTACACGTTCTTTTTCACTTGACTTTATATATTTCCTTCCTGACTAGGCTACCTTGTGTTTTGATTTTAATATTTCCCCTCCTTGTTTTCTTTCTGTTTTAAACGAGGCTACATATTTTTTTTAATTCACATTTTTTATCACTGAATACTTATTTTAAACCCGGTGGACTAGAAGGATGGCAAAGGTTTGATACTGACTCTGAACTGGTGTTCACGAGCTGTTTTATGGCACATTTCAGTCAGAACAGATCTGTGATTACAAGTGTGTCCAAATCAGGTGCTCTCCGGTACTTTGTGCCTGAATGAACACACGCTTACTCAGTTATGATGGTATGTCAGAGCAGCAAGGGGTCATTATTCACGGACTGCCACACATCCGTTAGATCTGATGTGCGTGTGTGTTTAACAACCCAGAGAAGACTACAGCAGTGGATGAGATTGCACAAAGACTTCGTTTAGAGCATTTGTATCAGTGTTTTAATCAATGTTTAAATCTGACAGTCAGGCCTCACCATGTACCACTTCTAACACCATCTGCTCTTCCTCTAATGTTCACTTCACTAATCAACTACTAATAGTTAAACTGAGCTCTTACACACACACACACACACACACACACACTTTACTCCTGCTGAGAACCTTCTGAAGGTATTTTATTCAGCTTAGTCCACTTTATGTTTAATGACCACGAAAGATTATCTGAGAGAGAGCCCAGTGTGACGTCTATGGTATGACCTTTTTAAAATAGTTCATTACACCTTTCACTTTCTACTTGACAGGATTCATGGAAACTACAGAAAATATGCTTTTGAGGATAAACTGCGATACATCAAAGCTTTAACTCCTCTGCCCCACACCCACCTCTGCAGTTAGCAGTAAAATAGTTGGGACTGTGATTGAATATTACTGTGCCAAAGTATTAAAAACCTGGCTCGTCTCTTCATATTATACACTGCAGTAACACTATGGATAATATCTATTAACAGCCTCAAGTTATAGACTACGCTGCTTGCTTTATCTTTTGATATCTAAGTAATTCTTTATTTTTATGTCTCACGAATATCTCCATAACATCTTTGTCAGCGTAACAGTTTCCTCACCCAGCTTTCCACCATTTAATTTTCCTGGATAAAGCCCAGCTATGGTCCTGTTTACCTATCAGCTCCAGCCAGCACTCAGCTACATATAACAACTGTTCCCATTACTCATTCAATTCATAACAACACTTCCAAAGGAATGGGTAACATGAGAAATGAAAGTCTGATTTGTGCACAGCAAGTTGGCATCCAACAGCATAGCTTCATATAGCTCTTTCAATACATTTCAGTTGTTTTTAAGGAGTTTTTATGCCACATAAAATATGTTGTACTACCAATAAAACAGTGTATTCTATGGCACAGAGTTTATGTTTTTTTTGTTTTTTTATCAGAGTCAAGATATAAATACCACGAAATAGTCATAATTCCACCGTCTACCATTGTTTTAATTCTAATGTGCTTCCACCAGTTATTCTGGAAATTAGAGTTTTGGGTAAGACTATCATATCACTACAATGACCTACCACTTGACAGCCTCCATCCATCTAAATTGTTGTTTTTTGTTAACATTTTTACCTGAAGAGAGCAGATAATCCTTCTCTGTAAACTGCTCCTGAGTGTCCCTGTGATCACTTTCTCTGGCACGTTCACCGTCTCGAGCCCCACAAATAATTGCGGTGTCTTCAAGTGGTTCAGTCCAAACTCTGTGTGATGTTTCTGCTTGCTGATCATCTGTGCTCAGTCTGGATATGAGCATAGGCGGCAGCATGGGGGACAGTCTTTCTAAGCTGCTTGATTTAATTGGAGAAACCTCCAGGTTTTCAGACAGAGAGGGCGTAGGAGAGATTTTTCCACCTGCTAAAAGAGGATGTGATGAGGCATTGTTTGGCACAACAGAGTTGATGAGGTAAGGAGGTGATTGTGGATTCAGAGACCCTTCTGTTGTGTGGCTCTGCTCACAAAAAGTCTCCTCGGGCTCTTTAAAGCCTTCACTCTCTGCTTTTGATCCCTCCATCCTCAGGGCCTGCTGCAGACTCCGTCTCAGAGCGTCACCCAGAGCACAAAGCTCCTCAACAAACAGAGGCTTGTCCCCACTGGACTCCCTGTTCTGGTCCTCCAGTGGGGACTGAGTACTGATTTCAGCTCTGCGACTTTTCTGCAGTGACACCTGTGTCTTCCATCCATCTGAGAGAAAGTAAGGTTCTTCTTCTCCTTTATGACATTCCTTGATCCAGTCCAAACTGGTGAGACTCACCCGGCGTATTCTTCCTTCCACCTCCTCAATCTTGCCCATTACTCGCCGAGCTGCAGCTCTCTGCCCCATCACCTCAAGCCTCTGCTGAGAGGACTTTATGTCTGCCTTCTCTTCATCTTGTTTTTGGCTTGCAGTCTTGTTACTCTTTGCCTCCATACTAGTGTTGGAGAAAAACATTGAGTACATCTCATTGTCATATTCAGAAAGGTCAGTGTCCGAGTCAGTAGGAGTATATTTTTCCTCTTCAGACATATTCTGTCTGGGAGAGAGATGGACTGTTTCGCTCTTTGATCTAGATAAGCTTGCAGAAGAAGTATTAGGCAACTTTACTCTCCAGAGTGGCTTTAACTCGTGCGTTAAAGTATTTATATCATCTCTTTCTCTCCTAATAATTTTCTTCCTTCTTACTGTGGGAGTGCAAATGATAGGTCTCTCTTCTTCAAAATCCCACTCCTCAAAGGAAGAAGACCTCAACCTCTGGAGCTTCCTCAGTCTCCTTGCCTTCAGAGGTGCCCGTGGAGTCCCGGACACCATCTTGAGGTTATCCTGAAGGTCACTGGTGTAAACATGCCCTTCAGCTCTTCTTCTTCTCTTCCAAGATATCTGGACTCTGGGGGAGTTTGATAAAGCATCCCAAGTTTCTGTGTAACTGTGACAATTTGGCTTAGGTTTGGTTCCCAGTTGGTTGCCCATGCTCATGAAAGCCTGGCAATCTGAACACAACGGTAACAATTCTGTAAGCCAGCAGCTCTCAGATGAGTCATCCAATGCTCTGAGGGTTTCTTTAAAGTCTGTGAGGCCAGATTTGTCTGCGTGGCCAAGCATTGCTGTTTCAGCTGGACCCTCCTCCCAGCGCTTAGAAAACAGTTTTTGTTGGAAGCTGGCGGGGGTTTTGGAGGGGGACGATAGACTCCTGCAAGGGGAGAGGGATGGACTCACGCAGCTCCTCTCTTTGATGGGTCTATAGAGGTGTAAGTTGCTACAAGTCCTCTGCATGGTTTTATTTAATTATCACAGACGATCAGTGACCAACCACTGGGCCTGCTACAAAAAGAAACAGAGAAACATTTATTTCAGACCATTTAAAAAAGTACTTGAACTTGTGTAGACTTACAGTTACACACTCTAACAATAAGTTAATTATGTTTTGCTCATTTTTTAAATATATTTTTTAAATGACTAATTAATGATTGCAAACCTAAAAAAAAAGGATAAAAGGATGAAAATAAATGGATAAATGTCCACTTACTCGTAGCGAACAGTAGTGTCTCTCCTTGAAGCACCAGGTCACCCCTCTGTTGCACTCAGCTGCACTTACTGTGACATTGAGGTAACTGACAACTCCACGCCCACTGATACAACAGGATCAGCCAATCACTGGTGCAAGCTGAAAATTCTGACAAATTCTATTGGCTGATCACCTAAAGATCACTACCACTAATTCCCTGATGCCTGACAGGTACTGACAGAAGCAGAAAAACTAACAGACGGCAGGCCCGGTGGGGATTTAGACTTATTGTAATCTTCTTGAATTCAAACTATACTGAAAGAAAGACAAAATAGTTATCACAGAGTTTTGCAGGAGTATATTTATGCTTTATCTCTGTACTAGGCTATCACTTTAGGGTTAAAAATTGGTGTATTGACTAAACCTTGTGAAACAGACAGCTATGCTCCACAGGACAATATATGATATGATTTAAATTGAAGTAAAATTAATAATAATGTTGTATAAAAACAAAAAGGTGTTTGATATTATAAATTAAACAAACAAACCATGAATTGCATAGTTGTTCAATATTGGTTCATGCTGTTTTACACCATTTTCACTCCAGTCCTAACATCCCATTGTTCAGTATTTATTTACGTTTCATCACCTCAGAATAAACTCAGAGAAATTCTGCTGTCAAATGTTCTGATTTATCTCAGTTTTAACTTGCATTATTTAACTCACATCTGCCCTTGCAGAAGTCCAGTGATCAGAGACTGTATTTAGGCCAACTGTTTTCCATGCCAAGCTGGACACTGGTCAGGCTAATCTGACTACTGGCCAGCTGTCTTTGATGGATCACAGAAACATTTACAGAAAGCAAACTGCTATTCATACTGCTACTAACTTTACAAAAAATAATACCTGTGACAAAGAAGATGGATGCTTATGAATCTGATTATGCAAAAATGGCATAACAGGGTGTCAAATTTAATGCGGAACAACAGTTGTTGTGAAGTGATTTTAATCTCCTATTATGTGATATTAATGTATGCACATGCAAGCCAGTGCTGCTATCTCTTCAGACCTGGCCACTGTACACTTCCCAAAACAGGAAAAAAAAAAAGAATACTCTAATGGTAAAGAGTATTCTTTACCATTAGAGTACCATATCCCTTTTATAAAGACACTGGAGCAGATAAGCAAGTCAAAGACAGTCAAACAGGCCACGAAATTACCAGACGTTAGAAGGATTGCATAATTGGAAAAAATGGGAAAATGTGTAAATAGTGTTGCAACTTGTACAAAGAGTCAGTAAAAGTGACTGAGAGTTTAGTTAAACTGTATGAAGCAAGAGCAGAATTTCCTGGATGATACTGACATTTATTCTTTTGTTGTGGCCATAATGTGAAAACAACTAAACAGATCATGCGTGATAAAATGTACCGGGACCTCACAAGATGACCACTAGATGTCAGTCATGTCTTGACATGATGTGGAGTGCGTTTTCTCATGATCAGTTTTTTTTTTTCAAACCCACATGACTGACACCTGACTAATGCTGTAAATGCTTTACTTAGCATAGAGACGGATGTTAAATGCTTCGAAGTCAAATCCCAGTTAGATACCAGTTTGGTCATGCACAATATTTTGAATCACGAGCAGTAATCCTTAATTTTTATATCAAGTTATTTGATTTTATTTTATTTTTTTGCATTTAATCTGCACTGCATCAAGTTATACTGTGAGTGAAATATTTCACACCCAGACAACTTTTATGCAATAAATATGTTATAATCGAATTTGATATTTCTTTCTGAAAACCTGACTACATTTAAGCACTATATATATATATATATATATATATATATATATATATATATATATATATATATATATATATATATATATATATATATATACCTCACATAAAATCAGGCATTTAAGCACGTAATGAAGCAACACTTTAGGTATGTTCAACATGAAACAAGTAAAAAAAGTTTTTTTTAAAAGTCTCTACACTGATTCCACGTTGTGAAAACATAACTTTATATTTTCTTTATACTTTTTTACACTTTTAAGTTATACATTGCAGAGCATTTCTCGAAACTAAATTTACACCAGTCTCCAGATTTTTGAAAAAACTGCTAAGTGTCGGAGACGGGGGGAGGATGGTGGTGCAGACAGAGAGACGGGGACGTTCAGAACTTTGCATTCAGCTCCACTGCTGCCAGTCAAGACCAGCATGCGTCATTATCAGACAGGGAGTGAGACCAAACCGCAAACATTTTAAAAGTAATACTATTTTAGCACAAGGACCCATCCTCGTACGCACCAGAGCATCAGCTGCCATCATCATCATCACCACTAGCACCACCGGGAGCTCGTCCCCTGATGCCCCGTCCGTCCGCTGATCCGCACTGCTGCTGCTAGGCGTCGGGGCGCGGAGAGGGGAGGGAAAGGAGGAGGAAGAGTGGATGAGGAGTAGGAAGGAGAGGAGTGGAGGGGGGCTCGGCCGGGCTGCCCTATATGGCTGTGGATGTGCTCTCTGCTAATATCGGCTTGAGAGGCACAGCATCGCGTTTCTGCCAGCAGTCAGTGGTGGCTTCCAGAGTCTAAGCAGGCTCCTTCACAGCCATGGCTGAGGGCGGAGAAGGGGAAGATGAGATCCAGTTCTTGAGAACTGTAAGTAAAGAAAATTTCCTCGGTGCGGACAGATAGAACCAATTCACATCATACACTTCACAGTCTCCTGTCGCCAATTAACGCATTCAGAGGCAGCAGACGGCTCGTGAATTAAAGAAATCTCTTATCCGAGGGGAATTATCAGGGAAGTTTTTGTTAACGCATTGCCGGTGGTTAACTTTGCTTTCGCATATGCATGATTAATGATTGTGGAAGTTGCCGCAGGTTGCACGCTGCACCCCGCGGCCACGGCGCACCTGTCGACGTGACTCTTTATGAGGCGAATCTCAATGAGACCCGTCTGCAGGTGCAAGGGCAAAAAAAAAAAAAAAAAGGTGAACACCATCATGTCGTTTAATAACGCATTCCCTGCTCATTTTCATCCACCCATCATCCCTTTTTGGATTTCTCGAGAAACATTGCCCACCCCCCCTCGCCCAACGCACACAATCAGTCGCTGCTGTTTTGACTTTGTATGGTTATATTCTTTTGCCTGGGGGAGAAGAGTTTCAATAAGTTGTGCTCACACGCAATCCACCCTCTGCGATTACTATTTTAGTTGTTTGACGCAGATTGCTTACGGTGTAGCTGCTCTGCGTGGTTATGCACAGCAGATATCCTTGTAAATGATATGACAGCTTGTATGTTGGTGTGGTGGGAAAAGCTATCGTAGCGGTTTGACCGCGCTCGTATTCTTATTATCTGTTGAAGCTTTGTGACCCTGGTGTTGCGTGAGCAATAATATGACTCCCACAACATGGACAGAAGCGATGGCTACAATTTTTTTTTATACTTCTTTATGAAGCTTTATTTTTTATTTATGTTTGAATCTCAGGAGGCATTTAGATGACTTTTTGCTGATTTGCACATTGGAAAGAGTTTTTCAGTTGTTGGATATATTGTAATTGGCCAATTTTCTAGTTATTGTTAATCTGTTGTCTAAATGAGAAATTTAATGAGATTATAAAGATCAGAAATACTCTTACTTGACATAAAAATTAACTGTTTTTGAAGTGGTACCAAAATGATTTACAGTACATGTTTTTGCTCAAGCAGCCACTGATTTCCATTCTTCTGTAATTCGTCACTGTTAATAATTCGTAGATTGACATCAAAGTTGCAGTGAATTGCAGAATGAGCTGCTATATTTAGCAAGTTAATGCTTGTTAGCTGTGACGTATTTCATAAGTCAGGCAAGTTTCAGACGTCTGCTGATAGATTTTAATTTTATACACAAATTAAAGGAAAGCAACAGGATGTCAGAGAAAGTGAAGCCTCTGTAGAAATACCCCTCCAGCCATTGTAATGTAATTCTTCCATAATGTTAGATGTGTTGTTGGAGACAAATTGGTTATAACTGCATCTATCCAGGAAGTTTAGCCGCTATAATAATCACTCACACCTCTAGACTCTTATTTTCAAAGAAGGAACTTGTAGTCATTTTCATTAGACCCTCTTTGGATCTTTTAGAATCTAGACAGTCAAGGATTGTGCTGAAACTGAGGGCTTGTTTTGAGACTTCATCCAGAGCCACAAATATTTGGATTATGCAGCTTTCATAGCTAGTAAGATCTTTTAAGTCGCATTGAGTTTAAGTGTTTAAGTTCGATGCCCCAGAGATGGTGATATATAAATGACCTCTGATCTATATGTCAGAGGTCTGTCTGATTGTGAGCAGTAGGCGGGACCTTGTTCTTAACAGCTCCCACTATTTGTGAAGCCTGTGATATGCTGACACATGCCTCTCAGATTCTACTGTCACAATGGCATCCCAGTTATTTGATGACAACAGCGATTTGTGAGGGGGGGGGGCTTGTTATCAAACCTCTGTGGTGAGAGAAACGTGCCCCCACAGGAAGCCTTAAAATAAGAGCGCTAATTGAAATACACCCCATTACAAACTGTTGAACATTTAGGGATAAGCCTTTGCACGAGTGGTGTGTCTTTTGTGAAGGTAGCGGTCAAAAGTTTTTAAATGATTGTTGCCAACAAGTGACATTGTAGTATGGCTTTTGTTATGGATATGGAAGGAAAATAATTACCCGACCAAATATTTGGTAATTGCAGCTGCTATTTTAAGGAAAAACAAAACATAAGAAACAATGTAATTAAATGGCCAAATGTGCAAAGTGTCCAGCTTTGGATTCATCTTGTCAGATGGTAACAGAGGCCCAGACATTGTGATTTGCTTTAAGCATCAACGCTGCTGATGTGTAACTTTGAGAAAGCTGGCAGTCATGAGAGTTTCTCTGTCAAAGGTGAAGACAGCAGTTGCTTCTGAAACTTAATATTGTACCACCGAAGCTTACTCTCTGCTTTGATTCAGGGAGATGATTAATACTCCACCTTATGATACAATGAAATGATGCATTCATTGATTGAGACCAGGCTTTCTTTGAGCGTTTCATTTAGAATAAAAGTCATTGAGTTCATGACTTGGATCGGATTAAGGTTTATTCATTGACACTCCTCTGTTAACATATGTCAGTTAATCATTATTAAACTCTGGCCACTGGAAATACAAAAAAGGAGTATTTAGGCACTGATTTATGCATTTCGTTTCTCCTGAGAGCAGAGAGAGTTACAAGCAGTGTTTGTAGTAAATGACCAGACACATTATAAGCTAATCATTCTCCTAAAAGCCATAGTTTTAAAAACATAGTAAGTATGCAAGCTTGATAAATTAAGGATGTATTTTAGGATGAAAGAATAATGACCCAGGTCTAATAAAAGTAGGTTCCTTTTTTTCCTGGGTCTTTTACCACAATCATGTTTATAGTCTTCAAATTCATACTACCGTAAGAACATTTAGTGGAGTTTTTGCCTGAAAAATAAATAAGTTGGAATAATTAAACAACAAAATCTGCCAGAGAACATTATTTGTTCAGCCAGTGGCTGAAAACAAGAAGCCTGGTTTGTTTTGCTTCCAATCTGATTAAAATTTCCAACATTATCTCTGTAAAATGCAGCAGTGTCACATGAGAAAGCTTGACAGGAATAGCTACAGTATCAGTTGGGTTGGGTTTAACCTGTTCAGCTGCGGCTTTCTTTGTAGAAGTATTATTGGTATGTTTGCACTATACACACTTTAAAAATAAATAAATAATAAAACCTGTGTTGTCCAGGTGAGCTGCTGTTGCACTTTTTAAGCCAGGTGTTCAAGGCTTGCAGTCCACCAGTAGCTCCTCTGGGCTTATTTGGAGTTTATGTTGTTCTGGCAGCCTTCTGCATACCAAGGCGAGGACTTGAGGGGCTTAAATTTAGCCTTTTTAAAGATGATGCTTCCACAGCACATATAGCTTTGCTCGCCTGGCACTAAACTAAACCACACCAGGGGCAGTGCTTCAGCCGGGGACGCACAACACCAATGGCACTTTAACACCATTTTTATGGGGATAAAGTAGCATTTAGAAATCAAATGCTTAAACCACATAGTAATATACAGCTATTTCTGAAGCTTAGTGTGTCAAAGTAATGGACAGTGTCACTGTTCTTTCAGGTTTCAAATCAAACGTGTTGGTAGGTGCTGGTTGAAACATTTTGAGTAGGTTTGCAGAAAATATGCACTGATCTTAGTCCAAGACTTAAAGCTAAATTCCTCAAAGGGGAAAAATAGTCTAAAACTAGGTTTAATCCAACTTAAAGTGAGTAAATAATTACCAGATTACATCTTGGAGGATCTCTTCATGTAGAGTAAGGGTAACTGTTTGTGGTGCTTAATGAGTGGGGTAGAGTGCACATAACATTTATTCTTTTTTTTTTTTTCTAGAGTGGTTTTGCATCGACTCTTTAAGGTTAGGTATTTGAATATGAAAATCTGTTTCAGGCAACGTTAAAATTAAATCCTGTATTCTTGAAAATGTCATTTTAGTGCTCAGCAAAGATGAAAATGCAACAATATAATTTGCGTGTTTAATTTTCACACCTCTTTATGAATATTTTATGTATCTTAAAGTTAAAAAGGTATAATCTTTGAAGTTATAAGCTGCCATACTTTGGGAAATATTCAGATGTTTTGTCAATTTAAAAAGAAATTAAAATACAATGGTGCAATTTCATTCACCTTTTTTGCAAGCAGATGCAGTTTCTAACTGTTTCACTATGGAAATGCTTGCTGAATGTTTAATAAATTGCATTGTGTGTATGTATACCATTTAACTTTCCATTTTAATATTTGAATATCGTTTCTAAAACTATTTGAAAATAAAGTGTAAACAGCTTCTCCTGTTTCATGTAATATGGATACAGAATAATGGCGATTATTGCATTTTCTTTTTTTTTAAATAACACACGTTAATGTGGAAATACAGGTGTGGCATTTCATTTTCTTTTTTTGTTTATTATGGTCCTGCATGGCTTCCATATCTGACAGTAAATGAAGTGTAATGCCGTTCAACGCTGATTTCGAGCTACTCACAAACTAAACTGGAGAAAAATGAGACCACATATTCTGTCTTGCTTGTCCCCATAACTAATAATGAATAATTTCACAGAGGCAGCTTTGCATTTATAGCAGACGACTAAATCTAGCATAGCCAGCAATACTGAAAAGTAATGGGCATGTTAAAATTTCCATATCATGATTCTGCAAGGATCCACTGAGCGTGTGAGAGCAAGACTTCATGCAGACATCTGTGCGCCTGCCAATTTTTTGTGACCGCTCGGGATGTGTCCATAGAGACAAAGCACTACAATGCATGAACTATCCACTTCAAGCGGGCTTCAAAGAAATATAACAGGTCTGTCTACTCATACACAACAGAATAAGTGGCACTGCAGCCTGATTGAAGGATGGAGCATGTTCCATGTTGCACTAGTTGGCGCCCTTGCAAAGTTTGTCTCTCTAATAAGATATGGAGTGTTGTCCTGTAGCCTCAGGTGAACCTCCCTGAGCTTGATCTAAATTGAATAAGAAGGATTTCCTCTGTATTGATTGAACACGCTGTGATGGCAAAGCAACTGCGTGTTCTCTGGCAGGTCCAGTTCTTTACAGTCATCAGAACTGAAGGACAGCGAGGCTGCTGCCATCCTCGCCATTTACACAACCTTGATGTAATGGTCGTGCACTAACTCTTCTCCATGCTTTAGATTTCTACATGCAAAACTAGGGCTGTTTAACTGAACAATAAATGAATTGGTCACACAAGATGATATAGATATAAGCTCACGTGGAGTTGCATTAGCAGGAAAATGTCTGTCTTTCATTGTTCTTCTGTTTGCTAAAGCTAGTGATACCTAATCTTCTCATTATTCAGTTTCCAGCCATTTTAACTAGTGTTGAACAGCTTATGTAATGCCCATAAAACATGAAGGAGGGAGGGAAAGGCTCTTGTCTCTTAACCCAGTGTGAGGCTTTTGGGTATGCCTTCACCTGGAGACCTTATGTAAGTGTTCATTCCCAAAAAGCTGCATGTAAAAGTTTCATATTTTGTTTTTGCTTTTAAAACAGCTATGCCTTGTTTTGCTATCCCACAAAAATGCTGTCCCCATAAGATGTAACCAGTTAAATGAGCAAACATTATGCAGTCATAATCAATAATTATCTCTAAAGTCACTTTATAGAGCAACATAATTTCAACCTACATGCCTTGAGTTTCATATCCCAACCAGGAATCCAAGCAAATGTAGTCTGTGTCTTGGATAGACTGTTCAGCTTCAGACGTTGTGCAGCAAGTTGCTGTGGGGGTCCAGGTAGAGTCAGCATGCGAATCCCAGTAGGCGCAGCAGCAGCGTGAGCGGACTCTCAACCTAAATAATTGCCTTCATTAATCAACAGAGGACAGCAAAAGGTGCAGGCACCGAGCCTCTTAAAGTTTAAGTGTCTCTTAGGTCACGTAGTTCATTTTCAGTTAAGCGCAGCACAGTTTAGCTTTTTGTTACATCTTTGGCCACAATGGTGTTTCCTACAGGAGCCAGTTAGCATTTTAGGTAAAAGAGGATTAATTAAGGCTTCAGGAGGGTATTTTCTCTATTTTTTTTTCCTTTTCTTTTTTCTCCAAACTACAAGAACCTACAAGAACACTTCATACAGTGACTGTTTTAGTTGTTTTGCATGAGAGATTTATATGCCCCCCCCCCCCCCTCCCCCCCCCCTCGGCCTGGAGTGGAAGCAGCACTCAAGGTAGTAAGAGTGAACTAAAACAAGCCAATCTACCAAACAATAAACTGTACTTTACGATAAAACTCCTTTGAGATGAGCAGAGCTGCAGATTCAGATGGCAGTTAATTATTTTCTCTTTGCCATTTGACGCAAGTTTTTTTTATAGGAGCTTTAAGTGTGCTGAGCATATAAGCATTTTTACAGGGACACCTTGGCATACAGTCAGTTGGGTGCCAAGTGCATTTTACAGTAATAATAAAGTTCAAGGACTCATTTCCACGTCATTTTAAATAAACAGAAATAGAAGTATTGTTTACATTACTGATCCCACCATTTAATAGCATTTTTAGATGTTCCACTGTTTTAGAAATAATTATTATGTTTGTCATGTCGCTAGTAATTCTCTCGTCATCGGTTTTTCAGTGAACTTCTATTTGTTGTGTGCATCCAGCCATGGCGGGTGCAGTGTAGAAATGACATCTTGCAGCAGGATGGATTTGGAATTCATGTCTAGCCTTTGTGCGGAGGGAGGTTTACCTTGTCTCAGACTGCTACTGATCTATGGCAAAACGCTTAAATGCTCAATGATTTTATCCTGTCACGTCTTCTATTGAGCCACAGCTGTCCAGTCTGTCAGAGGAATTAAAATTTGACCTTTGTGAAATGTGTTCTGAAGAAGCTGTATTTGCCCTAACATGTGTGAGGCTACAGTAGCATCAGAGCTAAAATTTGCATCAAATTTGACACACTCAGCGCTGACAGCATGTGGACTAATACACCTGATGCTATAGGCTAGGAGCTGAGTGCTTAGAGGGATAAAAGAAGGCTGAAGTCAGTCTCAGGTGAAAGTCTTCTCTTTACCTGATATCTGCAATTCTCTTCCTGTCTGGTTCTCAGTTCACGATCACACACATACACAATCTTCTCACAACCCACTACACTTTGCCTGTGTCCACTCTATCTCATCAGACAGGATGATAGACCGAGAGACTCCCCAGTTCCATCTCAAGCCCCCCCCCCGCGCGCGATTTTTCAGCGCTTCTGCTGAGGTGGACGTCTCGGCCTTGCACGCATGGTGGCCTCTATTATTTGAAGCTGCTCTAAAGCAATATGCATACAAACTAAGCCAAGAAAATCCAATTTGTTATGAGGACACCATATAAATCTTGGGGTCTGTGATCCATGGCAGTGTACCGCTGGGCAAAACCTACCTGAATGCAGAATTTTATTTCTTTTTCTTTTTCTTTTTAAATATAGAGCTTAGATGTGTGGTGCATTATTCATTTTGAGCCATGATGTTATCTCAGGTATTCACACAAACTTGCATATGAACACCTACACATATAAAAGACTTTAATATACATCCAAGTTAAGCGTGACAGTGACTGTACAATATAAAATGCATCTTCAATGACAAATCGGTGTGTAGCTCCTGAGGCCTGCGAGATTCCTGTTTTGTTTTTTTTGTTTTTAAACATGTGCTGAAGACATGTTTCATTTAAAAAAAAAAAAAAGAAGAAAAAAAAAGACTTTCCTCAAGGATTCTCCAAGACTGTCAGATAAGTTCAAACTATATTTTGTGATATTTTCTTAAGGGTTAGTTTTTGTTTTTTTTGTTTTTTTTATGAAAATCCCCATGGCAGTAATTATAGATGACGACAACAAGAACAAAATAAATGATGTATTGATTATACATGACATCAGCGTTTCATTGTTTTCTACAAATGACAGAAGCTTAAATGAGTTTAATTGAGTATTATTTTACAAAAGTGCTTCAGTTTCCTCTGTAGTTTACTGAGTGTAAAAGCGATATTATAGAAGCGATTAAAATTAATCTTCCAGTCATGTCTTAAATCCAGACAGATCCGTTGTTTCTCTAGTGGAAAGAGAGAGATGGGGGAAAGTTTTCACCTTCAGCCACTTGAAGTGTTTGACAGATAAACTATAATGTTTTTCTTCTCTTTTTCACGGCTATGAATACTATTATAGATTTAAAACAATAAGCTCAGCATTATATGTAAAAACACCAAAAATGGATAGAGCACTCAAGCTTCAGACTTTGCTTTTTATACTCCTGTTACTATATCATGTTAGTGATATAGTAACAGGCACACAGCTTTGGCTGTGTAAACAGCTGCTCCACCCAGCTGCTGTTTAAACCCTCGGTTTGTGAGAGACAGCCAATCAGAAGAAAGTTGGCTTAATGAGAGGGTTGCGTTAAAGGTAGAGGATCTAAAGCAGATTATTACAGACAGATTGATTCATATCTTGTATATGACTCATACTCATAGTGGTTTACACATTTGATTGGCAAACAAAAGGTTCCTGCGGTGGGGGAACAAATCTTTTTGTTTTTGTTTGCATCAGGAAGGGCCTCTGGTCTAAAACATCTGTCGAGTCAAACATGCGGAGCTGCCTGCTGTGGACCCCTTGTGATAAGGGAGCAGCTGAAAGTAACTATATAATTACATCCAATATGGCACTTATGCATTCAAGAATTTTAAAAAATGACCTGGGCTTTCTATGAAGAGAATTTAAATTTATTTTATTTTATTTAAAAACTGGTATAATTGAATTGGAAACTATCTTGAATAAGTTGAATGCTGATTGGTTGTTTTTGCTGATTTTTGTTTCTGTACTTTGGGACTCGTTATTGTGCAGTATAACTCTTTCCTAATGTTGTGTCGGGCTGTAAAACTGAAACCCCATCTTGACCAGCTTTTCTTAAAAATAGCTGCTACCTGCAACAAAGGTTAAATATAAATGAAAAACAACACATTTGTCGAGTGTGAGAATTCCAGGGTTTGTTTTTTTTTTTTTATAGACCAGTAGATGGTAGAGGAGAAAAAGGTGAAACTTAGAGTTAAATCAAAACCGACTGAGTTCAGGGCCCCGCTACACATTGTCAAGAGAAGTGAAATTAGACGAGTTACAGCAAGACTTGCCTGTCAAACAACAAGATGACTGAGAATTGACAGGAGGGCTGGAGCAGTAAGTGACTACACAGGAAGCATGACTGCAAAGGTCAATGTTTCTCCCTTATATTTAGGAAAAACACATTATGCTTTCTGTCAATATGAAATGTTAATAATTTACATAGCTAATAATTTACTGCTCAGCGACTATAAATTATTCTGTACTTTTTTTATGCTGAATGATTTTTGTTTGTGCTCTGAGGCTGAATGTGTGTTTTGTTAAGAGATTTATAAGTAAAGGGAGAAGGGAGGCTAGCTTTTGTTGTTAATGACTCAAAACATTGACTGACGGAGTGTAACAGCTACTGCTGCTCACACACAGACTTGTATAGATGATGAATTGTTATTCCAGGAGGGAGTGCTGTGGACTTCTGTGGAAGATTAAACATCTGGAATGAAAGGACATCTTTCTCCTTCTTGTACAATGCTGTCATTTATTTGTCTTTTGTTTTGTTTTTTAACAAAACACCTTAATTGTAATGAGTATGTTTTGCATGACAAGAATAAAGATTAAATAAATGTAAGATCAAATCAATAACTGGATTCCAGGTTTTATACTTGTGTGAGATTCAAGGATGGAGCGATTTCATGAATCTTAAAGCCAAATAGCTTTTCAGGTGTGAATGGTGTTATACCATCATGTTTTTTTTTTTGTTTGTTTTTTTGTTTGTTTGTTTTTGCTTTGTTTGAGTTGGGCGTACTGTAATTTGAGCATTTATATAATTTTAAAGATTTTTTTTTTTACCTTAAGTATCAAGACAGTCAAGAATGAATTGGGCTTCAATTCATCATTTATTCCTTAAGATAGACCAACTAAAGACTGAGAAGCTACAGATATAACATTGCAGCTGACTGTTCTGCTAAAGTTCAGTTTGTCTCAAACAAAAATTGAGGCAGAGCAGAAAACAGGCTGTGGCCTAATCTGACGTACCTCGCCCATTAACCAGAAACACTGAGTCTTTGACTTGGGTCATTAGCTCTCATTCAGTGCAGAAGATTATTTCTACCTTCAGGGGCATCTTGGCTTTTGAAAAATGCTCATAAAGCTACAGTAAAATGTCAGATTACTAATTTATCAGGTTTTCAGTACTCCTGTCTTCTTCAAGTACTATTTCTCACTGCTACTACAGTCTGTCAGGCTTTTCTCTTATCATTTTCTTTTTACCCAAGGCACTTCAAGGTTATAAAAAAATTAACATAAGGTTGTGAGATTGTGAAAAATATCCTCACTTATAGTGAAGTTCTTGGAGTTGACTGATCAGTCATGAATGAATGAAATTTTTAGATCTGAAAAGCAGTTGTTTATGAAAAAATCTTGTTTTTCCATATCAGAAACTTAGATATCAGATCCATATCAGATGGGCATCAACATCAATGTATATCAAGCTTATCAGGTTGTAGTTCTCACACATCTACACTGTTTCTGCTTTGCTCTCCATGTTGTTAGCTAAGCTTCACTGAAAACTCGTAGCTCAATCTGTACTTAGCACCCTGCCTGACATTTATGAGAAACATGACTCCCGAGCAGACAGGGCAATTTTGACAGACTACCCACTGAGGCAGTGTGAACAAGGAGACGAATGTGCTGGGATTTCCTTGATTTCCTTACATTTCTAACCACCAAAGCCTGTCTGTGTTGATCTCCACTGAACGTGTGCAAAGCCTGCATATCAAAATAGAAACACTGAGGGATTGAACAGATTCACCTTTTCTCAAGTTCACATTGGTGGCAGCGCCGGGCGAGTTGTGGGAGTTTATTTGGTATGCTGGAGCATGGGGAGTTCTCGGGTGTCAGTTGGTGGATGCATCAGGCAGCGCACACACGCCCACCTGTTGCTGTCTGTTGAGCCAGGCTGGCTGTTCAGTTATTGAAGTAGAAGAAGAAAAAGAGTGTAGGAAATGCTGCAAGTCTGATAGAGAGTCAACACAGTTCCAGTGGTCATACAAGGAAATCTCTAACCAGTGTAAGAAACGATTTTGTATTCTTTAGATTGGAGATGTGTCAAACTCACAGGATTCAGAGGACGGGTGGGGTTGGTTTCGGTGTGGGCAGGGTCAAGTTCCCGCTCTACACTTGAAAGCTGAGGAATCAGCCACCCAACCCTCATTTACCTCCTCCTGCTACAGGACAGGGCCCTATACATAGTAATGATGCTGGTCTTTAGCTGTCTAGCAGATGGTCACGCTGTTTCTACAGGGATCACTTTGCCTTAGATTCACCAGATTCTCTGGCTTGGAATCAAGTCAAGAGTGCAGAGACAGACAGAAAGTGTCTTAAAGTGTCTTGGCTGTGGCCACACATGGC
Organism: Diplotaxodon limnothrissa; assembly: GCF_057381915.1. Classification (NCBI taxonomy): domain Eukaryota; kingdom Metazoa; phylum Chordata; class Actinopteri; order Cichliformes; family Cichlidae; genus Diplotaxodon; species Diplotaxodon limnothrissa. The sequence goes on along the minus strand of NC_140610.1, from coordinate 18,073,014 downwards.
CATTTCATTACTTTTGGGAAACTGATCATAGAGATGGGATTTTTATGGGAGAAATTCACTCCTTACAGTGTCCCCTGTGGTTGTTTTTATTTAGAACCATCGTCCATTCTGCTCTTCCTCCTGTTGCTTCACACTGCTCAGATGACAGTTTGTCATCCAGTTTATGCAGATTCCTGATCTCAGTGCAACTCTGACCACTTCTGGTTCTAAAGCAACACTATCAAAGTGAAGCTGGCTCTGGAAGACACTGTGGTTGTCTGATTTTATTGATTTCAAATATGCACAAATCCGTAATAGTTGTCCAGTCTTCAGTGAAGGAGTTTCAACTTGTATTGCAACTTTTTCCTACTAACAAACAGAAAATTTCACTAAAAAGCCATCTGTGATTTGGTCATAGTCAAGTCACCCTAGGGTAAATATAGTATGCTGGTAATGGTGCCAGGCCCCATTACTTTCACAAGGCCACCAGAATTCCAAACAGCTGAAAAGAAAGAGCCGTATTTACTTGATTTTAAAGAGGTGACAAGTCTTGGGTCATCCTGTGGCCGTATTGAGTTTCTCCATCTGTAGCCTGTAAGAGCAAACTGTGTTTCCTCCATCACACTACTAGAAAGAAAGCTGCAGCATTGATTCTGAGGCAATACTGATGCTTTCTGCTATCAGTAATCACCTCCCTGAAGCCCACACTTGGATTGTGGGTTTTTAAAATGATGCCCATATGCGGTACTGTGCCAGTTTTACCACCTACTTATTTCACCATGACATTTCACTGGATTGTTTCACTTGGATCATATAGAACGACCAAAATATATTTTTAAAACCACAACTTTGTTTTTTTTTAAAATGCTTCTTAAAAATCCAATTGTTAGTTTCTTTATCCATTAATTTCTGACATTGTTTTAGCTGTATTTCAGTAGTGGTGAGGCATTAGAAATTTGCTTTTCTTGTGTTTAAACTTAAAGTTGGTGAAATGTACTTGCTGCCACTTAAGGTCAACTAATCCAGTTGCTGCTCATGTGGATCAAAACCTTCAGTAGGATTAAAGTCACTGGTCAGTCTTTCACAGGACCAGCAGCCAGAAGAGCGATGTTTGCCCTCATCAATATATATTGCACTGTGCAACAGTCTTGAACAACCCCTCATTTCTTTATGTTTTGCTTCCAAGGAGATAGTTTATTGTATATTTTCATTCTTCAAACTAGTCTTGAGCTTTTTGAAGGTCTTTAACCCTTTCATGCATGAATTATGACAACCTCAAGCAGGATTTTTTTTCTTAAGTTTTTTTTTTATTCATCTTTAGGCATGACAAAACTATTTTTGAACTTCATTTTTTAACATGTACTTTTCAGAGAGTTTCTTTTACATCCATTTAGGTGGACAACATATGTTTTGACCTATGAATTTGGTATCTCCAAGTATACCATCAACACTGACACAAATACAAGAAAACAGCCTTTGAATAGCTATCCACTGTAGTGACCACTATAAGTGAAAGGGTTAAAAAGTTGTTGTTTTTTTGGGGGGAGGGGGGATTTTGGGTGTTTTTGTTTTTGTTTTTTTTGTTTTTTTGTTTTTTGTAGCTGACCATTTTTAGAGGAGTTATTTTGTTGTTGTTCTTTTGTTTTTCTTAAGCTGTTTAACCCTAACCTATGAATCATTCATGCACAAAAATGCACCTAACTCAAGGGATGGACCAGTGTTGTTTACACATAACAGACAACTTGGCAAAGAACCAATTTTAAATCGTGTCCTTAGGCACTTTATCACAAAAATAAAAATTTTTTTCCTTGAATCTTCAAAAAAATCTTCAAAGAAGCTATTTGGTTACATTTCAGCCAATGGTGCTGGAAATTCTCTCAATATTAATTGAAGTATGACTACAGAAAATAAATTCCAGGTTGTAATCCACCATAAGAAAAGCACATTAGTGGGAACAGTTTTGTTTTTTTAAGCATGACAAAGATCCCATATTTCCTATGCAATAACAGCTTATGTGGATAAACAAATACACAGCGGAAGAGTCTCAGTCATGGATTGGCCTCCTCAGAGCACAGACTTCAGCATTATTGAAGCAGTGTGGGATCACGTTCTCATGACAGGGAACAAATAAAAAGACTACTTAGACAATATTTTTTGTAATTTATTTAAGGGAGTTCAGACTGTGTTGAGGTTTAAGGACCAGATATTTATGTTCAAGCTTATTGGAATTGTTATTGCCTTATATACTGTATTTGCTGCTGATTGCTGTAGACTACCTGAAGAGCCTGTTCTAGCATTTGACACACTTTTTTCATGGTGGAAATTTGGAAGTAAAGACTCCTGGTATGCAACAACCGGTTTAATTGAACTGGAAAACTTTTAAGAAACAGCCAGGTGAACCGTTCTCCTGTTCATTTTATTTATGTATGTTTTTTTTTTATTTTTAAAAAAAGGTAAGTAAACTGGCTCTGGCCATGTATTTAGTATGCAGACAGACTATTGATTCATGCAAATCCAGACCTATTACTCCATTGGGTCCATCTTTGATATATGAATACCTCCTATATGTATGTAAAGAGATTCCAAACCATCTAGTGAACCCTCACGTTACATGTAGATGCCAGAAAGAGTAAGACTAATATGAAACACAGCTTGACTTTGAACCTTTACAACCTTGTTTTAACATTTTACGTCTGCTTAAAACAATTGACAGATTTGTCATTAGAGAAAATAGCTCCTGAAAGACGCATGCTTTCAGTTGTTTCCAATTCATTTTTATTCATAAAGCAGTGTGAAATTACCGACTGGAGACAATTTTCTCCTACATTGTAGGATTTGTATGAGCTGAAATTGAATGCTTTATGCATCAAGATTATTCGGCAAATAAAAACCCCACTTAAATGATTTTCCATGCTAGGGCTTTTATTTTGCAGTCACACCAAATTCCCTATGATTTAGGCTCCAATGTGCCATTATTTGAAATATTGTTAGGGTCTGTTATCTTGCCTCCTGAGTCTGTGGCTGCTGTACAGCCTGTATCTAAATCTATTGAATTAATACTGCTGTGAAGGAGGTGGGAGCCAGAACCATGGCAACCATCAGCTCAGATTAGTGTGGGATGTGAGCTGGCAGGAGACATGCACACACCACACATACTATACACTTGCATACGCAAACAAATCAATATCTGTGCATGCCTTGCCAAATAGAGCCTGCCCGCTCTCCACTCTAACAGATACAGATGTTCATTTGTTGTACTGATTGAGTTGAGGTCTGTCTTTATTTCACAGCGATACCAGAATCTGTGTAAATGGTTTAGAAATGATATCACTTCAAACTGGTTGCCCTCAGTACTTGATTAATGTAGTTTATCTCCTTTTCTGCTGTTGAATTGAACAAAAGGGATGCTCTAATGTAGTAGTCATCGGCAAGCTCCCAAACCCCCAAAACAACTGGACACTGGATACTGGACATCGGGCTGGTACTACCAGACTTAATAACAAGGAATATCCATTCAAAGTCAGTAAGAACCTACTGTTTTGCAGGAGCAACAGTCAGCAACATAATTAACAAGATCCCAAGTTTGTTGGATGAACATCCCACGGCTACATGGTGTGTTCTAACATCAGCAATCAGAGCTACTGAAACAGACTTTTACACGTCTCTTTAACTTACGTGAATATTGTTGTGAAAATCTTTCTAAAATTCCTGTTTTGTTCCAGTGTTGGTTGATAGTGTTGGTCAGTTCTCCAGATTCCTCTGGAAATACTTTAAAACTTCGTCTTTGAGAAACTTTTTCAAGGAAGTGATAAAGTTCTGTTTTTGAAAATCACTAAGAATTCAGATATTTGCAAGACTTTTAAATTGCAATTAATTTTAGCTGGACTATTTTATATACACTTGTTATCTAACGCTATAGAGGTTGCGTTAGATAACAAGTGTAGCTATAATATTAGAATTTTTTTTCTTTTACTTTGATAAGCCATAGGGAGGTCTGCAGTAAACTGGCCACCTTAAACCCAAAGAAATCTAAGACCATCTTTCTTTACCTTAATGCCTATAAATCATATTCTTAATTTAACAGCCGCTACAAGCTACTTTTTGACCTTCCCCAAGGGACCCGTTTCTCCTCCTAAGATGGACCAGGGATATTTCATTTGTTAAGCAAATGTTTAAGACACTGCACTGTGGAGCCACTTAAGACTTGGTACAGGCAAAAATCCAGAAGTGTTGAATCCTGCACAGGTGCTCCTACTCCATAAATGTGGTAATAGTGATTTGAATAATTACCCCCAATACCCCCAATCTCAAAACTGTCTTGCCAAGCCAAAAACAAAGAAAAAAACTCATTACTTATTATTGCCAATGAATAACTTTATGATAGAATTCAGCAAATTTCTTCCAAGGATTTCAGGTCAAGTCCATTTACTCTTTATACAGGTGTTCCACAGGGACCCATTCTGGGACCTTTCTTATTCACCCTCTACAAAAACAATATTATCTCTGCCACCCAAAACTGTAATGTATATTTCTATGCAGATGACACTGTTTTATTTGCCACTGGCTCGTCTGTTGATCTGGCCATTGAAAATATACAATCTCCTTTTGAAGCTTTTCAGAAATCTTTTATCACACATGAACTTTCTCTGTGCAGGAGGTCTGTAAAGCTCTTAAACTGTTAGATCCTAGAAAATCTCCAGGGCCAGACTTACTAGATCCTTACTTCTTGAAACTGGCAGCTGATTTTGTAGCAGAGCCTCTCACAACACTTTTCAACCTCACACTGGACATGAATAAAATTCCCTCAGTATGGAAATCAGCTTTTGTTGTTCCTCTATTAAAAGGGGGCGACCCAGCAGTGTTAACTAATTACAGACCAATATCTAATCTATCTGTGCTGGCCAAAGTTCTTGAAGCTCTTGTGTGTGAGCAGTTAAAGGAGTTTTTGCACATCAATGCCATTTTATCTGAATATCAATCAGGCTTTAGGAAGAATCACAGTACTATCACAGCTGCAATTAGAGTGGTAAATGATATTACTATTGCACTTGATAAAAAACAACACTGTGCATCCCTTTTTATTGATTTGTCAAAAGCATTTGACACTGTTGATCATTGTATTTTAAAACTTAGACTCTTCCAGTCAGGACTCTCTGAGAGAGCAGTGGCATGGTTCTCAAACTACCTCAGTAACAGGACTCAGTGCATTAAATCTGACGGTCTATGTTCTGACTTTGTTACAGTGCACAGCGGAGTGCCACAGGGTTCTGTATTAGGTCCCCTTCTATTTATCATTTACGTAAACAATCTTAGTCTACATGTGCCAGATGCAAACTTGCACTTCTATGCTGATGATACAGTTATTTACAGCTGTGGTTCAACTCTTGTCCAAGCCATCGACTCCTTGCAGAAAGCCTTTTCTGCTGTCCAGCACTCATTACATCAGCTTAAACTTGTTCTCAACGCAGACAAAACAAAGCTCATGTTGTTTTCTAAATCAAGGAGACGAGCCCAAACAATCCCATCAGTAACCACTCTTGAAGGTAATAAAATAGAGTTGGTTCACACCTATAAATATCTGGGAATCTTAATTGATGACTCGCTTACCTTCAAACCACATGTAGAGAATCTTGTGAAAAACCTGAAGTTAAAACTGAGATTTTATTTTCAAAATAAGTTGTGTTTCTCTTTTAATACAAAGAAGCGGCTTGTTGCTGCAACATTCTTGCCTGTGCTGGATTATGGTGATATTCTATATATGAATGCTTCTGCTCAATGTCTTCGAATGGTTGATTCTGTGTATCATGCTTGTCTGAGGTTCATCACTAACTGTAAATTTCAGACTCACCACTGTGAGTTATACTCTCAGGTAGGATGGCCTGCTTTGGTAAGTCGGAGGAACTCTCATTTATACAGTTTTATATATAAGGCGATACTTGGGTTGCTGCCTTCTTATATATGTTCCCTGCTTGTAATGAAACATGCTGGTCGGTATTCTCTTCGTCCGCATGGTTACTTGTTGCTTTCTGTTCCATTTGCCCGAACTGAACTTGGTAAAAGAGCTTTTGTCCATTTAGCACCCTCGGCCTGGAACAAACTGCAGAAGGAATGGAAAATGACTGAATTCATTTCATTAAGTGATTTTAAATCTAAACTACGAATCCTTGAGGCCAAGTCCATAACATGCAACTGTTTCAATTAGATTGATTGTCATTTTAACTGACTTTTTATTTTATTGAATTTTATTTTTATTTTATTTGTATTCTTTCACTTATTGTTGCATGTGTGTTGTTGCTGCCTGTGTTTGAGTAATTTCTGTAACTGTGAGACATCTGCTGCTGCCTATCTTGGCCAGGTCTCCCTTGAAAAAGAGGTTTTTAATCTCAATGGGATCTTCCTGGTTAAATAAAGGTTAATAAATAAATAAATAAATAACTTGTTTTAAACTCTGGGAAAACTAAGTGCTTGCCATTTATAAGGACCCCTGAAAGTATCCAGCCTGTAGAGGCTAGATGTTAGACTCTCTTTTAAAACTCATGTGGAACACCTATCAGGAAAATTAAAGACAAAGATTGTATTCTTATATAAAAAAACAATTCTTTTTCTTTTTATTCACGAGTCTCAAGATCATTGTACATTTATCTACAATCCACAGTTTTGGCTGTGCTTGATTATGCTGGAATATGCTTCTAAATCCATCTAGAACCCTCTTGATTCTTTTGGCTATTGTTTGTTATAAAATATGTAGGTATACTGTTCAAAATACTACCTCCTGCCCCTGCCTAACTGTCTGCAAGATATCTGGTTTTTATTTTGGGTGGATTAATTTAAGTACATTCTTGGCTTTAACCCTCCTTTTCTTCTGGCAGGACGATGAGGTGGTGCTCCAGAGTGTGGCCACCATCCAGAAGGAGCATCGTAAGTTCTGCCTGGCCGTCGAGGGACTTGGAAACCGTCTATGTTACCTGGAATCAACATCTGAAGCTAAGGTGAGGATGCCCAAAAGCTTTGTTTACTGTGCTACTGAAGAGCATAGCAAATCTGATGTTGTTTACATATGTTGATTGCATATTAAACTAAAATTCATAGCTACTTATATTCAGAGTTGCCTCCCAGTAGTTGACCTGTGCAATTGCCTTGTGATTGAAAGTGTTCGCCTACTTCAAACTGGTCTCCAACAGGAAAAAAAAATTTCAGTGTAGTTACTGGATTTTTCTTTCCACTGAAACGAGGCAGTTGAGGTCTCATTTTGACTGAGCCATCACGCAGGGCTGGAAACCAAGCAGCAACCCCCTGGAAAAATGTGTATTCCCTAGCCAGTTTCAATGCGGTGGCTGGAGGTTCCTGGTTATCGATATGTGAAAGTTGTCGCCCTCCCAAAAACCTCTTTCTGATTGCTTTAATTGCTAGTGAACTGCATGATCATCTATAGTTTACATGGAAAACACTGGCTTGTCTTCAAACACTTGCTAACTACTTGCCAAGCGGTAGTCCGGTTTCACTAGCATCGTGCTGTGACCAATTTAACTTTGTAACAGCAGGCAACCACTTGCCAACTACTTGGGAAGTACATTTTCTACCTTAGCAGTAGATCGTTGCCAGGGGGTTGTGCTGTTATTGTCTGCATAATTTTTTTTCCCCCTTATTTTTCAAACAACAGAGGTTTTCATCCATTCTTTGAAAGGTGTATTCTTTATCATTAATTTAACAGACTATTTCAATAAATTTGTATAGTTTAGTTTTATACGAATAATTACTGCTTCGCACTTTCTGACTTAACATGGGACAAGTATTACAGCTGAATGATCAAAACATAAAAAAGCTAAATATTTTTTCAGATTAGTTTAGCTTCTAGATTCAAGTAAAATTTGTTATTAGTGAACAGCCAGAAGTTTTAAGAGGCTGTAAGAAGCTGTTTTCTTGATTTAGCGGCATATTAAGGCTTTGGAAAACCTCATATCTAATGTTCAGTAGTCTTCAAATATATTCATCTGAGCAGCTTGCTTTCTTGAAATTGCTTCAGATAAGAATATTCTGACACAATTACACATATTCTCTCTTTTATTGTTTAAGAAAACTCATCTAATGGGATTAATCATACAGGCAGTTGTTCAACACCAATAGCGCTCTGTTGGCATCTCAGTTTTCTTGTCTTACATTATCATCGAGCAATTAAGCCGAGAACTGTTACTCACTGGACATTTTCTGGTTTTCTGACCATTCTCTGAAAATCCTAGGAGTCGTTGTATGGGAAAATCCAAATTCTGAAATGCCAAAAACTATTCCACATACATTCAAAATAACTTAAATCAAGTTTCCTCTACATTCTGATACTCACTTGGAACTTTAGTAGATCACCTTGACCCTGTCCGCCTGGCTAAATGCTGAATAAGTTGTTATGTCATTGTGTTAACAAGCAGTTGAACAGCTATAACTAATGAAGTGGCCATTAGTTGTATCCGATGGCCACACAAACCTGGCTCTGCGGTGTTTTTTATGAGATGTGCATATTGGAGGTTTTAATTGGGCCACTGAGCATTATGACTTTGAATACATTTTCTGGACCTGTGGGTATATTTTTGCTCACTCACCTGAAACTGTTGAGCTGGAGGGCAACACCTGCAGAGCTCTAGACAGACTGTCATGAGCACCTTTCACCTTGGGATCAGTGACAATGCTTCTGGCCTCCTTGAGTGTGAAATGTGGTCGAGAATTAAGGCCGATAGCTGTGATTTTGCACGAAGTCTGCTAGCTTATCTCAGGTGTTGACACCTCCATTTCCAAGACTCTAACGAAGCCTGGCTGCTTACCAGTGCCAGAGAAAAGGCCAAAGTGAAACAAGGGCTTTTGAGACAATGTTTTAAATATAATGTTTGCATTAATATGTGATATTATAAGCAATACTTCAGATACATTGAAAGCTTGTGTTATTTTATTTTTTTTAGCCACCATTCTTATAAACAAAGAAACAAAATCTGGTTCTTAAGGTTGTTGTTGTATGAGATACTATAGTCAGACTTACAAAGACCATGACTATTAGTAAGCTACATTTTGAAATATGACCAGATATATCAAATAAAATGAAGTGACTTGACAATAGAATCACTATTGTAGTTGGATCTCTTCTGAATAGTTTTCATAAGAAATGGTATTCTTATGGAAAATCCTGTTCCTAAAGGATTATTTTACCCATTTTTATTGAGCGAAGCTCGCTCTGGAGGGCACGAAAGACATGAAACTTTCTAAAGGTGAATGTGACCACAGTGAGACATAGTGTCTGCTCTGCCCAGACCAGTCGGCGTGATCAGAGTGTCTTCCCAAGCCTGGAAGAAGTATGATAATTGGAAAATTGGTGGTGAATAATTCATAAGAGGTGCAAGGTTTGCAGCAGGTTGCGAGTTAGCACTGTAGAAGGTCGCATGACACCACAGGTGTAGCTGCATCGTGTCAAGACAAAACTCAATTTTAAAGTGAGCCTTTCTCAGTTTTATGTTCTTTGGGGTTTCTAGCCTTTAATAAAATGTTTTTTCATAACATAGCAAATGTGGACATCTTATCCTAATGTGCATGAAGGTAAAGAGAACCATAAATATCTGAGTGGACAGCAATTGTGTGCAGGTTGTTGGTTTTGGGACGCAATGAGACGGTTGCATACACAGACACCCTGTGGCTTTAGAGGTTCTTGTGCATGTTTGTGTTAAGTTGCACGGCAGCCCCATCCTCATTATCACCCAGCAGCCCTCCCCTCTGCTCACATTTCTCACCTCACTGCAGCGGTCGAGGGTCAGACGGTTGTGTTACTCACTAAGGGCAATCACCCAGTACCTTAAATCACTGCTTGTAATCTTCTTTGCTGGAAAGAGATGGACATGATATATGATAGTCATGTTAGGTGAAGGTGACTGTTATGAAATGGAAATAAATCTGGGAGACACTGACTTAGAGCTATTTTGTTTTTGTACTTACTGTTTAACATGTCTTGTGGCCAGTGTAATGTTAATCAACAGTGCCATCTAGCAAATCACAAAGTATATATATATTTTTTTACTTTCACAAACAGATGCTAATGAATGGGCCAGCTTTAGTACTGCCTTTGAGCTACAAGTAATTTGGAGTACATATTATATATCTTTAAATGTCTTATTTTGTTCTCGAAGACCATCGCTATGAAATTTTTGAATAAACTTTGTATTTTTTTCACAATCATCCCAGGACCACATAACGCCCTGTTGTTGAAAAACTTTCATCACTGAATAATTTATAGAAGGCAGTTATTACTAAATTAACTGAAGCATAGCAAATGTGCTCTTCACTCTAAAAGCCAAATCTGATGCCTATTACAACAGAGTCAAACAACCCTGAGCCTTGAGGAATAAGGTCTAGCCAGACTAATAACTGGTCATTGTAGCTCCAGGCTGCACAGTTCCTCATAATCCCAGGATGGCAAAGAAGATGTGAGTTATTAGAATTATTTATGAGTGCCAGGAGTTTATATATTTCACTTGATTTGGTCTAAGATAAGGGCTTGCAACTAATTCAGTAACCATTTGTTTCTGTAAACAATTCTGCAATGTCGATCACATGTGCTTAAATAAATCAGTATATTTCAGCTCAAAGTAAGGTTAACATACATATTAACACCGCATGTTAAAAATTTGTATCTAAAATCGAATACACAAATGTAATTTCAATGCCCCTATGCTATTTAACCAGTATCATATGTATCATATTTATCCTCATATTTAGTTGCTGGTTTTGGATTAAAGCTACGTCACACTGTGACATTTATGTAGGCCAGCGGTTTGTTTGGATGGTGCACATCATCCGAATTATTAAATACATTTATAGAATAAGTTTCACAGTCAGTACGAGGTTTCTTCAAAGGTTGTGTCTCTGAACTTTTGAGTCTCAAGTTCTTTTTATATCAACCTATTTTCATCTCTGGAAAAAAAGTACTCCAGATTAGGGAAGCTGGGTGCAGAGGCCCTGCAGATGACATGAAAGGAAATTCTAGGAGGGTAAACTTTGTTCACATTTTTATTTATTTATTTTATTTTTGTACTGAGAAGAGTCTGATTTTGCTCAAAATACCTACATTCTCCAACTTTGATTTTGTTCCTCCTGAGCTTTTGTCCTTTCCTCATTCCCTGCACGCTAATTTTTTATTTTTCTTTTACTCTGTCATGCAGTATGTTCCTCCGGACCTTTGTGTCTGTAACTTTGTGCTGGAGCAGTCACTGTCAGTGCGAGCCCTGCAGGAGATGCTGGCTAACACTGGGCAGAGCAGCGAAGGGGTGAGTACATTCCTCCTCCCTACTGATGTCCCCTTGTTCTCTATCCAATGCATACAAATACACTCAAATGCTTGCAAGACAAACACATTCATGCACACAAACCTAAATTAATCAGTCTGTAATCTATCATTAATAGTCTGTTGTAAGATGAGCTTGAGCTTTTTTTTTCTTTTCTTAACAGTAAACGTCTTGGTATTTAATAAGGCATAATATCAGTGTAAATTAACAATATTCTTCGTTCCCTTTTCAAGATAACACAATTTACCTTATTGTTATTTATAGTTAATCAACTTTAAAAGCTGGCCCTCACAGTCAGAGCAGTCAAAGTACTGGAAATATAAATACATGAAATCTACTTCAAGGGGCTTCTCACTTCAAACACTGGAATTTTTTGCAGGCCTCCCAGTCAAGGCTAATTCCAACCTTTACACCTATTTAAAGGCTGATTTTGAACATCAAATGAAAATCCAGCTGGTCAATGACAGACATTAATAGGCATAACAGAACCTGATCTGACCAACTAAACTAACAGAACTCCATGTTTGTGAAAGCTACCGGGATATTTGTTTTATGGCTGCGTATGCTTTATGCAGTTAGTATTTAGCTATAGTCATTAGTCATTATAGTCACAGTAGCTGTGATAATTAACATCAGCACACAAAGGAACATGACACAAGTAACTGTCCCATTTGGGTCATTACATCTTTTTTGTTGTCTGGTTGTGTCTGAGGGGTTCGAATTAAAATGTGTATGTTTGTATTTTTTTTTTTTTTTGCTTGCTTTGATTGAAGCTTTTTTTTCTTTCAGCTGGTCAGCTTTTAGTTCCTTATGGGAAAGGTTTAAAGTGTAAAACTTTGAGAACATAATTTAGAACAGAGTGGTATGAATGGGGGGAAATAAGCTTGCTTTAACCATGACATCAAACACAGCTGCCTGAAATGTCAGTCCAAACTGAAAAAGGTTTATTTGTTAATGACAACTCCTGAGTAACTGTGTCTATATTTGAAACTTGAGCAGATTTTTAACTTTTTAAAGTTACAGTGGTAAAAATCAATAAGTAGCTTCAATCAAATCCCAGTAGCATTTAGACCAGACCAGACCAGACCAGACCTAGCAATGCTCTGAACTATTTTAACACTGAGAACTGTAATTGAATTCTAAGCAGAACCTGTCTCCCTTCATTCTCTGTAATACATTCCTGATAAGAGATAAATAAAGGTCACTGAGGGTGAAAGAAAGGGGGGAAATTATCTGTGAGTGCACTGCTGCATCCACCACATCCTCTCTTGATTTACACGACAGTGTGAGCCTCTCCCTCCCATCACTGCACCAGCTTACATGACATGTTTATTAGAGCAGGTAAGTAATATTGGATATGACAGATTCTCTGTAGTGCCATGGGGGTGTCATCGATCGCACGGAAGCCCTCCAGCGGGCTGGATGTGGTTTGTAAACCAGTCAGATGTCCATATTCACTCATGCTGCTGTGCTCTAAGAGAGCCATTTCATGTTTCATTTATTCTCATCACCCAGCACTTCTAGCACAAATTATAGATTTAATAAAGCGAGGTCAGGCGATGGGTAGCGCTTGATACACCCTTGTTTACTCTAAATTTCTTCTGGGAAAAACAAAGAGAAAACAGTGCTCTAGTATTTAAATTTGGACAAACACCCACATACAAAAAAATGTTGTGCTTGTGTAATTGTTTGTATTTTTTTAGTCACTGTTCCTACTCAGTACACATGGTCTGTTCTTAGTTAGAAAGCATTCCTCAGGTGACGCATTCAGTTATTATTATGAGTTAAAACTTTGGATAGACCACTGGTACTGTAGGAATAGAGATGACAAAGCGATGGTAGCATGAATCATTGTGCAGTACAACTGTGGCAATTACAGGAACCCGACCACTACAGGGCATCACAGTTATTTGTAAGACAAGCTGAGTACAAAAGCTTACAATACTAATGCAAAATAGCCCAAGTGCTTAGTTGCTCTGCACAGCATAGGCCTCTGACACAGATGCTTCCCTAAGTGTCTTAGTTTGTAAACCACTTGGTTCCCCTCACTGGAAAATCAGCACTGCATTGTTATTAGCCTGGGTAGCAGATTTGTTTTGTGCTCAACAGTGCAGCATTGTTGGCTGGCCTTGTTTGGCAAGACAACATGATGTTGGCTAGAATACAAACTCTCTGGTAGCAAGGCTAATAAATCGCTGTACCTCCTCACACCACTATAATTCTCCCAATTTGTGCTCTCAACTTTGTATAATTGACTGCCATACATCCCGATAACACATTCTTTTTATTTGTATTTGTGTGTTATTAGAGCGCTGACCATGAAAAATGGGTAGGTCCATCAGTTTGTTCATCCATCATGTTGTCAGCGTGCATGACAGACGTACTTACTGGCAGTTAAATGGTTGAAACTTTAAGTGCTTTCACTTAAAGCAACGTCTATTTCTTGACTGTCTTGAAAGCTTTATTTGTCATGTATGTAGCTAGAAGACAGGTAGTATATTTTATACCACCATTATTATACCACTGGTGGTACATTTAAATGAATTTTCAATTAATAGAATTAAAAGGACACTTTTTTGGGGGGGATTGACATCCTCAAGATAGTAGATTAGGCTTTTTCCTCATCAGTGGTCAGACTAGTGTAGAGACAATTGATTAACTTGTCTCAGAGCTCTTATGGTAGTCTAGAAATAGACATCCATTGGTACTGTCAAACTGTGCTCATGATTAAAATGTCTTTGCCTGTATACCTTGTGTGTAAGCGCTTAAAAGTCTGCTAATCATTTGCTCAAGCATTTATTATCCCCGTTTGTTTTTTCATGGACTAAATTCAAGCCTTGATTTACAACTTGAAATATCTCTGCTAGATATCATAAATTTAGCTTACAAGTGGTATCCTTGGTCATTAATTTGTTTAATTTAGAAAACCCACATTTTGGCAGGAAACTCGCTTTGTGGTCTCGGTGTGCTTCTGTTTTCTCTGGGTTTGGTCTCTAACATCAATTGATTTCAAGAGTACTGACAAGAGGAAATGTCTTGAAATCAGTTTTGATTTCAGAGTCTTCACATGCACAGCTGTTGAGGATTATTCAGTGCACTTTTAATGTTTGGCATCAGATTACTGGATGAATGTTTTCATTATTGTTATTATTAACTACATGTCAAACATTGTACTTCACAATGCATATGATATTTAATGTGATTTTATTAAGTTAATGCAAAGCAAATTAAGCTGTATGTTATCCAGTGATTCGAAGGACAGCACATTAAATATGTACATGAAAGTCAATGTATCAGGTGGCACTTAGCAAATTAAACTGGGCTGAATTTTTTTTCCCCTCCTCCTTGGAAAATTGATTACTTTGCTTTTTCCCATCCTCAGGCCATTCCATATGAGATCAGACATTAACTGTACATTTAGGAAGATCCATTAGTCACAGTTTGCTATAAAACCTTCAGAAGCTTTACAGCAAGCCTTGGGGAAAAAATGGACAGTGATTAATTCTTGTAATTGTAAATGAGTATTGGCAATTGTACATACACATCACATTTTTAAATGCAAGCAAGAATATATTTGTGGGGATTATCTTAGTTACTCTAGGTATTAGGTTAGGTATAGTTGGTCAATAATTGATGAGCGTCCAGCAAAAAAGTAAGCATGGTAGAAAATGAAATCCTTGTAGTATGTGTTGCAGAAGCTGGTCATTGGTCAGAAAGGCAGATTTTACAGGATTTAATGTAAGCCTGTTCTTAAAAAAACACAAAACAAAAAGAACTTAGTTCCTGCTTACTTACCCTTTTAATTCCTATGGAAGCAGTAACAGCCAGGTACTGCTAATCAAATACAGCATATTAACTGATCTTCAGCAAGTTTGACCAGCTCTGTAAAAGAAGAAGTTCTGATAGTTTGCTGGTCTGGATTTTAACATATGCTCATAACCAGGAAAGGACATTTCAGCAAAGTCAACCCGAGGTCAAACTGTGCAAACTCTACAGGTCTCAGTTAGCATGTTAAAGTTGATGATGTGGCAATTAGAAAAAGACTGAACAAGTATGCCGTGTTTAGAGGGGTTGCCAGGAGAAATGAAAACATGGCAGCACCCTTTAGGTTTGCAAAGTTGAATCTGAACAAACCACTAGGCGTCTGGGAAATTGTCCTTTGGCTTGTCCTTTCGGTCATTATGCACAGCAAAAACACCTCATACCAACTGTCAGGCATGGCGGTGGAGCGGTAATGATCTTGGCTTGTTTTGCAGTCACAGGACCTGGGCACCTAGCAGTAAGAAAGTCAACCATGAAGTCCTCTGTTTACCAAAGGTTTGGTAGAGTAAAATATGAGAATATCTGTTTGAGAGCTAAAGGTTGGCTATAATTGGGTCATGACACAGGAAGACGGCGGCAAAGTCCAGACCTCAAACCCACTGAAATGCTGATGTTAAGAAAACTACAAATAAACACATTCCCACAAACCTCAATGACCTGAAGCAACATCGTAAAGAAAAGTGGGGCCAAAGTCCGTCCACAACAACGTAGGACACTGAAACTCATATATAAATTGATTACTACAAGATACTGAAACATGGGATATGCTTTTCACCTATTACTTTAGCATTTTGGCTTCATACCCGAAACCGGTATGGCTCAGATTTGTTTGTTTGTTTGTTTTGTTTTGTTTTTTAATGCCCTGATGAGTGAAACGTTAGAATTAAGGGGGCCTGCTTTTCTTTTATATTATATATAGTTATAAGAAGTACGGGCGATTTTGTGTGAATGAATTAGACTTTTATTCTGTACCATTTTCAGAAATTAGATTGGAGTGAGAAGAAAAATGTTTACCGAAGATTTCTTAAACTTGTTTTAGTCATCAATTCTATAAAACACCAAAATGATAAAATCACGCTACCTTTACTTTCCAGGAAGTGATTTCTGCAGATGTGAAAGTAACTGTTGGCGTTACTCCATAGAGTTATTTCAAAAAAATTCATGGAGTCCACATTAGTTCAAAATCATGAAATATGTTGCTCACTGCAACAGCATGGCAGTCTTTAGATTCAGAGACAATAAATGGTAGTATGAACAATTCATTGTCAGTTTTTTACCTCTTTATTTCCATCTCTGACTAGAAGAAAAATACTTCAAATCACCACAATTATCCATAAGTATACAGCACACACACCCTTTATCCTTTTGCAACAAAATACGAGACAAAGTAAGCGAGACAAAATACTGTCTAGCAAATTTCATAAAACAGTACTAGCTATTCATGATACAGTGCTTATACACAGGAGGGGCACCACACCAAAGGTCACAGTTCCTGGCAGTGATGTGTCAGCATGACAGCAGGCCTGAA
This sequence comes from Diplotaxodon limnothrissa, assembly GCF_057381915.1. Lineage (NCBI taxonomy): Eukaryota > Metazoa > Chordata > Actinopteri > Cichliformes > Cichlidae > Diplotaxodon > Diplotaxodon limnothrissa. The sequence goes on along the minus strand of NC_140610.1, from coordinate 18,056,373 downwards.
ATACAGGCTGGCTCTCTCTCGGTATCCCCTCCCAGCTGTTGCTGGATACTCTTCCCCCCCCCCCCCCCCCCCCTTTTTTTCTTTTTTCTTTTTCTTTTGATCGAACCTTCCATTTCCTTTTTCGTCTCACTTATTCAAGCCATCTGGGTGAGACTTTGAAGCCAAATGAGAATTAGCTAAGGGTCGTATTCAGGGGACCATTGGGAGTTCCCTTTAAGTTAATTTGAATGTAAACCTACCATTAAATACAAATTAATGTTGACAACTAGACTAGAGGGGAACCTCTATGCATTGCTTGAGTGGATGCAGGGCCTAATCATTGTTTGAACTGTAAAGAAATGTTAAATCCGAGTGGATACTCTAAATGTACTGTAGGTGAGAAGAAAGTGTCTGTTTACAGCTCTGATAATACGACTTTCAATACACGTGTGAGCTAAACTGTTTTAACATTTTGCAGTTTAAGGCCAAATTTGCTAATTACATTAAAGCAGGACCTTTAGAAATTAACAAGAACCTTCTCGTGCGTGTGCGTATGAATCTTTGAGTTTGATTTAATTAATTCATTTAAATGTGAGCTGACTCCATGAATGCCAGAACCTTGCTTGTGCAGACCTGGTTTAGTTATTGCTGCTTATGGTCATCTTCTTTTTTGTTTTTATTCTGCTGCTAGAGGTTGATTAAAAAGGTAAGAAGCAATTTCTTTATTCACCATGATGATAAAGGATCCACTCTTTTTTTTTTTTTTTTTTTTGCTCATCTGTTTCCTCACATTTCCTCAGGTGTTTTGCTACCAAACCTCACAGTTATTCTTGTTTGTCACAAGAATGAGCAAGTTGTCTACTGAGTGTGATACTATCTATGTGTTTGTTTGACTGTGAATGGAGTTTTTTGTGTTCCTCTTTTTCTCTTTGCCGCTTGCACTTGGAATGGTGATCTTCAGTAAAGGATATTTGATCCAGGACATCCCATGCTTTGCTCGCACAGAGCGTAAAGCCACTCGCACTTTAATAACTGATGCAGAAGTAAAGTGGGAGATACTAACCTGTCACGGTTCAGAGGTCAGGAGTGTTAGGGTATGATAATAATCTATTACCTGTTTATTTCCTGGCAGGCGGGTCAGGGGGGTGGACACCGGACCCTGCTCTACGGTCACGCCATCCTCCTACGCCACTCCTTCAGTGGCATGGTGAGTATTAATGTGCAAGAATGACAGAAAGTTAAAAGGGACAAGGATTTTCCTAGCTCACCATGGGGTCTGTTTATCAAGTATGCACGAGTTAACATAATTGGTCTTCATGTGGGAAAAGCAAAGTCTGTTACATTATTGATGACAGTTGCCTTTTTTTTATATTATTTGTTCCCATTTGATGAGAAAGAAACCAAAAAATGAGTATATAAGACTCCAATTAATATGTAAAGTAAATGTATTATTATGTTGGAGATTTTCTTTTAGATCTACCTAAAAAGAATCTTTAATGAAAAAGCCCTGGTGTTTAAAAATATTAGAACCATGACGTGATTGTGAAGTCTTCAGTTGCTTTTGATTGAACTGAAGTTGGAAAAACATAATCTGCAATTCACACAATTCTTTGTAAAAGTCTTGAGCCACCACTTGTTTCTTTTTATTTCATTTCCAAAAAGAAAGACTGTCTTTTTTCTATAGTGGTCTTGAACAATAGTTCTTAAAGCTTTCTGGAGATCTTTCAAATATTTTCTTTGGACTTTGGCTGCTTTGTCACCCATTTTCAGTCCAGTCCTTGAACCTTATACTTTCAGAAGAATGACCTACAGTATGATTTCAACATAAAAAGCCACCTAACTCAAGTGATGAACCAGTTTTGCATCTGCACATAACACAACTTGGTAAAGAACCAATTTTAAATTGTATCTTTACATACGTTGCTACTAATGGCCTGTTGGAAAAATACACTTTTTTTTTTTTTTTTTTGCTAAATCTACAAAAATAAAAAATAAAAAAACAACAGTAACACAGTTTGGCAGAAATTAAATGGTATTTTTTGCACTAAGGTCACCAAGAGAGGTGTTGCCTTAGGAGTACCTTTGCATGATGTGTAGTCCTTAAAAAGTTTAAGGAATATGGATAAGTGGAAGATGAACTTATCAGGAGTAAACAAAACACAAATCTACAGCAGATGAACAGGATCTGCATGTATCTGTCCTTTTAAAAAAATCAACAAAGAGCTGACAAGAGACCTGATATATGGCTCTGACCTGTCAGTTAATCCACATACTGTTCACCGATACTTGGAGCAACGATTCTGGATTTTACAGTATTGTTTTAATATGTATTAGAAGAGGTCAGAAAAGAAGTACAGTAGTGAGTGTCTACAACCATTTGTAGAACATGATGGAGTCTCTACCATAGTTTGGGGTTACTTTTCATCCAGTGGGGTGTTCTTGTCAAATTTGATCAAATTAAGAACGAAGAAAGCACCATCAGATTTTGCTCGACCATCCAGTGCCATCTGGAAAACACTTTACTAGCAACTGCTTCATTTTTCAACATGACAACCATCCCAAACACATTGCCAGCGGAGGAAAAGCATGCATTAACTGCTAATGCAAAATGAGCACTATCAGTCATGGACTGGCTTCCCCAGAGCTCAGACCTCAACATAATTGAAGCAGTGTGGGATCTTCATGGAGAACAGAACAAAAGGCAGCCAACATCGAAAGAGAAGCTTTGAATGTCCTTCAACCGTCTTCTAGAAGAATTTCTGAAGACTACTTGAAGAAAAGGCATGAAAGCTTGCCTAAGAGAGTTTAGGATAAGTTGAAGTATAAAGGTGACTTTCAAGCTTATTAGAATTGGACAAATTCTGTTTTGGTTTTATATCATTTATCTCCAAGTATGTTTGCACCCATTTTCTCATTTTTATATTAAAAAAAAAAAAGAGAAAGAAGACCTGGCTCGAGACTTTTGCACAGTAGCATTTAATCATAACTTCAAACAGAAAATCAATGAATGAATTCCTTACTAATTGATTAATATACTTATTATTTAGCACTAAATTCACCCCTGTATTCTAATGAGACACTTTAACATGAGCTGAATTCCTCTTATGGCTAGTCTTAGTGTTTCATTTGACCTAACATTAGTTCATTTTTCACTCACCAGTACTTGACCTGTTTGAAGACATCAAGGTCTCTGACAGACAAGCTGTCATTTGATGTCGGACTGCAAGAAGATTCAATAGGTATGGTATGACTATTAGGCACTTCAGAGATTTTACTGCTTTCAGGTGAATTCAGCCTTTGGGAGTGATCATTTCAGGTTGATTTAACTTTGAGATTGAATTATTGGGAGAAATACTCAAACTCTATGTGTGTGTGTGTGTGCACAGTACAGCTATATTTGACATTTGAACTAAAGCATAAGGTCATTTATCATATGGAAACAGTTCCACTGCTTCTACAGGATCTAACCAAAGACAGGAGGGATTTTAAAGGGCATGTATGTGTCTGCACTGCTCACTAGATTTTCCCAAGCTTTATATTCCACTTGTTGCCACTTATTTGAATATTATTTTTATGTGTATTTATGTCAATAGGAGAGTCCTGCTGGTGGACCATTCACCCTGCATCCAAGCAGAGATCTGAGGGAGAGAAAGTCCGCATTGGAGACGACCTGATTCTTGTCAGTGTGTCGACGGAGAGATATCTAGTAAGTCACATCTAAAAGAGCTTCACAAGAGCAGAAGGCATTAGAAGCGCACCTGTGACTGAGATTAATGTATGCATGATAAACCAAATGACCCCTCTGCCACAAATGATGACCATTTGAGGGGAAATAAACAGTTTTTCCAGTCATATAGGATTCATTACCAAGAAGCATTATTACAACAAAGAAATAATCCACCAAATGTAAATTTCCTTAGTTTTGTCCTAGTGTCACAAGCAAACAAGCTGTGTAGTTTTATCTCCAAGACTCTTTCATTGTTTTGGATAAGAGATGAATTTTTTTTTTTTTAAATTGAATTCTGACATTGCAATCCAGTTAAACTTTATCCACCTGTAAAACTGTAGGAGTAGCTTGACTGAACCTTATCAATAATTTAGGCAAAACTACCTCTTCTTGTGATGATATGGAAGTTATTTAGCATCACAGGAAGCCATAAATACGATGCATTAATATACAAGCACATGGCGTATATTTTATTTGCAGCTTGCTAAATCAAAGCAACATTTACCAGCTTGCAGAAAAGAAAACAACATAATTTACTCTTCTGGTAACTTTCATTATAAAAACACTGTAGTTCACCAAAGTACTTAAGGACATCATTTATCCACCCACTAAAAATGAGGATGCAGCTTTTAAACATGATGACAGATTAATTGTAGCAGTTTTCATTAAATCAGATGCTCTTCCTTCATCTTTACTCCAGATTTCTCTCGTGAATGTGTACTGTTCTTCAAACAGTCAGATTACATCAGAGTCACTCTTGTGTTTCCGATACTCTGTGTATAATCTCTCGCTTTCTTTTGTGTGGTTTGCTTGTCAAATCTCACCTAGTTCAGATATTTTCTGCTGTTGTTTTGGAAGCTTTCTTATTTTACTGCCAGGTATTTATTTATTTATTTTATATCTGAGGTGATTTGTCTTCCTCTAAACTCGAAAGACCAAATGCGCCGTATGCAAAGAAGAGTGGTTCTGTTTTGAAGATTATTTGCCCCACATAGCTGGAGTTATCTGCTTTGGTTCACCGTCTGCCTGAAAAGGTACTTTGGAAAGTTTCGTAGCACTCGGATAACCCTGATATCGGTCTCACTCCCACCAACTTTGGAGTGACAAGGCAATTCAGGAGGGAAACTCAAAAAACCTTCGTTTGCTATCTGAACTAGAAATCCGATTACTTGTGAATCCCCTCCCATGCCCCCTCCACCCCCATGCAGGTCCTTTTTAATAATGTTTTTTATGAAACGCATCCGCCTGACTGATGAGCTTTGAGTTAATGCTGTCTCCACTATGCAGAGCTATACACCTGACCTCAATTAACTTACATGGAAAAGAGAGGAGAGGGGGATTTGAGGAGAAACAGAGGAAGAGGCAGCGCGAGAAATGGCAAAAGTGAGGGACATTGACGTGCCTGGCATGGGAAAGTGACTTGCACTCTCTTCTAGTGGCCATACCAGTCCTTCGGGGAGGAAAATATGCAATTAAAGCAAATCTGCCAAAGATACTGTAAAGCCTGTACCTGCAGTAGCTTGTCGGAAATTCAGGTATTGAAGAATGGGACACCTCAGAAATGCAAAAGCAATCACTGCATTATTACTGTCATTCATTACATCACAGTGAATGTATTGCTGTCATTTAGGACAGGGGCATTTATGTCTTTTTATCAAGTCAGGGTGATTTTGTTGGATAAATGTGAGGATGATAAAAATTGTTTTTGAGAGAGACAGTGCATAGATGTTTTGACTTGGCATGTCTACTGTTACAGATTAAGACATTTTTAAATGACATGCTAGGACAAATACAGGCAAATGAAAGAAAACTCAATTGGTGCTCATATTATCGTATGATAGTATGATGTTTTCAGGGGAATTTCGTAAAGACTTGTTTTCATGTTGTAGAATATATTTTGGAACAATTAAAGGACTTCCTAATGGTGTTCTAGGGTGTGAGCATTGGCAGCTGCTAAACCCTTTTGCCTGTATTGTATGTGTTAGAAATCCTTGCATCAATGCTTACTTGGGTGTAGCTTAAAGCTAAACTCATATCGACTCTTCACTTTCATCTGAATGCAACCTACCAGGAGTAGGTGTTTTTCAAATGTATTTATTTTTTCTTTCTTTCTTAATTTTTAATCTCAAAGGAATTATTGCATTATCTGGGCATGTTACATGGAGCAGTGCCTTTGGCCTGCAGTGATAAAAGAGATTAAAACATGTCGTCCTTCTCATGAGAAGGACGACATGTTTTAATCTCTTTTCAACTCCAGGCGCTTGGACATCTTCCTCGTCTGTGCACTGTTGATAAATTGTGTTGTATGTCCCTGTTTTCCTGCTGCTAACACAGCTGGTTAACTCAAGGTCAACTGTTCCCCACGTAACTGTGCTTCTCTTTTCCAGCATCTCTCTATTTCCAATGGCAACTTTCACGTGGATGCCTCCTTCATGCAGACCCTGTGGAATGTCCAGCCTACCTGCTCATCAAGTAACATGGCAGTAGGTAAGCTTAAAAACCCCAACAACCATGTTAACATATCTTTGTGGGGACCAAAAATTGGAAGTTTACTATACTTGTGGGGACCAACAGGCCCTTATGGGGACAAAATCCCCGTCTCCACAAGTTTGAAGACATTTCTGAGACTCAAAATGTGATTTTTTTTTTTTTTAGTGTCAGGGTTACAATTAGGTTAGGGTTAGGTTTAGACATTCATTTTTGATGCTTAATGTTAGGGTAAGCAGCTAAGGAAAGCATTATGTCAATTAGATGTCCCCACAAGGATGTGAAAACACAACTCTGTGTGTGTGTGTGTGTGTGTGTGTGTGTGTGTGTGTGTGTGTGTGTGTGTGTGTGTGTGTGTGTGTGTGTGTGTGTGTGTGTGTGTCTAAATAAAAAAATCTGTTTAATTTAAACTCACAATTTTAAGTTAATGTTTCAAAGAAAGTTCACCTTTTTATAATTTAAAAATTTATTATTTCCTGTCATCATTTTAATGTACTGATGGTGTTTGAAAAACAAAGCAGCCATATATTAGAATAAATGATTTCTTTTTCATGAATAAATGGAACTTTTTTTTTTGCCTTTTAGGTTTTTTAATTGGTGGACATGTGATGCGTCTCTGTCATGGGCATGATGAGAGCCTGACCATCCCTGGAGCAGACAAGAGTGAAGAGGAGCAGAGGTTAGTAATTTAATTAATTAAATTAATAAAATCTTTCAAACTAACCATTGGGGAAAATAGTTTTGAGGATGATTAATAATAAACTAAAAAAATGTTGTCACTTTTAAGCTTCACTTTAAAACTGAAAAAAAGTTTTTGGTTTTTTGTCTTAAACTGTGAGGAAATACTGCAAACGTTTACACTTACCACATATGTTAAAGTTATAGGAGGAGTTCAAAATTTACTTTTCAATCCACTTTTTTGTGTTTGTTCTTTTGACGAAAATTCACCTGAGGCCTCTTTTTTTTTTTTCTTTTTTTCTTTTTCAATCCAAACTCTTTCTGTTGTAATCCTGTGTGAAGGGTTACAAGGCTGTTATTTATTGAGAAGCACTGAAATAGCCTTCAACCCAACAGTTTTTTTTTCTCCCTCCTGAGTCACTATCATAAAATATAAGAATCTCTTGTTTTCTGACCTGCACAGTAAGGTTTAAGCAGGAATAATCATATATATGGAGACACTGTGATATTTTTCTTGAGAACATCAAAATGTCTCCAAAAACAAATTAATCTGGAGCCAGATTTCCCTCGGGATCCAGTTCACAGAGGGTGTTTTTAGCTTTAACAGAAGCATACCATGTTGGACTGTTCATGTTGTTTCTGTCACTTAAATTACTTAACTGAGGCCCACATTTATTTCTTCTGCTTTTAGGATAGTTAACTATGAGGCTGGCAAGGGAGCATCAAGGGCCCGTTCACTGTGGAGAGTGGAGCCACTGAGGATCAGGTAACATCTGACTCAAAAACACAAATAAAATAAATAATATATGTTTATCTCAGAAATTACACAAAGGGATTGTTTTATTTGAGTGGGATATAAAAGAACATGAAAAAATTACATATTATTATCTAAACTGGATGAGGTGAGAAGTGGTCGGCCTAAAAAAATTACCTACAGTAAATAAACAGTATCTGAAAGTTATGTCCTTAAGTAACTGGACACAAACAGGGGACACAGGACTTAAAATCAATACAGCCGTTCAGTTAATACTTCTACTGTTCACTAACGGTTCTTCACAAATGGTCTCAGTGGAAAGGCAGCTGTCACAAAGCCATTCTTAATGATGGAAATGGGGAGAAATTACTTTGCCAAATTACACAATAATTAGAATAACAATCAGTAACAGAATGTCTTAAGGGGTGATTATTCCAAATTTTTAATTTTTAGTTCAATTTGTCATCAGTTATGGTCAGGAGAGAGGCACAAAGTGTGTCTCTACAGCCATGTGTAGCCATAGCGGAGGTTTGGTCATGGTTTAGAGTTTGCATTTCAGCCAGTTGTTTTGGGGATCTTGTCAAAATTAATGGAATTATGAATGCAGAAATGTACAGTACCATCTGGAAAGCATTGGATTGGCAGCTTTTCAGCATGACTGTAATGCCAAACACACTGTCAATGTAGGAAAAGCATACCTGGATTAAAGACGCACAAACACACATGGATTGGCCTCCCCTGAGCCTAGATCTTAACATTTTTGAAGCAGTGTGGGATCATCTTGAGCGGGGGGGGAGGACATCAGTGTAGTGCAAACTCTGTTTCTCCATTATATACTATATTCCTATTGAGGTTTCCTTAGGTTTCAATAAATGACTACAAATATTTCCCTTTATTTAACAAAATACAAAGAAATTGTGGGAGGCTATAGGTTCCCAGGTTATATATAAACTTCATCTATCTCTTCTCCGAGCTGTCAGTACCAATTAACTGGCAGAGTTTCCAGAATTCGAGGCTCTGTTTACCACCCGCTTTGAACTACCTCTCTTCTATCACCGTCCCCCTTTCTCTCACATTTTCCTTTAACTGGCCACCCACGCAATTTTTCACCAGTTACATCGGCTGCCAGCTCTCACTGGGAATTCCTGTCAGACTCAGTACACTTTCAAAGTGCCACAGGTGCGACTATTAAGGCTCATGTCTCTACTTTTGACTTAAGGGAGAATTGTGAACAATGTTTCCCAAATTGCATCATCTGTAGAGAGAAACTGGAGCTGCTCTGAAGTTGATATGTGAAATCATTTTAGTTGGTAGTGCAATTCAAGGTTGTTTTTTACATGCATTTGAACATTCTTTTAAATAGGAAGAAGGGAAATATGGTAAATCCTACATTACTGGTGCGATATTCATTTCCTAGAATGAAGTCAGCTTTGTATTTTCAGAATAGTTTGGGCAATTTACGCAAATAACTCAGTTGTCTAGAGCACTTAGATCTAAATATTGTGCCTGCAGAGTCTGTGTTAATATAACGTGTTTTGTTTTGTTTTTTCTGTAAAGAAAACCTGGCAAAAATAATTTAAAAACTTCTTTTCAAATATTAAATTATGTCGACAGTCTCAATTTAGAGTACCTGTTACCTGTTATTGCAACAAAAGAATCAAATCAACCCCCCGTTGGTTCCATGGTGGGGAAAAAATAGAAAATGCTGAGAAAGTTTTTTTTTTTTCTAGCGATTACTCAATGGAGGTGGATGTGAGAATGAACACATGTGGGTGGGTGAATTCACTACTAGCCTGGAGGCTATATTCAGCAAGCTTCACCTAATGCAAACAGTCCATCTCCTGACGTGTGCTGCATGTGAGAAAAAGCATTTTCCAAGCCTGACTCTCCTTATGCTGTGAAAACAATCACAGATGACCAAGTCTAGAAATTTCAGGGCAATGTTGCACTCAAAGCTTGTGACACCAGTTCTCTGTGTTTAGCTGGAGTGGTAGCCACATCCGGTGGGGCCAGCCCTTCCGACTACGCCATCTCTCTACTGGCCATTATCTTGCTCTGACTGAAGACCGTGGACTGGTTCTGCAGGACAGAGTGAAGTCTGACACCACGGCCACTGCTTTCTGCTTTAGGGCCTCCAAGGTCAGTGCTCTGTTTGCCTGTATAAACATACTTTTTCACAACACTGTAAATTATTTTCTCCCTTCCTGATTTAGTATTTTTTTTTGTGTCTTTCTCACACTTAAATGTGGGAAAAAAGCTATCAAAATATATCTGGCTCTGTACGAAATAGTAATTGCACCCTTTGTTAAATCTCAAATTAAATGTGATTAACTACTTTTTTTGGTTTTGTTTTGTAGAAAGCAAAGTTTAATTTCCCTATCAGACCTGTTGATTCAAGAAATCACTTAAACAGACTCACAAAGCGAAGTAGAGTTAAAGATCTGAAAATGCAACACATCCTGTCACAATCTAAAGAAACTAAGAAACAAAGTCACTGACATCTATCAGTCTAGAAGGGGTTTCAAAGCCATTTCTAAGGCTTTGGGACTCCAGCGAACCATGGCTAGAGAGGCATTATCCACAAATGGATAAAACTTAGAACAACCTTGCCAGGAGTGGCCCGCCTACCAAAATTAATCCAAGAGCTCATTAACGACTCATCCAGGAGGTTATACAAGAGCCCAAAATAACATCTAATGAACTGCAGGCCTCACTTGCCTCTATTAAGGTGATTCTTATGATTCAGAAATAAGAAAGCGACTGTACAAAAACATCTTGATGTGCAAAAAGTTTAGGGAACAATTTTTTTATTTTTTATTTTTATTTAACATAGGGCCACGTAGGTTTGAATAACTACCTTAAGTAATAAAATCATAATTTAAAAACTCTCGTTTGTATTTACTCTGGTTATCTTTGTCTAATATTTAAATTTCCTTGATGATCGGAAACTTTAAAGTATCACAGATATGCAAAATCAGGAAGGGGGCAAATACTTTTTCACAACACTGTATACTATCTGTTTTAAAGCTAACTCTTATGTGCGCTTTGAGCAAGGCAGTTACAAGATCTGGAAGCCGTTCTGGGGGGTTGATGTAAATAAATGTTGTTAGTTAACTAACCTCATTAAAAGAGGACTCAAAATATCTCACCCTGACTACTTCATCAACAACTCCCAAAGCGAGTCTGTAAGCCCTTAATGAGCTCATGCCATTCCACTATAAAATAACCTTTTCATAGCTGCTGAGTTGACAACACTGTAAACGTTGGAGCAGGCAGTCATGTTGTCCATGTGCAATTGCAGCTGGTTTGCATATACTGTAGCTGTTTTCAATTAGGGAGAAAAAATAAATTCACCCTCACCGCTGCAATATTAAAAATAATTATGATGCACTGATAGTGTTTTTCTTTTAGATACATACTTTGTAATCTCTTATTTGCCTTTAGTCATTTCTTTCCTGCAGTTGCACATCCATTTTTCTCCCACTCTCACTCTGTTGAACTCTGAGGGTTTGTGCGGCTCTCATTTGATAGCATGTAGTCCAAAAATAATGACTTGACGCTGGATATTACCACGAGAGAGGAGCACACGGTTTACTTGAAACAGTAATGGAAAGTCTTTTATTTATTCCCATGAATTTGGTACACACTGTTGTGTAAGTTGTGCAGTAGAAGGTAGCACAGGAGTGTGATAAAACTACAGGTTGTGTATTTTTTCTTTCTGTTGAGCTGTGATTTTTTTTTTTTTTTTTTTTTTTTTTTAACCACACCCAATAGGAGAAAAGACTAAATTTAGATGTATTTTTGTGCTGAACCTCCCTTACCTGAAGAGATCCAGCCTTTTTTTGGGGGGGGGGATTTACTGTTTTTATATGTGAACAATCCAAAATTATTATCCTTTGTTAAAATCGCTACAACCACATAAAGTGCACACTGAGTCACCTTCACAGAGCTCCATTTGTTCCCATGGATATCCCTTTATCCCCAGTGGATGCAGTGTAAAAATCTCTCTGACTCACATCACTTCAAAGTCTTTTTCTATCGTACTCCTGGCAATGCAGCAAAACATTGCTCTTACTTAGTACTCATGTTTCTTTAGAAGAATATAGATTGTTTAATAACCCTCTTATTCTCCATCCCTTATCCACACCCCCTGCGCCTGCTATTTCCTGTATCTGGAAAGGTCAAAGCTTCGCCATGTTGAACATTGGCTTTAATATGTTTCTCGCTACTTGCTGTCGACTGCAATCAGTGGCATCGCTCCATCTCTGCTGTGCCAGAAATGTAGCAGAGCTAATGAGGCTGGCAGCAACCTCCTGGCAGGCCAATGAATGCATTCTCCGCAAGTGGCATCTCTGATTACCATCTAATCACAATACATCTTCATTTGTCACATTTCCAGGCTTATATATATGCATGCCCGTGTGTGTGTGTGTGTGTGTGTGTGTGTGTGTGTGTGTGATTTTATTTCTGTCTGAGTCTCTTTGCTAATCTGTGTATGTTCCTGCTACAGGAAAAGGGAGATACTGGCCCAAAGAGGGACATTGATGGCATGGGCGTGCCAGAGATCAAGTACGGAGACTCTGTGTGCTTCATCATGCATGTGGCAACAGGACTGTGGCTGTCCTACCAGGCGCCAGATGCCAAATCATCTCGTCTTGGTCCCCTAAAAAGAAGGGTAAATGCATTTTTTTTTCTTTCTTTTAAAACTTGGATTTGGACTTGAATAAAATCAGCCTTCTGGGATTTTCTTACCTAGATGATTGAGTATGCATCAATAGACTTTGCAGTAACTTTTACTAATGTAGCTGGGATGTAGATGGGACCATTCAATGAACAGTTTAATTTTGCCTGTTTGATGAAAATAAATTGACCAGGGCTCTGTCCCTGCAGGACTGTCACAGCAAAACAATACATAAAATACACGTTGTTTATGTTTATTTAGATGAATCAAATTAGAAGCTGAATAGATCTTCTTCACACTTATTCAGACCCTTCATAGGGTATAATTACAGTGTATATTTAAGATACAGGTAATTATGGTCCCATTCCATTAAGTGCAACACCAGCAGCTATGCCCACCTGAATTGAACATGACCATAACAAATATTAATTATTACATCTCTCTTCATGCTGAATGTCAAAATAACTGCTATGAAAATAGCCAGGTAATCTGTTTTTTATTGGTCAAGGACAAACTTTTAATAAGTTTGCACCAAATTCTCTTCAACCTCCATATGCACAGCGCACTGTACTGTCGTTAGTCACTTGATTATATTTTACATGACCAATAAACAAAAGAAGTACTGCTGACCGGCCCCAGGTTTCCTGTGTGTTTATGCTAAAATGACTTTATTGGAAAAAATACTCCATCTCAGCATATTGTACACTAAAGTAATCAAGGTAGTATAATGAAGTTCTTGAGCAGAGCACTTCTGCTACTGACCCCTTCATCTGCTCCAACTAATAATATATAAGCCAGTCGATACTTTACTCCAATGGTGCAAATTAAGCAGAAAAGAAGGGGACTGGACTTCACAAAGTACAACAACTTCTTTTTTTAAGCTCCTCAGACTACCATGATGTGGATGACTGAGAACCTACACAGAGAAATTAGGAAGTAACTCACAGACAGTAAAACTCTGGGTTTGTTGCAGTTGTCCACTTTGCATGGTTGGATAAGCACCTATTTTGGGGTTGTTGTTTTTCTTTCTTTTTTATGGTTAGCATGAGTAAACAACTGCTCCAGGAATAATTACGAATAATTTATTGCACAGCACATACTGTAGTGATACAAATATGCAACATATATAGCTGCCATCTGTTTACAACATGACCATAAATGCCTGCCATTCCTCGAAGCCAATGAGTGCATACGCAAATAACACACAGTCAGAGCAGTGGGCTATATGGCTGGCCTTCCAAACACCCAACCAACTCAGGTCAAATGTTTTTCTTTTGGAACTGAAAACAATGTTTGCGGATGACACAACCCAGAAGAGCTAACTGATCAGGCTAGGAATCCGCAGTCTATTTACACCTATAGGCCAGTGGACTCTTTCAATGATGAGCAGGTACACATCCTGGACAGAGAGGAACGCTGGTTTGAGCGGTGAGTCAAGGAGGCCATCGAGGAGGACACATCTTTCACCATCTTACAGTGTTGTGATTGGAGCCATTCCCCAACTCTCTGTGACTGGTCATGACAATATGCATATTTATGATCATGAAACTGACCCCACAGCCCATTGTTAGTCAATGGTGCTAGTGTCAATCATTATGCAAATGTACTGTTTATAAGGTTGGGGAAACCTGCAGTCAGCTGAGACTGAAAAAGTCATATGAATGAGTGACAAAATAGAAAACACGACATCCAGATGAACAGAATCATCTTTTTTGGGATTTCCTTACCTGGATGATTGAGCATGCATTAAAAATGTTAGCCTTGGATACATCAGATGTGGTCACCCACACTCCACTCCCATCTTTTCTGCAGACACACAGAGAGTGCACATGAGGCTGAAACCCATTTAAACGTGATAATTGGCCACGTGGAGGGTGACAGTTAGTTTTGGGTGAGACAGAAGGATTAGGGTGGCATATAAACACTGCTTATCGCCGGGCGTTTGTCCAGGGACATCAAATACCACGTCGTGCTGGCGCCAGGCAGACCTTGCAGCCTTGGCCGCATGCCAAACCACCAGACGTGTTGGAGGTGACGGGTGGTGGGTTTACACTTAAATCCTCCCCCCACCCCCCCTGTCTTTTTTAATTAGGCTGCTTGATTACAGTAAGTCAGATTTCACTGAGCATCGGTGTTGTAAACTCACTAGCCATAGAAGACTGGCACATCACAAAAAGTGATTACATATATGCTTTTCGTTCTTACACCTGTTTATTTTAGGTTTTATTTTAGAATATTTGAGATATTACACAGATTAGTTTTCAAAAGTCTGACAGGACAGAAGTTTCCAGCAGGTTACTGGCATCTTGTTGCATCCTAGTTTAAAAAATTAATATTCACATCTGTGTTTGTCCTGCTAGGCCTGCCTACATTCTGAGGGCCACATGGATGACGGGCTCATCCTCCAGCGCTGTCAGCATGAGGAGTCTCGGGCTGCACGCATCATCCGTAACACCACGTTCCTCTTTACCAACTTCATCAAGTAATTCTAGGAGGGTCCTCTTTGCTTCTAGCAAAAACTCCACACTAAATTTTTGTAAAATGTTACACATTGATCCACCCTCTCTGTCTTTTCTGCCTTTTTTTCCTCCCAGAGCTTTGGACAGCATTGCAGCAGGAGAGTCTACAGCAGTGGCCGGTTACGTTGAAGAGGTGCTACAGACACTGAATGATTTGATTGAGTACTTTAAGCAGCCCGATTCTGAGCTGGAGCATGAAGAGAAGCAGTGTCTTCTCCGTTCACTCATCAAACGTCAGGACCTCTTCAAAGAGGAGGTGAGAGTGGGTGGTGTGATTAATTTCTATGCAAAAAGAAAACCTCTCATACACTGATGTTTCTCATTTAGATGATGCTATGCAGGAAGTGTTTTTTTTTTTTTTGTGTGTGTGTGTGTGTGGGGGGAAAAAGTGGTTAAAACCTTAGGTTCTTAAATGAATGTATGTTTCGACTTTGGTTACATAAATTTAATGTATTTTAATGAGTCCCTATTAATCTTTCATCATCTGTATTTGTTTAACTCCTTGCTATTCAGTTATTATCAATTCTTGTAAAAGAATACACAATAATTATGTGTATATCTTTTATTTTTCTCAGGGTATGCTGAGTCTTCTGTCCAAATGCATTGATCGAATGAACCTGTACGACAGTGCAGCCCACTTCGGGGAGGTGGCTGGGGAGGAAGCTGGCGCAGCGTGGAAGGACATTCTCAACCTGCTTTATGAACTCTTAGGTAAACAGTTGAGTGATGGATCACATGAAATATCCACATCGTTTGTTTTTTTCTTCTTTTTTTTTTAAAAACACTGTCAGCTGTTGGTTCAGGGTAGACGTGTAGTATTTATCTTCCTTCAGTGTCTTCATTGACTGAATTTGCCTTCTCTTCTATGTTTCTCATCTCACTAACCCCCCACCCCTTATTTCCTGTATTCCATATTGTAGCTTTTAGATCATCCTTAATGCCTCATTTCTTTCCTTCCTTTCCTTCGCTTCCCACCTTCTTTATTTTATCTTTTTTCTACTCCCTTCTGTCTTCACTTCCTCACTTTTTTTGTTGTTCACATTCTCACTCCACATCTGGAGTTAGCAGCTGGTCGCATCATTTAATTGACACTTAATGTCATTCTTTTCCTTCCTTCCTTCCTTCCTTCCTTCCTTCCTTCCTTCGTTCAACATTTGCAGTTCAAAGCTGGTCACAGCACTTACATGACATTTAGATGTAAACGCAGTGCCTCCTGCAGTCTTACTGTCTGCCTTCGCTTTCATCTAGGTCACGAGTGTTTTGAAAGCAGTGTAGATATAATCATAGAGCATCGAGCTGAATATTTGAAGGCAAAATGGCATCGTTAACAAAATGCCAGCCATCGCAGGTGTTGGCATTATCTGATTCTCTCGGGGCCTCACACTGAGCCATGAATGCTAAAGCTCTGACCCTGAAAAGTTTTATTTCAGACCGCTTTCTCTTGGGTACTTTGTTTTCCTGTCATTGGAGTTTTCCCATCAACCGCTTCCACTTGGCTCACCTTGACTGCCTTTGTAATCATCACCACCTCCCCTACATGTACTTCCTCACATTACACACAAACACACGTGCTCAAAACCCACAAATACACTCCTCTGAGTACACTCTAGCCATCCCCACAGAGAGGTCACCCTCAAGGATGCAGAAGGCAGGATGGCGTAGCAGATTTTGCATGATGAATTGTGTCGGGGCCTTGTTTGTTCTGACCTTCTCTCTCTTATTGGTCTGTTATCTGTCCAAGTAGGCAGTGTGCTTGTTAAATGATGAGATTATGGACATCAATATCACCCCAAGCAGGAATTTTCCATGAGCCTCACTGTATTATACTATTGGTGATCTTTACAAACTCGTATGAAGAGAGGGATTTCATTTGCAAAAATTAAGTCTACATGTCATCAGCTGTAATCTGATGAAAATGTCAATTTAATTAGCTTATTTGAGGCTAAATTAGCATGCATTTCTGCTACCCAGATATCCTGGCTGGAAGCCCTAAAAAGTCACGATCCCCAGAAGTTAAGTCAGGCTGTGTATTAAAGATAAACATAAAAACATCCCACCACTATTTACAATGGCCACCTGTTGTAGAGATTTTTACTAGTGTGGAGACATTACTCAACTTAAGCAGGTAAAGTTTGCCCAGTTTTCCTAGAGTTATAGATGTGCAACCTCCTCTACTGTGTGTCTACACCAAGCTACATTCCAAAATGCAGATGTAAGTCTAACATCTGAAATAACGATGTTCTAATTGGCTGGTTTGCATTATTCTAGACTTTAGTGGGTATTTATAATACACAAGATGCAAGATGTACAGTAATTATGCACATTTCTTGATTCACTCCTCTTTTTTATATTTTGCTAGGAAATGGGTATAGCAGCTTATTGAAACATGTCTAAAAATATGTGGAAATACATTATTTAGGGGAAAAACAGAGTTTGTGCAATTCTAATGAGCTTGAAATGCAATATTTGGTGTGACCGCTTTTATTCTTTAACACAGCCTTCTACTCTTGAAGCAGTCTTCGTGATTAGCTCTCCAGATGTCTTGAAGGAGGCACACATTCTAATGTCCTGTGTGCAAAAACTGAATAATATTAAAATGGATAAACACATTAATAAAATAAATATGGCTGCTTTGTCACATTTATTTTCTGACTGAACAATCTACTTTTTTCCTTGTTTGTTATTTATTTCTTTAATGAGATAAAATTGTTCTTGGACTCAGTGGGACAAATCGTTTCACTTTAAATTGATGTCTTCATTAAAGCCTTAGCAATATTACAGTATATCTTAATACACTGTATGATTATGTAACCATGGTTTAAAGCCTGTAGTCTGTGCAGCCCCAGGTTCTCCTGCCTGTCTTTGACCTTTGAATTTTACATTCACATCAGTCACAGTGAATATCCTTGCCCTTGACTCAAACTGTGGATCTAGCCATGTGTTCATTTTGAACTATAGCTTGGCTGAGAGCGCAGAATTAAAGGAGATTAGACACCCATCAGTATTCCTTCGGCACAGAGTGCTGTTAAAGTGTTTCACAGACATTATCCGTCTGCTGTCCCAGAATCTAAATGGTGAGAAATGAGACAGTATATTGATAAAGAGGCTTCTTAATGTCACCCACCGGTGTAGAGGATGGTACAAGAGAATACACCTCAACTTTTTATGGGGGATAGAGGTCTTGGTTTAATAATGCCTTTACAATTTTTCTCATGTATTTTCTATTCAGATTTAATGAGTTTTCATATGCACATATGTCATATCAGGAAAACCTGACGCTTATTCATTAGTCAAAGTCAAATTGTTTGCAGTATCCACTCACCTGATATTCTGCTGCTGGAATGCACTTTTATAATATTAATATTTTATTTTTGAAATCTTTGTTGTTTGTTAAGCTGCACTGATTCGTGGAAACCGGAACAACTGTACCCAGTTTTCCCGAAAATTGGACTGGTTGGTCAGCAAACTGGAAAGACTGGAGTCTTCATCAGGTATGATGAGAAACTTTCAGTGGAAAAATTGAGGAGAGGAAAAAAAACTAAAACGATTAAAGATTTTTGATAGGCGCAAAGGACAAAAATGTGCTATTACCGGTGCCAAACCGGTACTTTTGAAACGGTGCCGGTGCTCAAACGGTGCTCGAACCGGTGCTTAAAGAATGAAGAACACAAACTTTGTCCAAAAACCTCTCATGTTTAGCTGGTTTTTTTGTAAAAAGATAACAATGTTGGTCTTCTCTGCAGCTATAGGGCATATATGGTATCACTCTTGGCTGGAAGCAGTGCTTAAACAATGGAAAAACACAAACTTTGTCCTAAAACCTCTCAGCTGTTTTCCACTTTTTCTTTGGGCATTTTAGCCTTTTTGGCCAGGGTGAAGGGAGTAGCTACCATCAAACAAGAAGACAGCCGCATGTAACTACGACGGTGTTTGCTAGTTCACCTTACATGCATTAATGTAATAACGTGGTTAGCCTACTGAACGTAAATTACACACGAACAACATTAAGCTACTCACGCAGAGAAGAACGGCTGCTGCTGCATCATCATCCGTCATCATTTCTGCTACACTGGCAGGGCTAGGGGCCAGGACTCTCCTCTTCGGGTTCATGTTGCTAACTCCTGGTCCGATAACAGGCACCACACCCGCAGTAGATGTGCAGGGTGTGAGGTCTTGCAGCAAGCTATCAAATACGGCGCATTTCTAGGCTTTTAAAAAAACGCTATGCGTCGCCAGGTGTTTCATCAGATTCGAGGTGTTACCTCCTTTGCACAGTATCACCTTAAAGCACTTGTTGCTGCTGGGTTTGCATCTTTTGCTGTGAAGTACAGCCAGACTTTTGACCCCTTCGCCTTGGGCGTTTTTAATCTGTAGCTCTGCTCTAAAAGAACGTACGTACCTGGACCCGCCTACTATCCTCGGAAAGGTAAAATGATTGGCTAGAATCCAAAGTGTATGACATCTCAGAGAAAAAAAGCACCGAAATAAAGCACTGAAATGTGCACTGCTTTTCGGTCTGGTTACTACAGTTTGTGTCAGATACTGGTACCCATCCCTAGCTATCAATGTTGGGATGTGGTCTAAATGTTTCTTTTGTTAAATGACAAACATTTTGTGTAACTCTATAGGTATTCTGGAAGTCCTCCACTGTATCTTGGTAGAAAGCCCAGAAGCTCTGAACATTATCCAGAAAGGTCACATTAAATCCATCGTCTCTCTGCTCTACAAGCATGGACGCAACCACAAGGTAAGCAGAAATATTAGACTAGAAAAGGTACAAGAAAGGAGCTTTTTGTGCCAATGCCAGTCTAGTGCCATATCTTCTAATTTTAGAGAAAACAACCTGGCTTCACACCAAACATTTCACAGGTTCTTCCTTTGTCCATGCTCCTCGTGAAGTATAGACAATTCACCTTGGCAGTTTTCACAATGCTCTTGCTGGTAGACAGACAGACTGCTTTGGTTTTATGCCTTGGCAGAGGATTTCTTGAAGTCAGAGTTGAGTTAGGATTGCCAATGCATACATAGAATCATCAATCACCACTAAAAATGCAGAAGTGTGGTTTGATTTCCCCTATATAAGGTTTTTACATGATAAGTTTATATTTCTACAGCTACTGCTTCTTTAATGGGTCAATCCGGAAGTGCCAACACAATCATTGTCTCTGGTTTTTCTCAGAGCAATCAACAAATGCTGTTCGAATTTGCATCATGAAAACACTTGGCTAAGAAAAATACTCCACTGTGTCAGTGCAAAAACACAACTGGCTCAGTCGTTGTCACATTTTGGCTGTTGGTTGGTCCTTTGCGGGCAGAGGTGGGAGACATCTTTCCTCGTTGTGGTCTAGTCCAAATTGGGATCAACTTTGGTGCCAGTTGCTCTGTTTTTTTTTTTTAAACACAAACACTAAACACTAAAGACATTTAATTGGATTATAAAGCCTCAACAACTGTTAAAAAAAATTAAGCTGTCAAACTGGGTTTTAAAAACTGTACTAAAATCTTTATCATGGTTTCATTTGTTCCAGCCGAGTGATGTGTATACAGTGTTTAAATGTCAGTTTCCTAATATTTACACTGTCACTTGTTAGAAGACATCAAAGAGCTTTCTTGTAAACAGCAGTTGCTGATCATGAATGGCAGGTGGAGGACGATAGTTCTGCTTGAAGGCCCTCTTGCGCACTGTGAATGTGCTACAAGCATCACAGCTTGAAGAGAATCTGTCTGAATAACTAATCATTTCCTCTCGGAGCATGTGAAACGCTGACACATTGTGGATGTGTGACATATTTTCACACAAAAAGGAAAAAGTGTCTGACACAAGTGTCTTTTTCTCTGTCAGATCCTGGATGTCCTTTGTTCCCTCTGTGTATGCAATGGAGTGGCAGTGAGAACCAATCAGAATCTGATCTGTGACAACCTCCTTCCCAATAGGGACCTGCTGCTTCAGACTCGATTGGTCAATGATGTTCAGAGGTAGAGAATTTAAAGTATTGCACCGCTGCTGGATCCAGTAGCCCCAGTATACACAGCTGATTAAAGAGTGGAAATTTGGAGTGACGATTTCAATCCAGTGTTGACTTTCCCTGTTTTCATTTCCAGTATGAGACCAAATATCTTCCTGGGCATAGCTGAAGGTTCAGCTCAGTATAAGAAGTGGTATTATGAGCTGGTCATTGACCAAGTGGACCACTTTGTAACCAATGAGCCGACCCACCTGAGGGTAGGCTGGGCCAACACTAAAGGATATGCTCCATACCCTGGTGGAGGAGAAGGGTGGGGAGGCAATGGTGTTGGAGATGACCTGTACTCTTACAGCTTTGATGGACTGCATCTCTGGTCAGGTGAGCATCTTAATTTAATATTTCACTGCTGGTAGATCTCATATGTGGTTGAAATTCAAAACCCATGTATGTAAGAAAATATAGAGATAATGTATATTTAGTCTAGATGCATACAATCTTAAGGTTCAATGCTGTTTTTATCCTACGTTTAATCTACCTGACAACAAACAGTTTATGCACTGATCTGGATGATTCATAGTGAGTCAAGGTATCACATCAGTTTGAGAATGAAAATAGGCAGTATGCACAAAAAAGGTTTTTATCTCACGTAGTGTGTCATAATGGACAAAAACCAACAGTGCATCTTGGATAACTGATGACCTCCTGACAGAAAAGCTATCATACTGAAGCTGAAGAGAGGCTGAATCTGTGCAGTGGTTAACTATAAATACAAAACAAGAATGATGTTGTTGTGTAGGTCTGTGGAACTGTGAAATTGAGTAACCAGATAGCCATTATCACTGATTGGGTTTCCATTGTCTGGTTCTATTCTTTTCCTGGAAACTGCTAGGCAGTGTCTTCTTTCAGACATCACACATGCCATAAAAGAGATATCACATGACTGACTCTTGTGTCCTCAGTTCAAAACAAGGTGTGTTGAATACAGAGTTTATAACTTGTAAACTCTATATTTACCCAACATATTTTCCCCCAACCCCTTTCCCCTAAACATCAAACTAAGAGGAAATGATACAGTAATTACAAGGTAATGTTTTTACAGCTTGCCTCCAACAATGAAAGTATTACATGAAAACATAAAAAAAAACCCCACTTAAATTAACATTTTAATGAGTCTACATTTAAGCAGTTTTTTTGGTAGGCACTACACCAGGGTGGGCAACTCCAGGCTTCGAGGGCCAGTGTCCTGCTAGTTTTAGATATGACTCTGGGTCAACACACCTGAATCAAATAATTAGTTCATTACCGGCACTCGAGGTCTGGAGTTGCCTACCCCTGCACTACTCCCTGTCACTAGAGTCACTAATGAAACTAACAGCACTAGAATTCAATGAAGTAATGCTACAGACTCAGTGAAGTCAACCACATTGAGAAACTTCAGAGATCTTTGTCTGAATCATGTTATTTTGTTTATTTCATTTTTCTTTTAAGATCTTGTGGTTCGGACTGAGATGATTAGCGGTCTGGTTCTGGCCCATTGGCCTTATTCTGTCCATGTGTCGTGTAATTACTAGGAACCATGCGCAGTCAAAGACAGTCTTACTGCAAAAAGGCAAATTTGATGGCCCTGGAAAGCTGGAAAAAGCACAGTCTAGCTTTTAACTTGCTCTGTTATCTCGTCTTTATATAATATAAACTTTTAAATTTGTTCCATGCTACTCTGCACTACTGCAGTTAGGTAACTCCAAGTTTGTGGAATTAAAAAAGGGTTATTGAAGGACTTTGCCCTGACAGAACCTTTTGTGAATAATGCAGGAGCCTGCTGTCCCCTCTTTACTTTGCTTTTTCATCTTTGGGACACTGATATAAAATTCCACTTTCCAACCTCTACCTGTTAGACTTCTCTTTTACATCTTCTGAAAAGCCTTGCAACGTCTCGAATGATTTTGATATGCATGCCGTACATATTCAGTTTGCATTCAAACGGAAAGCGCCAGCTGATTGCAGTTTTTTTTTTTTTTCTTTCTGCATAAGAAGAAGGAACCAGTCAGTAGTTTGAGTCCATATCTTTGTCCTCTTGGTGCTTCAGGGGTATAAGTCTCTTAGTCCCTCTCTTTTCCAATCTCAGCCTAACAGCATAAAAACTATTTCACCTCACTTCCCTTCTAAATCTGCTAAAAGACCCATCACCTCCCCTCATCCATTTCATGACATTCTTGTTAAAGCACTCACCACCCAACTCCCAACCTCTCTGCTCACTTCTCTTCTCCTTGCCCATCATCCTGCCCTACATTTGCAATGACTTTGCAGCTGTAACAGCCATCCATCCTCCCTATCTGTCTCTGCACACTGTTGTCTAGGCCGAATCCCAAGGGCCGTGGCCTCCATTAACCAGCACCTGCTGAACTCAGACGATGTGGTCAGCTGCTGTCTGGATTTGGGAGCTCCCAGTATGTCCTTCAGGATCAACGGGCAGCCTGTCCAGGGCATGTTCGAGGACTTCAACACAGACCGGTTCTTCTTCCCTGTAGTCAGTTTCTCTGCAGGTGTAAAGTAAGGCTCTGCATTTATAATTGTGTTTTTGCTGAGGCTCTTGATGAATTTGCACCTTATGAACTTTTGTAGGTTCACACAAAAACCAATGGCATAGCACCAAAATAAAGTAATTTTGTTACTGTGCTGCAGCTTCCTGGTATCTTAATTTTTATCTTAATGAGACAGAACAGGTCATACCAAAAGGGGAAAAATAAACCTGAAACCATTTCTTAAAATGTTTTCCTATCAAATGAAGTTATATTTGGTTTAAATTTATGTGATGTGTTATGCTTTATCTTACATTTTATCCCAACAGCATACCAGCAAACAATGAAATAAAAAAATAAAAATAACCAAAGAAGAACATTTAAGTCTCTACTGCAAGCCTGATATTATGTAATGCCAGAGATGTAGACGGATGTTAGCTGAAGTTATTTACTGCCTTTTACTGTCATCATCACAGGGTCCGGTTCCTGCTGGGCGGTCGCCATGGAGATTTCAAGTTCTTGCCACCTGCCGGTTACTCTCCGTGTTATGAAGCACTGTTGCCCAAAGAGAAGATGCATGTAGAGCCTGTGAAGGAGTACAAGAGGGACCACGATGGGGTCCGTGATCTGCTGGGAACCACCCAGTTCCTCTCTCAGGCCTCCTTTATTCCCACCCCTGTTGACACCAGTCAGGTGAGATGTTAAAGTGATGTTACACCCAAGGAAATTAAAAGCAGCGGTGTGAACGCTTGTGTTGAATATACAGTAAAATTATATTCTAGTTCTTTTGGTTGGTTTGCTCTGGTTCTAAAAAGTGTGCTATAAAATGTCCATGATGGGTACATGATTGCTGCTGTTTCTCGTCTGCTCCTTCTTGTTTGAGTGCTGTTTAAAAAGAAGACAAAGCTGTCTACTAGGCCTGCAGCGGTTTCAGGGAATTCATTTTGTGTTACGCACCTGTAATTTAACATTCAGTGCTGCAGAAGTGGCTCTGAAGTACAAATGGAAAATAGGTGCTGACTTTCTACCTCAGTGTAACAAAAGGGTAGGAAACTTGGCATAACCCCTAGGGATCTAACAATTGCATAGACATGAGGAAGAACGGTTTTCATTCGTCAGCCTTTTTTTTTTTTTTTTTTGTCCAGCATCTTTTTGAATCCAACTGTACCATCTGTTCCCCTTCTCTCTGCAGATTGTTCTTCCCCCTCACTTGGAGAACATCCGGGACAAGCTGGCAGAAAACATTCACGAACTGTGGGGGATGAACAAGATTGAACTGGGCTGGACTTATGGCAAGGTAAACCTGTGATTCATCTGGAATATATTTATCTGGTATGTCTGGAAACACTGATAAAGGTCAACTCAAGTGGTCAAAATTGAAATGCTCGTTAATGGCTCATTAATTTGAAGATTTCAGTCCCTGACTGCAGGTATAATGGCCTGTTAACATATATATAGCTAGAGGGAGAAAATGACACTCACGAAAAATTGTTAAGCTTACAACTGAGTAAACCTTACTCACTAGTGATGGGAGGTAATGTGTCGAGCTTCAGAGTGTGTCGAGAAATCCAAAAAACTTTCTTTTTATGAAGAACGTTTCAGGGCTTGTTCCTTTATAGGCAGCAATATGTCAGCAATGGCGTCTGAAGATCTCACTGCTTCAGAAAGTATGAGTGTTTGTAAGACATAAGAACATAGATAAAGTGGATTGGATCCATGCAATATTTGCATTGCATTCAAATTTCTCTAATTTGCCTGTAACATAGAGGTGCTTATTTTCATAGAAAGGAGGAGGGTTTCAGCTGTATGGCAACACTTGATCTCTCCCAAGAAAGTATTACACATAATACGCTTGTGAATAATGAAAACTGTGGAGGGCCATAAGTGCCAGAATTATGAAATACATCATTAAATAATTAATTAAATGTGCCATTAATTGATTAAACTGGGAGCAAAATTTATTCACTGCTTTAAATGAAAGGTTGAAAATAAATAACATGTTTTATCCAAAACTTAACAAAAAGCAAACAACAAAAACTTAAAATAGAGCGATGCAAGATTCAAGCTTAACCTCAAAAAAGCAAATCTGTAATAAAGTTCATCAATGTTAGAAAAACTCCAACAAGCAATAAAAAAAATCCTTTATTTGACACGGTGCCAAATCAACTCATGCAGAGTATCTAATTTTATGTTACTGAGCTTGTTTGTCAATCTCTAAATTGCCCAGTGTAACTATAGTTGAAGTCCTCTGTATCTAAAGACATTTTAATCATTCCTGTCTGCACTGCTTTCCTCTATCATTCTCTCATCATTTTCCTGTCAGTCACTCCTGTTTACTGTGGAACAGCTTGTTAGAAGTCTGATCACACATGCTGCCTCTTTTGTACTGTAGTGTGGTTATCACAGAATCATTTCCCACCGAGACTGTCATCGCAACAGCGGCCATTTAACAAACTTAATGAGCGTCTCACCTTCCAAGAGTATGACATTCAGATTAATTAAGACTGGGAGAAAGCTTCATTTGGGGTTAGCCGAGGTCCTATAGTTTTAGGGACAATCTTTAGGTCCAAGCAGCTGCTTAATGTTTTCATTTTGCTGTAACAAGCTCAGGGAGCTCAGAGTGACATTGCACACAACCCGAGACTCTCTGGACAAACAGAAGATTCAGTAATAATAAAGTTGAATGCAGCATCATTGCTTTGTATCTTTGTGTATTGGTTTACTGTGTATTTTTCATACCCCGTGTGCACTTCATTTCTATTTAACTGCTGTCAGCAGCAGAGTGCATTATCAGGAGGAGTCACTGGCAGCGTCTTATTGAGAGTCTGAGTGCAGCTGTAAATTTCCTCCCATCCACTCTCACAGATAGCCGAGCTACTGCGAGTCTATTCTCTGAACTGGGCTTATCTCACTTTATTTAAAAAAGGAAAGAAAAAAATCAACACCTGAGGCCCGAATTAGGCAGAGAAAAACAAACAAAATTTGCATCTCTGAGCAACAACTGCAGATAAATTCAGCTGCGGTCTACTTTTTATTTTCTGAATTCTGAGCCATTTTTGCTTATAAATCTATAAGACAAGAAGGTTCATAGAGCAAACAGTGGGTTTGGTGAGATGACACATGCAGTAGTAACACCTGACTGCTACCTTTTTCATTTTTTTTTTCAGGTTCGTGATGACAACAAGAGGCAGCACCCTTGCCTTGTGGATTTCGCCAAGCTGCCTGAAACTGAAAGGAACTACAACTTGCAGATGTCCAGTGAAACCCTAAAGTAAGGCCTGGGCTGTCCTCTGGATAATCCAGTTACCTATTCATTTCTTTCTGAAGCTCCCTCCTGAATGCTGAGCAAAAGCAGATTAAGGCTAAGATTAAAGCGGTGCTTGTAATGACTTGCATCTCCTGAGTGAATTCCATTATTGATTTTTTTAAACAAATATTGGATCCAAAGCTTATTTGAGCCAACTACTGAGTCATCTCACTGTAAAAACATTTGGCTTGGCTCAATAAAACATCCTCCTCTTAGAGGAAAGTTTAACTGGGTATGCAGTTTGTCAATTACATCTAGTTTGAGACCCAAATGGCATTTTTCCACGCAGCCCAACCTGAGTGCTGTTCTGTGTTATTATATTGATCGGAGGAGATTTATCAGTGTCTAATGAACAGTGTTAAAAATTTAGAACTCACTCAGAAGAATCATTTTCATCTAACATAATGTAATGAAGCTTGAATATCGATGCTGGTTATAGACTTTCTCGCTCTTCCTATTCACATTTCCTTTTATCCTCAGGACCCTTTTAGCCCTGGGATGCCATGTTGCCCAGGTTAATATTCACGCTGAAGAGGATCTGAAGAAAATCAAATTACCCAAAAAGTAAGACTTCCTATAAATTTAAGTTATATTATAGCTCTATGTGTCTTTTTATCGGATACAACAAAAAAATGCTGAATTTTAGAGGCATTTATATAATCAGTGTCCTTTTTTAGGTACAAACCCAGTTCTAAAAAATTTAGGATGCTGTGTAAAATGTAAATAAAAACAAAATGCAATGATCTGAAAATCCATAATTTACTTACAGCAAGGAAAACAAATTGTTTTAGTTTGGGGTTTTTCAGGGAAGCCTTTCCATGTTTCAGCAAGACATGCATTTCACCAGCTGAAAGCATCATTATGTGAAAAAACCATGACAGAATCCGCGGGACTGTTGAGCAGCTAGAATCTTATATCAGACAAGAATGAAACTACATTCCTCTCAGAGGTACAGCAGTCTCCTCAGACTCTCGTTAAAAGAAGAAAGGATGATTCTGACCCTATCCCAGCTTTTTGGGGATGTGTTGCTGTCATTAAATTTAAAACAAACTAATAATTTCTTAAAATCTTAGATTTTCTCAGTTAAATTTAATGTTTTCTGTGCTCCGTTGCGATTAAAATATGTTTTTAAAAAATGTATATATATCAGCAAATCATTGCACTTTGTTTAATTTACATTTTATAGAGAGTCCCAACTTTTTGAGAAAATTTGGGTTGTAAGATACCCGTATCTTATCTTATCAATATCATTTGTAGCTACATGATGTCCAATGGATATAAGCCTGTGCCACTGGAACTCTCTGATGTGAGACTGAATGCTGGTCAAGAGGTTCTAGTTGATAAACTGGCTGAAAATGCGCACAATGTGTGGGCCAAAGATAGAATTAAACAAGGATGGACCTATGGCATCCAGCAGGTAAAGTTCATGCAGCATTTGAAGTGGAGAAAATGAAACTCATGTATTATTTTTACCGTTAATTTTAAATGACTTTAGTCCACTAGTACAGTTTCTTGTCACTGTTTGTGGTAGGATTTGAAGAGCAGGCGTAATCCTCGCCTGGTGCCATATGCTTTACTGGATGAACGCACCAAAAAATCTAACAGGGACAGTCTGAGAGAAGCTATCAGGACTATGGTTGGATATGGATATGAGATCGACCCCCCAGATCAAGAGGGTGAGACCCTGGCGCTGACACCGCAGTCATTTAAAGCTCTTAAAACTGATACAGGACCATCTACTGTATGTTCAAAGGCTACAGCAACAGCACTGCTTTCACCTAAGGTTTTGTAAACGTTTAGAAGCACACAGATTTTGCTAATATACTACAAATATATGTGGTACAACTCATAGTTATGCATGCAATATTTTTACACATTTCTTCAATCTGAAAGCCGGCACTGACGAATCCTCATTATAGCTATGGATTGATTGTAAAGTCTAATAGTAGTACTGAAAATACGAGCACGTGTATCCATGGTGTTAAATCCTCTGGTTTTCGTATCTTTGCCTAAAGTTGTGCACATGCTTGATGATCAGAGCATCGAGACGATACGCTTCTTCCGTGTGGAGCAGACCTACGCGGTGAAGACGGGGAAGTGGTACTTTGAGTTTGAGGCTCTGAGTGGAGGAGACATGAGGGTTGGCTGGGCCAGACCAGGCTGCAGACCTGATGTGGAGCTCGGAGTAGATGACCAAGCCTTCGTCTTTGATGGATATCGGGTAAACTGCATGTATCCTTTCTTTTAAACTAGTCATGGGAAGTTGTCTGAAGGCAACTTTTTGAAAGATCTAGATACTTTAGATGTATCGTCATGGACATTGCTACACTAATTAGAATATAAAAATGAGACTACGGAATGGTTATAAGAGTAACAAAATATATGTAGTTCAGCCATAAACTTTCTAAATTCAGGATTTCACCGTATATTATATCTTTTACATTTTAACAATACCTACAGTCACAGTCACAGAAACCGAAGCAACATTGTTGTTCCATTTATTAGCAAAGACAAAAACATGTGATTCTTGTTATGTTTTTTTTTCAAGGGACGGCGTATGCATGCAGGCAGCCGCTACTTTGGACAGCCTTGGAAAAAGGGCGACGTGGTTGGTTGCATGATCAACATGGAGGACAAATCCATGATTTTCACCCTCAACGGAGAACTCCTGATCACCAGTAAAGGATCCGAGCTTTGCTTCACTGATTTTGAGACAGAGGATGGTGAGGGCTTTGTATTTCAAGCCAACTTCATTTATTCTGCCTGTTTCCTTCAAAGTGTCGCTGGGAGTTTGACTGGGTTTGTTTGCATAAGATTTTAAGAAAAGCTTAAAATGATAAGAGTGTTTCATTTTAATTAAGTCCTTTGTGACACTGGCTCATTACTCTGTAAATGAACCATTGACTTTGGAAGAAGATGGTCACACAGGAATAAAGTAAAGTTGTTAGTTTGTTTTTAGATTTCATAAGTGATAGATTCTTAAACATATGACATTTGAGTTTTGGTGGATAAAGAAAAAAGGAAGTTAAATTTTTTTTTTTAGAAGTACAGAATTCAAGAAAGCCGACTCACTGTTGCGTGCATGCATGTAAACCATTGGCGTTCTTTTTTTTTTTTTAATATATATTTTTTTAACATGTTTCTGATTTGTAAAACGACAATATAAAATGCACATGTTAAAATAATAAATTTTTCTAAATACACCAGGTTTCATCCCCGTGTGCAGTCTCCGCATGTCTCAGATCGGCCGTATGAACTTGGGCAAGGACGCCAGTACTTTCAAGTACTACACCATGTGTGGTCTACAGGAGGGTTTTGAACCCTTTGCTGTTAACATGAACAGAGAGGTCACCATGTGGTTCAGCAAGCGCCTGCCCACTTTTTTCAATGTACCTGAGGACCACCCTGATATTGAGGTACACACATTCTCAATATCATTAGTGTTTTTATTGCCTTTTAAGTTTGCTGCTAGAGTTGAGATTTGCTTTTTTTTTTATTATCCTAGAGAGCTTTTTATAATAAACACTAGAGCTGGTGTTAATGGGCACATTGATATTATTGATCCCTCGCTTTGGGTTTCATTAACTCCTCAGGTGACGAGGATTGACGGAACAGTCGACAGTCCTCCTTGCCTTAAGGTCACTCACAAGACGTATGGCACTCAAAACAGCAACAATGACATGGTCTACTGTAGACTGAGCATGCCTGTGGAGTTTTATTCTGCAGACAAGCTCCTGGATGAATCACTGAAGCTCGGGTCAGACATCTCAATTTATACTTAAAGTTAAAAAATAAAGCCCATAGTGTTTAAGATAACTTAAATCTACTGTCATGTTTTTTGTTTCTGCAGCCATCCTCCAAAAGAAGATGGAAGTATTGACTTTGGAAGCATCACAACTGTAAATCCACATAGATTCTCAAATAAAAAATAAAAAAAAAACTATAGTATTTCTCTCTGTATATTCAGATTAACCGATAGCACTGTTTGCCCTTTTTCTTTTAACTGGCAGTATTACTACTCAGTGCGAGTGTTTGCTGGACAGGACCCTGCTTCTGTGTGGGTGGGCTGGGTCACACCCGACTATCATTATTATAGCAAGAACTTCAGCCTCAGCAAAACGCGCACGGTCACAGTGACGCTGGGAGATGAGAGGGGCAGGGTCCATGAGAGGTATGCTCCCTGCATTTTTAATATCTGGAGTTCATATGAAATGTTTGATCCTTTTATTTGAAGAGGCTTTAATATTCCAGTGGGACATGTGCTTTCAGAAGTGCATTCTGTGGTGATACCTTCTTTAATAATTTTTTTGATTTCTCATGACAGCATTTTTCCTGTAGTTTTAATATAGTTATTGCTGCTAAATGTGCTTCTACCCGCTCCACACACTGCTTCTACATTTTGGCTTATTTCTTAGTATTTTTGAAATAAATAATGATACAGTTTAATATGCCATTAACTGTTGTTGTTCACGTGAGGTTGTATTTAAACAATTTTAGATAATTTTTGTGTGTTATGTCTTATAGGCATTGAAATATTACCTTTTTACTAGTAATTCTAAATGTAGCTGCATTTGTGACCAAATATGAAGGAATCCAATTTGAGCTGCACAAACATCAAAAAATATTACAACAAAAAATCCCTTAGCATGCTTACCAAGCTCTCTTGAAAGCTAGTTAAAAGCAAAGCAAATAATATGGCCATTCATTTTTTTTAAATGACTGCCATCCGGGGATAACCCATCCTTGCAAATGTATGTTCGTAATTTAAAAAAGCATGCATTTCAAAGTTTATACCACTAATACCTGTGTAATCGCTATGTGTTGATCAGTATGGCGAACATGCTCACAATTATTTTAGACAGACCAAACAAAAACATTTCAGTCATCTTTTCATAGCTGGTTTTCATCCTTATTTAGCATCTGGGGAGGTAAATGGGGAAGATGGCCTCTGTGTGTAGCAAATATGAATGAGGCAAAAGATCAATGAGTGTTGACCAAATGAAAATTTATTGTGCCTCCTATTTGACACCCCCCCCACCCCCCCAAGTTGCCTATGTTGTCCTCTGCATATTTGCATTTACTTGTATTTATTGATGCTGAGTTCTTGTTGTGGTTGCTTTGCCGCAGTGTTCAGAGGAGTAACTGCTACATGGTGTGTGTAGCAGACGCAGTTACCCCGTCTTCGTCCAGCCGCTCTAGCTCCGACCTGGAGATTGGCTGTTTGGCTGACCTGGCCACTGGCCTTGTCTCCTTCAATGACAGTGGCAAAGAGCTCCCCACATCATATCAGGTAAGTAAGTATAATAGAAATCAGTTGGCAGAGGAGTGAAGCACAAGGTTTGGCTCGTAAACTTCAATAGACGTAAGCTATTACGACTTTCTCTTGTGGTTTAGTATTCTTCCCCTGCTTTGGCACACATGTTTGTTTGTTTTTTTTAATATCCTGAACGCAAAAAGAAAAGAAACTCTAAGCAGTTTGAGTCACTGCCTTAAATGAATATCTCTCTCAAACGATTTCACTCATCACATATTTGTACTGCCCACACACTCTCAGAACGATCTTCCCTCCTTTAATCCTTTCAGGTGTCATTAATTCATTTGTGCCACAGCAAATTAAACCTGCAGAGAGATAGAGTTGGGAAATTAAACCGCTGAATTCTCATCTGTTTTGTGAACTAGTCATACAAAGACAGACATCGGCTCAGTAATCCATGCCTTGCTTGCTGTCCTCATCTCTGGTTTTTAAAGCATCACATTGAATGCCTGACTAGACACTGAAATGGTGCACTGAGAATCTTCTACCGCCTGTGTTCTCCTTTTTTTTATCTTGCATAATCTCCTGTTTCTCTCCTTTCTTCTCGCTGCTTTATTTAGTCATGAATTGGCTTTTTAAGAAGGAGAAAGCCCTCTGAGGGAACCAGGAGGCTTTTAACCTGATGAAAAGCTTCTTGTCCTGTTATTGCATCAAAGCTTTGGTTGTTTGTTCTCTTTCTTTGTAAAGTCTGTGATGGTTGTCATCGATATACCAGCTAATACTCATTGAACTTGGATTTCAAACTTCAACTAATCCACAAGCTTAGGGGTTAAAAGCCTTCTGACATTAGTTGAATTTGCCACCAGAGCAAACACGAGGCAAGCACAGTGCTCATTGCATTAAATATATAAATTTTCAGATTCCACCATGGGCTGAGTTCAAGGAAGAGCTCTGTTCTGCATGTGTTGCTGCACTTTTGTCTCATTTTGGTGCTGCTGTAAACATGGGATAGGCTGATGTGGATAAGTATGGCTTTGTTTACTTTCAGGTGGAACCAAATACCAAGCTCTTCCCTGCTGTATTTGTCCTCCCCACCAGTGCAAACCTCTTCCAGTTTGAATTTGTTAAGATAAAGGTTTGTTTCTGTCCTAACCAAACAACACTGTACACAGTTTTAAGCACTTTTCATCAAGTTATGAAACAGCTATGTACTTTATCTTCCTCACACTAATTAAGAGGTGTTGAATTTTTAATGCCATTCATTCATAGTCATGGACTGCCCAGCTGGCCTATATTTTGACTTGGTGACCCATTTAGGATGCTCTTGCACTGATTAATTTTGTGTGTGTTTGGAAAACTAGTAATCAATATACATATTTACAGTGAAGAAAGGATGTCACAGAAAGCACTACGTATATAAAAATAACTGATTGCATCGCTATTGACTGAAAGGATGTGATATAACCAGATATTAATATAGTTTTCATTTAATCAAATTTTCTACTTAATGTGATTTTTCCTTCTTGTCCTCATTGTAATCCCAGGATGCCATGCCACTCTCATCAGCCATATTCAAGAGCGAGCACAGGAATCCGGTGCCACAGTGTCCGCCACGATTGGATGTGCAGACAATTGTGGCAGTGCTTTGGAGCCGGATGCCCAATACCTTTCTCAATGTGGAGACGGCTCGTGTTAGTGAAAGACATGGCTGGGTGGTCCAGTGTCTGGAGCCTATGCAGATGATGGCTGTACACATACCTGAAGAAAACAGGTGTGATTATAATACTCTATAAACCGTATAAACAGTGACAAGTGACTGTTTCACTTACAACGTGTTACTTTGTGTTCCCTTTAGTTGTTAGGGAGGATGTAGTGCGTTCAGTGTCTTTTCACATTTATAGCACTTAAATTAGCTTCCATAGACAAATGATTGAGTAACAATAGATACTTGTCATTCATTCTTTACTGTGAATTGGGCTGATGAAACACATTTAAGACAGATTAGCTGCTTCCAGAACAAACACTTCTTGGCACTACCTGGGCTGAGTACTCACTGGTGAGGGTCACTGTAATTAAATTGAAGGTAGCTGCTAACAAAGACTTTAAAGTTTTGCCCAGATGAATCATAATCACAATGAATATTCTCCTTTTGCCTATACACTTAATCAAGCCTGTCATTCCATTTTTAGATAGATTTAGGGCTACACTACTAATGTTTCACAAATGTTCACACTTTTAATTGCTGTTGCTGCATCCATGTGTCTGACCAAATAATTGACATGGACCATGGACTTTGAAGTTACTAGACCATTTTTAATGGTTCCTATTTCATACAATTCAAATGTGCATTTTAACACGGAAAGACTCCTGTAAGCGGACATAACATTAAGGCGACAAACTACAAACCACACATAATGTGACATCATATAAAGTAATCTCAGTCAATTCTATGCACAGTGCTACAATTTTCATGTTAACTGCAGACTGTGATGGATTGAGATGCTAAGAGGTTTCTAATGTGTTTATTATTATTATTATTATTATTATTATTATTATTATTATTATTATTATTAATGTGTTTTGCAGCCCCATAGATGAACTCTTGTTTCGTAGCATGTGTATTTGTGTGTTCTGATATCAGAATACATACTGGAAAATAAGTTTTAATGATGAGTAAACAGGCCTTTAGTAATACATTTGTTTGCTGTTTACATAAAACAAACAGTTTTAATTAGAATATTGATGATTTTCATTAAGTTAATGCAAAGTCTTTCTGCTGTGATCAGCAGAGTAAATGACTTACTCGAGCTTACTTTGTTGTTGTGGTGTCTTTGTTTGCAGGTGTTTGGACATAATGGAGTTATCTGAGCACGAAGACTTAAGGAAGTTCCACTACCACACACTAAAGCTGTATTGTGCCCTTTGTGCACTGGGAAACACTCGTGTAGCTCACGCCCTCTGCAGCCATTTGGACCAATCACAGCTCCTCTACACAATCGACAATCAGTACCTCTCTGGCATGCTGAGAGAGGGCTTCTACAATGTCCTTATCAGGTGTGTTGGTGTGTTTCGATATATTTTATATACTTAAAATGTAAGTTGCTATGGATTGCTCAGCTGGTGTGAATTTTGATTTTTAATTTATCTTACTGAAAAAAATGACCTCAGTCAATGACCCGCCGTGCATCAAAACAAGAAGAAAGCTGCCGTGTTTTTACTCATCGGATCATTTAATGATGATACATGATAGAATTATGATTTGACAGTGTCATCTGCAACAACATTAACTGTTAAACTGATGCAGCATTACGTGAGATCACTGAGCAAATTTGTGCTATAAATCTTAATAATCCCTCTGCTGTGTTTGTTTTTCCACCTCACATCTCAGTGTTGTTGTTTAAACTGTCTTTTCCTCACATGATGTCAAATAGCAAACTCATGTGTACCTTCTATATTGCTGAAAATTCACTTTTAAGCAGTGATTGTTAAAGCCTTTGTAACGGGAGGGTTTGGTTTAAGAAATTTGATTATGAGTAACAGAGTTTGAGCAATCAGCACATTATTTGCTTGTCAGGCACTCATCACCACAACTACTATCTCTTACAGATGTATTGTGGTTATTGGGTACTGTTGGTTTGTGGAAACCATACTAATACAGCATAATTCATAGTTCTTAGGAGAGATCATGAATCATTTTTCTGCGTGTTTTTGTAATAGCCAGTGTCTTTACTCATGCTATGATTGAACTAATTCTACTTATTGTCAGCATTCATCTTGAGACAGCAAAGGAAGCCCGTCTAATGATGAACAACGAGTTCATTATCCCTGTGACGGATGAAACGCGCTCCATCAAGCTGTTCCCAGATGAGTCCAAGCGACATTCACTTCCTGGGGTGGACCTAAGCACCTCCCTTAAACCTCGGGTCAATTTCTCCCCTGTGGGAATCATCAACACCAAACGCCAACAGTTCCTCTACAGCCCCCAGATCCCATTGGGCATCCTAAAGGAAAAAGCCATCAGCATGCTAACCGAGGCAGTGCAAGGTGGAGGGACACACATCCGAGACCCAGTAGGCGGGAGTCTTGAGTACCAGTTTGTTCCCATTTTGAAACTGATTGGAACGCTGTTAATAATGGGAGTCCTGACCAGTGATGAGGTGAGGCTGATTCTCCTCCTGATCGACCCCAATGTGTTCGGAGAGACCAAAGAGGGTGAGGAAGTTAAGGAAGATGAGGTGGCCGTGTCAGGGGAGAAGGAGGAGGTGAGCAAGAATGAGGAGAAGGCTGTAGAAGCAGGGGAGGAAGAGACCAAGGAGAGCAAACCACAAGTTAAAGGCCTGCTGGAGAAGTCTCTGCCAGAGTCTGTCAAACGCCAGGTGATGACAATAATCATGCACAGATGATTAAGCTCAGTGATAAACTGAAGATAGGAAATAGCTGAATTAAACTAACTCCATCAATTTATCTGCCAAGGTTTTAATTAAAATTTAATTTTGCCTTCATGAGATTAGGTACACTAATTCCCCATTTGTCAGCAGTTTTGATTTTTTTATGATTTATCGCTTGCTGAGAGATGAATTCATGAGTAGAAAGTAAGGCAGTGGCTGAATACTAATGTTCTATAAATGACTAAAACTTGCTAATAATAATCATGCATAATGGAGATGGAGCTATGAAGTTAAATCAAAAAAATGTCATTCATACAGTGAAACAAACAAAATCAAAACCAATAGAGACATAAAGAAACAGAAAACCTTTGAGTTGTTCACAGATTTCTGTCCTTTTCAGATGTGTGAGCTGCTCCACTACTTCTGTGACTGCGAGCTGAAGCACCGCATCGAATCCATTGTTTCCTTCTCCGACAGCTTCGTGTCCAAGCTGCAGTACAATCAGAAGTTCCGCTACAATGAGCTAATGCTGGCTCTCAACATGTCTGCCGCTGTCACTGCCAAAAAGACCAAAGAGTTTCGTTCACCTCCGCAGGAGCAGGTACAACACCGCAGAGGGGCCAGTGTATGAGAAAGTGTTTCCATCCTCTCTGAGATGTAATTTATGTTCAAGGTGGTTTCCGTTTGCATACTGTCATAAGACCCTGGACGGATCGCCTAGACCTTGGGGTAAAAACAAAATCAATGACCTTGAATAGAACAGAGTCAGAGGCAGACACTAGAACACAAGGTGCTGCAGTTCTCTAATTGCCTTTTAGTTTTCAGTTTCTTAACTTTATTTTCTGCTGGAATTCCCGAAGGATAAACTGGGCCATATGTGCAGCTAAAATTAACTTAGGAGTGAATTGGCCCTGCAGTGATAGTTAAACCTTTGGCCTCTTACAGGGTAAAATTATTATTAGTCCCACAGGAGCACTTTATGTTACAGTGGGTTCATTTTTTATAAGTCAAATATGTTTAAGCAGAAGATGAACTTAAACAACTGGCACATGATTAATGAACCTTTCTATAGACCATTGTGAAAAATGTTTGCAAAATCTTAAGTTTATCAAAGTAAAAATGCCATCCATCCATCCATCCATCACTGCTTTTCTGGGTTGCAGAGTCTATTCAGGGGAGCACTTTAAACAGACATACGGTTCATCTAATGGGACACCAAAAGTGTTCCTAAGCCAGCTGAGAGATATAACCGATATCTCTAAAGCATGTTCTGGTTGGGACTTGCCTGCAACACTTCAACTAGGAGAGCTCTTGGATGCATCCTGTTCAGATGCCCAAACTATTTCAATTGGTTCTTTCTTCACAAGAAGATATCAGTGCAGAGTCCACATCACTGCAGGATTGATCCATCTGTCAATCTCAGTCAATCATTCGCCCGTCACTTGTAAACAAGACCCTAAGATATTTAAACTCCACCACTTGGGGCAGAAACTCATCTCCAACCCAGAGGAGGGACTGCACCCTTTTCTGGCTGAGGACCATGGCCTTAGAGAACCATTCTTGCCACTTCACTGAAAATCGCTTCAGTACGATCTGGAGGTCATTGTCTGTTGAAGCCAGAAGAAAACAAAACGAGGTTACGCTGCTGTGAAAATCCAATATCCAGTGTTCTGCTAGATAGTATATTTTTATGTAAACTGTAGCATGTCTCTGAGCCAGACTAGAGAATAGGAAACATTGAGTAAATAAGGAAAGAAAATAAGGAATAAAGTCTCTGATGTGTTCTGTGTTCACATCGCTTGCCCTGTCCTGTAGTATTGTTGAAAACAACCTGGTAGTGACTAGACAAGGTTGCTGCATGACTGCAAAGCATTCATGTTTGAAATATTTAATTGTGCATCCTCTGAGCTGTGAAACCTTGAGGATAAGCACTTCCAAGATATATTCTGATCCCTGAAACTAAGTTGTGGTGGTCAGCAGCAGGTGCATACTGTAAGCGAGATTCTCCACAATAAGAAACCTCCCGTGGTTTATTAAAAAGCTCTGCCTAAAATAGACATGGGAATAGGCTAACCTGGACTCTGCGATGGATGCATCTCATTTATATTTAGTGTTTTATAGTTAACTTGTGACCTGTAGCAAGCACAGCAGATCTGTGGTTCTACATGATACATTAAGTATTTTCTGCATTATATTATGTAAATACCTGTTTAATGTTTTTAGTTTCACATTTGACTGGGTGTGATATAAAAATGCTCAGACTATTTCTGTCTGAGTTCATCAGATGGCCACTATCTGACAAGCCCATGTGAGCACTTACCGCAGGAGACTACATGAGTAATTATGCTGTGACTCTAAAATGGTAATGTGCTTGCCTCTGTGACTTTCCACTGCTCTCTACTGTGCAGTCCTTCTTTTATTCATTCTTTACCACTCTCCTTCCTTCTTTTGATCTCACTTCCTATCTAAAATTATTTTCCGTGTTGCTGTTCTCAAGTGCTTTCTGGTCTTATAATGTAAACACTCTTTTGTTTTCTGCAGATAAACATCCTGTTGAATTTCAGTGCAGGTGAGGACTGCCCCTGTCCCGTGGAGATCCAGGATGAGCTCAACTCGTTCCATGAAGAACTGCAGCTGCATTGTGGTAAAGTCCAACTGCTGACAGTTAATGTTGTTGATACAACTTGTATAAAGATGTTATGCATTTCTGTTCATAAATGTCTAAAGGTGTCACTGTAGATCTTCTGATAAGGACATCTTGTCACACAAAACTAACCATAGCATTATTCAGACAGGCCATGAAGTCGAGCTAAAACACTGTCCTCAAAAATAAGTTGAGGACTCTGCTAGAAAATCTCTGCCAACAGTTGCTGCACATCTGCAAGCCACTTTGCATCCCACCTCCACCCCACTTCTTTGAGATTTTATTCTTTGTGGTGCTCAGAATTCATATTAATAAGATTCTCTGAGCAGTTCTTGTGATGACAATACACAAAGGATACATACACATTGTAGCTTCACTCGTTTGGATTCAAGTGAAACTCTGAATTAATATTTAAAAAGGTTCTGAGCTGTAAGTTGCCAGGGTTCTTCTTACGTTACAGACCAGCAAAGACCTTATTCCAGCAGCCTGTCTCTCTGATCATCTGATCAGAGACTTCTGGTTGGTTCACACTCTTAATTTAAATCCAGAGCTTGTAGCACCTAATTTTGGAACAGCCATCCTCAGCCTTTCAGGACTTGTTTGTTTTAAATGACTGCGGAAAAATCATTTTATACAGTATGTTATTATATTCCCCAATCTTCTTCGCACCGACTGCTTGTATGGAATGAATGTATGTGTGAATGAATGTAAGAAGAACCTATACTATCCTATGATTGTCTGCTTGCATGCTGGGAACACTTCTTTTATTAAAATGTGAAGCACTATGTAACTGTGTGTTGTAAAAAGTGCTCTGCAAATTAAGTTAATATTATCTGGCAACATAAATATGTTTATGTTATGAGAATGATCGTTAAAATGGGTTTTTGTTTCCTTTACACAATGCACATGGAAGCAGTCGGTATACCAGGATAAATCTCTGAGCGCCTCCATTTCTCCTGGCAGGAATTCCAGTGGAGGAAGAAGAAGAAGAACAGGACACTTCAATTAAAGGCCGTCTTCTGGCTTTACTGTATAAAATCAAGGGCCCACCACAGAAGACAGAGCAGGAACCCACAGAGACTGAACAGGCTGCCCCCAGTAAGTAGCCTTTAACACCAAAGAAGAAAACAAGCTAGCGACCAGTAACTGTACTGAAGTTTAACAATAACTCAGCAATGCATACGGCAGTGCAAGGCTAAGGTTTATTATTTCAATTGTTTAGCTTGGTGCTGCAACACGTAAGCAGGACTTTATTGTGGTTGCTATCAGTTTCTAAACATATACCACATAACTATGTTTAGCATTAAATATTATATTGACATTCAAAATCATAAAGCGGTACCGATTTATCCATAATAAA
This sequence comes from Diplotaxodon limnothrissa, assembly GCF_057381915.1. Classification (NCBI taxonomy): domain Eukaryota; kingdom Metazoa; phylum Chordata; class Actinopteri; order Cichliformes; family Cichlidae; genus Diplotaxodon; species Diplotaxodon limnothrissa. The sequence goes on along the minus strand of NC_140610.1, from coordinate 18,016,110 downwards.
TATTGCAGACCACAAAACACTTTCCAATCACTAGTTCTTTGCTTCAAGCTTTTTCTTTTTTGCTGCCCTTTGCTCAAAGTATGTTTTTGTTCTGTTTCAAATAATAGAATAAGACTAATGGACAGTTCCTGCAAGACTCTCTGCCATAAATTTTAATACCTTGCTCCAGCCTGCATTATTCAAAAGCATTATAAATGGACGGATGTTCTGATTCAAGATTATCCTGATGGATCTGCTTTAGCATGTCTACAAACCCAATTCCAAAAATGTTGCGATGCTAAGTAAAGTTTAAATAAAAACGGCATGCGATGATTTGCAAATGTCATGAACTGTATTTTATTCACAATAGAACATAGAAAATAGTTTAAATATTTGATTTGAGTCATTTTATTATATCATGAAAAAAATAAGCTTATGTTGAAATGTTTGGTAGTAATGTGCCTGACAAACGTTGGGACAGAGGAACAAAAAGCTGGAAAAGTGAGTGGTACAAAAAAAACAGTTGGAGGAACATTTTGCAACTAATTACATTAACATGCAATAGATCAGTAACAGGATTGGATATAAAAAAATAAATAATTAAAAAAACGTAACGTCTGAGAGAGACAAAGTTTCACCAATCCACAATTAACGGTGTCAGTATTGGATGGAGAAATCTTTGTCTGTGAATACACTTCCACAAATGCAGGTTAATGCAAAGAAGAATCCACACATAAAATTAATCCATAAACACCACCATCTTTGGGCCAAAGCTCATTAAAAATGTGCTAAAGAAAAGTGGAAAACTGCATCTCTGATTGTATGGAGGTGAATTACTGCCTCTGGAACTGGCAGTTTGCACATCTGGAAAGGCACCATGAGTGCTAAAACATATATGCAGG